>NC_132796.1:22923571-23535714 GCF_048418805.1 Vulpes vulpes
TGTTGTTTTTGGGTTTTTGTTGTTGTTGTTGTTGCTTGTTTGTTTGTTTTAGAGAGGGAAAGAAGGAAAGAGAGAGAGAGACAGACTTAAGCAGCTTCACCTCCAGCATGGAGCCTGATGCGGGGCTCCATCTCACAACCCTGAGATTATGACCTGAGCCGAAATCAAGAGTTGGATACTTAACCAACTGAGCCACCCAGGTGCCCCCACAAGGTACTTTGAAAGCTGACTCTGCCCAGTGCTAGTACGTGGGACCAGACCGGGCACTTTCCCAGTTACTTCACTATTGCCCTGCGTTTTCCTCAGTGTGTCCTGGTGTCCAAATCTGGATCCTGACCTACAGTGCAGTTCTCCCCTGCTTCCTTTGATAAGACTGCACTCTGCTCCCAGTGGAAAAAAAGCCCAGAATCACCTTTCTTTACCCTAACTTAGAGCATTCTGATTCACTGCAGATGCCTCCTGTCTGTCCCATCCCTGACCACAGAACCCCTTGGTAACAACAATCTGTTCTATGTGATTGTCTATTTTGGCAGTGACGTTTAGATGTTTGCTCATCTGATCTGGGCAATGCTATCACCTCTCAAAGTATTTTTCCAAATTGGCTTCTGAGCAAAATCTTATTTGGCATAGGATCTACTGATTCTTGAAAGACAGCCCTGAAATTAGAGAGGAGATTTTAGAAAGTGCATGAGAAATCTGGTGACTTATCTGAGACTGGCCACTGAATCCTTAAACTGATGAGTGAGCTTAACTAAGTGAAGAACCAAAGCCTCCCTTCTACATGGTAGGTGAGGAAGGCCAGGAAATCACTGTGTAGCAACCATAAGCACAGGCTGAATTCTAACAGACCCTATAGTCCTTCCAAGAGATTGTACTTATTCCATAACCACCATAACAAATTACCACACATTTAGCAGATTACAACAACACACATTTATTATCTCACATGTCCGTATGTGAGAAATCCAAGTTGCTTCTGTTGAATTCTCTCTTCTGGGTTTCACAAGACTCACGTCAAGCATTCAACTGGCAGGTCTCTCATCATGAGTTCTGGGAAGTATCTCTTTCCAAGATCATCCAGGTTGTTGGCACGTCCAGTTCTTTGTGGTAATACTATTGAGGCCATGTTTTTTTGCTGACTGTCAGCTGGAGCTGACATTAGTTTCTCCAGGCCCCTCTCCAGTCCTGAGCCCATCTACTTTGAATCAGCAATAAAACACTACATCCTTCTTACACCTTTTTTATTAGTCATTTTCATAACCTTAGTACCTCTGCAAAGTGTAGCATAACAAATTCACAGGTTTCAGGGATAGGCTACAGGTATCTTTGTGGAGCAATTATTCAGTCTACCACCAAGGTAGAAAATGCCTCCCTGCCAGACCTGCCACCTTTGATAAGAAAAGAAAAACTAACTGGCTATCATTTTCCTGACTCTTGTCTGTATCTGCTTCAGGGAAAACTCCTGGTTTGCAGTGTGCCCAAAGACACCTGTACAAGTGTTCAGTCATGTTCATCGTCAAGTGGTATGCATCAGAAACTCAAAAAGTTGTGGTTTTTAGCTATGCAGCAAAAGGAAGAAGAAAATTCTCAGTCTATTGAGACTATGGAGGTTATTGAAATGGTCAGTCAGTATAAGAAGGTGCTATAGAGTGAAGAAGGATGATGCCTCCCTGCTGAGATTTCCAGTGTCCTTTAGATAAATAGCGTGATCCTGTATTTGAACACCTGTCACACAGTAGGCCCTTAGAAAGATTTGAAGTGTTGCAAGGCAGTTTGGCCTTCTCAGAAACTTCTTCAAGGACAAAGAGGGCTTTTGTCATAAAAATTCTAAGTGTTGCACTCTACTGATGACCTACTGTGTTACTGTTTATAGAGAGACTCTAAGTGCTCTTCCATATCGCGTCTCGCTCTCCTTCCTGGGTGCATGGGATGGGACATACGATATTGGCAAATGCACTTGTATCAGAAAAGGTTTTGTGCCTACTCTTGCCACTGACATATGAACAGAAACATTGTTTCTGCAGACAATGACAGATGACAACATTGTCATCTGCAGACCAATGTGTTTGAAAGTCAGTACGCCACTGCTATGCTTTCTGTTCAATGACCAGCAAACACACAGAGCCTGTGTTGAGATGTGGAATCATATGATAGTAGCAGCCCAGATCTGGGATCAATTGACAGCAGAGACATTGCCTACCCCTGTCAGATTTCATGTGCATGAGAAATAAATTTTTGTAGTGCTAAGTCATTGAAATTTCTGGTTTCTTCCATTACATTAGGTAGCAATTACTTCATCTGAATAACACATATCTACTTTTTCTATTGTTAGCCTTTCTTAAATACACTAATTGCAAAGGAAATAGTGCACATATTCCTGATGCTAAAGAAATTCAAAAAATATGGATAAATAAAAAATTCCATTCCTTATTTCATCCTCCAAAATTCAGCACTCCTTAGAAGTAACCACAATTTAAAAACGTTGTATATATTATTTTAAAATATAGTCTGGGCTTTTTCTTACATGGATGTACTAGAAAAATACAATTTGAAGGTTTTTTAAATATACTTGGATAATGTTGTACATATTGTTTTGCCTCTTGCCCTTCTCCCTAATAAAATGAATGCAGGATATTTCCGTGAGAGCACATATAGATCCACTTAACTCTCAACTACTTCCAAAAATTCTAAAGTGCAGATGTGCCATAATTAATTTAATCAGTCTCCTCTTGTTGGACACGTAAGTTGTTTTTCCTTTGTTATTATAACTAACAGAAGTATTATCAACATTATTAAATACAAATTTTTGGGCAAATGTGGATATTCTCTTATAGAAAAGACATAGAATTGAACATTGGGTTAAAGTGAAGTAGTGTGATGAATGCTAAGTTTTATGAGTATTGCTAATACTCTGTTTCAACAATGCTGTACCAATTTATGTTCTCACATGTATGTAAATATCCTAAACTCTCACAGGCATTTTAATTGATCAATTTTATATGCTGATCAATCTTTTGTGTCAAAATATATTCTCACTGTTATCTTATTTGGAATTTACATGTTTTCTAATTATGTTATTCAAAAAATAATTCTTTATTAATTAATTTCTCATCCACAGCAAGAATGAATTTTTGCAAGCTATCTTGATTACTGGGGTAACTGTGGGTATTTTAAAATTCTGTGTCAATAGATTTTTTTCCATTTAGTATAAGAAATAAGGATTTGGTCAGAATTACTAGGTCTCAGGTAATAGTCTAGACAGGATAGCTAGTGAAGAATATCAGGAGATCTGGAGGGTAAATAAATCTCTAGAGCTCATGAGAAAGATCACATACTAAATGAAACCGAGATACCCCAAGGAAGGTTGACAGTCTGAGTTGTGAATTTAGAGCTCTGCATATAATGGATAGAGGACCAGAAGGAGAGAGCATGTGGAATCTTGGGGGGTCCTGGACAAGTTCTGGAAAAAAGCTTGGAATGTCTATGAATCATTATTACCAGCCTAAAGTTGTACAGCAATCTGAGTGGACAGATCTTCTGGATTAAAGAACCAGAGGCATACTTGATACCCCTCCCTGACTTAGAATATCCCCTGCCCATTGTCAGACAGAAAACAGCTAGCTCCCATGCATCACCCAGTGATATTAATGAATTTCGTGAAGCCTATATCTCTTCACTACTTTCACGGTTCCATACGTTCTTTCCAGTGTACCAGGGCTAAGAGCTGTCTTGAGGCCTGATGGAGAAGGCTATTTCTTCTGCATATAGCACCCTTCCAGTACTGAAGTTGAGGCTAGATCATAAAAAAATGATCTAGATGTTAACCCAACTTAGACTGCCCTGCCTTGTTTCCTGCATAGCAGGAATGTCCTATGGCTCTTTTTGCTGATGTATGTTGCCACCATATACTTTCTGGGGTGGAGGGCTGACTCCAGGTATATATAACTACTTTACAGAATGGATGGAGAGAATCATTACAAATAGTGTGGTTCCTTGTTAAATGGAGTTGATGGTGATATGTAGTGTTTAAAGTGCTTTATTATGATAATAACTCTGGCTTGATAGAATTAAAAGATTTTGTATAAAAGATTCTCAATATTTTCACATGATCTGTAGTAAATATTATTCCCTTTCAATGAAAGGTGATGTTATTGGACCAGAGTGTCAATCTCAGGCAGCAGAGAGAAGGATCCCAGGCCTGAAGGGAAGTAAAGGTGAGGAGCAGGAGGAAAATCTGTAGGAAATGCCCACCAGAGAACAGACTGCCTCACACAGAGCCTTGCCTCTGCTGCCTGCCTTGGGAGCACCAGTTATAGCTGTTAAGCAGAGGCACTGCTTTACTGCATCCTCTTGAGATTGGGGTTAAGGGTGGAATCATAGGGTGGGGTAAGGATTTGGCTTTGATCTAAGGCTAGCAACTTGGCTCAGCAGAAGAGGGAGTCCCAGTTCTGTCTAGGAATCAAGTTTAGAAATCTCAGTGAGGACTGAGGATATTTTCTCCTGCAAAACAGAGGGACCAGCTTAGAACCCCAACCCTGCTGTCAACCCTGGCAGACCCTATGCAGGGTTCTCAGGAATTGGCTTCCCTTTACCTCTGCCTCTGGTGTCTCAGAGTAGTGAAGGCTTTGTTATGAGTGCAGGGGAGTCAGGTCAGCAGATGGAAGAGGAGCCCTGGCCCTGCCAGGAGGTAAGGTAAAGACCCTGAGTGATGTTTGAGGGGACACCCACCACAGATTGAAGGGTATCCCACAGAGTACCAACTCTGTTTTCAGCCCCGGTAGACCCAGGCAGGGACCACCTGATTTAGCAACTCTAAATTCTCCCTGTGGATTTCTGGCTGCTGAGAGTTTTAGACCATGGTATTGACCTCAGGCCAGCAGAGGGAAGAGGCCCAAGCCCTAACAGAAGTAAAGGCAGGAACTCTGAGTGAAATCTAAAGAAATAACGCACAGCAGAACAGATGGATCCCCACAGAGCACCCCTCTGCTGTCAGTACAGGTAGGCCGCAGGAAGAGTGGCTGAATGGGAGAATTGGACATTGGTCAACACTTGGTAAGTGTACCACAAGCTGAAGTATTCCTGTTTATTTAAAATCATTCATTTTTAAACATAGTGAAAGGGAATAAAGGGGAAAGGAGAGAAAATGAGTGGGAAATATCAGAGAGGGAGACAGAACATGAGACACTCCTAACTCTGGGAAACGAACAAGCGGTGGTGGAAAGGGAGGTGGGCGGGGGTTGGGGGTGACTGAGTGACAGGCACTGAAGGGGGCACTTGATGGGATGAGCACTGGGTGTTATGCTATATGTTGGCAAATTGAACTCCAATAAAAAAATTAAAAAAGGGAAAAATCATTTATTTTTAAGCAAACTTATAAATTAAAAGTAGTTTTATATTTACAGAAAAGTTGCAGATAGTACAGAGTTCCCTTATGCCTGGCACTCATTCTCCCCTATTGTTAATATCTTACATTAATATATTTTTCCCAACTAATGAACCAGTATCTACATATTATTATTAACTAAAGTCCATACTTGATTCAGATTTCCTTTATTTTTTCCCTATTTTTTTTTTTCTGGACCAAGATCCTATCCATGATATCATATTGCATTTAGTCATCATTTTTCCTAGGCTCCTTTAGGTGGTGACAGATTGTCATTTTCCTTATTTTTTTTATGACCTTGACAGTTCTGGGAAGGTATTTTGTACTGTCCCTCAAGTGGGATGTGTTTGATGTTTTTCTCACTATTAGACTGGCACTATGGGTTCTTGGAAGGAAGGCCTCAGGAGTAAGGTGCTATTTTCATTACATTCTTATCAAGGGCCCATTCCATAAACATGACTTAACTGATGATTATCACCTTGATCAGCTACTCAGGTAGAATTTGCCAAGTTTCTCTACTCTAAAGTTACTCTTTCTCCCTCCTTGCATTACAGTACTCTTTGGAAAAAAGTCTCAGTGCTCAGCCTACACTTAAGGAATGGGGAGTTGTGCTCCATCTCCTTGAGGGTAGAGTAGCTACATAAATTATTTGGAATTATTCTATACATGCAATTTGTCTATTATCTCAGATTTATTTATTCATTCAGTCATTTATAGCAACATGGATTCATAGATATTTATTTTATATTTAGATCATAAGCCAGTATTAGGTTATTTATTTTCCTGCTCAGATTATTCCATTATGACTAGAATCTTGTTCCTTCCAAGCCATCTCAGAAGATAGATCTTGGAAAATGTCTGTATACTAGCTCATGTATGAACATATTTTTATAATTATTTTTATATTTGTCCATCTGTACCTATATTAAGCTAAACATGAGTCATATTTATGTCTCCAAACTCTAATCTAGTATCACATTATTCACTCTAGGCTTCCCCCGTTACTTACCTCTCTGAGAAAATTGGCTCCAACAGTCCACCATTCATATAATTATTTTTTCAGTCCCAGTATACATGTTTATTGATTTCAGATTATTAACCCATAGCCTTCTGAGAAACAATTTTACTAACTGGAATACAGTATCTATGTACAGTTCCTTTTTCTTTAGTCATACATTATCCACTCATTTTCAAAGTTACTTAGGTCAGCACCTCTCTTCCCTCATCCTCTTCATTGATATTATTTCACACATTTGTAATACTGCTAGAATTATTTGGTCACAGTTTACATTCCTGGGATACCTAGATCTCTGAACTGATTTTTATTTGCATACATTAAGGATCACTCTTCGTGCTCTAATGTTCTATGAGATTTGAAAAAAAGTATAGTGTCACGTATCCATCATTAAAATATCATACAGGATAGTTTCACCCTCCTAAGACATCCTCTGTACTTCAATATTTCAACCACTCCCTCCCTCCTGCAAAGAAAACCCTAACAACTACTGATTTTTATTTTGTCTCTTTAGTTGTATTTTTTCCATAATGTCATATAAATGGAATCAAACAATGTTTGTGGACAGGCTTTTTTTGCTTAGCAATGTGGATTTAAGATTCATCCATGTTATCTCATAAATTGATAAATTATTACTTTTTATTGTTTAATAGTATTCCACTGTATGTATGTGCCACAGATTATTTATTCACTCACCTATCAAAGATAGCTTGGTTTTTGGTGATTATGAATAATGCTGATGTAAGTATTTATGTGCAGTTATTTATGTTGAGATGTTTTCAAATCAGTTGGAAAAATATCTAGGAGGGCAATTTCTGGATCATATAATAAAACTATGTTTATCTTTAAAAAAAGATTTATTTAGGGACACCTGAGTGGCTCAAGGCATGTTCCTGTGGTCCAGGATTGAGTTCCGCATCCGGCTCCTTGAGAGGAGGCTGCTTCTCCCTCTGCCTGTGTCTCTGCCTCTCTCTGTGTGTCTCTCATTTTTAAAAAATATTTTATCTACTTATTCATGAGAGACTGTGCATGTGCACATGAGCAAGAAGGGCAGAGGGAGAGGAAGACAGAATTTCAAGCAGAGTCCATGCTAAGCATGGGAGCTGGACCTGGCACTCTCTCTCAGGACCCCGAGATCACAACCTGAGCTGAAACCCAGAGTCAGACATTTAACCGACTTCACCACCCTGGTGCCCCAAGACCATGTTTATCATTATAAAAAACTGCTAAATGTTTCCAAAATGGCTGCACCATTTTCCATTTTCAACATTGATGTATGAGAGATCCAATTGCATTCTTTTGTTTTGTTTTTGTTTTTTTTCCCGACCCCCTTTTTTTCCAATTGCATTCTTGCTAGTAATTGATATTTGAGCCTTTCTGAAGGTGTGTACTTGTAACCGATTGCTATTTTACCTTGCATTTCCTTAATATTAAATTATGTGCATCCTTTCATATGCTTCTTTGTCATCTCTATGTCTTCCTTGATACATTTTTGTTCAGGTCTTTTCCACACTTTAGAAATAGGGTTGTGTATTATTTTCCTAGGGCAATTGTAATAAACACAAACAGTGGCTTACAAGAAAATATATTTATTCCCTTAAAGTTATGGAGGGAGGCCAGAGTCTGAAGTCAAGCTGTCAGAAGGGTTTGTTCCTTCTAGAGGCTCATATTCCATGTCTTTCTCCTACCTTCTGGTAGCTATCCAGCAATTCTTGGTGTTCCTTGGATTGTAAATGCAATAGCTTCAATCTTTGCCTCCACTTCGGTCTTAACATGGCCTTTATCTCTGAATGGTTTTTGTCTCAGTTCTTGCCGAGAAAGATAAATTCAGGATGATCACATATTGAGATCCTCAATTTAATTACATCTGTAAAGATTTTTTTTCCCAAATACGATCACATTCGTAGGTTCCAGAGATTAGGAAATGGACATATCTTTTTAGGGACACTATTCAAACCACTACTGATTACTTGTTTTATTATAGTTGAGCTTAAGATTTCTTTGTGCATTCAGATACAAATCATTTATTAGATATGTGATCACAGCTTATTTTTTCATTCTCTTGAGAGTGTTTTTCACAGAGCAAAACTTTCTAATGAAGTCCAACCTATCATTTTTCTTTTATCGATTGTGCTTTTGGCACTGTGTCTAAACCTCATGATCACACCCAAAGTAACAGATTTTCATCTAGAAAGTTGCATAGTTTTCATCTAGAAGGTTGTATAGTTTTGTATTTTATATTTGGATCTATAGTTTATTTTGAGTGAATTTTTGTGTAAGGTGTGAGGTTTGTATCTTAGTATCTAAGTTCATTTTTCCCCATATGGATGTTCAATTGTTCAGGTCTTTTCCACACTTTAGAAATAGGGTTGTGTATTATTTTCCAATACAATATATACATATATATTGTTTTTCATTTATTTGCCCTTGCACCTTTGTCAAAAGTTAGTTGACTATATTTGTGTGGGTCTATTTTGAGGCTCTCAATTCTTCATTCCAATAATCTATTTGTTTATTCTTTCACCAACACTATATCGTCTTGATTACTAGCTTTATATTGAGCCTTGAAATAGGGTAGTGTGAATCTTCAAACTTCATTCTTCTCTTTCAATATAGTGTTGACTATTCTAGGACCTTTGCCACTCCATGTAAGTGTTATAATCAGTTTGTTGATATCCACAAAAAGTTACTAAGAAAAAAAGTTGCTGAGATTTTGATTGAGATTGCACTAAATCTAGAGATCAAAATAGAAATAACTGGTATCTTAGTAAAAGTGAGCCTACCAATTCATGAACAGGGAATAATTTCTCCATTCATTTAGATACTGTTTGGTAAGTGTTTTATAGTTTTCTGCAAATCTGATATGTATTTGTTAGATTTATCTAAGCATTTCATTTTTTGTGCAACTGTAAATGTTTTTACCTTTTAAAATATCTAACTTCAGTTGTTTTTTGCTGGTATATAGTAAAGCAATTATAATCAGTTTTTAGTTCCAGGAGGTCTTCTTTGTAGATTCTTGGAGATTTTTTCATAGACAACCATTTCCTTTACAAAAATTAAAATTTCTATTTTATTTATTTGTTATTGCTTGTCTTGCACTAAATATGACTTGCATTATGATACTGAATAGGATTAAAGAGGAGACATCCTTGTTTCCAATCTTAGGGTGAAAGCATTCACTTGCTGATCATTAGGTACAATGATAGCTATACGTTTTTTATATACCCTTTATCAGGTTAAGAAAGTTCCCTTCTAATCCTAATTTTTAAAGTTTTTATCATAAATGGGTATTAAAAATTTCAAATTATTTTTCTACATCTACTGATATGATTATATTTATCTTCTTATTCAGTCTGTCATATGATGAAAAACACTAATTGATTTACAAATGTTGAATTAGGCTTAAATTTTGGAAATGAACCCCACTTGTTAATGCTGCATTATTCCTGGACAGCCCGGGTGGCTCAGCCGTTTGGTGCCACCTTCAGCCCAGGGGTGATCCTGGAGACCCGAGATCCAGTCTCACATCGGGCTCCCAGCATGGAACCTGCTTTGCCCTCTGCCTATGTCTCTGCCTCTCTCTCTCTGTGTCTCTCATGAATAAATAAATAAATAAAATCTTTTTAAAAAATGCTGTATTATTCCTTTTACATACTGTTGGATTCTATTTGCTATTATTCTGTTAAGGATTTTTTCCCTGTCAACATTTATGAGAAATATTTGTCTGTAGTTGTCTGGTAATGTACTTATCTGGCTTTGGGCTTAGTATGATGTTAGCCTCAAAAAAAGAACTGGGAAGGCTTCCTTTTCTCTTCTGCTGTTTTCTGAAAAAAATTACAGATTACTTGTATTATTTTACCCTTAAATGTTTGATGTAATTCATCAATGAAACATCTGGGCCTAGTGATTTTTTTTGGAAGGGTTTTAACTATTAACTGAATTTCTTTAATAGATATAAGGCTCTTCACATTATCTGCTCCAACTTAAATGAGTTTAGGTAGTTTGTGACATTCAAGGAATTGATCCATTTCATCTGTTCTCTAATTTGTACAGATAGAGTTGTTCGGGGGAGCCTGGGTGGCTCAGTCGGTTAAGTCTCTGACTGGCTCTGATCACAATCTCAGATCCTGGGATCCAGCCCACATAGGGCTCTGTGCTCAGTGGAGAGTCTGCTCATCCCTCTGCCCCCTCCCCTGTTTGCATGCATGCTCGTTTTCTCTCTCTCTCAAATAAATAAATAAAATCTTAAAAAAAGAGTTATTCATACTATTCCATTTTTATCCTTTCAAGAATGTCTCTGGAATCAGTGTAGTGACCCTTCTTTCATTCCTGATACTGACAGTTTATATCTTCTCTTTTTTCTTTCTTGGTTATCCTGGCTAGAGACTTACCAATTTTACTGATGTCATTGAGGGTTGTATTGATTTTTTCTGTTGTTTTCTTTCTCTTTTTTCTAATGTATGCATTTAATCCTCTAAATTTCTCTCTTAAGCCCTAGTTTAGTAGCAATCTACAAATTTTGGTAATTTGTATTGCCATTTATTTCAAAATATTTTAAAATTTCTTTTGAGATTTCTTTGACTCATGGGCTAGAAGTATATTGTTGAAAATTTGCAAATATCTGGGAACTCTCCACCTATTTTTCTGTAATTGATTTCTAACGTAATTCTGTCATCACCTGAAAACATACTTCGATTAACATTCTTTTAAATTTGTTAAGGTTTGTTTAGTAGCTTATGAATGAAGATATGCATAAATATGTGGTCTATCTTGGTGAATGCCACATGTGAGGTTAAGAAGAATGCATATTCTTCTGTTGTCGGATGAAGTACTTTATGATGCCAATTAGGTCAGGTTGATTATTAGTATTGTTCATGTCATCTTTATACCTTTACTTATTTTCTGACTGCTTTTTCTATCAATTACTGCCACAGGAATAGTGACGTCTGCCAACTGTCATTGCATATTTCTCGGTTCACTTTAATCAGCTTTTGCCTCATATATTGTGATTCACCTTTGTTAGGCACATACATGCTTGAGATTGTAATACCTTCTTGGATTTTTGATCCTTTATCATCACATAATGTGTCTCCTCCTCTCTGATACTATTCCTTGTTCTGAAATCTGCTTTGGCTGAAATTTGTATAGCTACTTGAGCATTTTTTGACTAGTGTTACCGTGGTAGATCTGTCTCCATCTTTTATCGATCTACTCTGAAATGAATTTCACTAAATTGAGAGGTGACATTCCTATATGAGATATAAGACACTAAAATAAAGTTATACAAGATGTCTCATGAGACAAACCAGTGATGAGACCTACTCATATAAAATCAGACCAGACACTAGTTTGCACTGCAGCTCTCATGAATGTATTTCTATTTAATAGAATTATACATTAACAGTAGCAACACAATGGCTACAAGATGAGACCATACATGTTCTTGAAATTTAGTGACCTCTGGCTAGGCTTTAACAAGTCTACCATTCTTTTCTTACCATCCAAGTAAACAACAGAGTTTATCTGTTAATTGCAGAAACTTTAGAGTTCTTTATTCATCTGGAAATAAGCACAGTTGAGGCGGCATTTTCTAGCAACCTGCTTCTTCAATTCAGATTTCCTAACAGGTTAATTTCAACATAGGAGAAGGTGTCATCTGCTGGTCTGCACCATGGCTAGTGAAAGGGACAAGTTTAATTGTTTTGTGCTTAGGTTGCTATGTTTCATGGCTAGTCCTGTTCTTTCCTGCACCTTCGTCCTGAGCATTCTGAGAGTTGGTCAGCTAAAGATAAAGGAAATCTAGAACTTTAAGAGATGTGTTGCTAACAAGTTAATTCATCACATCATCTAAGAGTCTAAAGACTCAATTAGCAGTGGATCCAATAGTGCCTTTGTTCAATTACAATATAGATTCAGTTCAATTACTGAAGTAAGCTGGTTATATGTACACCATATATGTGGACTTTATTCACTTTTAAAAAATAATAGACTATTTTTTAAAGCAGTTTTAGGTTTACAGAAAAATTGAGCCTAAAGTCTAGTTCCCATATACTCCCACTCTACCACATACCCACAGTTTCCTGGATTATTGACATCTTGCACTAGTGTGGTACATTTTTTATAATTAATGAACTAATATTAATACATTATTATTAATTAAAGTCCATAGATTACATTAACATCCATTCTCTGTATTGTATGGACCCTATAGATTTTGACAGATGCATAATATCATTTATCTGCCATTATAGTATACAGAAGAGTTTCACTATCCTAAAATCCTTCCTTTTACTCTGAAACTCTCAAGAGTCTCGATACACAAAATAGGTTTCCTACAGACAGCATATAGTTGAGTCTCTAAAAATTTTTTTTACCCACTCTGACAATTTCTGCCTTTTGATGCTATTCACATTTAAAGCTATTATTGATTATAGTTATAGTTAAAAAGCTACTATTTGTGCAACTGTTTTCTATCTGTTGCATTTTTTCTTTTTTATATTACCTTTATTGTGCTCTCTAGTATTAATTGAGCATTTTATGATTCTATCTTATATCTTCTCTTGATATATCATTTATGCTTTTTTTAGCCTTTTCAGTGGTTTTCCTAGAGTTTATAATATACATTTTTTAAAGATTTTATTTATTTATTTATTCATGAGAGACACAGAGAGAGGCAGAGACATAGGCAGAGGGAGAAGCAGGCTCCCTGCTGGGAGCCCAGTGTGGGACTCCATCCTGGGACTCCAGGATCACACCCCTGAGCCAAAGGCAGAAGCTCAACCACTGAGCCACCCAGGCAACCCTGTAATATACATTTTAAATTAATCTAATTAAGTCCACCTTCAGAAAGTACTATATTATTTCACATGTTGTGCAGATTCCTTGTAACAGAGTAATTCCAATTCTTTGTCTTGTGACATTGCTCTTATTCATGTGCTGTAATCATTTAATCCATTATTATTATTGTTGCTTAGAAAAATAATTTTTAAAAAATTAAGACTGAGAAAAGTTAAAGATTTTATTTTATCTTAATTTATTCCTTCTCTGATGAGTTTCCTTTTTTAATGTGCATCCAAGTTTCTGACCTGTATTTTCCTTCTGCATAATGAATTTATTTTACCATTTTTTTTTGCATAGCAGGTCTATTAACAATGAACTGACTCATTTTTTGTCTGAGAAAGTTTTTATTTCTCCTTCACCTTTGAAGGGAAATTTTGTTGGATATAGAATTCTAGATTGGCATTCTTCTTTCAATACTTTAAGGACTTCATTTCATTTCCTTCTTGCTTGCATATTTTCTGATGATAAGTTTGCTATAATTTTTTATTTTTTTTCCTCTATTGGAAGGTGTTATCCACTCCTATGGCTTTCTTCAAGATTTTATTTTTGCCTTTGGTTTTCTGTAGTCTAAATAGGATATACCTAGGTATAGTTTGTTTGTTTTAGTATTTATCTTGATGTTCTCTGAGCTGACTGGATCTATGATTTGGTGTCTGCCACTAATGTTAGAAAGTCATTGGCTTATTGCTTCAAATATATTTTTCTACCTCTATTCTTTCTTCTCCTTTTGGCAGAAAAATTATTTATACGTTACACCTTTTAATAATGTTCCATGATTCTTGGGTATTTTGTTAATTTTTTTGTTCTTTCCTTCTCTTTGATTCATTTAGGGAGGTTGCTTTCCACATATCTTCAGGTTTACTGATTGTTTCTGTAACTGTTTCATATCTCCTGATGAGCCTGTTAAAGGCACTTCTCATTTCTCTTGCTGTATTTTTTATTTCTAGCATTTAGTTTTGATTCTTACTTACAGATTCCATGTCTCTAATGACACTATTCATTTGGTCTTGCATGTTGTCTATTTGTCCAATAAGAACCCTTAAAAATAGAAATCATGTTTATTTAAATTCCTTGTCTAATAATTTCAAAATCTGTATCATGTCTGTCTGGTTCTGATCCTCTTTTTTGTCTTTTCAGACTATGTTCTTCCTTGTTTTATCATATATCTTGTAATTTTTTTAAGGACAGATATGTAGCAGTATTAGGTACTGAAGGAAATATGTTCTTAGTGTATTTATATTAACATGGCTAGGAGTTGGCTTGTGTTTAATGTTTATTGTAGCTGTAAGTACCAGAGACTTCAAATTCCTCTAGTATCTGCTTTTTGTCTCCTGTCTTTTCTTTAGGGCTTGTCTTTGCATTGGTTCTCTGGGAGCATCTGTGTTTTGCAACTCTTTCAGCTGTAATCCACTGTTGTTAGACTAGAAGTGTGTTACTGTGGCGGGACTGTGGGGAATGTAAGATAATTGTTCTAGAATCTTCTAATTAAATCTATGTATTTTAGTTTGACTGCTTCCAAGGAATGTATACATCACAAATATTTCTGTCCCTCCCTGCCCACCCACCTGAGCCCTCTACTTCCTTGTCTTGCTGCATCATTCCCAGAGTCTATTTCTTTGGAGACTTATCTCTTGTTGATCATATTTTGTTTTGTATTACTTAGGTGAGACAGAAAGGCTGGTGGAAGATGGAGTAAGGTAGAAAGTCTTCCCTTAGTAGGATAAGGTTTCCATACTACCCTGGAGAGTAGGTTTTTGTTATGTAAAAGGATTTGGGAAGATTACACAATGTTGTTCTCTCCCTGCCAGAGCCAGGAGATGATTTTCCGAGATCCTCACTGTACACATCTGGTGTGGTGCCTGGAGAGAAAGCCTGCAAGTTTGGAGTCCCCTCTGTAATTGCAGCCTCCGGGAATTTTGCAGTCTCACACTAGTGGACATTCAGCCTCCAGCTATCTGTCAACATTACTACTGAAGTAATTGGTTCTATCTGTAGAGCTTGTAGCAGCTTCTGCTCTAGGTAAGCAGATCACTATATCTCTCTGAATGTAGCTGTTCTGTGACTTCTGTGACCTCAATTCCCTGTTGGATCCAAGGAAAGTTGTTGATTTTCAACTTCTCCAGCTATTTCTTATTGTAAATATGACAGAAGTGATGACTTCTAAGCTCTTTATACTTTGGAGCTGAAACCAGAAGTCTTTAAGCCCTTTATTTTGAAATTATTTTAGATTCTTATAGGAATTACAAACATAATACAGAGAATTCCTGTGTACTTTCTCTCATATTCCTCTGACTATATCAAGTTACATAATGGTAGTATAATCATCAGAACCTCAGAAGTGATATTAACTAATCTAAAATCTAATTTGCATTTAACCAGTTTTAACATGCAACCAGTGATTTTGTTGTTATTGCTTTGTTTCATTTGGTATATAGTTTATGAAATTTAGCCACATGTGTAAATTTTTCTAATCATGATCACAATATAATCATTATAGAAACTATTCCAAACACTCCAAAGACAGGCCCTGGTATGCCTATCTATAATCATGCCCTCTCCCCAACCCTAGTCCTGGAAATCACTGATTTTTTTTTTCTCCATTACATAATTTTATCACTTTGAGAATTTTACACAAATGGAGTCATAGAGTAACCTTTGGATATTGGTATTTTTCACTCAGCAACGTGCCCTTGAGATCCATCCAAGCTGTTATTTATATCAATAATCTCTTCCTTTTCATTGCTGAGTTGTATTCTGTTGTATGGGTGTTATAGCACAGTCTGTTTATCCATTTACCTGTTAAAAGATATTTGGGTTGTTTCCAGTTTTTTATTACAAATAAAGCTGCTATCAACAGTTTTCATTTCTCTAGGATAAATACTTAGGAGGGGCCTGCTGGATTATATGATAAGTCCATGTTTAAATTTAAGGGAAACTGCTAGATTGTTTTCCAGAGAGCCTGGAACATTTTACATTCCCAGTAATTTACATTTACCCAACGGATAATGATATTGAACATCTTTTATTTTTTTAAGTGTTTATTTAAATTCCAGTTAGTTAACATATAGTATAGTTTCAGGAGTAGAATTAGTGATTCATCACTTACATATCACACTCAGTGGATACTGAACATCTTTTAATCTGCCTATTTGCCATCCTTATATCTTCTATGGTGATGCATGTATTCAAATTGTATGCTTTTTAAAGAAATTTGACTTTTTCTTGCTTAATGTTGAGTTTAAAGAGGTTTTGCCTGTACAAGTCCTTTGTTGGATATGTGACTTGCAAATATTTTCTTCCAGATGTGACTTGTCTTATTCTCTTAGCAATGTCATTCCCAGACCAAACTTACTAATTTTGATCAAGTTCAATTTATCCATTATTGTTTTTATATATCCTGATTTGGGGTACAGGTTTAAAAACTTTTAATAAGCTTCTAGGTCAGTAAGATTTTCTGTTTTTTTTTCCCTAAAAGTTTTATATTTAGAACTAGAATCCATTTTAAATAATTTTTATGTAAGGTATGAGGTTTAGGCCAAAGTTCACTTTTTCTTTAGTCCTATAGTAGTTTAATTGTTCCAACATCATTTTTTGAATAAATAACCATTTCTCTATTGAATTGCTTTTGCTATGTTATCCAAAATCAGTTGGCTATATTGGTATGGCTTTATTTCCTGACTGTATTTTCTTCAATTTATCTATGTATCTATCCCTCTGTCAACACTACAGTCTTGATTAATATAGTTATACATTTAGTCTTACCGTCAAGTGGTATAATTTCTCCAATTCTAGTCTCTTTTTTAAAAACTTGTTCCTTTGGTTTTCCATTTAAACATTAGAGTCAACTTGTGTATATGAATAAAACATCCAATTGTGATTTCCATAGTAGAGTTGTTAAACTTACTGATCAATTTGAAGAGAATTGCCATCTTTACTATGTTGATTCTTTTAACATGTGGATATAGTACTTCTATTTATTTAAATATTTGATTTCTTCTATTGGCATTTTATAGTTTTTGGCTTACAGATCCAGTACATGTTTTATCTGATATAAACCTAAGTACTTAATTTTTCAGCTATTGTAAATGTAATGTGCTTTTTAATTTCAGGTTCCAATTATTTATTGCTAGTATGTAAAAATATGATTGTATTCTGTGACCTTGCTTTTATCCTGAAATCTTGCTAAAACAACTTATTAGTCATATGATTTGGAGAGGATTTTCTTTTTCTTTTTTTCCCTTAGATTACTTGAGATTATTTTTTAACAATCAGTCATCTGCAAATAGGAATCTTTTATTTCATAGTTTCCAATCTGCATGATTTTTATTTCTTTTTCCTGAGTTATTGCACTGACTGGGATTCCTAGGACTATGTCAAATAGAGTCATGAGTGTGGACATACTTTATTCCTAATCTTAATGGGAAAGCATTCAGTCTGCCACATTAAATCTAATATGAACCGTTTTTCTTTTTTTTAATAGGTACTCTTTATTACCTTGAGAGAGGCACCTTGACAAAGTTCCTTTCTATTCCTACTATGCTGTAAGCTTTATAATGAATGAATGTTGAATTCTGTCAAATGTTTTTTTGCGTCAATTGATATGAGTATTTGGTTTTGAATTCCATTTATTTAATATTTATTAATTATTTAGGCTATTATAACTTAGATGAGTTTAGACAGTTTGTGGTTTTCAAGGAATTAGTTCATTTCCTTCTGAGTTATCAAATTTATGTTTGTAAAGTGGTTCATAATATTTCTTTATAGTCCTTTTAATGTCTCTTGGGTTTGTAGTAAAAACCTCTCTGATATTGTTTGTGTCCTCTCAGCCTTTTCCTTGTCAGTCACATTAGACATTTACCAATTTTATATTATCTTTTGAAAGAATCCGTGTTTGATTTTATTAATTTTCTGTATTGTTCTTCTGTTTTCAATTGCATTAATTTCTGACCTTACTATGATATATTTCTTAACAACTGCCTCCTTTTCTTGTTTCCTATGAGGGAACCCTAGATTATTGATTTGAGATACATTTTTTACGAATATAAATAGCTAGTAATATACATTTTTCTCAAAGCATTCATTTAACTGCATTATACTGATTTTTAAATGATTTATTGTCCTGTTCCTTCAATAAAATATATATTTTTAAATTTCTATTGAGAAATCCTTATGGCTTACATATGATTTAAAAGTATATTGCTTAATTTTGCATTGTTTGGAAATTTTTCTGTCATGTGTCTGGCATTGATTTCTAGTATAATTCCACTGAGTGCAGAGAACATAATTTATATGATTTCAATTATTTTACATTTTAAGGCGTGTTTCATGACTCAGCACATGGTTGTTCTTTTGGTGAATATTCCATATTCCATGTGTGTGTAAAAAAACATGTGTATTCCATTGTAGTGAGGTCAAATTTTTTATAATGTTAAGTAGATCCTGTTGTCTGATGGTGTTGTTCAGTTCCATATCCTTGATGATTTCCTTCTAGTGGTTCTTTTGAGATTCTTGATAGAGGTATTGAACATCCCAACTATAATCATAGATTTGTTTATTTCTCCTTTCAGTTCTGTCAGGTTTTTTTTTAGGTATCTTTGAACTTCTTCTACTTTTAGGTACATGCATATTTAAGATTATTATGTCTTCTGGTGAACTGGCTCTTTTATTATTATTTAATATCCCCCATCACGGGTACTTTCTTTGTTCTGAGTTCTACATTTCTGTTATTAATAAAGCCACTCCTGGTTTGGTTTCTTTTCAGTTTGAATAACATCCTTTTACTTTTAACTTATGTGTATCATAAAATTTGAAGTGAGACTTTGTAGACAGCATGTAACTAGGTCATATATTTTTATCCATTCCACTAACCTCTTTTAGTTGGTGTGATATGACCATTTAGATTGAATGTAATTATTGATATATCTATCATTTTATCATTTGTTTTCTGTTTGTTTCCTTTGTTTTATACTCTTCTCTTTCCTTTTCCTACCATTCTATGGGTTACTTGAACTTAGTAATTTAAATAAATTTAATGTAAATATTAAAATGAATTTCATTTAAATAAGTACTAGTTAGGTGTAAGGCACCTGGGGGTAGCTCAGTCAGTTAAGTGTTCAACTCTTGATTTCAGCTCAAGTCATGGTTTCAGGGTCTTGAGATAGAGCCCTGCATCAGGCTCCATGCTGGGTGTAGAGCCTGCTTAAGATTCTCTCTCTCCTCTGCCTCTACTCCCATTCTCTGTCTCTAAAAAAAATTTTTTTAAAGTAACAATTTAGGTGTATTTCTTTTAAAATTTTCAGTGGATGCTAAAGGAATTACAATACTAATATTTAACATCTGATTCTGCTAGTATTAACCTTTAATAACTTTATCTGGGATAAAGTAGAAACTTTACTTTAATAACTTTATCTGGGATAAAGTAGAAACTTTACTACTATTAGGTACTATTATCCTCCATACTTTATGATACAGTTGTCTTACATATTTCCAATATATACATTGAGAACCACATTAGACAATATTATAATTTTTTAATATTAATCACACTATATTTTTAATTAAGGTAAAATTTATGTCACATAATTAGCCATTTTAAAGTACAGGATTCAATGGAATTTAGTGTATTCAAAATGTTGTGTAACCACTATCACTTTCTAGTTTCAAAATTTTCCTTACCCTAGTAAAATACTCTGTATCCATTAAATAAGAACCTCCCATTGTTCCCTCCCTTACCCTCTGGTAACTGCTAATATGCTTTCTGTCTCTATGAATTTGCCTATTCAGGATATGCCATATAATAGAATTCACACAATATGTGATTCTTTGTCTCTGAGTTCTTTTATTTAGCATAATGTTTTTGACATTCATCTACATTGTGGCATGTATCAATACTTTGTTTCTTTTTTATGGCTGAATAATATTCCATTGTATGTATGTATCACAATTTGTTTATCCATTCATTCATTAATGGACATTTGATTTGTTTCCACCTTTTGGCTCTTATGTAGATGCTGTTATTAGTATTTGTGTACAAGTTTCTGTGTAGATATATGTCATCATTTTTCTTGAGTATATACCAAAGAGTGAATTGCTGGGTCAGGTGGTATTTCTAAGTAACTTTTCAAAGGACTGCCAAACTGTTTTTCACAGAAGTTACACATTTTAAATTCCCATCAGCAATGGGAATAGGATTCCTATTTCTTCCCATTTTTCCAACACTTGTTATTTTGTTTTGCTTTTTAAAAAAATCAAAGCCATTCTAGTGAGTGGGAAATGGTACTCATTGTGGTTTTGACTTGTTTACTGACCACTAATAATGTTGACTACCTCTTCATGGGCATGCTAGCCACATGTATATCTTCTTTGGAGAGCTGTCCATATATTGGAATGTTTTTCCATTTGTTTGGGTCCTCTTTCATTTTGTTCAGCAATGATTCATATTTTTCAGCGTACAATCTTTCCTGTCTTTAGTTAAGCTTATTCCCAAGTATTATATTCTTATTTATTTATTTATTTATTTATTTATTTATTCATGAGACACACACACAGAGAGAGAGAGAGAGAGAGAGAGAGAGAGAGAGGCAGAGACACAGGCAGTGGGAGAAGCAGGCTCCATGCAGGGAGCCTGATGTGGGATTTGATTCTGGGTCTCCAGGATCACGCCCTGGGCTGAAGGCAGCACTGAACCACTGAACCACCCAGGCCACCCTATATTCTTTTTAAAAAAATATTTTATTTATTTATTTATTTATGAGAGACACAGAAAGAGGCAGAGACACAGGCAGAAAGAGAAGCAGGCTCCCCATAGGGAGCCTGATGCGGGACTTGATCCCGGGACCCCGGGATCATGACGTGAGCCAAAGGCAGATAGATGCTCAACCACTGAGCCACCCAGGTGCTCCCCAAGTATTATATGTTATTGATGCTATTGTAAGTGGAGTAATTTCCTTAATTTCTTTTTTAGCTTCTTTATTGCTTTTAAAGCTTCTTTAAAGCTTATTCTTTTTATGTGTTGATCTGCAAATTTGCTGAATTCATATTAGCTCTAGCGTGTTTTCTTTCTTTTGTTTTTTGGAAATTTTGAAATTTTCTACATACATAGAATCATTTTATCTACAAATAGAGATAGTTTTACTTAACTCTTCCAGTTTAGATCTCTTTTATTTCATTTCTTTTTCTTTCCTAATTGCTCTGGCCAGGGAAATGTTGAATGTCACTGATAAAGCCAACATCCTTGCCTTGTTCCTGATTTAGGGATAAATCTTTCATTCTTTCACCATTGAATGTGATATTAGCTATGAGTTTTTCATAAATTCCAATTATCATGTTAAATAAGTACCCTTATATTCCTAGTTTGCTGAGTATTTTGATTATGAAAGGGTGTTAAATTTGGCAAATGCTTTTGCTGCTGAGATGATCATTTTTTTCCTTTGTTTTTATACCATGGCATATTACATTGACTGGTCTTATGTTGAATTAGCCTTGCATTCCAAGGATAAACTCCACTTAGTCACTGTGTATAATCCTTTATATGTGCTGTTTGTTTCCATTTACTATTATTTTGTTCAGGATTATTGCATCTATATTCATGGGGGTATCAATTTGTAACTTTCTTTTTTTTAAGAATTATATCTTTATACTTGTGTGCCTATTAAGAAAGATTTATAATTTTAATTTTATGCACTTGTCTTTTAAATTATATAGGAAACAAAAAGAGTAATTACAATACCAAATATCAAGAATACAATAATGCTGGCTTTTATATTTACCTATGCTTACTGGTGATCTTTATTTTTTCATATGGTTTCTAATTACTATATACTTTGATTTCAGCCTGATTTACTTTAGTATTTCTTATAATAACAAACTCTCTTAGGTGACTGAATATCTTATCTTTAGTTCATTTGGATTTTCATCATACACTGTCTAATTATGTGCTAATTATAAAAGCTGTTGTTTCCTATTTTACAGTCCCTATCCCTTGATTTCTTATTATTCCCATTGCTGTACTATGCAAAATTTTTATTAAAACATTGATGGCAGGTATCTTTGTCTACTTTTCAGTTTCCAAGCAAAAGTTTTTTTTTTGTTGTTGTTTTTTTTGTTTGTTTGTTTGTTTTTGAGAGAGAGAGAGAGCATGTGTGTGCACAAGCTGGGTGGGGGAGGAGGAAAGGTGAGCAGAGGGAGAGAGAGAGAGAAAATCTTAATCTTAAACTCCATGCTCAACATGGACCTGACATAGGGATCAATCTCATGACCCTGAGATCATGACCTGAGCTGAAATCAAGAGTCGAATGCTCAACCAACTGAACCACCCAGGCATGCCTCCAAGTAAAAGCTTTTAACATTTCCACACTGTGTATTTTCTGCTTGAGTTTTGTGTTCTGTTTTGTTTTGTTTTTAGTAGATATTCTTTATCTAATCTGATAACCACATATTATCTTTACTGCAAATGAGTGCTGACTTTTATAAAATATTTTACTGTTTCAATTTAGATATGATTTTTCTGATTTAATTTGTTAATATCAATGTGGTATGCTAGTCCTAGATTTATTTGCCCTTCCCCTTCCCCTGCTCTATTCTTTATTATACATGGGTTGAATCCATAAATCCTAGCCTCTCCAACATTTGTCATTGCATTATAGGCCAAAAAAGGGTGATAAAAAAAGGTTTTGGTCCTGAAGGGCAGGAGCAATTAGGGTCTTTTTCTTTCTCTCTCTCTGTATCAAGTGGCTTCTCCCTTCCCCATGCTATTGGCTCACTATAATTATAGATTCTGTTGATGCAGACTCCTAATGCTCCAGGAGCCTAAAGTTGAGAGTGACATTCTCAAATCGTAAAATATTAGGTTTCCTGTCTCTTTCCTGTTACTTTTTCATCCCTTGAGTAACCAACATTAAATTCCTTCTGGGTTAAATATATAGAGACTTTTCTGTGTCTCTGGGCAAGCCTTGACTGATACATGTGGCCAATTATATTTGCTTTTCTAGCACATGGCACAGAAAAATATTTTCAAGTTGTAAAATTTTTAAGAATACACATAAAGCTCTGTAACATTCCCTGTGAGATAAGCCCAAGTGGTATTAAGAGAGATGATTATAGTCTTAAGTTGAAATATTAGTAGATAAGAAACATTTATATCATCTAAGCAATTCAGGAAGGTAGAGAATGAATAGCATATTAAACCTAAAGAATATGCCACATTAACAAAACGAAAGATAAAAATCATATGATCATCTCCATAGATGCAAAAAAAAAGCATTTGACAAAATTCAACATCCATTTATGATAAAAACACTCAACAAAGTAGATATAGAGGAAATGCACCTTAAAATAATAAAGGCTATATATAACAAACCCACAGGTAACATCATACTTAAATGATGAAAAACTGAAAACCTTTCCTCTAAAATCAGAAACAAGGACGCTCACTTTCATCACTTTTATTTAACATAGTATTGTAAGTCTTTTTTTTTTTTAAGTATTGTAAGTCTTAATCACAGCAGTTACACAGGGGGAAAAAAGGCATCCAAATTGGAAAGGAAGAAGTAAAACTGTCACTATTTATAGATGACATGATGCTACATACAGAAAACCCTGAAAACTCCACTAAAATACTATTAGAATAAATGAATTCAGTGAATTTGTAGGATACAAAATCAACATAAATAAATTTGTTGCATTTCCATACACCAAAAACAAACCATCAGAGAGAGAAATTAAGAAAGAATTTAAAATTTCATCCAAAAGAATAAAATACTGAAGACTAATTTTAACCTAGGAGGTGAAATATCTGTATTCTGAAAACTATAATACACTGATGAAAAAAATTAAAGATGACATAAATAAATGGAAATATGTACTGCACTCATGGGTTGTAAGAATTAATATTGTTAAAATGTCCATATTACTTAAAGTAATGTACAGATTCAATGCAATCTCTATAAAAATACCAATGGCATTTTTCAGAGAACTAGAAAAAATATTCCTCAAATTCTATGGAACCATAAAAGATCCCAAATAACCAACACTCTTGAGAAAGAAGAACAAACCTAGAGGTAACACACACTTAGATTTCAACATAAACTACAAAGCTAGAGTAATCAAAACAGTATGGTACTGATGCAAAAAAAACGACACATCAATGGAACAGAATAGAGAGCCCAGAAATAAACCCACACCTATATGGTCAATTAATCTATGACAAAGGAAATAAGAATATAAAATGGGGAAAGGACAGTCTCTTCAATAAATGGTGTTGTAAGAAGTGGAGAGCCACATGCAAAAGAATCAAACTGGATCACTTCTTATACTGTATACAAAAATAAATTTTAAGTGGATGAAAGACTTAAATATAAGACCTGAAACCAAAAAACTCCTAGAAGAAAACATAGGCAGTAAGCTCTTTGACCATAGTCTTAGGATTATTATCTTGGATCTGTTTCCTTAGACAAGGACAGTGAAAATTAAAATAAACAAATAAGACAACATTGAACTAAAAAGCTTATGCACAGCAAAAAAAAAAAAAATCAAAAATGAAAAAGCAACCTACTAAATGGGAGAAGATATATGCAAATGATCTATCTCAGAAGGGGTTAACATCCAAGATATAAAAGAACATCTATAACTTGATGGCCAAAAAATAAATAAATAGATAAATAAACAATCCAATTAAAAATAGGCAGAATGGGCAGCCCAGTGGCTCAGCGGTTTAGTGCTGCCTTCAGCCTGGGGTGTGATCCTGGAGACCCGGGATCGAGTCCCACATCAGGCTCCCTGCATGGAGCCTGCTTCTCCCTCTGCCTGTGTCTCTGCCTGTCTCTCTGTCTGTCTCTCTCTGTCTCTCTCTCATGAATAAATAAATAAAATCTTTAAAAAAATGGTGGCGCAGCGGTTTGGCGCCTGCCTTTGGCCCAGGGCGCGATCCTGGAGACCTGGGATCGAATCCCACGTCAGGCTCCCGGTGCATGGAGCCTGCTTCTCCCTCTGCCTGTGTCTCTGCCTCTCTCTCTCTCTCTCTGTGACTATCATAAATAAATAAAAAAAAATAAAATAAAAAAATAAAAATAGGCAGAAGATCTGAATAGGCATTTTCTAAAGAAAACATAAAGATTGTCAAAAAGCATATGAGATGATACCTAACATCATTAATCATCAGGGGAATGCAAATCAAAACCACAATGAGATATATCACCTTACACCTGTTAGAATAACTAGAATCAAAAAAGACAGGAAATAACAAGTGCTGGTGAGAATGTGGAGTAAAAGTGAACCTTCATACATTGTCGGTGGGAAAATAAAATGGTGCAGCCACTATAAAAAACAGTATGGAAGTTCCTCAAAAAATTAAAAATAAAATTACCATATGATCCAGCAATTCCACTTGTAGGTATTTATCCAAAGAAAATCAAAATACTATTTCAAAAAGACATGCATTCCTGTGTTCATCACAGGATTATTTACAGTAGCCAAGATATGGAAGAAACCTAAGTGCCCACTAACAGATGACTGAATAAGTAAGATATGGTATATATATGAGGTGGAATATTAGCCATAAAAAAGAACGTAATCTTGACATTTGTGACAACACAGATGTACCTAACAAAATAAGTCCCCAAAAGACAAATACCATATGATTCCACTTATGTGTGAAATATAAAAAAAACAAACAAGCAAAAAAACAAAAATGAAACACAAACAGACTCACAGATACAGATACACTTACGGTTGCCAGAGGGGAGAGGGGAGGATGGGATGGATGAAACAGGTAAAGGGGGTTAAGAGGAACAATCTTTCAGTTATAAAACAAATAAGCCAGGGGGATTTATTGTATGGTATAAGGAATATAATCAATAATATTGTAACAACTGTGTATGGTGACAGATGGTAACTAGACTTATTGTGGTGACTATTTTGTCATGTATATTAATACTAAATCACTATCTTATATACCTGAAAGTAGTAAATATTGTATGTCAATTATTATTTAATAAAAAACTAATAATTAGAAGATAAAGAACAAGCATAAATATAGAAATAATATATAGAAAATAGTAAAGCCAACTAACTAAAGCCAGTTCTTCAAAAACTGCATGGAATATACAATTTTTATAAATATTATCAATTACAAAAAAGCACTAGAAATAAGTAATGTTAAGTAAAATTGTCTAAAACATAGGTGCAGAAGAGACTTGCTATGAGAACACCACAAATATGTTTTGTCAATACCTCAAGGTAACCATTTGGTGGACCAGGAAGGAAAGGTTCTTCCTATAGAAGTTTTTCAAATGGAAAACTCACAAGGAATGATAGAATTAGAGAATTACCAACCCACAGCCTCTAATGGATTAATGGATAAAGGTAATGATCATCATATCTGCCAACATCACTAAAAAAGAGACACACACATGTTCCTCCTAATAGAATTGCACAGTGTCACTCCTGAAGTAACCTTACAAATAAAGCAGCGAAAACCTAATGAATGCTAATCTGATCAAACTTTTGCCTCCAACTATTGATGATTGCTGATACTGAGTGTCAGGTATATTGAGTTCATTATACTCTTCTCCGTACTGTTGTATACCCTTAATAATTTCTCTAGTGAAAATGCTTATTGTAAATATCATGCCTTTATACCACATTTTCTTTATCCATTCATCTGTTGATAAACATTTAGATTGCTCCCACATTTTGGCTATCATGAATAATACTGCAAATAATATGGGGGTGCAAATATCTCTTCAAGATCCTGATTTAAATTCCTTTGCATAAATATCCAGAACTGGGATTGCACACATTAAAAATTTTGTTAAGAGAGTAGATCAAATGTAATGTGCTTTTGTTCTTAACCAATAAAGAAAACTCCATGTTTTTAAATTTTAAAGACCAAGTTAAATGAACTTGTTCCTCGAGAACCATAATGACTATTCCAAATAAAAATAGAGAACTTCAGTTAGATAATAAAAACTGAAATTCTAGTCTACATTCCAGCCCCCCCTCAAAATATTCCAAGACCAGCCAGATTTGGAATCTAGTTGTACCAAATGGTCAGGGAAAAACTGGTGGCCACCTTACATAAACTCTTCAAATCATACAAAAAAATGGGAAATTACTAAACTCATTTTAACAGGTGTGCTGATCTTGATACAAAGACCAGATAAGGACACCCAAGGAAAAAAAATCACTTGAGCCAAGTGCTGTCATGTAGAAACACCTATCCTAAATAAATCTATAGCATATCCAATACAGCAGGAATAAACAGGCTGAATTCAAGAGATGCAAAGATATTAAAATATTAGAAAAAACTGCCGATTACAATTTCTCCACATTAATAGATTAGAGGACAAAATACATTCAATCGCACCTAAGGGTGGATAAAAAGCCTTTGAAAAATGTTTAGCACCAATTCAAGGTAAAATGTTTTAGCAAAATAATATTTGAAGGGAATTTCTATTTCCTAAGATCTATAATAAACTATACATAAATGTGAAATGTTAGAAGCATTCCCATCAAAGACAGGACAAAGATGCAGATGTTATGATACTGTTTAAAAGTGGACTGAAATATATAACGAGGAATAAGAATAGCAAAATAAATAAGAAAAGGGAACATTGAAATGACTGAGATAATAAATGGTGACAATATGATCCTTATTAGAAAATCCAAAGGAACCAGTGCACAAAATATTCAAATGAATTAGATACCCCCAAGCTATTGTATAAAAGATTACTAAAATTGGGTGCCTAGCCACACAAAATCAATAACTAATTAAGATAATAGAAAATATCCCAATAACAACAGCAGCAATATCCAAAATTTACCTAAAAAGAAATCTAACAATCATGTACACAATCTTTTTGGAGGCAGCTATAAATATGCACCGATATACTTAGAGAAAGAAGTCCCAAATAAATAGTGGACTACACTATGTTTATTCATGGGAAAAAGAATATGGTAAATACATCAATTGTCCTTAAATTCTTTACAGATTTAAATACAAAGTGCTATAGAATGAATTGTGCTATTTCCCCCAACCTCCATTTGGTATGTTGTAGCCTTAATTCACCAATGTGACTGTATTTGGAGATACTTAGGAAGGTTAGAAAGGTTAAATAAGGTCATAAAGTAGGTGAGGCCTGAATCTAATAGGCCTAATATATTTTTTTAAACAAAAGATTTTATTTATTCATTTGAGAGAGCGGGGAGAGCACAGGCCAGGGGGAGAGGCAGAGAGAGAAGCAGACTCCCTGCTGAGCAGTGAGCCTGATGTGGGGCTCATCCTAGGACCCTGACATCATGACCTGAGCCAAATGCAGACACCAAGCTGACAGAGCCACCCAGGCGACTCTGATATTCTTATAAGACGAAGAGAGATACCAATGATCATTCTCTCTCTGTGCATTTGGAGGAAAGTCCATGTAAGGACATAGCAAGAAGATGCCCAAAGGCAAAACCAGGAAGAGAGCTTTTACCAGGAACTGAATCTTCCCTCACCTCTATCTGGAACTACTTGCCTTTAGAACTTTGAGAAAATAAATTTTTAAAAATATTTTATTTATTTATATGACATAGAACGAGCAAGAGCACAAGCAGGGGGAGCGGTAGAGGGAGAGAGAGAAGCAGGCTCTCCATGAGCAGGGACCCTGACATGGGGCTCAATCTCAAGATCCTGGGATCATGACCTGAGCCAAAGGCAGACACTTAACCCTGAGAAAATAAATTTTTGTTGTTAAGACACCCAATCTATGGTAATTCATTATGGCAGCCAGAGCGTGCTAATACATGACCTCACATACAACTTCCAAGATGATACCAGACTCAAGATGCTGTTTCCTGAAACCAACCCTAGATGAGAAATTCCTGAGAGAGACTAAGTCTATGTTGAACTAGAACCTGTATGTGGGCAGATGGGGGCATGCCCTGAAGCTGGAACTGGTATGTAGCCTATAAGACAGGACTGGTCAGAGGAAAGGTTTTAAGTTCAGCCTTTGATTCTCCCAGGATGTTATGAGACAATGAATTTCTACTCTTTAGTGAAGGGAGCTAAGGCTGTTCTTCAGAGGCTGAATGGCCAAGACCATGGGGTTAATATCAGGACAGCATCAAAGTGTGGCGTTGTTTGAAACAGTAAGAGTCCAGAGGCTGTGCAAGAACCACCTGAAACCTCTTTAAAGGGTAAGGACTGGCTTTTTAAAAAAAAAGATTATAATCAAATATAAGGACTAGAAAGAATGAGTCACACTTAACAATGGTAGGTATTCTTTCATGAAAAAAATACATACATAGACACTTGTTAAAGATGTCAATATATTTCTTATTATGAATGAGAGTCAAAAACAAAATAAAAGTTACTGCACTGGAATGAGCAATGTTAGACAATGTGGAAAGAACTGAGTCTTACAAAAAGAAAGCTTAATCTCTTTCTTAGAAAATAGATCTTTTAGAGTAGAAGGTTCCCAAGTTTTGGCTGGCAAACAAACACTATGGGCCAGTATATTTTTCCACTTAGAGCCCACCACCGTCCTAGGACGCTGCCTTACAATGCAACTTCCCATCTCAGATCTAGCCTGGGACCCATCAATTTTCTGCACGGTTTGAAGTTAGGGAAACAGCTTAGAGCTTTCAGAGACTTAATATTTCCCAGGGAGTCTTTAAAGAACCAGCCAAGAGGAAGACACCTTACTCCCTGCCTCCACCCTGAGGACAGACAGGACAGCACACCCCAGAACAGAGAAGCCGGCACACAGCCCTTCCCCTGCTTTCACCGCTTGGAAGCACAGAGCAGAGCTGTCAGCATGAAGTACTGACTCCTACCTCCAGGGTCTCATTTCTGAGGACAGCCTCAGGTCTGCAGAGGAGATAGGCAAGGCTGAGAGTCAAGGTGAGGATCCCTACTTAGAACTGCGGAAACAGGGATCCCTGGGTGGCGCAGCGGTTTGGCGCCTGCCTTTGGCCCAGGGCGCGATCCTGGAGACCCGGGATCGAATCCCACGTCGGGCTCCCGGTGCATGGAGCCTGCTTCTCCCTCTGCCTGTGTCTCTGCCTCTCTCTCTCTCTCTGTGTGTGTGACTATCATAAATAAAGAAAAATTAAAAAAAAAAAAAAAGAACTGCGGAAACATGCCCCGCCAGAACAAAGGAAAGCTATAGAACTCTGCCCCGATCTGTCCCGCGCTCAGAGGCCCGAGGTCTGGCTGTTAGGCCCAACGCCCCCTCAATTCCGACTGAGTGTCTCAGAGAATGAAGACTTTGATCTGAGGCTGGTGTACTAAGATCAGCAGAGTGAAACATCTCAGGCTTTATTCGGAGTCAAGGAGAGGACCCGGAGTGAGGACTGAGGGTATTCTCAAACCCAAACAACCCTTATCCCTGCAATTTACCCTGGGAGGCCCCGGGCAGGGCTGTCAAATTCCGGGAGGTGGGGGTCGGTCGGGGTCGGTCTTGGTCTAACCGGAGCGGGCACATGAGTGAACACGGATAACTGTAATCATCCTGGACCATGGGGATCCCGTCAAACCCTGCTCCTATTGTCAGCTCTGGAAGGGTGCAGCACAAGGGGCTAACTAATGTTCTTCCTCATCTGCTGTGCAAGAATCTCAGGTCATTGCTGTTAATAGTTTAGCCTCAGAGCTGCAGGGGGCGGGGGCGGTGCTGGGAGGACCGGGCCCTGCCAACAGTTGACAGGATGATCCTAAATATGAACTAAGAGAATTCTCCACCTCACAACTGAGGGAACCACACAGAGCCTATAACTTGTCAGCCCTGGCTCTCAGTCCCAGGTTGACCCAGACAGGGCTGGAAGCTGCAGCCTAAGGCACACACTAACTTTCTCTACAAGGTTCTCAGGGGACAGACTGATTAAAAAGGGGGCCCTGTGGGGTCGTAGAGCTGTGCTTTCACAGAAGCCTGTAAAAACGGCTCTGGTTAAAGCCAAAGTGGAATGTCTCTGCTGAAGGTGCACACACTATCTCATTCTCCCTCCTCCAGGTGCCCTCACTGCCTGCCCTCCTGCCCACACCCCTGCCTACTGTCTCTAACCAGTGTCACCATGCCTCGGGGGCAGAAGAGTAAGCTTCGTGCCCGTGAGAAACGCCACCAGGCCCGGAGCGAGGCTCAGGGTGCCCCGGATGCTCAGGTCACTGACGCAGCAGAAGAACAGCCCTCCGCTGCCCCCTTTCCTCCTCTTGGTGGTAATGCCCAGAGCTCCTCAGCTGCTGGGTCAGGTAGAAAATCCCAGGGATCCCGTAGAGCCCCATCTACTACCACTACTTCTGTAGGTGTTTCACACACAAGAGCTGATGAAGGTGCCAGGAGCCAGGATGAGGAAAGACCAAGCACCTCTCAGGCACAGCCCAGCACTGATCATTACCGCAGAACCCCCCTAGATGACAAGGCAATTTTATTGGTGCAATTCCTGCTGCGCAAGTATAACATGAGGGAGGCCATAACAAAGGAAGATATGATGAAGTATGTCATCAAAAAACACAAGGAGCACTTCCATGAGATTCTCAGGAAGGCCTCTGAGCTAATGGTGCTGGCCTTTGGTATTGATCTGAAGGAAATCGACCCTACCAGGCACTACTATGCTCTTGTCAGCAAATTTCAGCACACCTGTGACAACAGGCTGAGGGGTGAGGAGATCATGCCCACGACGGGCCTCTTGATGACTATCCTCTGTGTGATCTTCATGAAGGGCAACCGTGCCACTGAAGAGGATATCTGGGAAGTTCTTAATGTGATGGGGATATATGCCGATAGGAAGCACTTCATCTACGGGGATCCCAAGAAGCTCATCACTCAAGATTTGGTGCAGGAAAGGTACCTGCAGTACCAGCAGGTGGCCAACAGTGATCCTCCACGGTATGAGTTCCTGTGGGGCCGGAGAGCCCATGCTGAGACCAGCAAGATGAAAGTCCTTGAGTTCTTGGCCAAGATTCACAATACTGTTCCCAGTGCCTTCCCATCCTGGTATGAAGAAGCTTTGAGAGATGAGGAAGAGAGAGCCACAGCCAGATTTGCAGCTCGGCTTCGTATGGGTGCCTTGGCCAGTGTCCACTCCAGGGCCCATTTTGGCAGCTTCTCCCACCTGTAGTGAAACCTGAAGGACTTTCCTCACTTTGTGTTTGAAGTAGTATGAGGGCTTAGGTAGTACTAGAGGGAACATAGTGCATATCATATGTTCTACATGAATAACATAAATTTATCTTTTGTTTTTGAAAGTTTTCAAATGTTTATTTTTAAAAAATTTAATTAGCTTCACAATATAAGTGTAGGAATGATATTAGTTATATATTTAATGCTGTTTATGATGTTTAAGAGTTTTGCTATTTTTCAAACAAACTGGGTAACTTTCCATCTTATTTAGTGATCTAGAACATGAAAACATAGCATTGAAATAGCCATTTCCTTAGAAATGTGAAAGAAATTAACAACAAAATAGCTGAGATAAAAAAAAAACAGAGAAAAAACTAAAAGATAGTTAATTTTTGGTTTTTCCTTATTCCTTGTGTTCTGCTGTTCTGTAAAATAAAAGTTATAAACCTGAAATTGCTTCATTTATTCAAGAATTTAGGAGAAAATAAATAATAATAAATGGCTTATTTTTTTTTAATTCCTCAAACATTAATAGAGCATCTGCTCTTTGGAAAGCTCCATGGTAGTATAGGGTATGGTAAGAAAAAGAAGCCTGAGCCACTGCCCATAAAAGGAAGATGGTGAAATACACTCTAGGACAAAAAAGATGGGTGAAAAGAAGGATTAGGTGGGAGAAGAGAGGGAGTTCCAGATGAGGGCAGTCAAATGTAAATGTCCTGAGGCAAGACAATTTGAGGCCTTGGGAAACTTCAAACCATTCAATGGGAGGTAACTTTAAGATGGGTGGTAGGTCAGAGGAGGGTATGAGGGTGGTGAACAAGGGACAAACCCTAGGGTGGTAAGTCTCAGAGATGAGAAACTGAGCCTCAAATGGAGAACTGCTTTTAGTAGCTACATTGGGATCATGGGTAAACTAGCTGCAAATCTCTACCTGGGTAGGGACTAGAGGTGCTCCATACTCTGGTTCCAATTCAGGTGAACAGAGTGCACAAATGAGGTATTTTATCCATATCATCACCCGAGAATTTCTGATAAATAAGGGTAACACTTCCCTGAGGCTAGATGCCAAAAAACCACTGTGTTGTTACTCTTTGCCATGGGCTGGGAGAAAGAGAGCCTGCTCCATTCAAAGGGCATTTAACTGAGTTATTGTGGGTAAAACTTAGCAAACTATAAGGGAGAGTTTGATTTTGATAGGGGTTAAATGAATGAAAATAGAGGTGATTTGGATCAAAGGGCAGCTGGGAGGGAGGGACAGAGTTGGTTCTCAACACACATTTTAGGAGCTTTGAGCTGCATCCAGATAGGGAAGACACCCCCACATCCAAATTTAAAAATATATGCTCTAAGTGATTTACTGAGGTATATCTTCTTGCTAAACACAATTTTTGGATGACTTGGTGGACAGTATCCTATAGCAGTACACATTCTCAGAAATCTCCTAGACTAAAACAACACAACAAAATAAAAAACAAAAATCTCAGCAGGAAGTTTGGTATTATCTGGGGTCAAAAAAGTCATAGTAGGGATGCCTGGTGGTTCAGTGGTTGAGCATCTGCCTTTGGCTCAGGGCGTGATCCTGGAGTCCTGGGATCGAGTCCCACATCGGGATTCCTGCATGGAATCCGCCTATGTTTCTGCCTCTCTCTCGGTGTCTCTCATGAATAAATAAATAAAATCTTAAAAAAAGGATTAAAAAAAAAACCCAAAACCCAAAAAAGTCATAGCAATAATCACCATTCTTTAAAGTTTCAATGCACACTAGTCACTGGGCTATGTGCTTCACATACATTTTACGCATTCCAACAGTCCTAGAAGACAGGGCTTGGTAATATGTTGAGTTTATACAATGAGTGATAGGACTGGGATTGAAGGTATGGTCTGATTCCTCCGGAGACCACACTGTTCCACTCTTCCCAGAATGACATCAAACCTTATGTCTCTTAAATACTTTCTCTTCTCACTGTTCCATGATGTCTCTCAGGCAATGAGAGAAGGACCCTGTAGCTAAAGTAGTAAAAACAGGCCTAAAGAAGGAAGGTGCACGTGGAAATCAAGCACAATTTGGGGATTGTCTGTGGGGTTTATTTTCCTAGGATTCTCCTGCCCCTTGCCCCAGCGTCCCCTGAGAGCTGGCTCTGCCATGGTCCCAGCATATGTGTCCAGTCCTGGCACTTTTCTGCACGACACCTCCCTCTTCTGGGACTTCCCCAGAGGGCCCTCATGTCAACATTGGGACCTGACCTGCTAGCCAGCTCTCCTCTGTGTCCTCCTCTGGGGCTGCACCTGCTCCTGGTGGAACAGACAGCTCATATCCATCACCACCACCCCCAATTTAGAGCATTCCAACTCCCTGCAGCCCCCATCCTTTCCCATGGCACCCCTCTGACAGCAACTGCACTTCTCTATAATTCTGACAGTGAGGTTTAGACACCTCCTCATAGCCCCTGGGTGCCTCCACCACATTCTCAAAGTGTTTTCAAATCTGCTAGTGATGAGAGTCTGATTTGGCACAGAGCCTAGTGTTTCCTGGGATGTAACCCTGAAGTTAGAGAGGAGGTTTTAGAAACCACCCTGATATTTGCAGTAGAGTTTTAATGGGCTGAATTATTTGAGACTGGTCACTGACCACATTCAACAATAAGTGACTTTACCCTGTTGGTCAAAACCAAAGCCTCCTTCATTAAGTAGTAGATGAGAAAAGGTTGGTGGAAATCACTGTGTAAACAAACATGTACATAGACAGAATTCCTAAAAACCCAGGAGTCCTTCTAGTAGGTGGAAAATGGTTCCATGGCAGTTGTGCCATCCTTACTAAGAAAAGAAAAAGTCAACTTTCTTCCACTGACTCTTGTCTTTATATTCTCCCCTGAGGAAAATTTGACTTTAGGTAATAGCGCAAATACTCTTATTGCCCCCAAATTCTCACAATATGGATAAATAACAATTCCTCTTTGTTACTGCATCCCTCCAAAATTCATCCCTCTTTTCAGAAGTAACCACAACTAAAAATTCATAGGTTATTTTAAAATTTATTCTAGACTTCTCCTTGTATAGATGTGCTATAATATACATTGTGAGTTTTTAATATACATAGATAACATTGTAGATGTTGTTTTGCCTCTTGTCCTTGCCAGTGACTGAAATGAATGCAGGATCTTTCCATGAGATCAACTATAGGTCCACCTCACTCTTTTAACTCTTTCACATATTGTAAAGTGCATATGTGCCATATTTTACCTAACCATTCTACTCCTGATGGGCACATAAATTGTTTCCTATACATTGCTATGATTACTAGAAATGATATCAACATCACTGAGCATGAATTCTTGGGCAAATATACGCGTTTTCTTAAAGGAAAGACATAGCACAGTGTAAACTGGATGAAAGTGGAAAAATGTAATGATTGTAAATTTTTATAAATATTGCTGAAATTCTGTTCTAACAAAGCTATGCTGATCATTTTCTTACCTTTAATGTATGTAAATAATTGATACTTTAGAAGCATTTATTTTATCAACTTTTAAAATTTTGGTCAAACTTTTGGGTAATAATACATTGTCTCACAGTTATTTTAATTTCCCTGTTTTCTAAATAGGTTGAGCATAAAATTAACTTAATCTCTTATCCATAGAAAGCGGGATTTCTTCAGTGATGCCTTGAGTACCAGAATTCCTCTGGGCATGCTTTAAAATTCTGAAATGTCAATAAGCTTTTTCTCTTTACTTTAAGGAAGAAGGATTTGACCAGAATGATCAGATGCCAGGGAATGGGTCCAAACAGAAAACCCTCATCTAGTAAGGAGCATCAGGAGGACTTGGGGAGAGTGCAATGACCAGAGTATAAGAGAGGGACCATGAAGTCCAGAGAGCACAGATCCTTGAAGGCCAGGATTCCATGACATAATCTGGACCTAACTGTTATACAGTGGTTGTAAACATTTTAGGCTAGGACCTCTTATTCCAATTTAAGCCTTTCCCAGAAATCAAATCCCTGAATTGAAGGCAGAAAAATGTGGGTTAAAAAAGGACTGTAGGGGCAGCCCTGGTGGCTCAGCGGTTTAGCGCCGCCTTCAGCCCAGGGCCAGATTCTGGAGACCAAGGATTGAGTCCCATGTGGGGCTCCCTGCACGGAGTCTGCTTCTCCCTCTGCCTGTGTCTCTGCCTCTCTCTCTCTCTCTTTGCCTCTCATGAATAAATAAATAAAATCTTTAAAAAAAAAAAAAAAAAGGACTGTAAGCCCACTGTCCCACCCACTCCGCACTTTTTTATCCCTCTCAGGGCTGTGGGCACTGAAACCCAAACAACGCTGGGGTTCACTAAGTACTGATAGGAAATCTGGGTGCTGGAAAACTCTTGTATGATTCTTTTGGGTCCTGTTTGTAAACTTTGTTAGTTAGAACCAAAGTAGCATTTAGCATTTGCCTCACTATTGAGGCAAAACACTTCTGAGTACTCTGTTGATGGCCCATGAATTCTGTGGTTTTCCACTCTGACTGATGGAACAGGGACTACTGTGAGTCTTATGTGAGCACTGGAACTCATATGGCTCTTATCTCCCTGGTACTTTGTATTGTGGATTCTAGAAACTTTGGCCTCCCCTAATTCCAAACTCTACCTCTTCAACTCAGGGAAATGGCAATCTCTGCTTGGGTTTCCACAGCTTGCACTAAGGCCTGGAAATTCTCTTAAGGTGGTAAGCTGGAGCAATCATAGTGCTCACTTCTTATGTTTCCCAAATCTCAGCGATCATTATTTTTCATTTCCATCTTTTTTGTTTTTGTTGTTCTTGGTGTGGTTTCTGGCAGGAGCGTTAATAAAGTCCTTGCTACTAATTGTGACTGGAAGCAGAATGTGACCTTTCAAAAATTTCATGTAAGTGGAACCATACAGTATGTTCTCTTTTGTGTCTGACTCTTTTCATTTAGCATGTTTTTGAGTTTTGTCCAATGTTATAGCATGTAAAAGAGGCTTTTCTTTCCTTATGAGGAATATTTCTTTGTTAAGTAGTATTCCATGGTATAAGTGTTCCACATTTTCTATGCACATTTATGAAGAGATGGTCATTTGGGTTGTTTTCAGTCTCATAATGGAATAGATGTACTATGATTCATATACAAACCTTTTTTGTAGATATGTTCATATTTTTCTTGAGGGTATTTTTAGAAGTGGAATTTCTGGGCCATAAGGGAGGTGTATGTTTAATTTTATGAGACACTAACTAGAACAATTTCCAAAGTAGTTGCAATATTTTGCACTCAAACAAACAATGCATATGTGTTTAGGGTACTTCACATCTTCACTAACATTTTATGGCATCGATCCTTTTATTTTTAGCCATTCTAGTGGATAGACAGTCTTGTCTTTTGTGATTTTAATTACAATGTTCGTGATGTACTTGAATACTTTTTCAAGGGCTTATATTGGCCATTTAATTATCTTCCTTTGTGATGTGCCTGTACAAGTTTTTTGCCCATTTTTATTAGTTGTTTTTATTATTGAGTTGTTGAAGTTGTTTACATATTCTGGATATAAGTCCTTTGTCAGATATATGTGTTGTGCGTAACTTATGTAAGTTGCTGGCTTGCTTATGCATTTATTTTCTTAATAATGTCTTGTTTAACACATTTTTAAATTTTGTTGAATTTTGTTTCATCATTTTGTCCCTTTTACTGTTAGTATTTTCTGACTTTTGTCTAGACATTCTTTGACTACTCCCAGCTCATGAAGATATTCTATGTTGTTTTTTAGAAAGCTTATTTAAAAAGTTTTAGTTTTAATTCCAGTTAGTTAACATACAATGATATATTAGTTTCAGGTCACAATATGGTGACTCAACACTTCTATTCATCACCCAGTGCTCATCACAAGTGCACTCCTGAATCCCCAACATCTATTTAACTCATTCCCCCACCTATCTCCCCTCTGGTAACCATATTTTGTTCTCTATAGCTAAGAGTCTGTTTCTTGGTTTGCTTTTCTCTTTTTTTCTCCTTTGCTCTTTGTTTTATTAAATTACACATATGAGTGAAATCATATGGTATTTGTCTTTCTCTGACTGACTTATTTTTGTGGAAGCTTTAATTTTACCTGTAAGTTTTACGTTTATGATCTAATGCAAATTAATTTTTTGTATTGAGTTAGGTAGTGGCTAAGGTTTGTATTCACCTAGTTCCAACACTATTTGTTGACAGGATTTTCATTTCCCATTAATTTTTTTGCTACTTTGAACACTAATTAATCACACAAACATGATTCTAGTTCTGGATTCTCCATTCTGTTTCACTAATCTATTTGCCTGTCTTTAGTGTAATCACAGACTTGCCTATTGGATCTTTATTATAAATATTGAAGCCAAACAGTATAAGTACAGTAACTTTGTTTCCATTTTTCAAGATTTATTGGCTTACATATTTCCTTTTACTTTCTATATAAATTTTGGAATCAGCTTGTTGATTTTTATAAATATCAGCTGTAATTTTAATAATTATTTTGAAATTATGGAATTATTTTGTTTCTTCTTTTAGTTTCAACTTCTCTGTTGAAATATTTAGTTGTTCCTTCAATATATCTGTATTTTCCTTTAAGTCCTTGGGCACATTTGCAATAGGTATTTTAAAGTCCCTGTCTGTTATTTTATTGATCTCTGATTTTTCTCCTGATTACAAGTTACATTTTCCCCTTTATGGATTATATTTACCTGCTTTTTCACATACCTATTTTTTTTACTGTACCTTGAGCATTATGGATGCCAAATTCTGAAGGCCTAGATTTTGTTATTTTCCTTAATAAAAAGTTAAGGCAAGAAGTTAATTCATTTATCCATTATATTGTTCCTTTTGAAGCCTATCTTCAAACTTTGTTAGGATAGTCTATGGTAGCCATTAATCTTGCACTACCTTAGCCCTATTTCTACAGCTTAGACTTGTCTAAGATTACTAAATTACTCTGGGTGTTCAAAGAACTCTCCCCTCTGACTGTTCAATATTTAAAAGTCTTCCAGCCATTTTTGCCTTCCAATAGTTGTTCAGCTCACTGCTCTGTAGTATTTTTTAAATTCCCCTGGTAGTTGCTCTTTGCCCAGCCTCACAGAGTCCTGCCCTTCACATGAGCAGCTTAGTGCTCAGTGAAAGACCCAAGGGGATTCTTCTATAGATTTCTGGAGCATTAACCCAGTTCTATTCTCTCCAACAACTTGCCCTGCAAATTTCAGCAGCCTTACTATTCCCAAAACCTGGTTATTATGTCCTCAGTTGAATGAGGCCACTGAGCTCTGTTTTGGCTTATCTTCCTGGCACTAGAGTCTACACATTGCCTCTAAGCAGAAATACAGGGTGATCTGGGAAATGTACCTCACTCATTTTCCTACTTTTAGGGATCATAATTTTGCAGTGTTTTCCAGTCACTTTATATATTTTGCCTATTTTATTTTATTTATTTTTTTTTTAATTTTATTTATTTATGATAGTCATACAGAGAGAAAGAGAGAGAGGCAGAGACACAGGCAGAGGGAGAAGCAGGCTCCATGCGCCGGGAGCCTGATGTGGGATTCGATCCCGGCTCTCCAGGATCGCGCCCTGGGCCAAAGGCAGGCGCCAAACCGCTGCGCCACCCAGGGATCCCTATTTTGCCTATTTTAAAAGTTGTTTACAGCAACTACAAGTAGAAGTTCTCCTGAATTTTTTAATAATGGCATTTAAAAAAAACATTTTATTTCAAACTACTTTTAGACTTACAGAAAAGCCACAAACATAGTACAGAGAGTTTCAATATATCCCTCACCCAACCTCCTCCAAAGTTAACATCTTAGATAACCATCATACAATTGACAGAACCAGGAAATTAACACTGTCCTAATAGCATTAACCAAATGAACTACTCATTCAAACTTCACCAGTTTTTCCATTACTATCTCTTTTTTTCTTTAAATTTACTCATGAGAGACACAGAAAGAGAGGGAGGCAGAGACATAGGCAGAGGGAGAAGCAGTCTCCTCTCAGGCAGCCAGACATGGGACTCCATCCCAGACCGGGATCACACCCTGAGCCAAAAGTGGGATCACGCCCTGAGCCAAAGGCAGACACCGCTGAGCCATCCAGGCACCCTCCATTACTATCCTTTTTAAGAATCCTCATAAGTATCCCACATTGCCTTTAGTTGTTATTTCTCCCTGAAGTCCTCCTACATTCTGCAACAGTTCCTCAGTCTTTCCTTGTTTTTCATGACACTGACAGCCCCAAAGAGTATTGACCAGTTATTTTGTTGAACATCTACCAATTTGGGCCTATCTAGTATCTTCTCATTATTAGACTAAAGCATTACTTCTTTGGAAAGAAAAATGGTAGAAATGGAACCATGTCTTTCTCAGTATAATATATCACATATCACAACCTATTTCAGTGTTACTGGTGACACTGACCTTGATCATCTGGTTACGGTGGTCTCTGATGGACATTTCCACCATGATATTACTATAATTTCTCCTGTAGTCAACAAGTATATTGGGGAGATACTTTAGAAAAGTATCTTGTCTCCACAAACCCACTGATTCTAGCACCCAGTAGTAGATCAAGTATGCAATAACCACCACTGTGGTATTTGCCTAATAGTGTTTTATTTCTCTTCTTTAAACAGTTATTAATTGCAATTCCAATACAAGGAGTAACTGTCATATATATTCTATCTATATACTAATCAAGGATTTATTTATATACTTATAGACTCTTGAATATGTTTTTATTCTTTAGGTTATAATCCAATACTAGCATTATTTATTTTGTTGCTCAAAGCTTTGGCCATTAGGAGCTCCTTCTCCTAATGTCGTATTCTTTCAGCAATGCTCCCCTCTCCATATCTTTTGAGAACTTTCTTTTTCTTTCTGGTTCCACAAAATGTTCCAAGCTCAGCTTGATTTTCCCTGTCCCAGCCCTAAAAGATTCTTAGAGACACAAATCCCTTGTTCCTTTTATAGAAGAATGATGCTTAGAAACCAAGATCTTAAAAAAAAAAAAAAGAAAAGAAAAAGAAAAAAAGAAACCAAGATCTTGGCACTAGCTAGGTATGCTAAGTTCTACTGGAATATCTTGGCTTCCAGGCCCTCTCAGCAGACAGGGCTGGGAAATATTTGTATACTAACTCATGTATACACACATATCTATTTTTATCTCTGTGTGTGTATAATAAGTCGATACTGATACTTCAGATTCCAATTCACCACCACAGGAATCATTTTATTTCCCCACTTTCTTTACTTGTAATTTCTTTCTCCAATAGTAATAAATCTTAGTTTTATTATTTATTACCTATTTACTTATTTGTTCATTTCCAGTATACACATAAATTAGTTTCAGAATGTCTTATCAACACCTCTGTGAGAAACACATTTACTGATTATGTAACAGCATTTGTGCATAGTTCTTTTGGTATTTGTCTTTTTGCATCCAGTCACATAATTGTTTTCTAAATTTATTTAGGTTAGTTCTTTTCCCTTATGTTCAGTATGGTTATTTTATTGATTTTTACTAGAGGTAATTTCATTTGTTAGTGTTTGTATCCCATGATGTGTTTCCTCCACATCCTGATTGGTTTTTACTATTTTTTAATGGAAGCATTTCTCAATTGAGTATTTATTCCTATTTATTATTCTTTACCAACAGACATCATACATATAGTATAATGTACAGTAGATAGCTTTGTAATATCGGCTGGAAGTGATCATAAGGATGTGCCAAAAATTACGTATCCTGAAAATTAAATTATAAAAATCTGTGCCTGTCTTGTGCATTCCAGGGGTGCTTTGTTTGTTTATTCAAGTGAATGCCTCATATTTATTCACTTTTTTCTACATATTCACATACAACAGGTAAAATGTTACAATACTGTACATATCAGGGCTTAATCTGATCATAAGCATTGGGTTTAATTCTTAAAAGTAATAAGTTTAATGTCTTCACATGGCCATTAAAACCAGCTGAGGCACAACTATTTGTCATGATGTTGATGATGGGTCCTTTACCGCTTGTGTCTTTTTTTATTATTGTTGCCAAGTAACTGAAAAACTCGTGCAGCATTGCTGAGGATAAGACCTTTCCCTATTAAGAAGACAAAGATGACAGCCTGCTGTGTGAACAATAGGGAAACTACCCTTATCATTCCCAGCACAAACACTTCATCACTAGGGGTGCATCTTTACAAAAAAACTCTTTGAAATTTTCTGTAAAATATTCTGTTCCTGTTCACTGACATGAAATTTTTAGAGTTCTTAAAGAAAAAAAATAATATGTTAACTGACAGAAAAAATGGAGAAAAAAATCCAGAAAATGTATTACACATCTGTCGTTACCAAATAGCATCTAAGAACTCCACATTAGGAGAGATAGAAGCGATTATTACTATCACATGGCATCTTGGCCTACTTAATTGCAGCAGAATAAGCCTCCTCCCACTGTGTTGTACAGAGGGATAAGGAGTCTCAAGTCAGATCAAAGGCCAAGTTGTGGTTATTGTGAAAAGAAAGAGAGAGGATTGCATATTATTTTATTTTTTTAGCTATCTATCCTTTCAAGATATAATGTCCCATTTGAAATATTTGTCCCATGAATGTCAAAAAAGTATCACATAGTAAAATAGCATTAATAGCTCAATTCCACAAAAAATAGCCTTAGAAAAGGGAAGCCCATAGGACAGAAATTAAGCTCTTTCAAAATATATCTTCTTAGTATACCACAGTGATTTCTCCAAGAATAAAATTACTGATTTTAGCTCTTATCTGACATTTAATCCCTTTTTATAAGTAAGAATTAATTTTTTTCATATAACATAGAAATACAGAAATTTCATGTTTTTAGATTTCTCTTCATGACTTGGACTCTTAACAGAGATAATGTTGCTCAATTGATAAACCATTTGATGCATGTGTTTTACTTTATAAGTAAAGAATACTACAGGAATTTAAGATGTATACCAATACTGATGTGCTCCTCTTTAAAGCACACATTCACCTTTAAATACTTCTATATGTTAAAAATAATCACATATTTATTCATATAGCCTTTCCCAGGAATAGCTAAATTCTTCCCTTCTCTATCCTCTCTAAAATGGCAGTTAAATAATGTTCTGTTTTATTATCAAATACTTGAACAAATACATGATACAGTATATCCAAAAGTAACCTGAAGTATTTGTTGTAGGTGTGATGAATGCAAATTAATTCTCCCTTCCCTCATGGTATTTAAGTGCACATTCTTTTACATAAATCACATATTAATATATACAAGATGAACATCTTTGACAAGTTCTAACCTCAAATATGCAAAAATAAAGTAAATCCAGTACTGACACCAGTAACAAAACATATTCTAGTCATATGATGAGACACGGTAGAATGAATGAGCCTATACTCATCTGTAAGCCGACATTTAATTTCTCCAAGCCAATGTCCTAAATCAAGAACTGTATTTTTAAAACCACTTTATTGTGGTATGATTGACATATATAAAAAGCTGTGCATATTTAATGCATATAACTTGATGAGTTAGAGATATGTATCCATCCATGAAATCATCACCATGATTTATACCACAAATCTATCCAATACCTCCAAAAGTTTTCTACCACCTTTTAACTAATTAATTAATTTGTGATAACAAAACTTAGGACCTTCATAGCAGATTTTTAAATATACAATAGTATTGTTAACCACAGGCTCTATGCCATGCAGTAGATCTCTAAGACTTACTCATCTTTTATAAACAAAATTTTATACATTTTGACTTAACCTCTCAGTTTCCCCCTTCCCCAGCCCCTAGAAACCACCATTCTCTCTGCTTTAATCAGTTTGACTGTTTTAGATTTCTCATATAATTAATATCATGTAGTATTTGTCCTTCTGTGTCTATCTTATTTCACTTAGCATAATGTCCTCCAGATCCATTCATACTGTCACAAATGGCAGGGTTTCCTTATTTTTTATTTATTTACTTTTTTAAAAAATTATGTTTATATTTTTGTAGTTTCAAGTTTTTATTTAAATTCCAATTAGTTAACATATAGTGTAATATTAGTTTCAGGAGAACTTAGTGGTTCATCACTTACATATAACACCCGGTGCTCATCATAAGTCCCCTCCTTAATACTCATCACCCATTTAACCCATCCTCTCCAATTTCTCTGCAGCAACCTTCAGTTCGTTCTTTTTAGTTAAGAGCCTGGTTTATGGTTTGCCTCTTTCTCTTTTTTCCCATGTTCATCTGTTTCATTTATTAAATTCCACATGAGTGAAATCACTCATATGGTATTTGCTTTCTCTGACTGACTGATTTTGCTTAGCATAACACACTCTAGCTCCATCCATGTCATTGCAAATAGCAAGATTTCATTCTTTCTTATTTATTTTTATTTTTTAAATTTTTCATTCTTTTTTTATAGCTGAGTAATATCCCATTGTAGATATATATCACAACTTCTTAATCCATTCATCAGTCTGGAAAAACCCAGAAATGGACCTACAACTACATGGTCAACTAATCTTTGACAAAGCAGTAAAGAATATCCAATGGAAAAAAAGATCATCTCTTGAACAAATGGTGTTGGGAAAACTGGATAGCAACATGCAAAAGAATGAAACTAGACCACTTTCTTACACCATACACAAAAATAAATTCAAAATGGATGAAAGACCTAAATGTGAGATAGGAAACCATCAAAATCTTAGAGGAGAATACAGGCAGTAACCTTGATTTTTCTTTCTGCTGCTTCATTATTGGTGTATAGAAATGTAATAGATTTTTGTACATTGATTTTGTATCCTACAACTTTAGTGAATTTGTGTATCAGTTCTAGCAACTTTTTGGTGGAGTCTTTCGGATTTTCTACATAGAGTATCATATCATCTGCAAACAGTGAAAATTTGGCATCTTCCTTGCCAATTTGGATGCTTTTTATTTCTTTTTGTTGTCTGATTGCTGAGACTAGGATTTCCAGTATACTATGTTAAATAACTGTGGTGAGAGTAGACATCCCCATCTTGTTCCTGACCATAGAGAAAAAGCTCTCAGTTTTTCCCCACTGAGGATGGTATTAGCTGTGGGTCTTTCATGTATGGCCTTTATGATGCCGAGGTATGTTTCCTCTATCCCCACTTTATTGAGGGTTATTATTATCAATGGGTGTTGTACTTTATTAAATGCTTTTTCTGCATCTATTAAGCGGATCGTATGGTGCTTGTCCTTTCTTTTATTAATGTGGTATATCATGTTGATTGATTTGCAAATATTGAACCACCTTTGCAACCTACTTGATCATGGTGAACAATTCTTTTAAAGTACTGTTGGATTCGATTTTCTAGTATTTTGTTGAGAATTTTTGCATCCATGTTCATCAGGAATATTAGCCTGTAGTTCTCTTTTTTTAGTGGAGTCTTTCTCTGGTTTTAAAATCAGGATAATGCTGGCCTCATAGAATGAGTTTGGAATTTTCCTTTCATTTGTTTTTTGGAATAGTTTGAGAAGATTAGGTATTAACTCTTCTTTAAATATTTGGTAGAATTCCCCTGTAAAACCATATGGACCAGGACTTTTGTTTGTTGGGAGATTTTTTATTACTGATTCAATTTCTTTGCTAGTTATTGCTCTGTTCAAATTTTCTATTTCTTCCTGTTTTGGTTTTGGTACTTTATATGTTTCTATGAATTTATCCCTTTCTTCCAAATTATCCAACTTATTGGCATATAATTTTTATAATATTCTCTTAGAATTGTTTGTATTTCTGTGGTGTTGGTTGTTATTTCTCCTCTCTAATTTATGATTTTATTTATTTGGGTCCCTTCTCTTTCCTTTTGGATAAATCTGGCTAGGAGCTTATCAATTTTATTAATTTTTTCAAAGAACCAGTCTGTGGTTTTATTGATCTGCTCTACTGATTTTTTTTCTTTTTTTGTTTCTATATAATTTATTTCTGCTCTAATATTTATTATTTCCCTTGTTCTGCTGTTTTAGGCTTCATTTGTTGTTCTTTTTCTAGCTTCTTTAGGCATAAGGTTAGGTGGTTTATTTGAGGTAGGCCTCTATTGCTATATACTTCCCTCTTAGGGCTACTTTTGCTGTTGTCAGGTTTTCATTTTCATTTGATTCCATGTATTTTTAAAATTTCTTATTTAATGCCCTGGTTAACCCATTCATTCTTTATTAGGCTGATCCTTAACCTGTATGTATTTGTGGTCTTTCCAATTTTTTTCTTGCAGTTGACTTCAAGATTCATAGCATTGTGGTCTGAAAATATGCCTGGTATGATCTCAACCTTTTTGTACCTTTTTTTTTACAAGATTTTATTTATTTATTCATGAGAGACACACACAGAGAGAGGCAGAGACATAGGCAGGGGGAAAAGCAGGCTCCCCACAGGGAGACCTATGCAGGACTCGATCCCTGAACTTCAGGATCACACCCTGAGCTGAAAGCAGAGCTTAACCGCTGAGCCATCCAGGCATCCCTCTTTGTACCTGTTGAGGCCTGATCTGTGACCTAGTATGTGATCTCTTCTGGAGAATGCTCCATGTGCACTGGAAAATAATATGTTTTCTGCTGCTTTAAGATGAAATGTTCTGAATATATCTGTGAAGTCCATCTGGTCCAGTGTGTCATTCAAAGGCATTGTTTTCTTGTTGATTTTCTGTTTAGATGGTCTGTCCACTGATGTAAGTGGGGTGTTAAAGTACCATACTATCATTGTATTATTATCAATGAGTTCCTTTATGTTTGTTATTAATTGTTTTATATATTTGGGTGCTCCCATGTTGGGGGCATAAATATTTACAATTATTTTATCTTCTTGTTGTATAGTCTTCTTTATTATTATATAGTGCCCTTCTGCATCTCTTGTTACAGTCGTTGGTTTAACATCTAGTTTGTCTGATATGAGTATTGCTACTCTGGCTTTCTTTTGGTGTCCATTTGCATGATAAATGTTTTTCCATCCCTTCACCTTCAATCTGCAGGTATCTTTAGGTTTAAAACTAATCTAGATGGGTCTTGTATTTTAATCAATTCTGATACTCTATATCTTTTGATTGGACCATTTAGTCCATTTGCATTCAAAGTAATTATTGATAGATATGAATTTAGTGCCACTTTATTACTTGTTTTGTCATTTTTTCTGGAGATTTTCTCTGTTCCTTTCTAGTCTTTGTTGCTTTCGGTCTTTCTTTCTCACTCAAAGAGCTCCCTTTAATATTTTTGTAGGGCTGGTTTAATGGTCATGAACTCATGTAGCTTTTGCTTGGGAGACTCTTTATCTCTCCTTCTATTCTGAAAGATAGCCTTGCTAGATAGAATAATCTTGGGTGTAGATTTTTCCCATTCAGCAAGTTGAAAATATCATGCAACTTTCTTCTGGTCTGCTAAGCTTCTGTGGATAGATATGCTAACCTTATTGGTCTCCTCTCTTAAGTTAGGTACTTCTTTTGCTGCTTTTAGGATTTTTTTTCTTTATATCTATATTTTGCAAATTTAAGTACAATATGTCTTGGTATTGGCCTGCTTTTGTTGATTTTGATGGGAGTTCTCTGTGTCTCCTAGATTTAGATGTCTGTTTCCTTCCCCAGATTAGGGAAGATTTCAGCTATATTTTCCTCAAATAAACCTACTGCTCCCCTTTCCCATTCTTCTTCTGGGACTCTTATGATATGAATGTTACACTTAATGGAGTCACTGAGTTTGTTATGATTGTTGCTTTAAATTCTGGGTCAGGTATCTGTTTAAATTAGACCCTGGGCCATGGCTTTTTCTTTTTCTTTCTTTTGGGATGAATTCCTATATCTTGGCATTTGGTCTAGGTGTCTGTCTTCTTCTCTGTGTTAAGAAAGCCTGTTATGTTTCCTGCCCCTGAGAGTAATGGCTTTATGAAGAGGAAGTCCTACATTGTCCAATGCCTAGTGCCTTAGGAAGTGTCTCTCGTGTGTGCTGTGTGCACTCTACTGCTCTCTATGCCTGCTATATCTCTCAGGTCAGTCCTCTGCAGAGTCTCTCCTTGCCTGCAATGGGAAGTTTTTGGACCTTGGTCAGAATGTGGTGAGTTTTAACTAGATGTGTTGTGCTCTGCTCTGCTTGTTAAAAGAGACCTGATGTTATTTCCACAGAGCTGAAGCTTTGCAGAACTCTATGGTCAGTGGACATGGTGTGTGTGGGGGGCTTTGTGCTGGTCTTCGGAGGGAGGAGCCTGCTGCACTGGTGCTTAGGCACACTTGCCCAAGAAAAGAAGTACCAACAGAGTGCAGAGGGTCAAAACTTAGTGTAAGCAGGTTAGGCAGCCAGGTTGGCACTGTGCTGTTTTACTGAAGTTGATTTATATTGAGGGACAGGGGAGAGAAATGGTACCAGCCATCTCCTTCATCCTTAGAGATGAATATGTACTAGGTGTTTTTCAGATCACTGCTTTCACACTGTCTGTGTCTGGATTGCATGCTTGCCTGGAGGAACAGGGTATATTTTGGGCTCTATCCCAGCCAGGCCTGCTGAGTTGTAAAACTCCAAACTTTAGGGAAATGGTGTGGTGAGGACTTGTGCCGGTCTTCTGCGGAAGGGTCTCACTGTGCATGTTTGACCCAGAAGGGTAGTCACACCAGAGCACAGGAGTGTGCTATCTGGAGCAAAGCAGGCTAAATAACCAGTGTCCAGTTTAGCCATCCTCAGCAAGTGTCTCTGTGCCTATGCCAAGGGGTAGGGGTAGGGAAATGACACCCACCGCACTCCTTTGTCCCTAGAAAGGCAATGCCAAGAAGAGGGAACAGTCTCTCCCAGTGTGTCTTAGGTGATCCTCAGATCATGTCGTCTGCCCCTGGGCTACCTGCCTGCCCTTTCCACAGGACTATAGGGCCCTCAGGGCTCCATACCAGCCACACTGGAGACCTCTAACACTCCAATCTTGGAGCTACTGGTCACAAAAAAATCACAAAAATAAGCCCCTCTTATTTTTTCAGTCAATGACTTTGGGAAGTGTTCTCCTTGTGCACTCCCCAGTGTACTCCTCTCTCTCATCTTTCTTCACAACCAGGGCTTCCTCCCCTCCACAGCACCAGTGATCTGTTTCTGCCTCAAACCATATCTCTGCACCTCCTACCTTCCATGATGTGGCCCCTTCTCTCCCTTTAGTTGTGCAGTTTGTTCTGTCAGTTGTCAGATCGATTTCTTGGGTATTCAGAATGATTTGATAGTTATCTAGCTGTGTTTGAGGGAAGGGGCAAGCCTAGGGTGCTCCTACTTCTCCACCATTTTAACTCCTCCTTTGTATCCCGAGAAGTTTAAAACAGATTCTCCCTCACTGAAGAATAGGGATATCTGTTGGATCTATTAAAAATTTAGTAAATAATGTGCATTAACTGATTGTTTTTTTTCTCCAATTGTATCTTGCTACTGAATAAATGATACTATACTGAAAGGACTATTGTCAGTCTGGGAATCTAGTATAGTGTATATGATTTTTTTATGTATTAATACATTGTATAGATTTTCTCCATGGGGAAGGTTCAGTGCATTTCATTTTATTTTTAAAAAGTAAGTGATTCCAAGAGAGTTGAGAAATTCTTCCCTAGTATCTACCATCCTACTGGAATTTTACTGGAATTTTAAGTTAAATTCTAAGATTTATTAATTTTATTTTGTTAATGGTCCTGCAAGCAGAAGATGGCTCATTTGTATATGGTTAGGACAACTGACAAAAAGGCAGAAAAGATCAATTCAAGTGTGAAGAAACATTTGATTTTGGATACCAGATTTGAAGTGAAAGAGTGAAAATACTTCACTGAGTTAAAATTATTCTCCTAAAATTAATATGTCAGATATAATGGTTATAAAAGATAATAAATAGATGTAGCATATAGGTTGTTATGTGGGGATTTTTAAAAATATCTATTACTATTTGAAATGCTTAAAATTATATATATATAATACAAGGATGAAGTATAAATTAATAAGGTTAGAAACATATATATGTTTATTTATATATGCATATTTATATACAAGCACACTTTATACGGTGATTTAAGATATTTTTGGCAGCCGATGAAAGAAAACACAACTTAAACTGTCCTAAAAAATAAAGAATTTTATTTCCTCATATAGCTAGCAGTGAAATTGTAAGTGAGGCTTCAGGTTTGGCTTATGCCAACAACTTTTACTTTGTTTTCTTAAAATCATTTTGACGTTGGTCAATCCTCTCTTTGTCCTCAGCTTAGTAGCAAGGTAGCTGCAGTTTTGGGCTCCACAACAGCATATAACAATTTGCATAGGAAAAGAAAAAACTCTTATGTTTTAGCACTCCAAGAGATCTTTTTATCCCTGCCTCCTTCCAACTATCCATTTATGTCACTTGTTCATTTCTGTCCAGTTTCATATGTGCTAATTAGCTTAAGCCAATCAGGCTTTCACACCGAGACTTGTGGGGTCAGATTCTTCTGAGGTACATGGAATGAAAGTATCAAATGTTTGATGTAAATAAAGATTCTGTTTGGATTCAGGGAGAGGGGAAAGGATGTTGTGAGAATTTTAATACCCACTATAATTGTATACTGCTGTATATTTTAATCAATAATATTTAACATTTTGATGGACAAGTATCTATAATAACCTAAATGATAAAATTATATTTTACATGCTATTCTATCTTATGGCTATGGTTAATTTCTAAATACATCTCATTTTATTACTATTCCATATCTTTTAAAAATGAAAAATTCACTAAATCAAAAAAGGAAATATTTAATTAGAATAAAATGGATTCTAAATCTTTCATGAGTGTATTCTGTGCAGGGAATTCTTGATGATTTCCTGTATTATGGGAGATAATGTCAAGCCCAATTATTTCAAGTCAGGCTGAATCTTTCTACATTAAAAGTGCTGAGATGAAAGCTCTTCAATTTATGGGTATTTTACCTAGAGCATAGGCCTCAGTCTTTGAAATATTTTAAGTGAAGTTCATTTTTCATTATGCATTAAAGTTCTACAAAGTTTCTCATGCAGGGCTTCTAATTTGGTTTGTCTTTACAAGGTGGAAAGTAAAAAAAAAAAAAAATGTGTCTGCTGTTCCTCTGTTTGTTCTCAAATACATTTCTCTCCTTTTTCGTTTTATAGGACATCAGGGCTGACCCCAGGAGAAATATTTCTCCCAGATTCCTGGGTCAGCTAGCTTCAACTGTAGTCTGCTGATGGGAGGCATTATCAGAAAAAGGGAGAAAAAGGGTGCTTCTCACTCTCTGCCTACTAATGGGGCATTTTCAGCAGTAGCTGCTTCTCCTCTGTGGCTCTAGTTCTTACAAGAATTGATTCCAACTCCTCCAAGAGACCCTGGATTCTGGGTTTCAGTAACCCCATCTCCTCCCTATATGTCTTCAGCAAAGGCACTGAAGCAGTTTTTGAGATTGCTAATCTCTGAGTTGCCTGATGATCTCCTGTTTGGTTTTGCAGAATTCTATTACCTATGTAATCATTCCCAATATTAAAATTCCTCTGCCTTCAATATGCTGAAGGGTTTATCTTACTAGAACGGAATATAACTGGCTCAAAATTAAACAGTTTTATTTAATTTACCTGTACTTAACCCTCTGTTATATGTTTTCTGCTCCTCTACTTCCACACTTGAAATTGCTCTAGCAATATTATTAGTGGCATAAATATCGCTACATCCAATGGACATATTTCACTGTATGTTTCTGCTTTGACACTGCTGACTCTTCACTTTATTAAACTATTTTGTTTATCTCTACAGCGCTAATCTTTATTATTTCTAACTCTCTGATCATCTTGCTTTATCTCTTCCATGACCTCCCATCCCTTTACTCAATTTTTTAAAAAACAATGTTATTTCCTTTTATCTATTTTTATGCTCTACGTGGATAAACCTCCCTAATCTTAAGATTTAAAATACCGTGTATATGCTGATGCTTCTCAAATATATTTCTCCATCACTAATCATGTACTGGACTTCAGAAACATATTATCTAGCATTAGCTGGATAATTTCCAAAACTGGACTTATTACCTTCTACTTTCTAGAAACACACACACACACACACACAGTGCAAACAAAAACCTCAGTAACCCTACTCCTCTTCTATTGCTTACCATAATCCAATTAAACACTGATGATAAAAATGTGGGATTACTGACCACTCTGTCTACAATGAGTCTTGCTTCATGTTATTCATACTTTTGTGTGTTTATCCCCTACCTATGTAGCCAGTCGAATACTGCACAAATGTTTATTTGACTTCAAAGCTAGATCATAAAAAAGTTTGAAGCTTATACATTTTCCTATTTCTTAGATAAGTGGTTGTATGGAAAGCCAGCCACCATTTCATGGAGATAGTCAAGTAACCCTACGGAGGTGCTCACTGGCAAGGGAATTAGTCCTCTTGCCATAGCTAGCAAGAAATAGGCCTCCTTCAACAGCCATGTAAGTCAGCTACTTTGAAACAGATCCTTCAACCACAGGTCAGCTAACATGCAGCACTAGGTGACATCATGACTACAACCACATGGGAAGACCTGAGCCTAAACCACCTAGGCAAGCTGCTCCAGTATTCTGACCCACAGAAACTGTGTGAAATAATAAACATGTGTTGTTGTTTCTAGCCACTACTTTTTGGGGTAATTTGCTATGTGGCAATGAATAACCAACACAACTACTCTGTCTCTCTTACTCCTTACTAATCACCAAGTTCTATCAATATCATTGCCCAGATATTTATGGAATCCACCCTTTCATCTTCAAATACTATTGTTCTAATTGGGTCCTCATCAACTCTGGCTTGGATATAGTTCTGAAAATGATCTCTTCTTCTAGTATGATGCTTTTCAAATCCATTGCCCATCCCACTTCCTAATTGATTTACTTAGAATTCAAATTAACCATCGACTTTTATACTTAAAAAACTCCAATGTTTCTTCCTTGTTAATATAAAAGTAAAGTACTTGCCATGACATACAAAAGTCTTAGGTAATCTGAAATTGTTTATTTTCTCTTCCAGCTTTATTTCTTACTATTTTTCAGAATTCATTTTGTACAATAGAAATACTGAATATTTTTAGGCCTTGACACTCAGCAACTATATACCACTGTACCTTTTCTCCCATGTTTCATCTTCTTGCAAACCCTTCTGTAACTTTTTTCCTGACTATTCATTATCAACTTTTGAGACCTAACTCAAGGATCATTTCCTCCAGGTAAATTTCCATAACTCTTGGAGGTTCAATTAAATATACTACTTTTGTTAACCTATATGACTATTTAAATTCCTCTATTATAGTACTTATCATGTCCTATTTAAATCTTGTAAGCATCTATTTCCCCACTACTGTGTGTGCGTGTGCATTGTGGACTTAATGTTAGCATTCCCTTAAAATCTATGTGTTGAAATCCAAACCCTGATGTGATGCTATAAAGAGATGGAGCTTTTGGTAGATGATGAGATTATGAGGGTAAAACCCTCATGAATGGGTCTAGTGCCCTTATAAAACAGATTACAGTGAACTCTCTAGCTCTCTTCCTAACATGTGATGATAAAATGAGAAGCCAGCAGTCTACAACCTGGAAGAGGACCCTCAACAGATCCTGACCATGCTGGCATCTCAAACTCAGACTTCTCTTCTCTAGGACTGTGAGAAACAAATGTTGTTTGAGACACTCAGTATATGGTATTTTTGTTAAAGTAGCCCAACCTGACTAAGATAGTGTGGAAGAACAACTCTTCACATTGGTTTGAATAGAATCTATTGGTTGCATGCTTTCCTTACTTGTAGTTTTCAAGTCTGAAAACTGAACAAACAGACTCAGGGAATTGCAGTTTTCTGAGCAACATAAGTTGTGAGATGGAATAGACAAATTTGCATAGAAATAGAAATAATGTTGGATCAAATGAATAAGCCCAGTGGGGTTATTTTATATGCTAAGTGATCATTTACATTTCTATCAGAAATTTTTAATAAAGTAATAAACAAGTAATATTTCTATGGATAAATTGTTACATTTATAAATCTTGCTCCTTTTTACTACTTATTAATAAGCAAAAGGAGAAATTCTTATAACTAAGACAATAGATTATACATAGTTTGGTCTTACATAGATTTTTGCCACAAAGTCCTTTCTGCATAGTATTCTGAGTTAAATGAACATATTATCTAAAATTTACTTCCTTATCTTTAAGGAAGTATGAAGCAAAATTCCAGCATTTTGAGTCAAACAATCAATATAACTGTAATTTCCTATTTCTTTTTTTTAATATTTTATTTATTTATTCATGAGAGACACACACAGAGAGAGAGGCAGAGACTAGGCAGAGGGAGAAGCAGGCTCCATGCAGGGAGCCCGATGTGGGACTCAATCCCGGGACTCCAGGATCACACCCTGAACTGAAGACAGGCGCTTAACCGCTGAGCCACCCAGGCATCCCAATTTCCCATTTCTTTGTCAGTTTAAAATAAGCAAAGCTTATAATACTTTGTGTCTAAAATGATACACATCTGAATTTCAGGTATCCTGTCCGTTATTTCTGTACATTAAGTATGTAGAAATTGCCCAGCCTATATTAGACACTCATAAATACTGTTTAAACAAGAATGAGTTGGATCAAAAAGGACAATGATATCACTAATATATTAACATATTAGATATGAGTTAATATGAGTAGATTATCACTCATTTAAGGTTTGAGTTCTGATCCAATTATCTTAAAAAATAAACATTAAAGACTAAAATACATTTTAATAAACCGGACACTGTAGCTTACCTAGATTTGAAGCAAATTTTAATAATGTTGATCAGGGTCCTAAACATGGTGATTAGTGACATCAATGTCCACCAGGTGAAAGAAAAAGTGTGGGCAGCTGGGCGGCTCAGCAGTTTAGCGCTGCCTTCGGCCCAGTGCATGATCCTGGAGACCCAGGATCGAGTTCCACGTCGGGCTCCCTGCATGGAGCCTACTTCTCCCTCTGCCTGTGTCTCTACTTCTCTGTCTCTCTGTTTCTCATGAATCAATAAATAAAATCTAAGAAAGAAAGAAAGAAAGAAAGAAAGAAAGAAAGAAAGAAAGAGTAACTAATCATATGAAATTCTTTTCCAGGTCAGGGAAAATCTGTATGTAGGCATGATGAGGACATTCACTTAGAATTATGCCTAAAATATTAAACAGGATTGTTGATCTGTTTATTTTCTATCAGACTTAATATCTTTCTATAATAAGGACAACATTATAGATGTGGATGAAAGAGAAATGAGAGAAGCCTCCAACTGAGAGTAACAGTTGGCAAGAATGGAGAAACCAGAGATGTCAACAACTATGTCAAAAAAAACATTGCAACTGGGAGAATTCAGAGAGTAACTTAAACTCTGAAAAATTTAGTAATGCCAGGGAATATTATTGATTTCTAGGACAATAGATCAATTTCACAATATTTTCTTTGGCCATCAATAAAAAGTAAATTTAGGATTAGAGTACTCTGTGTTTATAAAGTAATCGAAAATCAAGACTGCAGTGAAAGAGCCTATTTCTAGACAATGATTAAGATTTAATTATGCAATGAGTTTGTTAAAAAAAATCGGTTATTTTCCAATTACAGGATGTCAAAAATATAAAACATAACAGTTTAAAATAGATACATAATATACAATATATAAGACAAAAATAAAATATATTCACCTGTGTTTTAAGAATAAAATTTAAATCTGTAAATCATATAACCATATATCAAGATAAAGAATAACTAAAATCCATATCTTTTAACTGAATAGTTGCCATATTTGCTTTACCCCTACTATTTTTTAAAGGTATAAAATATGCACAACTAAAGTTTTACCTTTCATTTCATTCTCATTTCTACCTCTAAAAGTAACCCTTGTGCTGCAGTTGGTATTTACCTATCCCAAGCAAGTTTCAGAAATTTTCATAAGCATGAACATACATATAACCATAATAATCATAATAAAGCTACATTTGTTGAACATAAATCTCTGAGAAGCACTGTTCTGTGTACTTTAAAGGCATTAGTTTATTGAAGGTGTGTAAGTAACTCCTCTTGAGGTAAATTCTATTACTATTATTTTAAAGATGAGGAAGTTAAGGCACAGAGAAAATAAACTTACCTAAAAAGATGACAGGATATACACTCAGGATTAAACCCAATGGTATGTCTCTGCAGCCTGGAAGTTTAACCATTAATTACATTAGTTTTTAAAATTAAAATACTTATTTTGAGATAATTATAGGTTCACATGCAGCTAAGAAACAATACAGAGAGATCCTGGGTATCCTTTATCCAGTTTCCCCCAATGGCAACATTTGTAAATCATTACTTACTGTCTATTAAATAGGATATTGAAACTAATAGAGTCAAAATAAATATGAATAATTTCATCACCACACAGGTCCCTCATGTCATCCTTTATAGCTACCACCCTTTTGTCCCCATCTCATGCAAAAACACTAGTCTCATTTTCCTTTCTATAATTTTGTCATTTCAAGGATGTTATATAAATGGAATAATATACTTTGTAATCTTTGGGGTATTGTTTTTTGTCAATCAGTATAATTCCCTGGAGATCATTCACCTGTTTTGCATATCAATATTTCATCTTTTTATGCTGAATAATATTCTATGATATGGATTACCAGTTTGTTTAATCATTCACCCACTGAATGATAATCTGTTTTTGGTTATTACAAATAAAGCTATATGAGCAGTCAAGTAGTATACAGGTTTTGGTGTAAATGTAAGTTTTCATTTCTCTGGGATATATTCCCAAGAGCATAGTTGCTGGGTTGTATAGTAATTGCATGTTTAGCTTTATAAGAAACTGTCAAACTCTTTTCTGCTGCAACATTTTGCATCCGCCCCAGTAATATATGAGTGATCTAGTTTCTCCACATCCTCACCAGCGTTTGGCATTGTTATTATTTTTTTTTAGCCATTCTGAGAGTTATGTGGTGATATCTCATTGTGGTTTTATGTTTCATTCCCTTAATGGCTAATGAGGTTGAATATCTTTTATGTGATAATATGCTATCCATATCCTCCAGAGTGAAATGTCACTTTGTATGTTTTGCCCATTTTCTGATTGGATCAATTGTTTTTTTACTGTTGAGTTTTGACAGTTCTTATATATTCTAGATACTACTCCTTCGTTAGATAGCTTATGTGTGAGTGCATGAGCAGAGGGAGGGTCAGAAGGAGAAGCAGACTCCCCGCTGAGTAGGGAGCCAACTTAAGGCTCTTCCCAGGACCCTGGGATCATGACCTGAGCTTAAGGCAGATGCTGAACTGACTGAGCCACTCAGGTGTCCCTTTTTTCATTCTCTTAATAAGATTGTTCACAGAGCAATGATATTAATTTTGATAATATCCAATTTATCACTCTTTCCTTTTATAGCTCATGGTTTTGGTCTAAAGTCTAAGAAGTATTTGTCTAACCCTAGATTCCAAAGATTTTTCTCCTATTTCTTTTTTTTTTACAAAAAGTTTTAATGTTTTCATTAAACATTTAAGAATGTGATGTTTTAAGGTTAATTTTTCTATAAAGTGTAATGTTTATTCAACATTCTTTGTTGTTGCTTTGCCTAAGGATGTCCAATTGTTGTAGCACTATTTGTTGAAAAGGTTACACTTTGAATTGAATTGCTCCATTGAATTGCTTTTGCACCTTTGTAAAAATCAATTGGGCATATTATTAGGCCTACCTCTGCATTTTCTATTCTTTTCCTCTGCTAATACAACACTGTCTTGATAACTATAGTTATATAGTGGGACTTAATATTAGGAAGAAAGATTTCTCTTACTTTATTCTTTTTCATTGTCTTAGCTATTCTAAGGGCTCTTCCTTCCTACATAAATTTTAGAATAAGCTTTTCTATCTACAAAAAAAAAACTTGCTGGGATTTTTATAGTCATTACAGTAAACCTATAGATCAATTCGGGGAGAATCGACATCTCTACTACATTGAATCTTTCAATCCATGAAAAGTTTATATTCCTATTTAATACAGTCTTCTTTGGTTTATTTCATCAGTATTTTTTAAGGTATTGCAATTATTTTGTAAAGACAATGATCATTGCTTCCCTCTATCTCATCTGAAAACCCTCAGTGTCCTGTGTGATTGGTCACTCTGCAATCACCATGCTAAACAGAAACTATAGCAGCACCTACTATAACTGGCTATTGCTAAACCTTGAAAAGAGAACATGTTTCATAAGGTTGCACACACACACACACACACATACATTACGCTAAAAAATATTCAAACATCTATTAATGGAATCAGGGCCATTATGAAACACACAAATATTCTTCCATTCACTCAGCTGCCTCTGTTAGATCTACATGAACACACTACATCTCAATCTTTTAGGGCATGCATAGGAGAAACAGTGGGACACACACATCTTTAAAATAGTTGAGAAAGGCAGGAAGAGCGGCAGACGAAGTAAGACTGTACTGGGAAGCCACAAACCAAGAAACCCAGATGGAAGTGTATTATTTATCTGTTGCTCTTTTTGAAAAATGAAGTGGAGAAAATACTGTAGATTTGTGGACAACAGTCAAGACATTTTTGTCTAGTATGCTGAACAGGAAAGAAAGGATGAAAAAGTGAGACTCTCAAGCATCAGAAATCCCTTCAAATTCTAGGTAAATGCAAACATGAACCCTATCATGGACGGGTGCTCCTCTCCACCAAAGAAGAAAAATGATGGAAAATAACTAAAAGAAAACCAGGAGAGAGATTCAGGGGTTAGTAACATTCTCAGAGTGAAGACGACGCTGACAAGAAGAGATCACAGAGGTGACAATGAAACTGGTATTTTGTCCACCCTAGCATCCTGAGGCTGTTGACCAGGATGGAAGTAGATTTCTCACAGGAATTTTTAACGTACATATTTGTTAGAATTATACCTAAATACTACATTTTCCTTGTAATTATAAATGGTATTGTATTTTTAATTTCATTTCCATCTTCATGGCTAATCTATGGGTATACAATTGATTTTTGTGCGTTAATTTTGTATCCTACAAATTGCTAATCTCATTTATTAGTTCTAGGTTTTTACTTTGTTTTTTCTTTTAGATACTTTGGTATTTTCTATATAGACAAGCATGTCATCTGCAAATAGTGACAACTCCATTTCTTCCTTTCCAACCAATCTGATACCTTTTATTTCTTCTTCTTCTCCTTCTCCTTCTTCTTCCTCTTCTCCTCCTCACCTTATTTCAGGGACTAGAATGCCTAATACTAAGTTAAATAAAAGTAGTGAGAATGGGCATCCTTGTCTTGTTCCCGATATGAGGATGAAACACTGTTTTTCAATGATAAGTATGATGTTAGCTATAGGTTCTGTGTAGATGTTCTTTATTAAATTGAAGAAGTTCCACTTTATTTTCAGGTTGCTGAAGAGTTTTTGTCATGAATAAGATGTTGGATTTTGTCATATCCTCTCTATGTGTCAATTGATGTGATGATATATTTATTCTTTAGCCTGTTCATATGGTAGGTTACATTGATTTTCAAATGTTGAACCAAAGTAGTTACATCGATATGCATGTTCATTAATATTCTTAACCAATACTAGGCCTTCCATATTTTATATTTTGGGCCTTCAGAGGGGAGTTAAATAGTATTTAGTTATATTAATTTTCATTTTCTAAATTTCTAGTGAGAATATGTTTTTATGTTAAATTCAAGTTTCCTGTTTTGTGACATTCCTGTCCATATCTTTACTTGTATTAGGTTTTTATTAATGATTTATAGAAATCATTTGCTTTGGTATACTTAACATATATATGATAAGTTTTGCAGATAATATCTATTGTACATGATATCATACCTTATGAATTCTGCTATAACTGGCAATTATTTAAGCACTGTATTTCTGAGATTCATCCATATTGGATCATGCGGCTTAATTTCACCTTTCACATTTTATGAAAAGAACACATTTTACCTTCCGATTACTTTGTTGACATTTACATTAAGATTGTTTTCATTTTGTCCATTTTATACATATTTTTCTGCATGTGTTTTTGGGCATATTTGTAACAGTTCCTCTAAGAGAAAAATAATTGACCTACAGGCTGTAGGCATTGTAATAGAATACTAAGATGCCTCCCTAGATTTGCATCCCCTGGTATACACATACCTTTTTCCAGTTGCTCAATAAAACGCTAATCTAGGTATTGCTGTGAAGAGATTTTGCATTTGTCGAATAGCCTTAAAATCACTTGACCAAGTGTTCTCATGGAAATCAGTCAATTGAGCATGGTATAATTGACCGTAGCCACTACAATTTCTACCTGGGGAGTAGTAATTCTAAATTTTCTGTCTCCTCATCTTTACTGTATCAGCCATTCCAATTATTGTATTAGTCCTCAATCTCTCCTTAATAAAAGGGCATTTTGTTTTTCTGACTAATTATGACTGAAACACATTTCCTTGCAGTATTTGTTTTCTAAATTTTCATACAGTGTCTCATTCTTTCTCTAGATATGATGTGGCTCTGTGTATTTCCATTATTATAGAAAAAATAATTTTCCATTTCCTTTATCTCTTTCTTGCACATCATATGCCGTCTATTTTTAAACTGATAGCATACAAACAAAAAAAAAAACCAGCATATACTTCAGAGATGTAGAAATAAAATGATTTTGAGAATAATTCACTAGATACCACTCATATTGTTAGTAAAATGACATAGTGCCTAATGCCATGGAACATAACAGTTTTCCTCACTGTATACCCTTACATGTAGCCTTAATAATACTGGAAACTGAGAGAGAACTTTAATAACCTTGTAGGGATATTACATTTAAAGTACACCTGATTCTTTATTTAAAAAAATTCTTCTGTAAAGCTATTCTTTCTTTCTTCTTTTATGAATTCTTTCTCCTTTTTCTTCTCCTTCTCTTCTTTTTCTTCATATTCACCTTCCTTTTCTTCTTACATGTCACATCTCAGTCATGCAAACATGAAGAAAGAAGGCACCTGTAACCTTGGGATATATATCTGCAATATAATTTAGCCTAGCAAAGAAGGCTCCTCTCAATATTCTTTGGTTGCAAATTCTGTTTACCAGGGAGGAGACAAATAAATGTGCCATAGAGCCAATGAGCTACATGAGAGAAACAAGTTGAAACTCTTGCAAATCCCTTTTGAGGTCAAACATTATGAGAAACTCAGTGATGTTCTGTGATGGTTATAGATAAGAACTGCTGGCAGGAAAGGCCACCAAGCACAAGGTCATAGGTGCCATATAGGAAGGGGTAAAGGAGCTGAAGATTTAGACTCTATATTAGGAGAAGGACTGTTCAACTCAAGAAACAGAAATTGAGCTCCTACTAACATACACGTCTGGGGATTTGAACATTTGATTTGATTTGAAATTTAAGAAGCAGATCACACCTGATCCATAAACTTAAAAAAAAAAAAAACACTGCATGTAAAGTACCTTTATAGTTTTTGACAGAAAGTGGCTACTCAGTAAGTGTCCGTTATTTATCCAACAATTCCTCCTTCATCTACAGTAGGGGAACAAAGTAGAATCAGTGCCATTTGTTTGATTGGAAAATTAACACATAATGTATTACTGGTTTCAGAGATAAAGGTCAGCGATTCATCAATCTTCTATAATACCCAGTGCTCATTCCATCACATGCCCTCCTTAATGTCCATCACCCAGTTTTGCAGATTTCTTTTGGGCTTCTAGTCACTGCAAAGCACAAACTCCTAATTGATCCCCCCTCCAACTCTGACAAGTCCTCTTATCATTATGATTACAACTTTTCTATAAAATTGCTATAATTTAAGCAACTGTGTATCTTAAAGCTATTTTCTGTCCTCACAACATAAGCAATGACTTCCTGAACCTGATCAACATTTATTGATCCAAATATTTGGTGTCTTCTAACAGCAGTAAAATAAAATTATTCTTAATTATATCAGTCCCAGAGTTTGGGAATTATATCCCATTATAAATGTACTTTATGGAATTTGAATAATTTAATCATCAAAATATTTATATATTAGGATTTCTAAATTCTTGTAACACTAATAAATGTTAACACTGTGGGAAATACTTCATTTTCTGACAATTTTTATTAATAGCCTCAGTCTGTGTGTGCATCATAGTAGTATACTTAATCAAGCCAAACTTTTTTATCCAAATAAATGAGGAAAATAATTAGGCTAACTCTTTTGCTCAGTAAATATACACTCATTTCAAAAAATTATTCATGGGATTCCCATATTATGCATGAGGCCAACAACATCAATGATAAAACTGGTACTATTTTTGAAATGGTAGTTATATAAACATTTTTCCACATTTTTTTTTAAATTTTTTTTTTGTATTTATTTATGATAGTCACAGAGAGATAGAGAGAGAGGCAGAGACACAGGCAGAGGGAGAAGCAGAGGGAGAAGCAGAGGGAGAAGCAGGCTCCATGCACCGGGAGCCCGACGTGGGATTCGATCCCGGGTCTCCAGGATCGCGCCCTGGGCCAAAGGCAGGCGCTAAACCGCTGAGCCACCCAGGGATCCCTTTTCCACATTTTCTTAAAAATAGCTTACCCTTTAAAGATTCAAGACACATATTTTATTTCAAACAGCATGATTTACTACTGTAACAATTTGCTCTATAATTCCTTGCCTATTACCTCAAAACTTGAATTCTTAATTTAAAAAAAAAATGTATTTATTTATTCATGAGAGACACAGAGAGAGAGAGAGAGAGAGAGAGGCAGAGACACATGCAGAGGGAGAAGCAGGCTCCCCGTAGGGAGCCTGACATGGGACTCAATCCTGGGACTCCAGGATCACGCCCTGGGCCGAAGGCAGGCGCTAAACTGCTGAGCCACCCAGGGATCCCGAATTCTTAATTTTATATAAACTCCTCACACTTAGGGACGCTCTCAGTCTGTGTCTCTCACGAATAAATAAATAAATCTTTAAAAAAAATTTGTAAAGGTTCACACTTTTCACAATCCTTACTCCCTCTCCAAGAATCAGAATTCTTGGTCTTTGGGTTGTTTTAAAGTAAAAATTAAAAAAAAAAAGTAAAAATTGTATATATTTAAGATATACAACATGTTGTTTTGATACAGATACACATAGTGAATGATTGCTATAATCTAATTAACATATTAAGAGTTCTTGTTTTTATTTAGAAGCATCACAATTTTCAAAATAGTATTCCTCAACTTAGTATAGAGTAAAACCTCCTTTTGGCTTAAGTTATAGGTATTTTACTCCCTCATATTTTGTTCTGAAAATGGAGGAACAATTAATTTCAAATCTAAAACATATTTATAAATATTATACAAGAAATTTAAAATCTTTTGAATAGAACTGTAGTATGCTTTATACAATTTTATTAATAATCCCTTGCAAATAAAGGCATTTTGGTAGTTGTTAAACTGAATATTCTCCTTATTATCATATGTAGCTCTACATATAAGATGAGCCCCCAACAAACCACAGATGCATCCTGGTACACTCAATGGGAATAAATGCAATGAAATGTTTGCTTGAGTCATTAGTAAAGACATGCTGATTTGTTTACAAAAACTGTCAAATGTTGTATTAAAAAAAACATGAAAGGTATTTTATATTTTAGCTTAAAAATAAAAATAAAGTCACTAGTACATTGATAAGTGGTAGTCTGTACAATCAATTCTGATTTGGCAGACTAGGGTAGAAATTTTTAGATTGAGAAATATATGACTAAAATTTAATATGTACTGTGTATTCTGGAAAGCAGTTATTATATATTATGTATTATATAATATATAATATTATATATTGTCGGCCTTCATTATAAATATAAGTTACTGTAGCACAGACTACATTGGTAAGATTATAAAGAAATATTTATCTAGCTATGTTCACAATATTGCCACAATCTAAACACTGATAGCATTTCATATTACTCCACGCTAAATCAAAGATGAAGTACCTGGCTAGACACACCTGAGTACAATTAAATGAGAACATTCAGAATGAATGAGCATTATTGTCGAAGTTCACACAGTTTAAATAAGCTAGACCAAAAACTAGAACTCACATCTGAGTCCAGTCTCAGAATTCTAAGACTGGTTATATATGACTATTGCTTCTAGAATATCTGTATCCATATATGATGTCCTCTTCCCTAGTTGCTGCCCTACATATCCCTACTGAGCTAACTTCCTTTCATTTGAGGTAGGAAATGTAATTCTGACCCTTGAATTTAGAGGAGATTTTTATTTCTATTCTTGTTTCACAGAAGTGAGATTTAAGAATGCTATTTAAATACTTGTCAAATTAAACATGCCAAAATGATATGAAGTTAGAAACTCTTTAAATGGGTGGTAATTCCAAGTAATCAAACACATTAGGTAATACAGATGAGGTCATTTTGCAAAGGTAAAAGTGTGAGAATTTAAAGTATAGAATTTTAAAATTAATCTTTTTCTTGTGTCTGTAATATAATTAGTTTTCTTCCTTTTCTTCCTGTACTATTTTCTCTCTACCCCTCATTTCACAGTCATATATTCAGATATGTAGTCCAGGGGACATGTCAATGAGTCTCCTTAATTGAGCCAGGTCGTCTTAGAGGCAGACTCTCTGAGGAAGTAGCCAGAATTCCAACAGGAATGATCAAGTTTAAAGGTAATGCTTATGTGGATGCTCCTTAAAGTCCCAGAGGTCATTTGGCAATGCACATTGTTTAAAGACACTTGGTTGTCATAGAGTAGAGGTGCTTCTGTCATTTAGGAGTAAAGGCCAGGCTTACTGCTAAACATCTTCTCTATGTACAAGGCCCACCTCTCCCTCTTCCATACAGTGTATATACAACAAAGAATTATCCAGCCCAAAGTGTTAATAGCACAGAGATTGAGACTCTGACTTAGGTAGACATGGATCTCATTTTCTACTAGGAGGATCTTGTAAAAAGCTTTGTACTGTTAACCCTGTAGGAAGCTCTAACCCATTGGCAATGAGATGATTTATGATTGATATGATCTGGTACACTGTCCAATATAGTAGCTACTAGCCACATGTAATTGTTTATATTTAAATTAAATTTGTCATAGAATAAAGTTAAATTTTCAGTTCTTTGGTCACACTTGCCAGATCCTGAGGGCTCAACAACCAAATGTAGCTAGAGGTTACTTTACTGGAACATTTCCAACTGCAGAAAATTCTACTGCATAGTGCTAGACTCCACAAATGAACCACAATGAAAACAAAATACATGGTAGGCACAGTGATAATCTCACATGTGGGGGTAAATAGAGCTGGGAAATGTTATCTATTCTGAAGTTTGTATTTTTACTTTTAATGATCAATCATGCACCTACCACAATATCTAGAGAGGTTAAGAAATTCACCATGATGACCAGAAATACAATAAGAATAAAGTTTTCTTGAGCATGATGGAGGCCAAATTCTAGAATTTAAACTGTATACAAATTAACATGCACATATATATTGTGTTCCTATAACAAGTGTATCATAGATTTTAAACAACAATTTCTACTTCCTATTTCCTTCTTATCAGTGAAATAGGGTAATAGTTAAGCAGTTGGTTTTCTCTTCTGAGTGTCATAAGCTTCTTTAGGCTCACTTCATGTAATTTGCGCTAGATTATATATCTCTACTTCATAGTTCTGATGGTGTAAACCCCACTGGGCTTTTAAGAATAGACTGCAATCATAAGTCTGTGCAATTTCTCTCCAATAAATTATTGCATCCCTCTGACATATTTGGTTTAACCCTAATTGTGGTCGTTAGCACAGCTGCAATATCTGATCTTATTCTGTATAAAATTAGGGAGAAACAACATTCACTGTGCTGTTAAAGGAAAACTGCACCAGGCCAGTTAAACAGGCAAAGGAAAATATATTCAAGACTATTGTAATATGGGAGAGAGACTATTGCAATAGGAAAGAGAGACTGAACTCAGCTTTACTGAAACAAAAGGCAGGAAGATTTTAAAGACTGAGGTGAGCTAATGAAAAAAACTGAAGGACAGTCGTAGGAAGTGGGTCAATGTGATTAGGAAATCTGTGTTTGCTAACTGCTGGTTACATATGTCAGTTTCCAACTATCACAGAGAGTCTGGGACACAGGGGTGCTTTCTTGATGATTACATTTCAAAAGGATGGCTCCCCTGTCCTTAAGAAAGACACTCCTGGGTTGTAAAAAATTTACATCTCAAAGAAGCAGAGAAAAAATTTACAATTGCAAGTTTCCTGAAGTAAAAGTTCTACAAAAAGGAAATCAGGGGCCTACAATCAGGAAGAAGCCTGTCTAAAGCTTAGTCAAACTGAGGGGAATATTAAGGTCATCTTGGTCTGCACCAGTGTACTATGACACTTTAAGCCTGAATTGCTGGGAAGAATCATTTCTGGTTTGAGTTTCAGTCAAAAAAAAAAAAAAAGGAATATCCCATTAAGCAATATCCTGCTTTCCTCACTTAATCCAATTACACATTTTATACTCTGAGGTTTAGAATATTGTGCCTTTTTGTTTTATTTTGTTAGGCTTTGAGGTTCACAATGTAAAGAAACCCAATAGTGATTAATGGAAAGAACGTGTAAAGCAGTAAGGGCAATTGTACTTAATTAATTGTACTTAATCGTCAACTCAACAAAATTAGGACAAGATTCATTCATTTTCAGATTTTCTAAGAGCATTTTCTGAATGCATAGGTATATTATAGTAATTCAAATTTGAGGACAAAATCTCTACTTCAGAAGCTCACAATAAACTTGGGGAAGAGAAGTAAAGTTGCAGAGAACTCTGCACCACACTAAAGCTTAAAGAAGGGAAAGATCTATATCTAGAAACTGAATGCTCTTTTTCATTTTCTTTGGAATATAATATATAGAATTCATAGAGTACCTCAGCAAATATTTGAATCAGAAGGTCACAGGGTAGGAGAGATGAATTCCTAGACAAGTTGGTCATCTCAAAGAGAATTTGCATGGAGCAGACAAGCAGGGTTTCCTTGTCTCTAAGCAATAGTTTCATTTTAACCTCATATGACTATAGCATTACTCTTCTGTTACACCCAATAATATGAGTTCTAAGTTCTCCATCTCCAGAAAAAGACACATCTCCTAGTTTCGTTTGCTCAAAACACTCTGCATTTAAAAGCATTGATCACAACTACTTTTTAATTATTTGCATAATTATTTATTTGAAAAATTACTTGCCCTAGTAGCCTGTGAACTCCACAAGAGCATGGATGCTCAGTTTTCTGTTCCATTTCCATGTCTATAGCTTCTAGCTTAGCACATGACCACAAGTGAGTATTCCATGATTAGCATTGTGTCTGATCTCCTTGCTTCCTAAGTACTGAGAGGTAAATTCATTTTCCTCTTCAATATATTTTTGAAAAACATTTTCTGAAATGTACCTTTTTTTCTTTAAAATAATATTACATATTCAAAATAATCCAACATCACAGTGGATCATTTTATAAGTAGTGAGCATGCATTTTTCTCCATATATATTATTAATAGAGATCCCACATTACTTTAAAATATCTTATAGATAAAGATGGTATAACCTAAATGTATCATATCAGTTTTAAAGAATGTTCAAAAGTATGTGGCCAAGAGAGCTGGTGTGTGTCTCCATTGATGGCCTGAAACAAATTTTAAATTAAAAAAATAGTGCTGTAATTATGGAAAACAAAGAATTCACATGAGACACATTAAGAAAAATAAGATTATCTTTTTAAAATGTAACTAAAGTGAACTGTATGCCTAAGATATCTTAGACACTTTATATATTGTATTTAATAAAGTAAAGGGAAGTTATTTGCTGAGGAAACATTACCCTAAGAAGAATACCCAGCAAATATTAACAATAGAATGGAAAAATGACCATTTAAGCCTCATCCCCAAAACTTAACTCCAGGATTTAAGTTTGAAGTGGATGATTTTCCCAACTGAGATTCTTCAGGTATTTATTAGTAAGCCTGATCTGACTGTTTTTAATTCATTTTCATACTCAACAAGAACTAGTCTTTGGAAGTTCTATATAGTACATAATATCTTATAATATCACTCTCATATTTTTAAGTATTTTACTGCCAACCACCATGTATTTATACTAAGGGCTAAAAAATGATGATAAAAAGAATGAATGAGGGCAGCCCCAGTGGCGCGGCGGTTTAGCGCCGCCTGCAGCCCAAGGTGTGATCCTGGAGACCCGGGATCCAGTCCCACGTCAGGCTCCCTGCATGGAGCCTGCTTCTCCCTCCACCTGTGTCTCTGCATCTCTCTCTCTCTCTCTCTGTGTTTCTCATGAATAAATAAATAAAATCTTAAAAAAAAAAGAAAGAATGAATGATCCTTTAACTTTGCTCTTTTCTCTTCCCTATGGGCATGTTATATTATGACAATGTTCAAATATGCATCAAATCTTATAATCCTGTGTTATTTATTTGTAAATATTTTGGAGTTAATTTGAATACTTTAAAAAAGCATTTCAAATAAAATTTTATGTATTTAATTTTCTGATATACAGTCACAGAGTTTTGACCTAAAAAGTATTCCTGAAAATCTTCATATAAAAAAGTGATTTAAAAAAAACTATTTCTCATGCAGAAAATATTGCCCTCAAAACTACTTTTTCCAGCTTTATTGAGATATAGTTAACCATATAACATTATGTAAGCTTACAATGTACAATGTGATGATTTGATATATATATATTTTTTTATTTATATATTGCAATATGATGACCACAATAAGGTTAGTTAACACATCCTTCTCCTCACATAATTACCATTTTCAAAACTATTTTATATAGTCAATTACTTTTCCAATCATTCATATATACATACATACATACATATCTATATGTATGTATGTATGTATGCATGTATACACACATATATATTCTTTCTGAAAAGTCCTACTTTTGGCTAAATAATATTTACTACTGCATATTGCATTGTATGTTGGGTTAATTATTTCCAAGATAAAAATTGTTAACACTTTGTTCTTAATAAATAGTATGTTAATTTGAAGTTTTAAAGGAAACCATGATATTCTTATATTTACCAACCATCAATATCTCTACTTTCTTCCCTCCTCCCTTCCTCCTTCCCTCCCTCCCTCTCTTTTCCTACACCCTCCTCTCTTTGCTTCTGGCTGAAATATGAATATATTGTCTTAATAGCCCTATATGCAGATGTCTAGGACTTTCAGCCAACTTCCAAAAGCTTTGCATTTTTTTTATTCTCTAAAATTTTTCTATTATCACTTTATTATATTTGCTTACTATATATAATTAAGTGTCTGTCATATGGTTCAGGGCTCAGCAAACTACCTCCCATTGAACAAATGCATCCCACCAACTGTTTTGTTTAATAAAATTTTACAGGCACACAGTATATTATATTTGGCTGATTTTATACTATAACAACAAAGTTGAATAGCTGTGACATAGCTGTGACAAACATCATGTGACTTGTAGGGCCTAAAGTATTTACTATCTAGTCCTTTGCAGCAAAAGTTTGCTGTCTCCTGTCCATTGCCTGCTATACAACAGGCACTGAATATATATGTATATGCTAATTACATCAATAAATGGATAGATGGATAAATCACAAATGGCATAAAGATGCAGGCTTCATGTAAGAGGAGATCACTTCATTCAGAATGTTGAGATCTAAATTCATTTCTGGAGTACAGTGGGTTTTATTATGGTTAATGAGAAAGGAGATTATGTCTCTTCATAGAAACAAGTATTGAGCCAAGGTGGTGAAGTGAACTAAAAGATTTAGTTCTTGACTGTTGTAAAGAACATTTAATTTCAAATCAGAAGAGTGTACTAATTTCTGATTGCCTCTAATTCTCAAAAACCAGATGCTCAGTAAGATCATTAAATGTGGTAGAGTTCACCATTACCTAATTTAAGAAATTTTCATACCCCATTATGTTCTTTATCTTGGGATAATTTCATTGCTACTTCTATCTTCTCTGTGGAACTGTTAGCTAGTCAAAACTGAAAATAAACAGTCATAACGAATTTCCTTCTAAAGACTGCTATAAAAATTTTTAAGTAGAAGAGCTTGCAGTACTTAGGACTTTTAACTATCAGCATTATATTATAGTCCTTTGAAATATGGATAAATGAGACATGGCTTGAATAAGAAGTTTAATGAAGACAGAAGGTGAATCATTATGTTGTACACCTGAAACTAATATAACATTGTGTGTCAACTACACTCTAATAAAAAAAAAATCTTTAAAAGAAGGTTAGTGGAAATTATGCGGCAGAAATCCAGAGAAGGAGAAAGACTGTAATTTCTTCATTTATTAAAACTTAATTTCTTGGATTTCTCAGATAAATAGTTACTGTACTATGGAATCTGCAGAAAGTGGCTGAGGGCCAGAAATTTTCATGATTGATAGAAATTCATTTTCTTTGGTCATCTATGAAGCAATCTAGAGAATAGGTAAATATAACATATAATGAGATTGTCAACCTTGATGTTTAAATTTTATTGCTTTTGTGGATTTAAAGCAGGTTTATATTATATTTTAATATACCTAGTATAAAAATAGAATGTATAATTGGATTCTTCAAAAATATAGAAATGATATTTATGTCTCATTTCCACTTTCAGAATTCCTTATTTCATTTTTCCATTTAAATTCACTGTCATGTTGTTTTACATTCCTTTTATCTGGTGTTTTATTTATATTTATACCCATCTATGAAGATAGAAAATGCATAATAAAGGATGTAGTTGGCAATAAATAAGCGGCGAGACTGCATATTTTGTAACAATGGAAGCTTTGAACATGAAACAGAAGTACTGTTAAACTTTCCCCCTCTCTGGCTGTAGAAGACAGCTGCAGTACCTCTTGAATAAAAGAAGACATGGCTATGGAGCTGAGAGGACTAGAAAAATCTCTTTGCAAGCACGGTGCCCAATTTGTAAGTTAAAGTGGAATACAGATGGACAATAAATTTAAGAAGCAAGTCTACCTGCCATAAAAGGCATTACTCCTTTTAAATCAAGAGACCAGAAAAAATTAATAATTGGGAAAGTCCTCATCTTAGAAATCGGCAGTTTGAATACAAATGATTAACACTGGAGAGAGAACTGCCATATATAATGCTTATATCAAACCATCTGGTTTGATAGATGAGGAAATCTGGCATATCAAGGCATGAGATATTTGTGGTACAGAAAGTAAAATATCAATCCATTGTAGAGTATCTTCCATCCTCTTTCAAGAATGAAAAAGATACTGAAATGTCAAAAAACGGTCTACTTTCCTTCCTTCCTTCCTTCCTTCCTTCCTTCCTTCCTTCCTTCCTTCCTTCCTTATTCTTTCTCCCTTCCTTCCTTTTTTCTTTCTCCTCCTTTCTTTCCTTCCATTTGTTGAATATTTATGCAATCAACAAGCACTGAGTAGCAATTATAATTCATTGCAATAAACACTGAAGATAGAAAAATAAACAATATAGCAAGCATAATAATAAAAATGTACATAGTATTATTGGACACCTAGGAGAAGCATGTAAAAGCACTGAAGATGAGGAATTCAGGAAAGAAATAACGTACATATTGGTAAATGGTATGATTATGAACTGGCTATGGGAATGGAGACAGGAAAGAGATTTGGTAGAGATTGGGCAGAAGATATTCTTGGCCATTTGTACATTATAAGAAAAGGTTTTGAAAAGCAAAACTACATAGTACATGAAGGAAACAAGTGCCATTCTGGATTACCAGAGCTTGAAATTTGAGGCAGAAAATGGTCAGTGATAGGAAAGAGGGTCAGGTCACACAGAGCCTCCTATAAGTCTTTTAGAAATTGTGGAATCCGTTTTATGATTAACTAGGACCCATGGGAACATTTTAAGTAGCTGAATATTTGAAGTGTTGCTTTTTTATTTTTAAGATTTTATTTATTTGAGAGAGAGAGAGCAAGAGAGAGCATGAGTGAGGGGATGGTGCAGAAGGGCAAAGGGAGAGGGAGAAGCAGACCCTCCACCGAGCAGGGAGCCTGACACTGGGCTTGATCCCAGGACCCCAGGACCATGACCCGAAGGGAAAGCAGATGCCCAACCAACTGAGCCACCGAGGTGCCCCTAAAGTATTGTTTTTTAAAAATCAGTCATGTTGGTGGTTTTTTGCAAGGAGGGTTTACACAGTTTGATTGAGGAGTCATTGATTACTGATTACTCACCCAACATGCATATTTAGGAAGTTGTAATAGTGAGGTATTAGGGTAAGGCTTGAAATAAAGAAGTTATTATGAAAATGAATAGAAGGTATCTTATTAAAAATATTTAGAGGGTAAAACTGAAAGACTATTATAACAAATTTGATGTCAGGGTTGAAAGGAAAAGAGATTTAGGGGTACCTGGACAGCTCAGATGGCTAATCGATCAACTCTTGGTTTCAGCTCAGATAATGATCTCAGGGTCCTGAGATCAAGTCCTGCATCAGACTCTGTGCTTAGCCTGGAGTCTGCTGGAGATTTTCTCTCTCTCCCTCTCCTCCTCCTCCTGTACTATCTCTCTCTCTCTCTCTCTCTCTCTCTCTCTCTCTCTCTTTTTCTCTCCCTCTCTCTCAAATAAGTAAAATCTTTAATAAAAAATATTTAAAGATGAACCTCAGATATCTAGGCGGAATAATTAGATGGCTCTTGGTATAACTGAATAAGATATAAAATAATCTAGAAGGAAACAAAAATTTGGCTGGGGAAAGAATAGTGCAGTATTCATATATGCTGTGTTTAAGGTGCCTGCAGATAGCTGGATTTAGCGTGTAGCTCCAGGACATATCTGGACACCATAATGATAAGTATGAAACAATGACTGAATAGGATGCCACACACATAGAGCAATAGGTGAAGGGAAGAACATTAAACATTTCAATGTTTAAAAGACATATCTGGAATTAGAAAAGCAGTGGGAGAAGAATAGGCACCAGTATTACAGCCACAGAACCGAGGAAGTAAATCACTGAAATAAGGAAACAAAAAATTTTCAGCAATGTGTAGGTCAATTCAGGCTAGCTCCACCATGTCCTGCTTTGCTACTCTTAACAAAACTTGGCTAAGATAGAAGGTCCACTTTTCATTTTCTTTCTCTTTACTTTCTCACTTCCATCTTGAATTCACATGTTTGCTATAATCTCCTATGTATGTAAATATTTACGTGTAATTTTTACCATTATTCTAGAAAATTATTCTTTGGGGGTGCCTGGGTGGCTCAGTCGGTTAAGCATTTGCCTTCAGCTCAGGTCATGATTTCAGGGTCCTGCGATCAATTCCTGAGTTGGGCTCCCTGCTCAGTGGAGAATCTGCTTCTCCTTCTGTCCCTCCCTGCTGCTTGTGATCTCTCTCTCTCTCTCTCTCTCTCTCTCTCTGTCTCTGTCTCTCTCTCTGTCTCTGTCTCTCTCTCTCAAGTAAATGAATAAAATGTTTTCTTAAAAAGAAAATCACTCTGGTTTGTTTAAAGTTTTTGGTAATTATGCAAATATCCTTGCAGTCTCATTGAGGTGATTTTGTTGTTTACTTGGCTTTACCATATTGGTGCCTGACATTGTGACAGATGTTGAAGAAAGCAAAAAATAGAAGATGTTAATTCCAGTTCTTTGAGGGTTTACAATCTAAGTAATAAGAAGTAATAAGATATGCTTAAAAATCGCCATCATTTGCTATAGGAATTACAGTGAAATAAGTGAAAAAATGTAATATATTAAGAGCATAGTATTCTTAGTTTTCTTCCTTTTCTCCATTTAAAAAATGACAAAACTGAAATCCAGAGAGCTGATTTTAACTTTGGATCAAGATCATGGAACTGGTTTGTGCTTAAATATATAGTTCTTTGGTGAACAAATGAATGTTTTAGTGTCTAAAAATTCAAATTTAGGACATGGCTTCAGGATTAACTATGTGCCAAAGAAGTACATGTTGACATAGAGAGGTGGCTATTTAATTGTTCTTTTCTGGAAAAAAACATATTTAATGGAGGATTCAAAATGCATGATACATTCATTTCCATTCAGTATACCTTGCTACAATAATTCCATATGCTTAGTAAATGGAAGTCAAGCTCTTTAAAAATCACAGGTCACCATCTTTCCATATCAAAACCCCTCACTCTTCTTTCAGCACATACAGCACATCATCCTGGCTGATGTTGAGCTGCAACCAACAAAGTAGGTTCCTGCTGGACTTCACGAGGAGCAGGTGACAGAAGCCCTGGCATGAACACATAGCCATGGTCTCTGACGTGGTAGGATAAAATAGTCCCTCTATTCTACTAGAACCACACATTGGCTGTATATCTGTTGAAATGTTGCTACCTCCAGTTCTGATCAACAAAACACTGTGAGGATAGTTCTGAGCAAGCTCTGTTCCTGAACCAAGGGATTTTTTTTTTTATGGCCATGATGCATGTAGACAAAAATATCTCATCCACAGTTTCCACTGGCTACAGTGACCAGACCATGGGACTTGGTCTTCTGGAGGGAGAACTCACAGATCTTTGTGGCATGCCTATAAATGTCCAGGCAGCCATCATAAATCTCCAGAGAGAGCTGCTTACCTTGCTGGCTAGCAATCAGATGGCACGATCTTCAAAGGCTTTTAAATATTTGAATCAGTACACTGAAATTGGCTGCAGTTGGTTGTTGAGTATTGCACTGGAAGGGCATCTATGGAAGACCCAGTTGGCTAAACATGGGCTCATAATGACTCATTCTGGCATGTTCACTGTGTTAGTAATGGTCCAGATCACAAACTGGACTTCCTTGTGATTTAGCCAGTGAAAGAAATTGTACCTTATGTCTTATTTTGAGTTCACAGGTTGAACTCATCCACAAGCAGCTCCATAGTCTCCAAAAGTAGTATCCAAGTAATATTAGAGTAGCTTTATTGTGAACTGCAAGTGTTAGCCTTTACACATTATAATAGGAAGCTCCTCCAGAGCAAGGTTTCTGAAACTTGGCATTATTAACATTTTAGGCTGGATAATTATTTGTTGTTGGGAGACCATCCTGTGCACTGTAGGATGTTTAGCAGTGTCCTGGTCCCTGCCTACTAGATGCCAGTTTTGACAACCAAAAATGTCTCCAGACTTTTTTAAACATCCTCTGGGAGCAAAACTGACCCCGGTGGGAACCACCATTCCAGAATTTTATTGATAAATCTATTCTAATAGCTACGTTTCGTTTTTCCACTAAATCAACACATACTTTAAATTACCTACTAGATTTGGGGCACCTGGGTGGCTCAGTCAGTTAAGCATCTGCCTTCAGCTCAGGTCATGATCCCAAAGTCCTGCTTCTCCCTCTCCCTCTGCCACAATTCCTGCTTGTGCTCTCTCATGCGTGCATGCTCTCTCCCACTCAAATAAATAAATAAATTCTTTTAAAAATAACCTAATAGATTTTATAATACTGATTATTTCTAAACGTTTTAATTCTCTATTTATATAATAATTCTTTATCCAAATTCAGCAAAAAAGTAAGAATACCATGAATGCCAAGTTTAATCAAAATTCCCTTGTCTAGAGAAGAAGATATGAACAGAGTAGGACCAAGGTAACAGCACTGGTCATGTGTAAAGAAACTGTGTTATAACATATGTAAGCACTACAATTTAAAGTGAGGTAGAACAAAAGCCATTCAAAATTTACCAATTTCAATGTGATTTTGAAAACTACTTAACCTTTTAGCAGTGTTGGACTTTTTGTTTTTTTAATTTATTTTTTATTTTTTTAAAGATTTTATTTATTTATTCATGAGATACACAAAGAGAGGGAGAGAGAGGCAGAGACACAGGCAGAGGGTGAAGCGGGCTTCATGCAGGGAGCCCGACGTGGGACTCGATCCCGGGCCTCCAGGATCATGCCCTGGGCCGAAGGCTGGCGCTAAACTGCTGAGCCACCCAGGGATCCCAGTGTTAGACTTTTAAGAAAACATTTGATTCCAGTATAATTAAATTAGTTTCAGTAAATTAGTTTCAGGTATGCAGTATAGTCATCAACAATTCTATACATCAGTCAATGTTTATCATAGTAAGTTTACTCTGAATCCCCTTCACTTATTTCACCCATCCCTCCATCTGCCTCCCCTCTGGTAACATTCAGTTTGTTCTCTATATTTAAAAGTCTGGTTTTTTGTTTGTCTCTTTTTTCTTTGTTTTTGTTCATTTGTTTTGTTTCTTAAATTCCACATATGAATGAAATCATATGGTATCTTTCTCTGACTTATTTCACTCATCATTATACTCCCTAGATTGAGCCATATTATTACAAATGGCAAAATTTCATTCTTTTTTATGGCTGAAAGGAATGTTGGACTTCTTTTTAAGACTGAGATTTATGAGTATCACCTTAACATTTTTCTTCTGCTTTCTTTTAATTTCTCATATATGTATTGTCACTTCTTACTGATGACAGAAGGTTTTTGGTAAAACAAGACCTTTACCAGGGACTATGCTTTTTCTGCATTATAACAAGCACACATTTTCACATTGGAACTTTCTAAAAATAATAGATATCTCTTTTTTCCCCAAAGATTATCCCAATCCTAAATAAAGTAAGTTTAGTAAGATGCTTAACATTTAATTGGCAACAGTCTTCAGAGTTGTTTCACTGGATAACTTTTCACCAGAATTTTTTTCAGACTCATTGGTAACAGAGAATGTTTATAATAAAGGAGGAGCTAATTTTATCCTTACAGTATGCTTTAAAATTACTTAATCCCTAATTCAAATTTTCCTTAATAATATCCAAATAATAGCAGCAGAAATATTGAATACAATTATTAATGTTTTATAAAATTCATGCCTTTATAATGTTATATAATCAGTAATGATATAATTGTATATAATATATAATAGTTACCATGTAACTATCTTAATGATAATTCATTCCTGACAATAAAGATGATGCCAGTTTTTAAATAATTTTTAAATTCTGGTAAAATATACATAAAATTTATCATTTTAACCATCTTAAGTGTACCATACAGTAGTGTTAACTATATGTACACTGCTGTGCAACAGATCTACAGACTCTTTTCATCTTGCAAAACTGAAACTCTATACCCTTTAAATAACAATTCCCTACTGCCCACCCCTCCAGCTCCTGGCAACTACCATTCTACTTTTTGTCTCTATAAATTTGATATCATCTTAGATACCTCATAAATAAAATCACATAGTGTTTGTTTTTTGGGACTGGCTTATTTCACTTATCATAATGTCCTCAAAATTCTTCCATATTATAGCATGTGTCAGAATTTCCTTACTTTTTAAAAGTAAATAATATCCTATTGTATGTATATACTACATTTCATTTATCCATTTATCCATCAAAGGACACTTGAGTTGCTTTCACCTTTCAGTTATTGTGAATAATGCCTCTATGAGCATGCGTGTACAAACATCTTTTCAAGATCCACCTTTCAATTTTATTGGGTATATACACACATGTGGGACTGCTATACCATATAACAATTCTATCTTGATTTTTTTGAGGAACTGCCATACTGCAGACACACCATTTTATATTCTCACCAACATTGCACAAGGAGTATAATTTCTCCACATTCTCAACAACTTTATTTATTTATTTATGGTAGCCATTCTAATAGGTATGAAATGGTACCTCTTTGTGATTTTGATTTGCACTTGCCTAATGATAGTGATGTTGAGCATTGTTTCATGTGCTTGTTGACTATTTGCACATCTTTTGGAGAAATGTTTATTCAATTCCTTTGCCATTTTTAATCAGGTTTGTTTTTTTGTTTGAGTTATAGTTCTTTAGTTTTTTACATTTATTTATTTATTTATTTGTTTGTTTATTTATTTATTTATTTATTTTAGAGAGAGACAGAGCAAGTAGGGGAAGGGCAGAGGGACAGGGAAAAGCATGCTCCATGCTGAGCATGGAGCCTGATTCAGGGCTCGATCCTGCAATCCCAGATCAAGACCTGAGCCAAAAAAAAACAAAAAACAAAAAACCTGAGGCAAAACCAAGAGTTGGACATTCAACCAACTGAGCCACCCAGGCACTCCAGAACTACTATTCTTCATATTCTGGGTATTGACTCCTTATCAGACATAATGATTTGCAAATATTTTCTCCTCTTCTGCATGTTGCCTTTTCACTCTGTTGATTGTGTCCATTGATGCACAGAAGTTTCAAATTTTAAGGCACTCCAATTTATTTATTTTCAGTTTTTATTATATATCTCAAATCTAGGTTCAATGACTTATATCATTAGCCTTCAAACTGTATCATACAAAAGTTTAGAAAATCCACCAAGAATGGTGCACTGATATATACATGTCTAGTTTGCCTGTGAATATAATGTTTAGTGTATGGTGTTTTTTTTAATGGTAACTATAGTCATTTTGAGGCCTGGCTAGAGGCCAGTCAGTTCTCTTTCCCGAGCAGCTAATTAAATCCACACACCAGCCTCTTTTTGGCTCTCACACTTTAGGTCACTATGTACTAGCCACATCACCTTATAGTTAGGCACTAGACAACTAGGGGAAACCCTATGCCTCAGAACCTGTGAAATTATTCAAATTAGCCAATCCACAGGGAGCCTGAGAAATCTAGCTAAGCTCACCCACTTACCAGACATAAACTGCCCACTACAGCTCCACCTTGCTGTTGTTACCCTGTCCTTTGGTGCAACTCTCTATGGGGCCTTGCCTGGCAGCCTTCTCTCATTTGAAGCTGTAAGTAACAAAAAGTTCTGCCCTTTAAAATCATCCTACTGTCTTTGTGTTGTATCCTGCCATCAAAAGAACCTTTAAATCTTATTTTCTTATAAGACCAAGAGAAAGTAGGGTGACATGAAACCAAAAATTAATGATATATTGGTAAAGATGTCAATTCTGGTCAAGACAACACAGAAAGAAAACATTTGATGCATCTCCAACACTCCAGATGCATAGAAAAATAGATAATATAACAATAGAAAATAAGAAATAGTAAGCTTAAAATAAGTATCTTCATGGAACAAGACAAAACAGAAAAATTTAGCTTGAGCCATGTACCTCCTACTCTACAACCTTGGAAACAAGCACTGGTGATTACACATTCATATTTCATGAGAAAATGATGTCAAATATAACAATATATAAGAAAATATATATATATATATCCCTAAGGAATATTGTTATAAGAATCTTCAGGAATATATTAGCAAATTGAAATAAACTCCTTAAAAAAAGAATACTTAAAAAACAAATGTTATTTATCCCAGGAATGACCAAAAAGCCGATGAAAAAAGCTCAAAATCATTAGTCAACTGGGAAATGAAAATTAACATAAGAATGAGATACCGCTAAACCCATCAGACTGTTTAATACTGGTCACACCTAATTTGTCAAGGATGTGGAACAACTGGAACTCTCATATATTGTTGGGTAGAGTCATAAAATTATACAATACATTGGGAAAAAAGGTCAGGCAGTTTTATATAAAACTAAAGATACACCTATGCTGTAGCCAAGAAGTATACTACTATTTACCCAAGTTATATGCAAACATATGTGTTTACACAAAGCTTTGTACAAGAATGCATATAAGAGCTTTATTCATAAAAGTCAAAACTGGAAACACAGCTCAGGTGTTGTTGAAAGTGTCTATCAATAGGATATTGAATAAAGTATGGTATAACTGTATAATGAAATACTATTTAGTATTACAAAGGAGTAAGTTTCTTGCACAGAGTGACATGGATGAATGTCAAAAACATGATGCTGAGTTAAAGAAGCCTTACACAAGAAGCTGTACATAGTGTATGATACAATTAAAAGGAAGTGCTGAAACAAGCAGAGACAAACTAATTTATGGTAGAAAAAAAGTCAGAATAGTGGTTACCTCTGAAAGGAGGAAGGGGGATAATGACTGGAAAGGGGCATATGAAAACTTTTCTGGGGTGATGATAATGAATGATCTACTGTGATAGGAGTTTGGGTTATTTGTCAAAACTCATCAAACTGCTTGCTTAAAAATTTGTACATATCATTGTCAGTAAATTTTACTTCAAGTTAAAAAAAACTGTAAACAAATAGTGACCTCCAGTTTATGATTTGCATACTAAAATACTTAGGACTGAAGTATAATGATATGTGCAATTTATGATAAAAATGCCTACAAAAAGTATGATAACTTGATGGATGGGTAGAAGGACAGATAAAGAGATATGTGATAAAACAAGGATAACAAATGTTAACTGTTGAATATTGGTGTTGGGTATGTAAATGTTGAATGCAAAATTCTTTCTAATTTTCTGCATGCTAGAGATCCTTTATGTTAGTAAATTCTGTGTCTTGTGCCTTGGAAATTATATGTATATAAACTTAACACCAGAAAGTGGCAACATTTTCTTTGGTTCTGTGACTAGATCTGTGTTACCCACCATTTCTGTGGAAGCAGGAACACTGAACGATCAACACGATGGGAACTTCCTGAGGAGGCTCTGAGATGGCAACTGCAAATGTTCTAGAAAGACATAGAGAAAAAGAAGGGGAAAATAATTCAAAATGAGATTCCTAATCAAATGGAAAACATGAATAAATGGCATGTGAGAAAAGAAAACAAACAAAATTCACCATTCAAAATTCACCATTCAATAAATTCCATGAGGACAGCTGCAAAGCCATAATGAAAGACAACCAGGTCCTCTAGATGGTGTTAACTGCCTCTAAGAAAAAGAAAGTATAAATTAAACTTTAAGTTGTCATTTTACAATGACATGATGTGTCCCTGATGGGACTTTTGATTGGTTTATACTGTTTTATGTATATAAAGAAAGGTGCTAGAGAAACAAATATATCCAATTATGACTTGGTCTTAGAATGCTTCAGAGACTACTGACCTCTTGGTGTATTAAATGAATGCATTCATTCATTCAACAAATATTTATTAAACACTCAGAATGATCCAGGTACTGCCCTTGGCATGCAGTGATGTAAAAAACAGCTAAGGGCCATAAAGAGAATACTTTCTGAAGACTCATCTTTACTTCTGAGGCATGATACAGGACAAGAGTGTGAAGGAATGACAAGGGTAAGGCTAGAAATAAAATACTTAGTAAGCCTCCGAGATTAGATAATCAAGTTAGCACAAATAATGTATACAAAGAACACATGTTATATGCTCTTTTTCATTTTGTCTCCAAATGAGGCTAAGAAGATATGGGTGTGTGAGGGGCAGGGAGGATCAGGGAGACACCTGGCTGCCATTGAATGCAAAACACGTTTTTACTGGGATACCTAAAGCTGGTGATTTCTTGCATAAGGTCAGAAAGAATTTTTAGGAGTGGGATATATGGTCATTCAAACTGTTAAAAAGTTATGATATTGAAAAATCAGAGATTTTATTAATTGAATTGTATTGAGCTAAATTATTGGTCAAAAATTCTAGTCTATCAACATGTTAGAAGAGAAATGTAATGCTATTTCCTCAGACCTCAACATATTTTCATCTTCCCTCTAAATAATACACTCATGTCAAAATTATTAATCATTTATGTATTAAAAATACTATTGATCAGTAACCATTTTCTCTGCTAAAGTTTCTATGCTAAGTGATAGGAACATACCTGTCATCAAAACAGATCTAATTCCTAACTTCGGAGGGCTTATATGCTTCAAAGGAGGACTGACAACAATTAAGAGAACAAAAAAAAAAAACAAGGTAATTATGAAATATGACAATCTCTGTGTAGTAAATTAATTTTGCAGTGCCTATTGAATCTATGAGTCTTCTTACTCTGACTTAGAATTAATCAATGGAGAGATTTTTGAGGTCCTCAATTTAAAGAGAAGTTCATGTCAACTCAATTGTGCTTTTCACATCTTTGATGGAACTTAGTAATATCATTTTTCTAAGCATAATGGGCACTGAAATAGTATTTCACTGTGATTTTGTCATTTTATTGGGGATTAATTAATATTTCTTCCAGTAACCAGTGAGTTTGCACATCTTTTCATGTTTATTGGCTGTTTGAGTGTCCATTCTGTGAACTTCCATCTTGTGGTTTGTATTTAATTTTGTCTATGAAATTTTTGTACATTAAAATTTTTTTAACATTGAAGAATTTTTTCTCATCTTCTTCACACACTTAAGTTTTGACTTTGTCCAATATTCTTAAACCTTACATTACAAACCCAAGTATTCAGTAGACAAAAGGTACTCCAGTCTTTGGAACCTATACATTTTAGAAAGTATGCAGAATGTTAAAATTTAAAAGGAAATTTTCTACAGAGTGCATTTTTCAATTTAGATAGAGATATGACAGATTTTATAGAGTGTATTTGGTTTCAACTTGTTCACCACAGGGACAATGTGTGCAGTATTCTATGAAAACAAAATGTGGGAGGTTGAAGCTTAAGTTGGAGAAACAATGGAGGGTCTTTTCTAAAGAACAGATATTCCACTATTTGCCTTTACTTTTACATTGCATCTCTTAAATCTCCTACCTGCCCCATATTTCAATAAATTTTGATGTACAACAGTCTTTGTGTGAATGGAGGAAATGAACTGATTTCTGTATGTAATCTAACATGGTGAAGAACAGGGAAAGCATGAATGACTTTAGAGCATCATCACCTGGACCAACTTAGGGAAATGGCATATAGGGTCAGAACTAAACATGAGAACACTGAACTTGAGCTGTGTTACTAAAATAGAAATCAGATTTTCTACATACTGTAGAATGAAGTTTTGATATAATCTTGGTTATATTTAAAGGAACAGGGCAGTTTCAAATTTCTATGCTTGGTTTTCTATTCTCAAGATCAAAGAAGAATTCAGATACCCATATAATGCGACAGAGTATCTAAGTGTCTTAAGACCATTCAATTAAAGATATTTGTACGTTATTAGGGAATCAAACCGGTCCTTTCACCTCCTGTTAGTATAGTCTGTCCATTTAATAAATTTTTCTTCAGGAAAGTGAGGAATGAATCTGAATTCCACATTTAATTTGGACGCCTAGATTACACAGAAAGGAAAAAAAGTAAGGCTGAGCACAGAGAACAAACCATCAGCAAAGGGCAAATTATGGTCAAAGGTGACCAAGAAGGAACTAAGTCCAAACCACCCCATCCACCCTCATGAAATACAAAAATGTACATAATTTAGAGAAGGATAGTCTGAACTGTCAACTGAGAAAAGAGAACTGAAAACACAAGCACTTATTTGGAGTCTTAGAATTGCAATTTGGGTAGCACAGATTTGAGTAGCAACCCAAACTATGTCCTGTCAGAGGAAAAGAGTTAGGGGTCTTTATTGGAAAAAAGAGAAAATATAAGAGCCCCTACATCAATTTTGTTTAATAAGAGTTATGATGGGGATATATTATAATTTACAGTTCATTGGCTTTCTAGGTACATTATGTTGCCAGGAAAGTGTCTTCTGCAGATTGTTCAATTTTATTTCAAATGCACACAGAAGTTGGGTGCTCAATTATATGTCCTTACTTAGTTCAAGGATTCAGTGCCGTCCCTGTTTTAAAAACAGGATGTCTCATTCACAAAATGGAGTCTCTTAATGCTCAAAGGTTTTACAAAGGTTCACAGAAATTTGACCTATTCTCTTTTAGATCTTACGGGACAGATAGATCCTGCTAACCTCATTCTCTTTAAGAAGCATAATATCTGCTAAAATTGCAACTGCTTTTTACATAACTAAACCTTGGTATTTCTCAAATATGGTTTCATTTTGGAACCACATAGGAAGCTTTAAAAATAAAAATATCTAGGTCCTATTACATACCACTTAAATATTACTCTCTGGGGCTCAGTCTTCTGTACAGGTATTTTTTAAATCTTCCCAGATGATTATAATATGAGAAGTTGAAAGCTACTACAACTTGAGTCTGGCACAATAAGCAAACCTAGGCAGAGATATAAGCATCTAGCTATTTCTATGCAGTTGGATATTTTGTAGACTTTTTGCACAAGCCACCTCTCAGAATCAAAGCTAATTGATGGCAATAAAAAGATGCCTGTATGTCCCATACCTAGCTAAAGTGAAACACATTCGTTTGGAGTAGTGTTTCTCAAACTTGGGTTTTCATGAGAATCATCTAAGGAGCATATTACAAACATGTTAAGGGGTCCACCCAGAACCTACTGAATCAAAGTTTTTAGAGATCTCCAGCAGAATAGCTCAGAGCTTGCATTTTAAATAAATATCCTAGGTAAATCTTATGGTGAGGCAAATTTGCTAAACACTGCTTTAGAAGGGCACTATTATAGATTACAATCCTGGGCTTTCAATATCTCTTGTCTTTCCAAGAAGGTATTCTGTTATCACATAGGAATATGGACATAGTCTACTCTCCATAAAATCTGGTAACTTTTTGAAATAAGGCTAAGACATAAAATCAAGAACCAAGTGGGATGCTGCATTCTGATTAGGCTTTAGCAATCTTTGCAGGGCTAGGATAACAACTATGACTAATTCCTTTTAGGGACCTATTCTAAACAGAAAGAGCAAGGTAGTTTCATTTTTTAGAGTTATTTATTTATTTGAGATGAGAGAGAGAAAATGTGCATGCGTGCACATACACATGTGTGTAAGGGGGTAGGGGCAGAGGGAGAGAGAGAACCTCAAGCAGACTGTCCACTGTGCGTGGAGCCTGACAAAGGGCTCAGGCTTGATCTCATAACCCTGAGATCCTGAGATCATGACATGAGCCAAAATTAAGAGTTGGACACTTAATTCACTGAGCCACCCAGGTGCCCCATGGTAGTTTCATTTTTAAAACCTACTGAAAAGTTGATGTGTATACTTACGGTTTGTGCACTGTCTGTATCAATTAATAGTAAGAAAACAATAGTACCAAGATAATCCCAACAATAACCAACTTTTTCTAATTCCTCAAAATATAAGTAGGGTGATTTGAATGGTCATACATATAAAAATCTTCCATGCTGAAGATTTAATAGGTCTAATTTCAGATAAATATGTGAGACCTGAGCTGGTGAAGAAATGATGCTAACCCATTTGGGAATCATTCCCCACATGAGTAATTACATCTGACCCATGGGAAGATTCATGTGGGAATAGTTTTAAATACACAGATCCTTGAGCTATGAAAGAATAAACAAAACTCAACAATAACAGCAAAACTAAAATTAAGAAGGAAAAACGATATTATAAATTTACTTAAAATTTTTTCACACATACACAAAGCTACAGAAACTAGTGTATTAAACCCAGTCCCAGGAACAGTAATGCTCATTCTTTTTTAAATCTCCAATATTTCAGAAGGCAGAGATTTTAAAATAAATGCTAGACATTGTCATTTTAAATGTAAATACTTTATTATACATGCATATATTTATTTTAACACAATTACACTACTTTCATACCTACCAAAATTTGGAGTAATTTCTTAATCCCAATTAATAATCAGACAATATACAGATGCTCTGATTCTCTCAAAGATGACCTTTACAGTTTGTTTTGCTTTTTCCTTTTAATTAGGTTCCAAACAAGATCTGCTTATCATGTTTGGCTTTTTTGTCCTTTAAGTCTCTTTTATTCTTTAAGAGCTGCATGTCCCCACCTCTTTCTCCTCTTGCAAGTGATTTTCTGGAGAAACCAGGTCATTTGTCATATAAAGCTTTTTACATTTTTTTAGTACCATTCTTTCTAGTAGTATCATTTAACTTGTCCATTAAAGCCATGTATTTCCTATAAACTCTAAATTAAATCTAGAGGCTGATTTGATTTAGGGTCAACTTTTTAAAGTAAGGATACCTCATTACATCACATCATAAAGCACATGCTGTCTGGTTTTACCACTTATAGTGAGGCTAAGATTGATCTTAGTGGATTCAGGTGAAGCAATGAAAGAACTAATATGAGAATGTATTCTATCATAAATGTGGAATGTATCCCCTTCCATTATAAAAGTGAGTCAAATAATAGAGAAGTAAGAGATTTCTTTGGGGATTTGTTATCCTTCCCCTCCTTTGTCATCGATCTATGTCTCTAGTCCTGAGGTATGGAGAACCTGTACTTGATTTCTGCTTGAGAAAGTTTAAAGTAACTACAGGATTTAGGTGGCTGCATTAGGATCAGCCTACAACCTTTGGAAGTACAAGATGTTCAAATGTGTCCTGTGGACTAGATATAAGAAAGAGCCAACATGAAGTTGTGCTGAGTACTTTTCAGGGGCAGAATAACATCCCACTGAATAAAATGGTCAAGGTGAAACCAAAATAAAATTGCACTGTTATCATATCCTCTGAGTTGTGCATTCTTTTTTTCTGGTAACAACACATGAAGATACAGATTGAGTAGAAATGCAGTTATTGAAAATGACTGCCAGATGAGTAAGTATGGACACAGTGGAAAGACATTTCTCAGAAATTTGGGTTCAACGGGGCCAGAATAATGGAGTCATCTCTGGAGGAAAATGGAAGGATTTCTTTTCTAATGTAATGAAGAGATTTGAGTAAAATAAAGAGATCATGACTACCCAATAGAGCCATCTAGAGGGAGGCAGACACCACCATCAAGTAACTGCATGTACTTTGGATACCTAAGGCTTTAGAAAAAGCTCCAAGTGATGATCTGGAAGACAGAAAAATCCACTTGGATCAAGAAAAATGCAAGAATGATCCCTAATAAGAGAAACTGCCAAAGAACTCAGGAAATTGCCCCAAGAGAGAAGTTAAAGTTAAAAGATAGGCAACTTGATGATAAACCTTTTTAGAGTATTAGCAGCCATCATTCTAAAAGGCTGCTTGTTGGAATCACTTGGTCCACAACCCAGGATAATTCAATTAGAATCTCTGCGGGGGAATGCAGACATTGGCATTGTATTAATGATCTCCACATGCTTCCAAAATATAGTCAGGTTTGAGAGCCACTATTGTAACTGACACATGCACTTCAAGGAGAATCAAATTACACTAAAGGTAAAGACATGGTATAGTGATTTCAGAGGACGGAGCAGAAAGGGTAAAAGAAGAAGGTTGCAGGGGGAAATTTTTCAGAGATAACAAGTATAACAGCATGGGGGTGATGACAGGCTTAAAGTTTGGACGTTGGAGTACCATAATCCTGGGTCCTACTCCAGGCTCAACCACATTTTAGTTTTGTAATCCTGGACAATTTACATAAATTCAAATCTATTTTATTTTATTTTTTTAAATCTATTTTAATTTGCTCATTTATAAAATAAATAGTATTATTACTAGTTACTATTGTCTATATCTTTTGTTTTACTGCTTAGAAAGTGAAAGTTTTACTGCTTAGAAAGATTGTCATCTTTCACTGAAATGTCAACTCCATGAGAATAGAATCCTTATCTGTTTTGTTCAAAATTCAATTCCCCATCCCTAGAACAGTGCTTGGGCATGTATTAGATGTTTATTATATATTTTTTGAATGAGTGAATGAAAATACTTTGTATTTCCTGATTGTTTACTATATACTTGGTACTTTTATCTAAGCACTTTACATCCGTCGTTTTATTCAATTCTTAAAACAACTCCAGGAGATGGGTACTATGATAATTTCCAATTCTCAGATGAACACAATTAAGCACAGGTCAGTTAATTAATAGATGGTACATGTGGCATGATGCATAGAAAGCACTTAGCTAATCTAGAAACTCTCACTAAATGCTAGGTAACAATGAGAAAAGGATGAGAGGCAATTAATTGCCCTTAAGATTCTGAGAGGAATTCAGGTGTTAGGTTGTGTATGCACAGTCTTACACATGGGCACTGAACACTGGGACATCAAAAGTAAGGCGATGCTTAAAGGTATTCAACTTTGTTTACATTCCAGATAAAGCATGAGCGAAAAAGGTATTTCATTCTTCTACAAAACTAGCAGAAGGGGGTGAGGTTGTAAGTTCTATATACTAAGAGAGAGAATATTATCCACTTTGGATTTTGGCCCAACCTCTTGTATCTTTTATTGAAGAACCAATGGGTCTCTGTCAAAAGAAACCCTACAAATAAAGAATACCACTGACCTTCCCGGTGTAAGAGTTGTTTTCTGTGGTGAAGACCGACTGGGGCCACCTCAAAATTTATCTTTGGGGATGCCTGGGTGGCTCAGTGGTTGAGTGTCTGGCTTTGGCTCAGGTCATGATCCCGGGATCTGGGATTGAGTTCCACATCGGGCTCCCTGCAGGGAGCCTGCTTCTCCCTCTGCCTGTGCCTCTGCCTCTCTCTGTGTGTCTCTCATGAATAAATAAAATATTTAAAAAAATTATCTTTGACTATCATTACATACAAGGAAGCACTGAAGAAAGTGATGGTGTTTGAGCCAAGAAATATAATATTCTTTACAAAAGCTTGTCACAAACAGTTGTTTTTCTGGTAATAGAATCCAAAAAAATGCTACATAAAACAACTCCATCAGTTTCTATAGAAGGTATGATGTGACCTCTCATCACTTTCTAGTTTTAGTAATACTAACTATAGGAGTGAAAGATACTTGTCTCAAAATCCATCTAGAATATAACCATTCTGTTCAGATTGTCAACAATGTACAGAATTACTCCTTAAAACATTTTCTTGGGAGAATTTTTCTTTACAGGGAGAATTTTTTAAGTGGAATATTTGTATTTTTTTAAAGTGTCAAACTTTATTATAAAGCACAGCCTTTTTTATTCTGATTTGTAGCATTTTGCCTTTGTACAGATATTGTGCCCTTACCTTGACAATTTAGTCAGATGATCTCTTCACAGTTCATCCATGTAATCACAGCATAACAGATGACCATTAGAGGATCAGAGTTGAAATGTATGGGAATGCACAGGCAATCTCTAGACAGGATTAAAACCAAATTGCCTGCCAACTTGGTACCAATAGGGAGAGCTTTGCTTTATGCACTGTCCAGTAAACTGCATGCCCTATTTAGCAAAGGAAATATGTAAAACTAAATTAAAAATCATACATCTATATTCATACAATCCTTTGGTTTCTGTAAGATTTCTATTTCTTGAAATAAAGGAAAAATATAACAATATTGAGGAAATGATTAATGCTATCAGAGCCTCATAATATGTATTTAAAAATTAATCCCTCTAAAAGCAAACATATTTTTCTAAAGGGATTTTTTTTCATTGGCCTGTAAATAACATACCAGAGTTCTACCAAAAGATCCTTATATATGTACATCATTTCTAAAGCTACATGTTAAATATGTAGCACCTTTAAAATAAAGTTGGTTGGAATGGTTTCATATAGCAAAGCACAGCTACATGTCCAATCACTAAAGAGGAATGGGGTAGATTTAATTACTGTTCCAAATTTTTTACTCCCTCTGACAGAATTCTGCATACATTCCCTTTGCCGTACAATTATGTAGTCCCTGTAACACTAGAATAGGTGGATTTAGCATCTCTGCCCCATTGACCTTAAACTTTACCACATAATTAACTTTGGACAATGAGGAGTTAGTAGATATTGTGCAAGTGGAGGGTTTTAGCTGTATTGGTCTGGTTTGCCTTAGCCTCTTGTCTTTCTGGGCACGTGCAGCAAAACTCACTGCCCCTCTCCAAATGAAAGACATGTAGACAAGACCTAGATACAACCCACAGCCTGAAACCAAGCTACCCTGACTGACCTGCAAACTTGTCAGCAAGAAAAATGTCTGTTGTTTTAAGCCACTGAGATTTAGTGGTTATTTGTTTATAGCATCATTGTATCAGAGACCTAAAGGATACAAGTAAAAATGAGGAAACTGAGGCAGAAAGGGAAGAAAACAAGGCTTTCTCAAGGTTATACAGCAAGTAACAAGACTAAGTTAAAACTAACAAGACTAAGTTAAAACTAACCTCATTTAATCCAAGTAATTTATCCTCTTAAATAATATTTTTCTGCCAGGGAGAATAACTTCATTTTTTATATATGTACCATATCATATATGTATATATGGCAGCCACAAATTATGACCAACTTAAAGTATTGCAAAAAAAGAATAGTTAAATTTTGAATATCTATTTGAATGAACAGAGGCAGACTTGAGTGTACCACAATTCAGAAACTTGACTTTATTGTGTTTTCAAGTTCCTTTTGCTGTTTTCTTTAGATCTTTGTCTTCTCCTACAGACCATGTCTTGCAAGTCTATCTGTCTTGCAAGCTTAGATTCATTTTCTTTGCATAATCTAAGGAATCATAAATCATTCCAAAGCCACTTGTCTTGCCACCCCTAGTATGGGGTCTGAAACCAGATACAAAGATGACATGTTGTGTGGTCTTATATTTTCAGCTAGTTTTCCCCATATTTCTCTCTTAAGTACCATTGCCTTCCCAGGGAGAAAGACATCAATGACCATTTGTTTCCAATGAAGTAGTTGGTTGGTCATGAACTTCCTGGTCCAGATAGTTACTGTGTCATTCGTGATAGCGGCTGATGGTGGCCGGGTTTCAAGTAGCCAAGGAGGAAAATTCCGTGGCTTATTTTAAATGAACAGTGAATATAGAGAGAAATTTTAAGATATCATTCCTTTACTTTTAAGAATCAACTATGTCTTGGGGTGCCTGGGTGGCTCAGTGGGTTAAGCGTCTGACTCTTAATTTTGGCTCAGGTCATGATCTCAGGGTTGTAAGATTGAGATCCTTATGAGGCTCTGTGCTCAGCAGGGAGACTGCTTGAGAGTCTCTTTCCTCTACCTCTCCCTCTGCTCCGCCCTTCACTCATTCTCAATCTCTCTCTTTCTCTAAAGTAAATAAACCTTTTTAAAAAAGATTCAATTATGTCTCTCTGAGGTATAAGCACTCATATAAATAGCTTTATAAGCACTCATTATAAATAGCTTTATAGACCAGTCCTCTAGATTATTTCCTTAAAAATACTTTTAAAAGTATCTGTAACTCCAGCACTTGTGTTTGATACATATAAAGTATATTCCCCTTATCAAATGTTATCCATCGTAATTCTGTGTAGATTTGAGGTAGCAGCACTAGAAGTCTCTAATTCATAGAATTGATAATTGCAGAAAGAAATGGGAACCTAAAAGCCACTGAACACAATATTCTTGTATAGATGAGTAAACTCAAAGTCAGGTTAAATAATTTACCCAGTTTCATACATGCAGTGACTGATTGGTAACTGGAGCCTATGATCCCAGTTCCAAGTTTCCCATTCTAGTAGGATACTCCTGCCATGATCTCCTTTTAATGGTAGAGCAGGGATCCCTGGGTGGCGCAGCGGTTTAGCGCCTGCCTTTGGCCTAGGGCGCGATCCTGGAGACCAGGGATTGAGTCCCACGTCGGGCTCCCTGCATGGAGCCTGCTTCTCCCTCTGCCTGTGTCTCTGCCTCTCTCTCTGTGACTATCATGAATAAATAAATAAAATCTTTAAAAATAATGGTAGAGCAATGGGAAAAGAGGAAGCATTTTATACTACCTTTCCTCTACACATCTAACCTACATGAAATAGCTTGATATTTCAGAAATAGACCAAATGCACTGGGAATAACCCCTTGAGTTAACTAGATTTTCTCTTTCAACTGGTTATCCTGGTTCACTGAAGCTGCCAGTCTAATCAGCAAGCTGTTGAAACTGACGGTTTCAAAGCCTAACTTAGCATATAGTAGTCTCTAGAAGTTGTTTCTGATACAACTTTCAGTGATGATGTAAATGGTCAATACCTGCACTATCCAATACATAATTGGTACTTGAAATGTGATTATAGTGACTAAGGTACTGAATTTTTAATTTAATTTTTATTTTAACTTAGTAAGTCTAAGTAACCACATGTGCCTGCTATATTGCAGCTCTAGACCCAGAAAATAAAATGCCAAATGTAAATGTAGAAAAAGTATTTTTATGGAAATGATACCTCTTCAATTTAGTGTCCACAAGAAAATTAGCATATTTTAGAGGCAGCCTGAACAATCAGACCCCAGGCAAAGATGAAAGACAATAGCGAGAGGCAAAAGAAAGAAGTAGTGAATGGGTAATATGCAAACAAAAATAACCAAGTAAAACTTTTCTATTTCCTTTCAGAAGATACTTTTGAATAGGGCTTCTCCAACTTCAATGGGTATATGAAATGTTGGGAAATATCAGGAAGGGAGACAGAACATAAAGACTCCTAACTCGGGGAAACGAACTAGGGGTGGTGGAAGGGGGGAGGAGGGCGGGTGTTGGAGGGGAATGGGTGACGGGCACTGAGGTGGACACTTGACGGGATGAGCACTGGGTGTTTTTCTGTATGTTGGTAAATTGAACACCAATAAAAATTAATTAAAAAAAATGGGTATATGAATCATCTAGGGTGAGTGTCTTTTAAAAATATAGATTCTTTTTTTAAAGATCTTACTTATTTATTCATGAGACACACAGAGAGAGGCAGAGACATAGGCAGAGGGAGAAGCAGGCTCCCTGTGGGGAGCCTGATGCAGGACTCAATCCCAGGACCCCAGGATCACAACCTGAGTCAAAGGCAGATGCTCAACCACTGAGCCACCCAGGTGCCCCTAAAAATACAGATTCTTATTCACTAAGTCCAGGCTGAAGTCTGAGATTCTACATTTCTAAAAACTTCCAGGAAATGGTGATGCTGCTGGTGTGGAACACAATTCAAACGGCAAGAATTTAGACAAAAAGTAAAACCTTTAATGGAAAAAAATTGGTGAACAAAGGTTAAAAAGGCATTGCAAAGTTATCATGAACCATATAAAACTGGATTTAGAAGACTATCCCAAACAAATCCAAGTTGGATTTTCTCCATAAAAAATGACTCTCATTCCCAACATTACATATTCAAATTGCATCTTCCATGAGATATAACAGCAACAGAAAAATCTTTTGTCATGCATCCTTGTACCACTGTGGTCCACAAAAATGTTTTTAAAGGGAGAAGAGTAAAGGAAATTGTTCCTGGAAAGGGGCTCACTGAAGCAAAATTTCCAAAAAGTATTTCAATATATAGAGATAACCAGAAGCATGTCTATGGCTTGAAACAGGACACTGTTAATGACTTATATAGTCTGAATGACAATAGTGAGGCCACTTGCTTGATATGAATTTACCAAATTTTACCAAATGTACCAATTTTCACAGCTTTGTTTACTTCTGCAGACATATATTGGGGAAAATAATCTAATCTTGTTATTTCTAACAGCAACCTGGATTGACAGAGTAGATAACTAGCAAGAAAGGCTAGAGAAGCATGGGTGAAAGTAGAACACAAGGAGCTAGTCTAAATTCAAATTTTTCTGGCAATGTAAATTACACCCAAGTTCAAATATGCCTTCGTTCATGTTTACAACTGAGTTAACAAACAGGCAGTACAATTTGATTGGATGCAGACACCACCTTCCATGTAACCAGTTATTTCTAGAGGCAAACACAGAGTTTGGAAATCTGTGTATCTGACAAGGAGTAAAGAATCTATCAGGTTTTAGGAAACAAAGAATTCATGGCCTTAATTCACTTAATATATTAGGCTTAGAGGCCATGTCAACATTCAAAAGTCTACATATTACTAGAAAAATTATTTGATATTCTACAGTTACATAATATCATGTTCTAATTCTTACTCCTTTATCAGGCCTACAGCAGTCTTGGCAAGGCAACAGAAAAACTAAATCCTCTGGTGGTCATATCTTCTGTATTTTACAATAAGAAAAGAAACGATTAACAAACCAATCATCTGTCATCATAATGTCAAAAGATGCTGATGACTTGCCCAACTTTAAGTGTTTATATATTTACTAAATTTAAACTTCCAAAATGATTGTGTTTCTATTAACCATTAGTCAGAAACACTGCAGTGATAGAGGTCACAATGTGTGCAATGATTTTGACATGTTAAAAAACAGTGTCATTTCCCTTTTCACTCAGCCACTCAGCACACACTTAAATGTATAATGTGGAAAGCTTGGAGTTGTTTGTGGTTTCTCCAGTTTAATATCCCAAGTCAGTTCTCAAAATGAGGTCATCTGTAGAACGGCTAAAATTGTTTAGAAAATAAACCTGTAAGTATGCAGGGAAAGACTTCCTATTTCTGCTATGGGTTAGAAGAAAATAAATTATTCTACAGTTGTAAACACTATCAATTACAGAAGCTAAGATATTTGAGGAAAAGTTGTAACTTTGCTATTTTTTCCTTATAAATATGTAATTGGTATTCTGAAATTTGATAGGATCAAGTTCAAGATGTTAAGTTTACTTTGCTCTTTTTTCATACTAATATGCTCCTGGATTTTTACATTGCCAGAAGTAAATACAATTAAAAGGAGAAAGAAAATCTCATCTGCTGCAATAAAGTATGTATCTTTGGCAGAACCAAACTGTGTTATCTTCATACCAAATCCCTTTCCCTGGCTTCTTTCTTTTGCCTTCAATCCCAGGAAGGGAAACATCAAGGAATATACAGATATCAGAAATTAATTCACCTTTTGATTATGTATCCAATAGAAAGTTTTTGATAAATCCTATGGCAGATACAGCAAAAAGTTTAAGAATTCCTCCCTTTCTATATATGTGTGTATGTGTTCACATATACAGAGACAGATAATGGATAGATGTAAAAAAGTAGACATTATTTACCTACTGATACACTGTTTTGCCTTGTGTGCTCTTACAGATCTTCAAAACTAGTGTTTAGTCATGTTTTTGTCAAGCAATGAGAATACTTGACTGCTCTGGGAATTTTGTTTTTTGGTTTGCTTTATAAAGTCAGAAGGTAAAGAGGCAGGGCCAGAGAGTCTGTTTGAAGTATAGGGAAAGCAAAAATGTAAAGAGGAAAAATATTTGTATTTTCCACAAAATTTAAAAGCTGAAAAGTATTCACTTTAATATACATAAAATTCATCAACTCACTGAAAGATGAAGTCAAAAATCTCTGAACAAATTAAATGGTTCCATTCTTTTAATATAAATTATCTCTATATTCTTAAGGACTATTTTAAGATCTCTGATTATTGGGAATAACACAGATTATATAGAATATTTATTCTATTCTTTCCTACCACTTCCAAGCTTTGTGACCTCAGTAAATGACATCTATTGTTATTATTATTATTATTACTTCTTACCTACAAAACAATCATATTTTTCTCCCCACATATCTGGAAGGAAGTTAATTTCATACTAGAAAAATACATTACTGGCCACCAATATGCCACAAAATTTCTAGCAGAAAGATCACTATGTGAAACTGATATATGTGTATGTGTGTGTGTAAAGGATGGGAGTGGGGATTCATTTTTACTGGAGACCTTCTTCAATTTAAAGTATTTATTTTCCAAAATCTACTGATTTATCTGGAGTATAAGAGGAATTAAAGAAGAGTTCAATAATGTTTTCATATTTCAAATTTAAATGATTCTTATAAACATTCCATCACTCCCACCTTTTCACCTTAGTGGTACAGTTCTGAGTTAGCATGGCTAGTGTAGGAATGCTACAGCTAAACTGACCCTCATTGTTTGTCCAGAATATATATAATTATGTCTTGAGAAATTGGAAAAACTGCAAACTTCAGTCATTCTTCTTAATAGAGAAGAGAGAGATAAGAGTAACATGAATGAAATCAATGTTTTTGTTCCTACTGTAATAGACCAATTGGAATTATAATTAGAGAGTACCAAGGAATTTCACCAGAATTAAAGACCTATCACAATTTTCACTCAATTTTCCTCTTTTTCAGGGGTTAACATTTAGATATTAAAAGAAAATAATCCTTCAGACAACTAGTAAATATTCGAAGCAATTTTAAATGTCATTTTCTTCTCGACAAATTTGGTTGGTACCACAGTGATCATTTATAACACATAGATAAGTGACATCAAGAGCTTTTTGTTCTTAACTCTGGCTAACACTTCCCTTCTTAGGCAATTCCAAAAGTATCCACAAAAATATGTCAAATTTATGTTTCATTTTGGTAAATATTTTCTACTGCATTAAAACTAATTCCTAGCTGTTATACAATTTTGAAATATAGACAAAAACATGTATTTTTGCTTCTTTTTTTCTCATTTTTAGTTGATCATCATTTAGTTTTAATTTGGTATTGTGTGAACAGATTAAAAATAGAAAGTCATTCCTTTTCCTTTTCCTGAACACATACTCTTTGCAGTGTATCTTCAATATTTCTTCCATTAGATAATATAGTCCATTATACCAACTCTAGAATCTGGGCTGATCTCTTGACTTACTTTGACAGATAGAATTAATTGGAAGTCATACCATGCTATTTCTGAGTTTAGGCCTTAAAGAAGCCTTTTAGGCCTGTCTTGAGACCTTACTCCAGGCATAAGAACAATCAGAGCTAGCCTTCTGGAGAATGTGGAATAGAGACGGGTCATCTTAGCCAAGGCCACTGTAAGCCAGCCAGCCCCCAGCTAATTTGCCAACTAATCATAAACCCATGAGGAAGCCTGGATGAACTCAGAAGAATTTCCCAGGTTAGTCCAGTCTAAATTGGTGGCCTGCAGAGTTGTGAACCAAGTAAGTGGTTCTTGCTTTAAGCCACTAAGTTCTGGAGTGGTTCATCATGCAGCTATAAACATTGGGGTGCAGGCGTCCCGGTGTTTCATTGCATCTGTATCTTTGGGGTAAATCCCCAACAGTGCAATTGCTGGGTCAGAGGGCAGATCTATTTTTAACTCTTTGGGGAACCTCCACACAGTTTTCCAGAGTGGCTGCACCAGTTCACATTCCCACCAACAGTGAAGGAGGGTTCCCCTTTCTCCACATCCTCTCCAACATTTGTGGTTTCCTGCTTTGTTAATTTTCCCCATTCTCACTGGTGTGAGGTGGTATCTCATTGTGGTTTTGATTTGTATTTCCCTGATGGCAAGTGATGTGGAGCATTTTCTCATGTGCTTGTTGGCCATGTCTATGTCTTCCTCTGTGAAATTTCTGTTCATGTCTTTTGCCCATTTCATGATTGGATTGTTTGCTTCTTTGCTGTTGAGTTTAATAAGTTCTTTATAGATCTTGGGTTAGTGTTTTTATATTCTTTGGGTAAATACCCAGTATTGTGATTAGTGGACTGTAAGGTAGTTCTATCTTTAATGTCTTGAGAAACCTCCATACTGTTTTCCAAAGTGGCTGCACCCCTATGTTTATAGCAGCAATATTTACAGCAGCCAAGATGTGGAAACAGCCCACATCCATTGACTGATGAATGGATAAAAAAGAGGTGATATATATACATGTATATAGACACACACACACACAATGGAATATTATTCAGACATTAAAAAGAATGAAATCTTGCAATGACATGGATAGAACTAGAGTATAATTCTAAATGAAGTAAGTCAGAGAAAGACAAATATGATTTCACTCATATGTGGAACTTAAGAAACAAAAGAAACAAGCAAAAGGAAAAAAAGAGAGAGAGAGAATCAAAGCAAGAAACAGATTCTTAATTATAGAGCACTGATGGTTACCAGAGGGGAGGAGGGTTTGGGGGTATGGATGAAGTGATGGGGACTAAGGAGGGCACTTGTAGTGATGAGCACCAGGTGTTGTATAGAAGTGTTCAATTACTATATTGTACACCTGAAACTAATTTAGCACTGTATGTTAACTAACTGGAATTAAAACTTCAAAAAAAAAAAAAAAAGAAATCAAGCAAATACTTATACTTTTCATTGCACTGGGCTCCTCAAATCTTTTCTTAACCTTTCGAAAGTACTGTAGAATCAGCATGTATAATGCAAGTAAATCTATATCCAACATTGATCTCAGATTTCCTATAGAGTTTCTATTACAAAGAAAATACCACGAGTTCATGACCTTTGCTTATAAAAAGGCACAGTCAATTTGAACTCTTTATTTTATTTTGCTCTACTAGCTTTGCATGAAATTACTGTCACTTTGTACTTTTAATCTAAAATACAACTCTAGGGATCCCTGGGTGGCGCAGCAGTTTAGCGCCTGCCTTTGGCCCAGGGCGTGATCCTGGAGACCCGGGATCGAATCCCACGTCTGGCTCCCGGTGCATGGAGCCTGCTTCTCCCTCTGCCTATGTCTCTGTCTCTCTCTCTCTCTCTCTCTCTGTGACTATCATAAAATAAAATAAAATACAACTCTAAGGGTCTTAGCTTAGGCCCTACTCTCTTAGTCTTTTTCACACAAATCACTGTGTCTTCTCCTCCCCATTTTCCTCAATTTCAACATGAACCTCCCATTCGATTTCCATTGCCTTTAGCCAAACTATTTTCTCCCCTCAACCAATTTAACCATTCCTTTTTTCCTGGCTGCACTGTTATTTGCTGAGGAGTTACCTTATAGTCCCCTTATCTTTTCAGGTCACAAAGTTATGGACATAATGACAGCAAAGAGCCCAGATATCTAGGAAGAAGTGCTAGAGAGGGAAATTGGAGTGGGGTGGGGCACGGCTCTTCATAGAAACATGAAGTGAGAAGGGGTATGTAGAGAGCAGTGTGATGCCACTACCTTTAAAGACAGTCAAGGTAAATGATGATGCAATTGTGGATGACTTTCTATTCTTGAAGCAATATTTTTTAATAGATCCGTGAATCTGAGCTAGTGCTTCAGTTGATTTCACCAAAATAAATCCAGATTTGCTCATTTCTTTTGTTGTTTTCCTCCATCCTCAGGTCTTTCTCTTCTCTTGAAAAAGTTACTTGATGCATATGAAAAGCAAAGCTTCCCAAGTACTGCTCTCTATTTCTACATTCTGGCTTCCTGAAGCATTCTCAGCATAACCCAGAAGGCAAAAGTTTGACCCTTACTCAAATGTAGCATATTATTTGATATCCCCATTCCCCAAACCATTAAACAGACTGCTTCTCTGGCTGGGATATAATATTTCTTACATTTTCATGGTGAACTCTTATCTTTTGACACCAATATTGGTCATCACTTCTTTGGCAGGGCCTTTCTTGACATTGACAGGCTGACTAGATCAATTTCCTTTTCGTACTTTGTTTGTATCATGTGTTCACCTAAATTGTAGTGTCTAATTTACTGAATAGTATAGAGTTTGGTATTAGTCTCCCAACTAGACTTTGAAGTTCCTAAGATCCAAGACTGGGTCTTATTTTCTTTTAACACCCACAGCTAGGAAACATCTGTTATACAGTAAAATACCATAAATGGGGTTCATTGTTGAATTACCATTTTATTTGCTTCTCTCTTAGAACTCTTTTTATGCCTCTATGACTTTGTACATTATAAAATTCACATAGAAGTCTCCACTTAAACATTTTACTCTCCTTAAAAATAAAAGGACATATTCAACTTTTCCTGAACCTCATTTGATTCCTTCTTTTTCAAATTAAAGAAAACCTTGCCACTTAATTTTTTTATAAAGCAAATGATTACTTTCCTGATTTTAAATGTTCCATAATTAGGTCCATTTATAGAAGCTATTTATATAATAATTGTGATAATCTCTTCCCTGTAAGTTACTATAAGATAGCAACTGTATCTGGTTAAGTGCTTTATATTCTGTCTACTTTAGTAATTTGAATGAGAGAAAAAAGGAATGGCATATCCTAGCAGGTGCTTAGTAATATAATTATCATGATCAACATAATCTTAATTCTCTTTTTTTGAAATATTGTTTCATTATAGTGTTATTATGACTAATGATGTAGGTGAATTCATTGTGGTCTAGTAGCAAAACACCAAAATGGCAGTCAAGACATTTATGTTCCTATTTAGTACTTGCACTTTGTTTTGTATCCTAAAGTATGCCATTTAACTTCTCAGGCCTTTGATTTCCTTACAAATAAAATAAAATTGCTGGTACAAATAATCTGGAAGGTTCATTATAGCTCCAGTCCTAGGACATAATGTGTATTCCTTTGCCTTTTCTAACACCACTAGATCCATATGCTACATATATAAATTATGTTGGGTAAGTGACTTTATGGAATTGGGACTTATATTTCTATGATTTTAGAAAGAGTGTGAAAGTAAAGACGGTTGCCTTTACTTAAACGAGAAAGAAAAACACCTAGGTGTATATAGGCCAAAGAAATGGAAGCCTGAAGGATGACAGCTTTTAATTTGGACTGGATTTATTTAGGTTGGGGCCATGGAGATGTTAATGACATCTTTATTTTAGTAATTCTTATTGTTAAATCTATGTAAAAGCCAAGGGTAGGATCTAGATTATTTAAATAGTAATAATAATAATAATGATAGTAATGAAGAAGAAGGAGGAGGAGGAGGAGGAGGAGGAGGAGGAAGAGGAGGAGGAGGAGGAACACAAAGAGGAGAAGGAGAAGTTAACAACTGCCTGAAAAGAAAAGAAAAAAGTAAAGACCAGGTGCCACTTCTCAAACACCCATTAATGTGAAAATAAGCTGAATAATAAAGAACAGGTTTTTCTTAAGGAACAAGTACCACACAAGAAGTCTATTAAATTACATGAGCTTACAAAGATCTATGATCATGAATACCTATAATAGTCCTTCAATTAAGGACAGAGCAAATACTATAATGTCATAAGGGCAATGAGAAATCTAAAGGTGACAAAAGAGATCTCAATGCTTATTTTTTTTTATTCTAACATTAAAAAAGGGAAAGCATTTAAAATATTGATTTTTTTCCCAAAGCCTTCCAGTTTGCTACTTCAAACTTAATGTAGAAAGATCCTAGAAATTGCATTTCAGATCTCAGTAAAATTATAAAAAGATTAAAAGGACCTCTGGATAAATTTTTACTTAACATAGAAAATAATTTGAAGACTATCCTTAAGTTGAAGAATCATGTATTACATAATTTGTCACATTTGAAATAAAAATAGAGACACCATGCAGAAGAAAATGTTACTGAATTTGTGGAAGATATTCTGCAAAAGTTGACTAGTGGACCAATACATATTTCAATAATGTTTGAGAAAATGACAAACATAAATTAAATTTTGTCAGTTCATAAACGGATAAGAATTTCCTTCAGTACATCTCTCTTAATCACAATCATAAATGTTACTTCAAAATGAATTTGGATGTACAAGTTCTTTCACTCCACATGTTCTCTACTTGTTAAACTATCAAGTAAATTCTTATATGAAAGATACAACTGAGAGAGTTCTTACTGGCTCATTCTGTCATGGTCTCAGCCTATCTTAGGCAAATGTGTAGTTGTTTTCTAGAAGAAATGTCAAAGAAATGTTTCCTAAGCAAATGTTTTTCAGATGTCTTAAAGTCAATATTTCCTATTACATGGTGTCATAAATCTAATTAGTTATAACCCCTGTCAAATTTGTTTTAAAAAACTTTTTGAAAAAAAAAAAAGGATTTTAAAACTATAACAATAAGGAAAGGCAAGTAAGTTTTCTCCTATTTAGTACCATTAATTCAGCTGAATTACAGTCTCCTATCTGGTCTCTCTGTATTAACTCTGCTGGCCCTTTTGCTCTCAGCCAAATTGCCAGTAGAATCAATCAAGAGTATATTTTTTAAAAAAAAGAGTATATATAAAAAAAGAAAAGTATATATAAAAAAAGAAAAAAAAGAGTATATATATAAAAAAAGGATTTTAAAACTATAACAATAAGGAAAGGCAAGTAAGTTTTCTCCTATTTAGTACCATTAATTCAGCTGAATTACAGTCTCCTATCTGGTCTCTCTGTATTAACTCTGCTGGCCCTTTTGCCCTTTTGCTCTCAGCCAAATTGCCAGTAGAATCAATCAAGAGTATATTTAAAAAAAAAAAAAGAGTATATATAAAAAAAGAAAAGTATATATAAAAAAAGAAAAAAAAGAGTATATATTAAAAAAAAGGATTTTAAAACAATAACAATAAGGAAAGGCAAGTAAGTTTTCTCCTATTTAGTACCATTAATTCAGCTGAATTACAGTCTCCTATCTGGTCTCTCTGTATTAACTCTGCTGGCCCTTTTGCTCTCAGCCAAATTGCCAGTAGAATCAATCAAGAGTATATTTAATATGGCTAGATTATATATCCTAATGTTTGATGAGACCTGAAAAGTGTGCATATCTTTACTATTTGGTCTGAAACACAGCCTAGAGTGGGAAGACTGGAGAAGCTAGATTTTAGCCACCAGAGAAGCTAGATTTTGGAGGCCTTGGTTTTATTTCTTCCTAGTGTGCAATTGGACAACTCAACTGGCTTCCCTGCATCTTATTCTCCTTATCTACTAAATTGGACCAATAGAAATTATCACCTTCTGGCTGACCTCAGGTTATTGTTGTGAAATTCAAGTAAACTAAAGCATTTTTATATATTGTGTAAAATTTTTGTGGGCTAAGTGTGCCTCATGTTTTAAGTATAAGGGAAAATATACATTTTAAAAAATTAGATTAATGCTTCCTGGTGCAAACAGATTCCTCCCCCTTTTCTTCAGAAAAGGTATTTCTGAAAAGGTATTTCTTCAGAAAGGGTATTTACTTCAGAAATTTTGTAATTATAAGATCTTTGTTGGACTTTTGAAATGTATGTCCATCTTTTCAAAAGATAAGTTTTTTGTCAGTTTACAACCCAGTTCCTCAAACCCCAGAGCCTGTCTTTGAAATGTAATCATCAAGGGAAATAGCACTATTTCCTAGTTTCTAAGAGAGGATAGGAGCCTAAAGGGTGGCTGGCATCTGGCTCCAAGTTGCAAACTTAACTCCTGTCATAAAGATATGAGAAACTTATTTTTCTTTCGGATAAAGGCAATTACCAAACACAAATGGTCACTCCAATTACTAAGTGAATTTAGGATAAATTATGTGTGAGAAAGGATGCTGTCATGTTCTCTTATTTAAGGAGTAGTTTTTGTTTATCTTGGGTACAAGCATACAATGGGTTGCACCTGCTTGGCTATATAAAAGGTGAGATTTCTTTCTGTCTTTCTACTGTTTTTTAGATGGCCTGTTACGTGATTTACATTCTGCTTAATTTTTATTCAATAAGAAAATGGTTCTCTTTCTCTTCTTCTGCCTTGGGGAGAGGTTTTCTGGATCGGCAGAAGATTTTTGTTTCTAATTATATTTCCCAACATAGGTAAATGAAAAGTCACATTAAAAAAAAAAGATTGAGGGGAAGTCTGGTTTCTACTTGGGAACTAAAAGGAGCATTATCCCGTCCTTATAACAAGAACCAAAGCTGGACAAATTCAAGTTTACAACTTTTCTCAAATCCGAAAGAGACATTCAGTTACATGGTAATGAACTAGGGTCAATGTCTAAAAATAATTCATCTGGAATTGTTAACAAATTAGTAGGAAACCAATGGGGATGGGAAAGAGAATGTGGATCGCTTGAGGATAATAGTCAGAGGAATTCAAACCTACTTTTAGTACCTAACTTTCTCCATGTACCTCACTGCCCTCCCCAAAATATTGGTAAGGTACCTGAGAAAGCAAAACACACTGTTATAGGAATGAAAAGACAAGCCATAGACAGGGCAAAAACTTGTAAATCACATATATGGTAAAGAATTCATTTCCAATATATATGAATAACTATTTAATACTCATCAAAGAGAAAATAAACAACCCAATATAAACATGGGCAAAAGGTTTGAATACACATTTAATTTTTAAAAAGTATGGCAAATAAGCAGATTAAATGAAGCTCACTATCCCTGGTCATTAAGGAAATTCAAATTAAAAACACTATAAAATACTTCCACATGTTCATTAGAATGAGTAAAAGAAAATCATTTGCTGGTGAGGATACAGAGCAACTGGAACACTTATACATTGCAAAATGTGCTGTCACTTTAGAAAGCAGAAACAGATTTGGAGTTTCTTATAAGGTTAGACACACCTATACCATGTGACCCAGAAATCCCCCTTCTCACCAAAAGAGACAAAACATGTTCACACAAAAAACATGTATGTGGATGTGTATAGCTGCTAGTTTTACTCATAATCACAAAACACTGGAGACAACACAAATGTTCTTCAACCAGTGAACAGATAAACAAACTGTAGTATTTCCATTTAGTAGAATACTATTAAGCAATAAAATGAAACAAAAACAAAAACAAAAACTATCGATACATGCAACAACATGAATAAATCTCAAATGCTTTTTGCTAGCTGAAAAAAATGCCATATCAAAAGACTATAAACTATGTAATTCTATTTATAATGACGTTCTGGAAAAGGCAAAGCTATAGACATAGGGAATAGGTCAGTGGTGCTATGGGTTGAGGGCTAGGGTAGGAGTTGACTACAAAGGAAGGTATGAAGAAATCCTTTGAGTTGATGAAAATTTTCTGTATCATGACTTTGGTTAAGGACACAGGACTCTACATTTGTCAAAAGTGATGAAATGGGTGTTACACCACAAGGAGTAAATTTTACTATATGCAACATAAAAAATAAATTTAAGAAGAATAAAATAAAACACTAATTTGTCATCAGTTAGAAATACATCTCAACTGTGGCATATTGGATCATATAAGTTTCAAATTTATGGAGCATAACTTACTTGGTTTTAGTGTACCAGCAACGAATGAAACAAAAAGTCATATCATTTTCAAACCGTGGACAAAATGGAAAAACAACATAAAGTGTATTTTAAACCGAATCACTAAGTCTGTCCTATTAAAGTGAGGTAGTATCATGCTTGAAACATCAGGCTTGCCTCCAGTCTCCTTAAGCTAAGGAAAGGTTAGCAGAGATTGAAAAGATTGGGTCAGAAGGCGCTGATATAGTTTAGGGTTGTGGGTATTAATTATAGAGACAGATTAGTCAGAGTTGACTTGTAGAGTTAAGGAAATGAAATTGCAAGATCGCTGCATGGTACAGAAATTTGAAATAGAAAGAGATGGATTGATTTTAGTAAGCTGTTTGAGCTAGTGTAATAACTAATTAGGAAAACAAGAGGTTTATTGATCAAATTTGAGAAGGGGATTATTCTATAAGCAATTCAAGCAAAATTTCTTTACAAAATGGTACTTAGACAATAGAATTAACTGTCAGAATCTTATGTAAGAGAAAATGAGCTAGATAAATATGTATCTATTACAGCAAGGACTTAAATGAGAAAATTATTGATAGACAAGGTACAATTATCAATAATTAGAAATAGGGAAGTAGAACTTAAAATTCAGCTCAAAGCAGGTTACAAGCATCTGATGTGGAGATTGTAGAGTAGTTCCTCAGATATTGGCTAGGTTTCTCCAGCATACACAAAGGTTTGTAAAGCATCTAGTTAATTTGCTCAATGTCAGCAGCCTAGTTCAAAGTAACAAAGAAGGCTGAATTATCTCTTGGAATGTAAATTTTAAGCAAGGTTTTGCTTTTGACTATTCAGGGTTGAACTGCATTTTCTTTATGAATAAAAAGCCAACACTCTCAAATGAAAATTCATTAATTTCACTCAAATTATACCCACATATAAAAATCAAATGGCTATTCTGAAAGGCCATTATAATTTTCCCATTTGTCAAATGTTTGTACAAATTTTATTTGTCTGTTTAACCTGTTTCAGCTAAATATAACTCCATTTAGCCTTTTTTTCTGACAACATGTAAAAGTTACTTATTAAAAAAAGCACTCTCACACATTATTGGTGGAATTTTAATTGGTACAACAGGCCAAGAGGCTACCTTTAAAAAAATAGATTCTGCCCTCAAATACGTTCTCAGTACTGGAGTCAGATGCATTTAAAAAATATACAGAATGATACCTTAAGAGTTTATAATCAAAGTAAATATATCTAGACCCTAGACTGTACCTTGTTCTTCAGGGATAATAAAACCTTAAAGTTGACAATGAATATCAGGCATATGAAAAGTCTTTAATAAGGAAAAAAAGAAGACAATTACTAGAATTTTACGTTTTTTTTGGTAGAGAAGTTCTTCCCTTAATCCCTCCTGCCACCAGTAGCTCAGCTTTCAGTAACTACCTTTTCTGAAAAAAAAATTCCTTTGTGTTGGACTGTTTATTTGGCAATGTCCTCTCAATGTCTTCAGTGAGTCAGATTCTGTTTTAGACACAGGGGATAGAGTGATGAATAAGACAAAGTCCTTCCCAAAGGAAAATTAAAATGAGATAAAAACAGAGGGAGGCACACCATAAAAGACTCTTAATTACGGAGAACTGAGGGTTGCTGGAGGGGAGGAAGGTGTGGGGGGTGCTCTAAATGGGTGATAGGCATTAAAGAGAGCATTTGTTGGGATGAGCACTGGGTGTTATTAAGTGACGAATCACTAAATTCTACTCCTGAAACCAGTACTACACTACATGTTAACTAACTTGAATTTAAATAAGCAAGTAAATTATATATACAATTATATATTACAAATAATTAAGAAAAAACAAAGTCCTTCCCCTCATGGAGCTTACTTAACTAGTGGAGAAATCCTTATAGACAAATTAATGCATAAATAAAAAGATATTTTAGAGTGCTATGTGTAAAGCTGTGAGTGGAATTTTATGTATAAAATACCTAGCAAAGAGTTCAAAATTTAATCATCCTAAGAATACTTGTTGATTAGTACCTTCTTTCCTTTCACTCCCTCTTCCCTTCCTCCCTCTCTTTCTTCCTATATCCCTCTGTTGCTCTTGGTTTTCTGTTTTAACTTTCACTGTTCTTGCTATATGTAACTTCTACTATGCTATGTATTCTTTTGTTATGTATAACTTCTACTATGCCTATCCCCCTCCAAAAAAACTTATATTACTCTCTTGTGATTTGTTTTTTTGAGAAACAAAAACAAAAACAAAACAAACAAAAATTCCCATGCAGTACTACCAACACATTAAAGAGCCTTTTCATTGTGAATTTGAACATGAATGGAACATCCTATATCATGCATCTATTATTAACCTCTATTATTAAAACTGACGCTATTCTCAGTGATTAGAATCTGTGTGTGGCCAGACCAATTCTGACACACGCAATGACCTTCTACCCCAACTGCCACTGAAATTTCTCTATTCATATCTGTAAGGTGTTTTGTGGAAAAGCGGCAAATGATTTAACTTTCCCTCTTAACATCACAGTTATAGTTTCATCTTTCCTCAAACAGAGAATCCCTTGGATTAAAAGTACATCAAGTAACTTCAGGTTAAAGCTGTTTCTCTTCCATCTGCAGTCATGTCACACCATGTGAGGTGTAATATATGGATATGAAAATCAATTTGAGTGCCCTCTCTACTTGATTATGTCATGGTTTATACACCCTGAACATTGATTCTTCACATGTATGTAAAGAGGATCATATATAGACACTCCAATACTGAAGCCAATGAAATTAAAAGGATATATAAAATTACTACTTTTCCTTGAAGTGCTTATATTTTCATGCTCTGAATCAATCCCTGTGTATGTGGATACAAATGACTATACTGTCTGGTTACTGTCTTGTCTTTGAAAATAGTTTGCATCTTCCTTTTAAGCATCTTACCAACAGTATCTACCTTGACTGTTTTATAAAATATTGCAAAAAATATTTCAAGGAATTTATCTTCTTTTTTTCTTCTTTCTAAAGAAGTTGTATGTCAAATAGTTTCATGCATTAAATGCAGATTTAGAGTTAAAGGATGACCTGGAAATAAATGTAAGAAACAAAGTTGAGGAGTGATCTGCAAAACAGGAACCTGCACTTACTAAGATATTACAGTTTGCTTCAGAAATAGCCTTTGTTTAACCCACTGCACCAATCCAGATAATCATGCATTATTATAGTCCTCTCTAGAACTGCTTAAGACATGGATCACCATAGCAACTCATCCTAAATAAAAAATACCATGGTGGTGATTTTAGGAGGGAAAAACTTTAGGTGCTGAACTCATAGCTATTATCCCCCATTGAGGTTATCTAAAAAGCTGAGCCATTTCATAGGTATAAGAATTTAAAAACATCCATATTAGTGTCTCAAGAGTTTAGTTGATTAACAGTGATTCACAGCATTGATCCCCATTTCAGCCAAAGCCCAGTTTGTTCTCTCGATTATGAACGTTAAAACCCCAAGCCCTGGGACACCTGGGTGGCTCAGGCAGTTAAGCATCTGACTCTTGGTTTCAGCTCCTCAGGTCATGATCTCAGGGTTGTGAGATCTAGCCCTGCATCAGGCTCTGCACTCAACAGAGTCTGCTTGAAGGTTTTCTCCCTTTGCACCCCCCCTTGTGTGTGTGTCCCTCTAAAATAAATAAATCTAAGAAATTTCTTTAAAAATTTGAAACCTCAACCTTAATGCACTCTCACTCACCTCTTAACAAGTACATATACCTTTCCCTATTGTATATATTTTACAAGCCCCTGTACTTAGGCTCCTTCAAAATTTTACTTAAAATGTGTCTCCCTTTTATGGCCTCTAAGCCAGAACCTACTTAGGATCTATAACTCCTACCATTTTAATGATGCTCTCTCTCCCTTTTCCTCTTCTCTCTCTCTCTCTCTCTCTCTCTCTCTCTTCTTTCTACTTCATCTTATGTATAGCACTTAGTTCTTTCTTGGGACAGCTGCATGCAGTTGGTGATGGGCATGTTTACATGCTCCTGTTGCTTGAGCTTAAAGACATTCTTCTATATATCCATTGTCACCTACTGATTGATATAGCTAGCAGATGGTATTTTTTTAGAAGAAATATCATCAACTGCACAAAATATGCTGACATCTTCAGTAGTAAATAATGCAAGACAGTCACAGTTTAGAAAGCACAGTTCCTGCTTTTATAAAACAAGGAAACTCATAGACTTTTAATACAATAAGGTAGCCCTTAATTTAGAGTGTTCTAGAAAATGATCCTGGTACTTACAGTAAGAATTTGCAGAAAACATCATTCTTCCCTTCATTTAAAAAGACATTTGCTTTGTGCATTCTAATCACTGTCCAAGGCACTTAGGAAGTGAAGATGAAACACGAGGACCATGTTTTTCTGAAATTCACATTCTTTGTGTGGACAGAAAACACTTAAGAAAGAAAATATGTAAATAAGACAACTTTCATACTGATAAATGAGAACATATAGGGATGTGCTAATAATTGACAAACTATCTAAATAGCGAGTGTGTGTTTGGACAAGGTGTGTGATGCTATTAATGTCCTGTCCTATATCTCCTTGGCCTTTGAGTTCATCTGCAACTATGGTAGATCTCCATCTGGAACCTCAAGCACCTACATATTTCTGCTTCTCAGCCCAGGGCTTTTTCTGACACCATAGTAGTATGCTTGCCCAGGCACAACTCAGAAGTGCAGCGGGCAGAGTTCACCTCAATCCTCAGCAAATAGGGCACGAGAGTTAGCATATAAACAGCATAGCCTTCTCTGATGGGACAATTCTAGGGTGTGTTCTATAATTTCCTAAAGTTTTCCAAAAGGATTTACCCTGAGGTGGTCACAGCAGCAACCTCCTGATTCAGACACGTTTCATAGATTTTCTTCACTTCCCTGCCTTACTTTTCCCATTTTTTTCATTTATTTTTCCTGGAATCAGTTCCCAAATAAATTACCTGCACTCAAGCCCTTGTCTCAAGATTTGCTTTCTAAGAAAACAAACTACCACAGTAAGAGAAGAAAATTGAAAAACTGAATTGGGTAATTAAGAAAGATCACACAATGGAATACCTGGGTGGCCCAGTGGCTGAACCTCTGCCTTCGGCTCAGGGTGTGATCCCAGGATCCGGGATCAAGTCCCACATCGGGCTCCCTGCGGGGAGCCTGCTTCTTCTTCTGCCTGTGTCTCTGCCTCTCTGTGTGTCTCTCATGAATAAATAAAATCTTTTTTTAAAAAAAGAAAGATCACACTAAGGCAATATTATTAGAAACGAGATCTAAATAGCAAGAAGTGACTATTCATGGGAACATCGAGAGGAGAGAGCTCCTGGTAGAAATGAGCAATGTTCAGTGAACACCAAGAAGACCACAGTGGCTAGAATAGAGTGGTAGTCAATGGTGTCAAAGGAGCAAGTAAGAGATACATTTTAGAGGACTGTGTAGGTGATATTAAGGAACTCAGGCTTATAATCAGTCTTTGTAAGATTTTAATCAACGAAATGATATAACTTGATTTTTAAATAAACCTTGGTCTATGGTTTTGAGAAAAGATTTTAGGGAGGCAAGAATTATAAACTAACAGGAGAAAACCAAGAATACTGATTATGAAACTACTATACTAATTTAGACAAAAGAAAAATGTATAAGATTCTCTTAATGAAGAGAAATGGAGATAGAAAGAAGGTTAACAGTCAAGATACATTTTTGAGAAGAAGCCAACAGACTCACTGATAGATTACATGGAAAGGCAGTAAAGAGAAAAGAAAGAAACCAAATTCCACTAAATATGAGAAACCACATTCAGATAAGGATGTGGCAGAAAATATAAATTTGGAAGAGAGTAGCATCTAAACTTTTAAGGACACAAAATCAGATGTGATCCTACAGAAGAAAGCAGAGAGCCTAGGAAGGAAACTTGACAAAGAGTTCAAGCAACTGCAAAGTAAATTGAGTGGAAAAGTTACCCGAGTAGACAGAAGACAAGAACTATGGTTTCATGGACATGAAAAATGATACAAATCAAGAAATAGTAGGAAGACAGAAGTGGCCAACTGTGCAGAATGCTGTTAGAAGTACAAATAAGGGGACAGAAATTTGCTTTGTCAACTCTCAGATAATTGATAAAAGCAGCATAAGTGAGTAGGTGTGAAAAATGGATTGCTGAATGTTGAAGAGAAAAAAGAATTTGAGGATGTTTAAATAGGGATAGAGAGAGGTCTTTTTAAAAACTTTGCTCTTAAAAAAATAAAAATAAATAAAAACTTTGCTCTTAATAAGAGCAGAGACATAGAGCAATAGCTGGATGGGGCATGTGGATCAGTGTGACTATGCCAGGGAAAACATTATGTGTCCACAACATTTCCTCTTCCTGGGTGTTGGAAGAGTAAATTTCTCAGTCTCCCTTGCATTTTGGTTTCTACCATGAAACTACATCTGGACAGTGAGATGTTGGTAGAAATTATGTATGCCGTCTCCTGGCATTAATCTTTAAAAACATCTCATCAGTCTTCCACTTAGTTTTCCCCTTCATTGTCAAGCTTGAAAGTCCTGTGCTCCAGATGGAGCAACAAGAGAGTAGAAGCAACCTAGTTTTCTGGGTTAGTCTTGAGGAGAGCCTGCAAGAAGAGCCAAACTACTCATCTTGGACTCCAATATGTTTTTTCGTTTTGTGTTGTTTTTTAAAAGATTTTATTTATTTATTCATGAGAGAGAGAGACAGAGACAGAGACACAGGCAGAGGGAGGAGAAGCAAGCTCCATGCAAGGAGCCCGATGCAGGACTTGATCCCAGGAATCTGGATTCGGTCCCTGAGCCAAAGACTTGCACTCAACCGCTGAGCCACCCAGGCACCCCTTGGACTCCAATATGAAGAAAAGAACTCTTTATTGTGTTTGGGCACTGAGTTATATAAGTAACCTCAGCAGACCTAAGCTTATCCTATTATCCCAGCAATGTTTTTAAGATGATTGATAAAATATCTCTTTGCTTTTTTTAAAAACTGCACTAATAGGTAGATAGATTGATATTGCAGGAGAGACTATATAACTGCAAGAATATTATGTCTGAGAAGATAAGAAAATCTGAGATCAAGAGTAGCAATTATTGAGGTTGGCTTTAGAAGCAGAGTTACTACAACAAAAGAAAGGCAGGGTATGGTACGTGAGTACAAAAGAAATCTCAATGATAAACTTGAGCTAAGGAAGTTTCTTCATTACTGCTTCCATTTGGTCAGGAGAAAGTGAGATAAGAAAAGAATATCAATTGACAAAGTGGGAGTAGATGGGAAAATACTGGTTCTTTGAGAAGAGAAGACAACTTATAAAAAATAATTTGAAGAATAGGAAATCAGTTATTAAGAAAGTAAAAGAAGATTGTCTGGCAATATTGTGTATATTTTAAATGTGTAATCATGAAAATAAATATCTAAGTAGAATATTCGTGTATATTTTTATGCTGAATTCAGCTTCCTGGCTGAAGGCACAAAGTATTTGGATGGATGGCTTTAACCAGCCATGTATAATGGAGAAAGAGGGGAGCAATAATATTGCAGGTAATTGCAAAGGAGTGACTTTATTGATGGATCAAGGAATGTTACCCAGGTAAAAGGTGAATACAGACATCCACAGGCAATGGACAGTGGATAATCTATAGATGAGAAGCCTCCAAAAAAGGCAAATAGTTGCTGAATTAAGAGTACTGGTATAAATGATCTAGAAGGATAAAACATGGTAGTCAGAATATAGAATGCTTCAAACTGAGATTTTAAAATTAGTTTACTTATTTATTGATAATTAAGAAGTCACATGTATTGCACAATAAAGGACAAAAAGACATTTTCCTTATGAGATCTCTTGGGGAAAATCACTTTCATTCTAACAGTCAGAAAAACTGACTTCTGAGCAACACATTTGCTTTTGTTTTATTGATGGTGGGAAATGTGTAGAAGGGTTATACACATGCCAGAAACATGAAAGTTATTTCTGCTAAATGTGGTACAGGTGACAATAAATCTTAGAAAGAGACCAAGAAATAACTCGCAGCTTATCTTATAGAGTATGGATCTGTGGAAATTAAAAAGAGAAGCTAAAAGCAAGAAAGAGGGCAAAAGGAAAGAGCACGGTGTTAGACGGAGAAGGCACCATTCAAGGCCTTTACTATATTTGATTAGCAACACTTGGGTTATATAAATGTTAGACCCAGGATATAGGCTGCAATAGGAAACAGAAAACTCATCTACAGGTATAGCAAGGATAATTCACCTCAAATAATATGTTTCTTACCCGATTAAGAGAGCAACATTTAGAAGGAGTCCAGGCAAGTCACACCACAGATCAAATACAGAGAAGGGACAGATAAAAGTGCTCCCTGATTAGATATGCTACTAATAAACCTCGCAGATACTATCTTCCCCATAACTGCTGCATAAATGAATTGCCAAGCCACTCTAGAGCTTAGTAAATCATAGGAAGCTAGTAACGGCAATAAAGTAGAAAGCAAAAGGATGAAAGTAGTCCCTCCCTATTTACCATACTGGAGAAACAAATACCACACCTGTGATACCCACTGTTCAAATAAGCAGAAATCAAAAGACATGTAGAGCTTGTGAAATAAGTTTTATATAATAAAAATATAGGAAACACAAAGAAACAAATATTTGCAAAATATGCAAATAAAGAGTGATCAATATATGTTGTCATGTCATCTAATTCATGAAAATATGGATTTTTAAAAAAGATTTTATTTATTTATTCATGAGAGACACACAGAGAGAGAGGCAGAGACATAGGCAGAGAAATAAGTAGGCTCCATGCAGGGACCCCAATGTGGGACTCAATCTTGGCACTCCAGGATCACGCCCTGGGCTGAAGGCAGGCCCTCAACCACTAAGCCACTTAGGTGTCCCAAAAATATGGATTTTTGAAACAAGATTAGACCATGAGATAGTGACAAAACAGTTACCCAGAAAGGCGCTGAATAAGGTACAGAAGTAAAGATTAGGTAGGTGTGGTTCATAAGGAAAGTAATGAAAATATAATTCTGATGGTAAAAAGTAAATAATGTAAGAATCAGAAAAGGTCAAAATCAGAATTCCAAAATTATGGAAATAATATGGAAGACAAATCTAATATTTGCTCTAAAAATGAACAGAGAAAGAATGAGAATATACAAAGAAAGAGAAAGTAATAAATGTATAAGAAAGAAAATTAAAATTGAATATACATAAGATTTGTGACCAAGGAAAGAACTAAAAGTATTAGGAAAAACACTACAAAGATGTGATAGTAAACCCAGTTCTGAATAAAGACACAAAACTACAAGTGTAAAGTCAGGGATCCTGAGTCCCAGACCAAGTTGTCAAAGAGGAGATACCTCTAGATATAGGCTTGAAATGTACAGCTATTATCAATATAATGAAATTAAATACAGCAATCCAGGGAAAAGAGAGGAAAAACAATCACCTCATACCTATTTGGATAGTTATCATAAAAAATATAAGAGATAAGCATTAGAGAACAGGGAACCCTTGTGTACTTTTGGGGGAAATGTAAATTGGTGCAGCCACTATGGAAAACAGTATGAAAGTTCTTCAAAAAATAAACATAAAACTACCAAATGATCTGGCAATCCCACTTCTAGAAGAAAGGAAATCTGGATCTCAAGGAGATATTGCACTCCCATATTCATTGCAACATGTTTACATGTTTTTTTAAATTTCAAATTGAATATTTATTAACATGGTAGTTGTCTCTGTAACATGTGCACACACTCGCACACTCAGAATGATCTGCCTGGGGGGAAAAAGACTAAGTATGCCTAAGGGGAAAATGAAAAATAAAAAAAATTCCTGTAAGTTTTCATTATCGTAGGCAATTGTGTCCACATCACTTACAAAGCTATTGCCAAATCTGTCCAAGGAAGCAGAATTTGGGAGGGGAAGGAAAAAATTCTGGGGGAAAATTCAACAGTGGCATAGCAGAGCTCTCAATATGAGAAATCTGACATAATGCAGACTTTTGCTGTAGATTTTTGTCTTTGCAAAATATGGGAGAAGTTTGTCAATGGGCAGAAAATAAGAGAAGGAAGTGTGAAGTATATGGAAACAACCTAAGTTTCAACAGACAAATAAATAAAGAAAATGTGGTATATAGCATGCACTAGAATATTATTCAGCCATAAATAAGAAGGAAATCTTGTAACTTGCAACAACATGGTTGATCTTGGAGATAATACTAAGTAAAATAAGACAGACACAGAAAGACAAATCCTGCATAATCTCATTTATCTGTGAAATCTAAAATAGTCAGACTCATTGAACCTGAGAGTAGAAAGGTGGTTGCCAGGAGCAAGACAGAGGAAGAAATAGGGAAATGTTGGTCAGAGGGTACAAAGTTTCAGTTAGTCAAGATAAATAAGTTCTTAATTTCTTAATTAATGCTATTCTTAATTTCTTAATTAATGCTGTACAGCATTGTGTGGCGACTGTAGTTAACAATACTGTATTGTATACTTGAAATTTGCTAAGAGGGTAGATGTTTTCTCAACACAATCATACACAAAGAAAAAGAAGGAAAATAGTAACCACATGTGGTGACAGATAACTAAATAGCTTGACTGTTGTGATCATTTCACAGTGTATAAATGTATCAAGACATCATGTTTTATACCTTAAGTATATGTAATTTCTATTTGTCAGTTATATCTCTATAAAGCTGAACAAATTTTAAAATAACTTAAAGAAAAATCTAACTGATTTGTCTGCTGTTTTAAATGCAAGGGCAGAAATCAATGAAACAATAGGTATGGTTTGGGGTGAAAAAGAATCCTAACCTTAGAAGAGGTTTTGTTTACATATGAAGTGTCACATGTGCAGGATTTAGAAAATAGATCAGTCAACCTTGAAGGAATATTTGAAGAATAATAAAAAAACTCTCAAGAACAGGGAGACATGAACTGGAAGAAATTATTAAAACCAATTAGTGAAAATTTAATTTTAAATGATTGTTATAAATGTTATCACAAAGAGAAATCCAAAAAATCTTAAGTCTCAAGTTAGTGAGAAAAACAGAAACCAAAATAATGTTTAAAATTAAGATAAAATACTGAGTTTGAAACTCTGGATTATACCAACATCTAGAGACAAAGTATCAATTTCTTTTCATATGTGGGCACGGAAAATATCAGAAGATCTAATTTAACTCTTAACATTGTCAAATAAGAAAATACTAATTAAATATTTGTTGAAGTTTATATGTTACTACCAGTATATTTTTCTTATTTGAGGAATTACTTAAATTACAAAAGGAAATCTTAATTTCTATGGATTTTTACAAATATTCACATATGTAACCATCACCCATAAGTTATAGAACATCTCCAGGATCCCAGAAGTCTTTCTTGTGTCTCCGTCCAGCCAGTAGTGTCCACCCTACAGTGATAAATACTATTTTGATCTATCTCGTTGGAGATTAATTTTGTGTTTTTAACTTCATATGAATGGAATCACATTCTGTGTACTCTTTCATGTCTGATTTCTTCCTCTTAACATTATGTCTTTGCAATTAAGCCATGTTGTTGCACCTATTAGTGTTCTCTTTTTCATTGCTATGAAGTGTTCCATTGCATATAGCACATTTTGTTTACCTATTCAACTTCTGATGGACATTTACATTGCTTCCAGCTATTTTGAATAAAAGTTCTATGATCATTCTCATACAGGCCTTGTACCTGGATAAACACTTATTTCTGCTGGATATTATTTACCCAGGAGTAAAATAAGTTACTTAAGTTGCTGTGTAGCTGAAGTTAATATAATACTTTAACATATTTCCCCAAAACAGCTATCCAAAGTTAAATCATCACAAGCAGTGCAAGTGTTCTAAAATTCCATATCCTTGATAATACTTGATAACGTCAAACATTTCAGTTATCCTATCTCCAACAGAATTTTTTTAATTTTTTTTTAAATTTTTTATTTATTTATGATAGTCACAGAGAGAGAGAGAGAGGCAGAGACACAGGCAGAGGGAGAAGCAGGCTCCATGCACCGGGAGCCCGATGTGGGATTCGATCCCGGGTCTCCAGGATCGCGCCCTGGGCCAAAGGCAGGCGCCAAACCGCTGCGCCACCCAGGGATCCCCAGAATTTTTAAAGAATTTGCCTTCTATGAGACAAAGATAAACATGTAAAGTAACTTAGTCTAAAAAAATAATAAAAAGGAAAAATAAAAATAACAAAGTAAACTACATAAAAATATTGAGCATAGCATTTATTTCAATTATTATAATACCTTGTTAAAACCTGTGTTGGGGTGCCTGGGTGGTGCAGTTGGTCAAGCGTCTGACTCTTGATTTTGGCTCAGGTATGATCTCAGGGTTGTGATACTGAGCCCCACATCAAGCTCCAAGCTCAGTGGGAAGCCTGCTCAATATTCTCTCTCTCCCTCTCTCTCTGCCTCTCCTCTTTCTCTCTCTCTCTAAAATAAATAAGTAAATCTTATTAAAAAAAAACCTGTATTGAATACATCAGACACCTCAACTCCTGTTTTAGAATGCCTCTAAAAAATATGTATGGATAGCTCATCTACCTTTATACAGTTAACTACCTTATTGTCTAAACTTCTAAGAAACATACTTTTAATTGCCACACTAGTAAAGAAACAAACCAGAAACTAGCAAAAGGAGATTCTCTGAAAGTGGACTTTGGAGTAAAGCATAAATACCCAAGCACAGGAGTAGTTAGGGAGACCAAACCCTGCTCCTGCATGCACACAGCCAAAGTAGAACAGCTGCTGCAATGAAACCATACAGTACCCACTGGGAATTCTGGAGCTCTTGATTTTAGTTGTTCTTTCTGCTTGGTGTCATCAATTGTGGCAACTGATTAATGTTATAGAAGGTCACTCACTTTCTCCTCAGTTAGCAAATTGTTAAGTTACCATAAACTCAAAGCCTTTAATATTTGCATAGGTATAGCTAAGATAATGTAACAGTGTAATAGAAAAACTGGGTAGCTGCATGCTGGGGTTATGAATAGGAGATTACAATTCCAAATCCAAATTTAAATGAAATCACTATTCCCTCGGTTCCTGTCCCTTATTGAATATTTGAACATTTATATCCAGTAATGTAAATAGTATTTCTGTATATCATTTGTTTCAAACTTAAATAACGTTAAACTCAGATTTTAAAACATCATAGAAAGTCATCCCAATTTATAGAACTTAGACAAAATCACATACATCTCTATTCTCTGCTAAAAACACAATATTTGTTTTTGCTTCTTCTAACACTAAAAATATTTTAAAGTATTTGTGCTTCCATTTAGATTTTGTTTTTTGGAAAAACAGGTCATGTACCCAACAATATGGCCATATGATTAAGCATATTTTTACAACACTGGAGATGGTTCAGAAAGATTTCATCTGCTTAGTTACTTCCCCTAATGCATTTAATATCACTGATTTCATGCTTGTTGCTTTTTTCTATAAAAAGAAACTTCCGAAACAGGAAAACACTTACCAATTGCATGAATATGTAAGTCATGTTCAATGCCAAAATCTTCATTACTTTGGAAAATGCCATGAACTCTCTCGCTTCCTATTGTGGTATCTTATAAATAACACAGCTAATTTTTAATGTATTCCTTTTGTATCTACAATGCATTACCTTTATTTAATCTTCAGCAGTAATATCTAATATACACACAGTAAAACTGAATGTGATTTCCTCTTGTCACTGACAGTAACAAATAGTTCTTGATAATTATGATCCATGTGCAGCTCCTTCTTTCATTAGAGGAGAAGCGCATACAATGCCAGATCAACTGCTGGAGCAGTTCTGTGTCATCAATCTCAAACCACTTGCCAATGTTGGGAACGCACATATCTCCACAGAGTAATATATCTGTGTCATCTCATTGTCATATATCCTGAATTGTTTAGAAAAGCAAACTAGAAAGGAAAAAACAAATATGAGCATTTTTCTGCTCTGTATAAAATGTGAGATAAATGGATATTTACTGAGTCTGTATTTTCCTGTGTGTATATTAGTGTGTATATAGGCATGTATTATGGATGGGAGGGGAGGTATATTTTCTAGTGTGTACTTTTAATGTGTTTATTATATGCCCTAATATTCCATCCATAATTTAACCACCAAAAGCTGTATGGGGAAAATAATAGAAAGCAGAATTTCTTTTTCTTCTTCCCTTAGTCTATGCTAAAAGAGCCACTTTTCCTGAAAATTAGCAAATGATCACAGTGACATTTTTTAAGATGTAGAGTCAAGCTGATGAAATATAGGCCTCATTGCTATAGCTATGATCCTGAGATCTTGTCATCACTGGACTCCATTTTTCCTAGTTAAATTCTGTAAGAGGGACTATTTGGGATTCAAACCATCTTTTTTTGATGGACATAACAAATAACTGTGTGGAACACATTGTAAAGTTATAGGCAACCTCCCTATATTATTTGAATATAAAAATTAACACCATTAAAAATGGATGAGCTAAAGAATTTCTAAGGATTCAAATATATCAAACCATACTTCGTTCTTCCTTTTGTCATAAGATTTATTATGATTTGTATATTTCACATGACAAACAAGAGTATATTTATTAACACTAGTAAAAGCAAGAAAAATCATTTATACTCCATCTTTTTCTAAGCACTGGACAAAGTCACTTAAATTCTCTATGCCTCAGTTTCCTAAGTCAAATTTTATAAAGACTGAGAATCAAATGGCATAATATCTTTGGAATCATTTTATGAAACTGTAATCAGTGACATATATGGAATGTCATTGTTAGCTACTTAGTTTTAAATCTTACCATACATTCAAAATAGAGCAAGAATACCAAATGGCCAAAACTATTTTAAAACAAAAGCTGATGGAATTATATATCTTATAATATGTGTTAAACAGAATAGACTAGTTAGTTGTTACACACAACCTCCAATATCAGCTGCTTAACACAACATGCAAATTTCTTTGTAGGTCTGTGCAACTCTTCAGGTAAGCAATATTCCATGTACTGACATACCAGTCCAGGCTAATAAAAGCTCTACCATCCTCTTCTCGTACTGTCTGGAACATACAGTTGCCTACTTTAAGAATGGAAGAAAAGCACTAAAGAGTTTTCCTGTAGGAATTATACACTTCAGTCTAGAAGTGGACCAAGACCTAATTAACTTTCACTCACAATCCATCAGCAAGAACTAGTCACAACAGTCCCACATAACTGCAGAAGAGTAAGGGAGCATGGTTCTCTTGTGTTTCTTGAAGGAAGAGAATTGAAGATAGGAGAGCACCAGAAGTCTACTACAAGCTTCATTAATTATGATAAGGATTTAAATAGCCCGCAAATTCAATTGGCTATTAGATGATTTGATATAACCTTTTGTATCTTTCTATTCTGTACAGGTGATTCAATCAGAAAAAATGAACTACCTGTAAAAATAAATATACTTGTAAAATAAAGGGTACATATTAACTTAGAAGTATATGTCAAGGTTTTATATTTGTTCTCTACCAAGTTATTCTATATCTTAGTCTAGGCATGGGAATCCCAGGTACCTCAGGCAATTTTATTGCCATAAGTAACAACACAAAACCTTTCCATTTCATTCTTTTTTTAAAAATTTGTTTACCACAATTTTTTTTGTTTACCACAATTTTAAAAAAGATTTTATTTATTTATTCATGAGAGAGAGAGAGAGAGAGAGAGAGAGACAGAGACACAGGCAGAGGAAGAAGCAGGATCCCTGTAGGGAGCCTGACGTGGGACGCGATCCCGGAACTCCAGGTTCACATCCTGGGCGGAAGGCAGGCGCTAAGCCACTGAGCCACCCAGGGATCCCCCAACCCTTCCATTTCCCAAAGTGCCAAAATCAACCCTCATGCATGCCCATACACGCATGCACACAGTTTCAGACAACACGCATGTCCATTTTAATGGAATAATGCAAAACGTCTTCTGAAAACACTAGGATGCCATTACAGAGAGAACTGAGAGGCTAGCAACAGTGGGAGAGCATGTCCATGCTATAAATTTAAAGCAACTTTCCAACATTTCTTTCCCAATGTGGATAGGCAGAACACCAGAGGGATCTGAAGATGAAGTCATACCTTGGATGAAGAAGATTATTATCACTACTAAATAGTATATATAATAGTGTGGATAGATAGATAGATGATAGATAGATAGATAGATAGATAGATAGATAGATAGATAGATAGATAGACAAATGTGTTTGCTTAGCAGGATCTGTGAATGAGAACTAGCAGGGCCAGTTTCAAAATTATATAAATAATACTTCACAACATAGGGAATTCTATATGGCTCATTTTTGATGTCTTGGTATAAAGGCACAATGTGATTGCTGTAGATCCTTGATGCTAGCAGTCAAGATCTTAAGTTAATGTTAATCTTAAAATCACATAATTTTAGAGAGGAAATCTGAAGGAAGCCTTTCCAAGGGCCCAGGCAGAACTGAGGACCTTGTTTGTTTCTGCTTCCCAGCAAATATTATTCATGGTGCCTCTAATACCTCCCTGATGGTGTATTTTTTTTAAATTTTTTTTAATTTTTATTTATTTATGATAGTCACAGAGAGAGAGAGAGGCAGAGACATAGGCAGAGGGAGAAGCAGGCTCCATGCACTGGGAGCCCGATGTGGGATTCGATCCCGGGTCTCCAGGATCGCGCCCTGGGCCAAAGGCAGGCGCCAAACCGCTGCGCCACCCAGAGATCCCCTTGATGGTGTATTTTAATAGTTGACTTCCTCTAATACCAAACTGCATTTCTAAAGTCTTAAATAATCCCTCAAATGTAGTGGATTCTCAGTAAACATTTGTTGAATAACTTAATGTGCTGAGAAACTAAAGGTATGTGACAGACCACAAGGAAAACAATAATTTAGGCTAGATATTCTGCTCCCAGATTTAATTTGAGCTCCACTCAATACTAAAGATTTCCGGATTGGACAAAGTCAACTTATGAAGGACTACCCATTTCCTTACAGTTATGAGGCATATAAATCATAAAAACAGGGGCTCTAGAGTCAGACTGCCTGGGTTTAAATCTTGTCACCACCAATTCATTCTTATGTGACACTAGGTAAGATACTTATTTTTTTGTCCCAATTACCTCATCCTTTAAATGACAATAATACAATCCACATCAGAGATTTATTGAGAATATCAACAGTTAACATATGTAGAGTACTTAGAAAAGTGCGTGGCAAACCGAAGCACTTAGTGTTTGCTTTTATTGTTTTCTGTTCGCACTGAGGGGGGCACTTGATGGGATGTGCACTGGGTGTAATGCTCTATGTTGGCAAATTGAACTCCAATTTTAAAAAAAGTGATTCCTCTGACATACCTACAGCGTTTTTAGTTCTCAGGTTTGGAATTGTCAAGATACGACACAGTGGGAACAATGCTACTACTGGAAGACAAGGTCTTTTCTATTGTTAAGAAGAGATTGGGAAGGGAGATCCCAAATTAATTACAATTACCCACTGCAATTTCTAAGAGTTAACTATTTAGGGAACCGTTTTTCCTTAAGCAGGCTCAGCCTCCTATTTCACATTAGTTCCCTCATAAAGGTGTCTACACTTTGGAAGAGGAAAGAAGTTGAGGACCACAGTCTAGTGATAAAACAACATAGTATCTCTACCAAAATTTTATACATTTGTTAGGTAATAATCTGTTGATAATTGGAGAATCAGTTTAGACCTTTATTTAAAGAACACTTAAAACTCTGAAAACAAAATAAGTTCAAACATATCTCCTCAATGACTTAGAATTACCAAAGGTAGGTTGTATCATTTTCCTTTACTCAATGAAAGCAAAGTGTACTCACCTACTTAATATTAGACACGTTCAATATAAAATGTTGGCATATTTTATCTAAAAAGACCAAAGAATTATTGTCCTTGTAATTATCAGCTAAGAACAACTGAAAATTCCTTAGCAGTATTTGCTGAACTGTATTAAGTTCTAATTAATTTGATCTGATGAATAAAGACCAACTAAAAATGAAATCATCAAGTTGATGTAAATGATAATAAATAAGGCTTCTAGGAGGTGTCTAGGTGCTTCAGTCGGTTAAGTGTCCAAGTCTTGATTTTGGCTCAGGTCATGATCTCAGGGTCGTGAGAACGAGCCCCGCTTTGGACTCCATGCTGGGCATGGAGTCTGCTTAAGATTTTTCTCTTTCTTCTTCTCCCTCTGCCCCTCCCCTCTGCTCACTCTCACTTTCTCTAAAAACAAATAAATAAATAAGGCTGCCATTTTTAAAGTACTAAGTAAATCTAGACTTATTTATATAACAATCTAACATGAAGTTTTTTTAAAAAGATTTTATTTATTTATTCATGAGAGACAGAGAGAGAGAGAGAGAGAGAGAAAGAGAGAGAGGCAGAGACACAGGCAGAGGGAGAAGCAGGCTCCATGCAGGGAGCCTGACGTGGGACTCAATCCCGGGACTCCAGGATCATGCCCTGAGCCAAAGGCAGATGCTCAACCACTGAGCAACCCAGGGGTCCCTAACATGAAGTTTAAAGTTAAAGTATACATATTTGTATATATAAATATGTTTAAAAAACATATTTGTTTTTTCTCTTTGTATATGAATTTTCATGGCAAAAAAGTCATAATTTAGACTGAAACATCATTTTTATTTATAAATAAGTGAAGTGGTACAGAAACAGGCTTACTTTTGGCTTCTTTCAACATTTCTGGATTATAAAAAGAGTTATGTAATTTCATGAGGTTTTTCTGAAATTTTTAAGATATACCCAAAGGAAATTACTTTCTCTGTACTATACCTCATATCTAATCTATATCTTTCATGTCAATAAGGATTTTTCATTGTTATTATATATATTTATTAACGTGTTCCAGAGCTTAAACAAAATACTGTTTAGTTCATCTTTTCTGTGTGCACCTAAATGTTTCAAGGTAGAATATTGGAACTGACATACAGCTTAGTCATGAAAATTAATAACAATTTAGCCCTAAAAGTTGTATTTAGTCAAATGAGAAAAGTTTAAGACCAGTAGATCTCTCCTTATGTGAGCTTCTACCTATGCAGAGTTCCCAAACTGGAAATGAACTTAAGGATAAGAAATAGGAAAACACATACAGTATTTATCAAGCATTAATTTATGCATATTGCACGTGACCACTCATTTAATTGTTCCAAAAATCCTTAGACCTATGCAATTTTATCCTAAACTAAGGTTGTGAGATTTAGTAGAGTTGCCCAGTTAAATGTAGGTAGTTGCCCAGTTAAATGTGAATTTAAGATAAACAACAAACCAATGTTTCTATGTACATCTTTAAATTAGGTCCAAGCCTTGAAGGTTAGCTTTTAGATATGAGATGAGAAAATCCTGTGTATAAGTGCATGCACAAACACAGATGCTCTGAGGTGGAGGGGGATGGTGAGGAAGGCCAAACGCCTGAAATCATGGCACAGATGGACCTGCCTGCTCTGTTTCTGTTGAGGCTGGCCTGGGTTTAGGCTATTTACAAAAGTTAATAGTCTTCCTTAACTTTTTTTTTAAGATCTTATTTATTTATTCATGAGACACACACACACACACACACACACACACACACACACACACACAGGCAGAGACACAGGGAGAGGGAGAAGCAGGCTCCGTACAGAGAGCCTGACGTGGGACTCGATCCCGGGTCATGCCCTGGGCTAAAGGCAGGGCTAAACCGCTGAGCCACCCCGGCTGCCCAGTCTTCCCTAACTTTTGAAGAAAATGTTCTTCTGTATCTAATCTGGTAGGCATCAGCCATATGTAGGTATCAACCATCTGAATGTGGTTAGTGTGATTGGAGAACTGAATTTTGAACTTTACTTAATTTTAATTAATAGCTACATGTACCTTAATGTTTACTGTACTAGACAGTGAACATCTAGTTCCAAAGGTCAGCTAAAAAATAAGCTGGAGATGCAGCCTTTTAAAGATAGTTATGTTCACATATTTACAATATTTTCTTGAATACAAAGGATTCTAAGTGATTCTAGATGATCAATTAAGAATCTTTATTTGCAAATCCAAAATTTTACATATATCTTAGACCAATGATTCTTGAAATGTGGTCCCCAGACCACATCAGCATCACCTAGGAACTTGTTAGAAATGTGAATTATCAAGCCCTGCCCTAAACTTAAGTCACCAGACTTGAAGGTTGGGGTCCAGCAATATGCTTTTAATAAGCTCCCCCCACTCAAGTGAATCTAATGCACTTTTGAAAACCTCTGTTGTATAGCAATAATAGTACTAAATAATTGATAAAATAATTACTTAACACAAATTACTTTCTTTACTAAATAGTTAAGTAAATAATCACATAATACCTTTAAAAGTTCTTTCAGATGTCAATGGCAGTGACACACATTTATTTTATGATTTTGCTTAAAATAAAATGAAAAAGCCAAGGTGGCACATCTTCCTAGGGCTGATGGATCACTTATCCTATTGGCATATTTCCTGGGCTTCTAATGGCTGTCCCAGTGAAAGGAGTTTCTGTCAGATATTTTGTCATATAAAACGCTGCAGCAGCTTTGAGACTCCTGCCAACAAGGGTTTCTTAAGGTGCATTGCTGCTTTGGGGATAGAAAAAAGGTCTCAAAGGAATCATTTGGGTTTAGGCCAAATGTGTCTAAGACTGTTCAGTATCAAAGCAACTATGTGAGAAGTGAAAACTTTCTATTAATCAGCCATTTTGATGTCTAGCACATTATTAGATAAAAACAGTATTCCTTGTATTCTTTCATTTCATTTTTAATCTTTTTTTTCCTTCAGTAAACTGAAATGAACCATGATTTAAAGATCAACAGCTTCTAATTTGTAAAGGGCTAGGGCTAGCATTTCATTAAAAAGCAAAGTTCCAAATCCATTTTGCCACTAAGAATAACTCTTTCTCATTTTTCACTGAAAGTTGGTCTTGGCTATTCCAGTTTTTTTTTTTATATTTTAATGAATCACTAAATGCCAGAGTAAGGTTAAGGTCTAAAAAATATGGGATTAAAATCAAGCTGATATGGGTGTGAAACACAAGAAGCTTAATGCCTCTGTGCCCTTAAGCAAGTAATTTAATTTCTCTGAGCCTCAGTTTCCTCATCTACAAAAATAGAAATATTAACACTGAACTCAGAGAATAATTATGTGAATTAAAGTGAATAAATGGAAAGTCCCTAGGTTATATTCATCAAAAAAGTCACCAAAGAAGATCCACAAGAAAGGAAAGATTCTTATCACTAAAATGGATATTTCCTATTTAAAAAGCCAACATATTTTAATATTATTATTAGCTGGAATATATTATTTTATTCTCTTGATACTTTTTTCATTAAAAAACAATTAAACTAATATACCCCACTTCTCTATTTAACTGAAGGTTTTTATTACTCTCAAGCATTTCTTCTCAGATAATTATATTTCTAATGAAGATACTTAGTTTCAATTTCATTTGATCCTTAGTGCCTGCTTTAGAGCTTGATGGTTTATGAATCTGTATTCCTTTAAGCTTATGAATTAAATACTTGATATTTCCTTCTATTCCATTCTTTTAGTGTGTTTCATTTTTCTTCTATTTTTCAACTTTACCAAATCATAACTGACAAATAGGAACTATGTGTATTTAGGGTGCACAACTTGATGCTTTTGAAATGATCACCACAATCAAGCTAATTAACATAACCATAACCACACATAAATTCCATTTTCTTTCTTTTTTTTTTCCTTTTGTGGTGAGAATGCTCACGATCTACTCTCTTAACAAATTTCAAGTATACAATATAGTATTGTTAACTGCAGCTGCTGTTCTGTACATTAGATTCCCAGAACTCACTCATCTTACATAACTGAAACTTTGTACTCTGACCAACATTTCCCAATTTTCCTCCCCACTGTCCCTAGTAACCACAATTCTACTCTGATTCTGAGTCTTAATATGTTAGATTCCATATATAAATGAGATCATGCAACATTTGTCTTTCTGCGTCTGGCTTATTTCACTTCACATAATGTCCTCCATGATTTCAAACTTAAAACTTGCAAAAAAAAGCTTTCTTACAGCCTTACTGCATTAATTAATTGTTAATATTTGCATTTCATCCCACTTTCTTTATTGTTCTCTCCTTTCATATACCTACATACACACAAACACACACACACACACAGAGCAAACACACACAAATGCTTCTTAAAATACAGGTGATCAGGAAGGACTGTGCCATAGTTTAGCTAGGAGAATTCATCTTCTTCCTTGACACTACACAAAATAATACATCTTACAATAGATGACATCTTAGATTTGGTGAAATGCAGTAAAGCTTTCTATGTTGAGGCAATGAGATTGTGGGGGTTTTGTTATAGCATTAATTACTCTATTAAAAGTGGAGTGTGATTCCCAGATAAAAAGAACAGTATCAGCAAGTACCTAAGACTTAAAATCGTTTGTTTTAGAAGCTGCAAGCAGTTAGGTCTGAGTGGAGTGTAAATTATGGAATGGCAAATGGCAGTAACTACTACCCAGTAGAATGTGAGTGGAACTAGCAAAAGCTTTGATATTTAATAATGCATTTCCTCTTGGTGGTAAACTGCATAATCAGGAATATTTATTTGACTGATGTTTGTGGCTTTTTCACTATGGTTTTAATAATGGAAGCATATTTTAAGAAATATTCTGAGGGAGATAAGCCAAACAGTTAACATCAATGGGCTGTTATTTTACTTGATCACTTATTAAGACTAGTTATACATATGATATAAAAGTATTGTACTAAAATTAACCTTATGACATATACATATTTTATGTTAACATAGTTGTTTTCATGTAACATATTTTCACACTGTAAAGAGTCTTTGTTAACTATATTTTTATCCTTAGCTTTGCCTGGAAGAAATGCAATCTTAACAGATTTGTTGATCATCCCTATAAAACAATGTAGAACCTTAGTTATATGCAAACTTCAATATATAAACATCAGTGATCACATATGCAATTCAAACTTTATCCCTCCAGGCCTTAAAAGAACTTCTCAGTGAAAGAAACAGCATATTTACACTTTTTTTTTAACCTGAGGCAAATGACCCTAACATGGGGTTCATAATAATGTGGTAGAAATATTGATTTTCTTTCAGCATTCTCCGAAAAAAAATTTTTTCAATGGAATTGACCTGTACCTAACAGTTTGAGGAGTCATGCTTGTTTTATCACATCTGCATTTCCCAAATGATTTTTTGTATAAATAAAAACATGGTAAAGTGAAACTTAGAGAAGCCATTGAAACAAGAAGCTAAAATATTCCCAGGTTGTTGGATTTGGGATTGATTCTATCAGTATCTCCCAGACTTTCAAATAATGACTTCCTTTTGTTCTATCTAGTTTTGGTCCACAAAATGATATTTTACTTTTTGTACTCTGATTATATACATACATATTTTGGTGATGTTATCAAGTGAACAAAATGAAGCTCATTTGGACTCTAATAATTATGCCAATCTCCAGGATAATCTAATCTAGAGGGCTTCAAGCTATTTCTAGGAATGGAGAATAAGGCAGATGGGACTGATGGAGTGTAATGTCAAATTCTGTGCTTCCTCAAATCAAACCAAACACATCCACTTTTTTTTTTAATGTATTGGGATATACACGAGATTTCATTTAAAAGATTATCGTGTAAAAAGTTCAAAAGCCATTTATATACCAAATGTCAAAATAGCACAGTAATTAAACAGGAGGAAAAAAGAGTCAGTCTGCCTTGAAAATCCTCAACTAGAACTTGCTAACTGCAAACATTTCAGTGAACTGCTAACTCTGGATCTCAATTCCTTGTAAAATGAGTTTAATTATTGCTCACAGCACAGATTTAAGGATTAAATTAAATGATACCTGCAAAACCATGCTACACCAAGTTCATGACTGCCTGTCCATGCCCAGGCTACAACGAGATAAGGAGCTTATGCCAAAGTGTAAATCAACTATATCACTAAGAACATGGTTTTATTTGGCTAACTTCTCATTTTTCACAGTACCACTTTCTTAAAGAAGTAGCATATTGAGCTTTGTTCTAGCACAAGTCCTTATCTAATTGAAGACTGGCCTTTTGGGAAGCAAAGAATTTAGTCATTTGTTTTCCAGCATTACTGAGATATCATTAACATATAACATGGTATAAGTTTAAGATGTACAATGTGATGATTTGATACTTATCTTATGTACTTCAAAATGATTACCACAGTAGGGTTGGTTAACACCTCCATCACAGAACCACCATTTCATTTTCTGGTGAACACATTTAAAAATCTAGTCTTATGGCAACTTCCAAGAACATAATACAGTATTGCTAACTATAGTCACAATGTTGTACATTAGATACCCCAAATTTATTAATCTTATAGCTGGAAGTTTGTATCCTTTGATCAACATCTCCCTACTTCTTCCATCCCCCAACCCCCAGCAATATCCATTCTACTGTTTCTTTGACTTCAGTTTTTTTAGATTCCACACATAAGTGAGATCATATAGTACTTGTCTTTCCCTAACTTATTTTTTTAAAGATTTTATTTGTCTATCCATGAGAGACACAGAGAGAGAGAGAGAGAGAGGCAGAGACATAGGCAGAGGGAGAAGCAGGCTCCATTCAGGGAGCCCGACTCGATCCCAGGCCTCAGGGATCATGCCCTGAGCCAAAGGCAGATGCTCAACCACTGAGCCACCCAGGCATCCCATGTCTTCTCTAACTTATTTAGCATAATGCCCTAAAGGTCTATCCATATTGTTACAAATAGCAAGATTTCCTTTTTCTCATGGCTAAACACACTCCTTCTTTATCATTTCATCTATAGATGAATAGTTAGGTTGTTTCCATATCTTGGCTATTGTGAATAATACTTAAATAGACATTCATTTAAGGAGGTGCATATATCTTTTTAAGGTCCTTATTTCATTTCTTTTGGATATAAACCAGAAGTGAGACTGCTGGGTCATATGGTAATTCTATTTTCAATTTTTTGAGGAACTAAAATTGGGTGGGTGGCTGAGCAGTGGAGAGTCTTCCTTCAGCTCAGGGTGTGGTCCCGGGGTCCCAGAATTGAGTCCCATATCTGGCTCCCTGCATGGAGCCTGCTTCTCCCTCTGCCTATGTCTCTGCCTCTCTCTCTCAGTGTCTTTCATAAATAAATAAATAAATAAAATTTAAAAAATATTTTTTGAGGAACTTAAGTATTGTTTTCAATAGTGGGCTACATCAATTTACATTCCCACCAACTAATGCGTAAGTGTTCACTTTCCTTTATATCTTTTCCATCATTTGTTATCTTTTATATTTTTGATAATAGCCATTCTAGCAGATGTGAGGTGATACTTCTTTGTGATTTTGATTCGCATTTCCCTGATGATTAAACGATGTTGAGCACCTTTTCACATATCTGTTGGTGGCCATTTGTATGTCTTCCTAGAAAAAAATCTATTCAGGGCAGCCCTGGTGGCTGAGTGGTTTAGCGCTGCCTTTGGCCTGGAGACTTGGAATCGAGTCCCACGTCAGGCTCCCTGAGTGGAGCCTACTTCTCTCTCTGCCTATGTCTCTGCTTCTCTCTCATAAATAAATAAATAAATAAATAAATAAATAAATAAATAAATAACCTAAAAAAAAAAACCTCATAAAGGAACTTGGCTTTTAAGGAAAAAAGAAAAAAATCTATTCAGGTGCTTTGCCTCCCCTCCTCCCCTCCCGTTTTTAGAATGTTTGTTTGGTTATTGAGTTGTTAAGCCCCTTACATATTTTAGACATTAACCCTTTACTCGGTAGATGTTTTGGAAATATTTTCCTCTCATTCCAAAAGCCACTTTTACATTTTGTTAATTGTTTCTTTTGCTATTCAGAAGCTTTTAGTTTGATGTAGTTCTACTTATTTATTTTTTCTTGCTTGTGCTTTTGGTTCATTTCCAAAGATTCATTGCCAAAACAGATGTCAACGTGCTTTTCCTCTGTGTTTTCTTCTAGGAGTTTTACAGTTCCAGGTATTATGTTTAAGCCTTTAATCCAATTTGAGTTAGTTTTTGTGAGAGGTGTAAAAGAGAGGTCTAATTTCACTATTATGCAGGTGATTGTCCAATTTTCCCAGCACTGTTTATTGAAGAAACTATCATTTCCCCATTGGGTATCATTGCCTCCCTTGTCAAATATTTGTTGACCACAGTTTATTTTGGGGCTCTCAATTCTGTTCCATTGGAATGTGTGTCTTTTTTTTAAATGCCAGTACCATACTGTTTTGATTACTATACATTTGTAATATAGTTTGAGATCAGAAATTGTGATGTCAAAAAAAAATTGTGATGTCTCCAGCTTTGTTCTTTTGCAGGATTACTTTGGTCATTTACAGTCTTTTGTTGTTCCATATGAATTAAAAAAAAACCTTTCTATTTTGGACAAAAATGCCATTGGAATCAAATTGTAAGGAAATCTTTCTACTTCTGTGAAAAATGCCATTGAAATTTTGATAGGAACTGCAACTGAATCTATAGATGACTTTGTGTAGAAGAGACATTTTAACAATATCAATTCTTCTGATCCATGAACATGAGATATCTTCCCATTTACTTGTGTCTTCTTTACTTGTTTTCATCAAAGTGTTACTTCTACAAATCTCTCACTTTCTTGGTTAAATTTATTCCTAAGTATTTTATTGTTTTGGATGCTATTGTGAAAAGGATTGTTTTATTTCTTTTCTAGATAGTTTGTTGTTGGTACTTTGAAATAACAGCTGCTTTCCGTTTGTGATTTTATATCCTGCAACTTTACTGAACTCAGTGATTAGTTTTAATTCTTTTTGGTGAATTCTTTATGATTTTCTATATGTAAGATCATATCATCTACAAACATAATTTTACTTCTTCCTTTGATTTGGATGCCTTTTGTTTATTTTTCCTGTCTAATGCTTCAGCTAGGACTACCAGTAAGAGTGGTGAGAGTGGGCACCCTGCTATGATCAAAGCAGGAAAGCTTTCAACCTTTCACCACTGGATATTATGTTAGTGTGGGCTTCTCACATATGGCCCATATTATGTTGAAGTTTATTCCTTCTATACCCAATTTGTTGAGAGTTTTATCATGAAAGGATACTGAATTTTGTCAAATGCTTTAATCTACATTTATTGAGGTGACCATATAATTTTATCTTACATTCCATTAATGTGATGTATTACATTTGATTTATGTATGTGGAACCAACCTAGTGTTTAGCAGAGACAATTAATTACCATTCAGCTCAGTTTGAGTTTCTTGGTATGTTAGCTGGTAATGTCCTTGGGCAGGTAAAGCTTGCTATCAGAGTCTATTTTGGGGTGAAGCCATTGCCCAAACTCTGGGGTAAGGAGGCGCCACTGGCTTGGAACAGTTGGACAGGACTACTGGCTTGGTTCCCTGCCCAAGTGAGACAATAGGATGGGCTCCATGGTTGCCTGGATTCTCTGGTCAGGCTTCCTAAATGATAGGTCTGGATACCATACTCAGATTTAGGTGGGACTGTGAATTAGCTTCCTGCCTCTAGCAGGAAAACAGGCCCCCAAGGCTAGCACAGCTCATTGTTTGGGGACCTGAATCAGGCAAGACTATATACTGAATTCCCTGGCAAAATAGGGCCACTGCTTTTGGGCTGCTGATAGAGAAAACCACCAGCTGTGCTCTCTGTTCAACTGCCACTATAAGCAGGACTGTTGGATGGCATACTCTGCTTCTTGTGTGTTGTGGTTAGGTTCTCTGGTCATACATGGCTAAAGGCTGTGTACAGCAAAGGGTGGGGCTATGAATTAGTTTCCCTGTCTGGACAGTGGCAGAACAAGCTCCAAGGACAGCAAGAGTATTTGTGGTTTTGATTCAAACCAACTCAAACCCTAAGTTCTCTGGCTCAACAAGGCCACTGGCTTTGCTCTATGGATAATCAGTTTGGCCTGCCAGGCTCTCTGCTCAAGTGTTGCTAGGCTACAGAGCTTCCAGGTGTTCTGCATGCACTTTCTTGTGGAGCATGGCCAAGGAACTATACTCAGTAGTAGGTGGACTTATAACTAAACTGCTCTGCCTGGGTGGGTGGTGGGGGTGGGAGTCCTGGGGACCAGCCTCCAAGGCTTTCAAGCTGCTTTTCCTCAGGACCAGAATCAGGCAGATTTGTATTCCACTAAGTTCCCCCATCAAACTGTACCACTATCTTGGCTCCTGCAGGTGAACAAAGGCACTGGCTGAGACTACTACTTGTGTGCGGCAGGTAGGAACTTGGCTGGCTCAAATCCAAGTATTGATTGTTTCAAGCTCCTCCCCCTTCTCTATCACAATCAGATTCTCAATGGTCAGTCCCTGTAGATTCCCTTTTGATCCCCATGAGGTGAGACCAGAGTAGGGACTCCCAACAAGTGACTCACAATGATGGGGAAGCTAGATGTCCACCCTAGGCCCTCTTTTTCCACTGTAGGAATTATCAGGGGCGATCTCGCAGTATGGTGCTGCATCAGCCTGGGGGAGGGGCAATGTGTTTACTGAATAGCTGCTTTTCTTACCCTTCTAATTCAGTCTGTCTTGGTTTCTGTGGTACAGGGGTTTGCTCTGACCTCACAAAAGGATTTTATCAGTGTTGCCTTGTCCATGAATAGTTCTTAGTCATTGTTCTAAGGGGCGGGGGGAGCATAATTGGGAACAACCTATGTCACTCCAAGAATTCTTGTTTAAAATTAAACTTATTGATCCTTTTGTAGTTCCTAAGTGTGATGACTGGATGTTCAGGCCATGGTGTGACATGTATCTCCCTCAAACCTTGTTACTATCTCAGCACATTACCTGTTTGACAGGAAAATAAATAAATAATTCATCTTCTTATGGCAGCCAAGTCTCAAAGAAATAAATTCTAATTTAGCTCTAAAATATCTTGAAGACACTGACAAAAGATTTTGAAGAAAAGATCATATCACGATTAGAGGCTAAAACTGTCTGAAAACCTGGTCCCATAACCTGGGGGAAATTTCTAGTAATTCATTGTGATGAAGTTGGAATCTCTGATCCCATGACCTAGAGGCTGATGCTGTTCTCTTCTACCACTAAACTGCTAAGAATAACACTTTTGGAAGCATTCTAAAATAGCCAACCCCGACATGCTTCATATTATTGCAATCCTTCATCACAGGCCAAAATAAAAGCTATTCCTGTTATCTGTCTGCTTCAAAATTTGTATGCCCATGATACATTGTGTTTTTTTCAGTTGGGTCTCCTTTTCACTTTCTCTGTACCTCCAAGGCTCTTTTCTGAGCCCTTGGTTATTGAGCTATGTCCCTAGATCATCACTCCCTTCACTGAATATTCCAAGTACTTCATCCACACAAATGAACTACTTCAAAATCCCAATATTCTCCACTATCTTCTCATGGTGTACTGCTTATGCTCCTCTATCTGGTTCATCTAAGAAAACAAAGTTTATTTGTTTGAAGACTGCCTAATGTGTACATATAACATTCTATCTTGTGATATTTCTGATTTATTCTATTTTGGATACTAGCATTGGATAGTTAGGTAACTTCTCATTTTAAACAGTTCACCTGTGCTTCTAAATCAAAATAAGTGAATTATGTAGTAAGAAATTATATTTCATATAATACATAAGAATACTTATTAGATGTTCATGAAAATTCTAGATCTACTTATCCATCTATCCAGATTAAATATAAATGTTAATAATTAAATGAAATCCATGCAATTAACCTACTTATATAATTAAATAAAAAATTAAAAGGTCTAGAACTTAATATAACAATTGTCACCTACAGCATATGCTGAAGTAAAATCTTCATGGCATTAAAAAATGTCAAAATATCTTGAATAAACTATAAATTATAGCAAAGTTCACTCATACCAAAGTTCTAAATAAAATATCTCATGGGATTTAGATTTAAAAAGATTGGGATTAAAGTCTTATTTCACTATATAGTGGAGATGTAAATTAAAAAGCTTATGCACTCCATTTTGACATCAGTTTCTTCACAGTAACTGAAAATGACACAAAATTTACCAAGTTATTACAAAAATTAAGTGATACGAGATATGCAAGACATCTCGTAGGTTCTCTGACCAAAATATAGTGGAGCAAATTCCAGTAGAAAAACAGCACAGTTGAATTGCAACAAAAAGAAAGAGTAGAACTTTTGAGATCTCTTCGAAATACAAAAGACAATCTGTTTCATAATAACATATACTGTTAAATACTTACAGATGATTTGGTGACTATGGTAGACACTAAAGTGCCACCCAGATCTCCTCAGAAAGGATGGGCTGATTATTACCCCAGGTAATAATATACTGCTGCTGGTTGACAGCTCCCAACTGTCTGTCAGGCCTACTTCAGTAATTACCTCAGTTTAAGAGAATAGCCCTGGGCAAGGTTATTCCTCAATTCCAGAAGGCCTACATCTAATGACTGATCTACGAAGGTATATAAAGACCCATTCCTTTCATCCAAAATCAAGACTCTCCTGAAGATTCATCCTATCCACAGAACTCTCCATGGATTGGCTAAGGCTTCCATTGATAGGCTTATTGGCTAAGGCTGCATTTCTGCTCAACTTCCTCTGAATAATCACAATTTTGTGAATTCTCTTCCATACTGTTTATCCTACGAATACTCCCTAATGAACTTAATCTTCAAATCAGAGTTAGCTTCCTGGGGAACCCAATCTGCTAGAGCAACACACACAATTTATAGCTATTATCTCATCAAATCATGACAAGCACCATTACCACCATCTCCAGAAGTAAACTGACATGTGAACAAGTTATTTGCCTGCTGTCATGAAATTACTACCCAGGATTTAAACCTTACATTTCACAACAAATGTAATGAACTTTGCCAGTATCAAATTCATTCTGTATTTCCACGTAAAAAACTGTGCCATAGAAAAATTATTGGATTGAGTCCTGTGTTTGGCATAAACTAAATCAAAAAACAAAAAAATAATCTTTCTGTAAGAAGAAATTATTATTGGATGTGTTACTCAGTTTATGAATTCATGATCAATATCTGTATTCTACTGTACTAGGCCCTTCCCAGTTAGTATCAAAGTGGATCTTCAACATTTTGAAGTTGAATTTGTTTTTAATAAACCGTTTCTCCAATTATGGGTTCCAGCCAAAACAAAATCCTTGAATGTTAGACTTTTACAATACAAGTTGGATTTATAGTAATTACCAGAGGCATTAACAGCTGGGTAAAAAAAATTTTTGTTCTCATGAGTTTTGTGAGCACAGGGTTCAACTTATTTTTTTAAGTCTAAACTTCTGAACTATTTTTTAAGTACTTATTTTTTAAGTCTAAACTTCTGAACTATTTGTAGTTCAGTTATGTGACACATAAACTGTGTAACTTATTTTCTCAGATGTTTTCTATATTCATTTTCCATTAGGCATTACAATGGTCTGACCTGGTCATAATATTTTTTAAAGTAGTGTAGTAATTTTAAGCTGTTCTCCTAAGTGATATAGCTAGGAGTAGTCCTGGATGGTTTATTAGCAAAAGATAATCAAGTCAAAATGTTAGTTAATATTGTAACATGTGCTTAATCAAAGAGAGAGATGTATAGTGGTTGAACCTAAAGAGGAATAGGTCCTGGCCACACAAACATGGTGAATTTAGCTCTTTAAATATTTGAGGTCAATGCCCACCATCAAAGCTTTCCTCAGTGACCTTATGACAGGAGTCTGCATTTGGGAAATAGAATTCTCAGTCCAGAAAGTTTTACTATTTCTAGTCATTAAATTAAAAAATGAGTAGGTTAACAGGCACTTACCCCTTTTTCCCTTTAAGGATTTCTGTTCTGAGAGAGCTTATAATCTCATTGGGAGTAAAATCTGTGTTTTGTGTTTAACATTCCTCACTGCAGTTAACTCCCTGATGTGCACAAAGTAGCTCCAATGTGCTGAGTGCTTAGTGTGCCTTACAGAAAAATAACCTCTCAAATACAACAACCCTATAAGTAGGTATTATTTTTTTTAAGATGAGAAATCTGAGGCTCGAAAAGGTTAGATAACTTATATGGCCTATACTGTAAGAAACATTTGATGATGCATGCTAACTTGAATTTAATACACTTTATCTTGATTTACCAAAAAAATGATGATATAGGGACACTTGGGTGGCTCAGTGGTTGAACATCTGCCTTCAGCTCAGGTTGTGATCCCGGGATCCCACATTGGGCTTCCCATGGGGAGCCTGCTTCTCCCTCTGTCTATGTCTCTGCCTCTCTTTCTGTGTTTCTCATGAATAAATAAAATCTTTTTAAAAATATGATGATATATGCATTAAATAATGCATATATATAATGCATATATTATTTATAAAATGCATATATTATCACACCTAGTTACATAAACATAAACACAGGTATACTCTGTAGCACATGGGCAAACACAGGCTAATCTTTGTATCCACTCCCGATACGTCTCTATGCCACATTCATAAAGAACCATTTTTCTTTTACTGAATTTTCCATCTATTCTTACACTTCCATGTTTTTGCAAATGCAACCTGCTAAGGCCTAAGATGAGAAAAGAATTTTGTAGAAAAGGAATTTTCAGAGGATATGAAGGAAGATAATAAGGCTGACATAAAAGAAAAGCAGGAGAAATAGAAGATTTAGGACCACATTTAAAACATTAGATTTTATTCCAAGGGTAACTAGAAATAATTGAAGAGTTTAAGCAAAAAATGAAATAATCTGATTTCAATTTTAAAATATCACTTTACTGGATAGAGAATGGATTGATGAAGTTTGGATCAAAATTAAAAGTGGGGGTATGAAAGACTTTTATGGTACATACAAAGGTTCTCTAATGGTATCAATCAATAGTAGGCAGTAAGAAAGAATCACTACTGGACTACTCACAACTATCAAGTTATAATAATACCATGAAGGGAGGAGGCCTGAATAAGAGAAAACTATGTTTTAAAAAATAATGGTTTAGGTCAATTTTTAAGTAAACCATGCAAATACCAGAGCTATGTAGAAAAAAATCTTATGCAAGTTCTGCTTTTTCCATTGAGGTATCCCACTCAACATACTGAAACTTTTTTCCTAACTTAACAAGTAACTAAATTTTCAAATCTTCTTTTACAAGATGATGGCAGGATTCATCTGAATAAAGAGAGAAGGAGTAAACTAATGTTTAATTTACAGTTTTGATTGAATTGGTTCACTTTGTAACTGATGTATGTTTATAGAAATTAAAGAGTTTGGACATGCCCTCACAATGTGTCCAATTTTCTGTTAAGCTATATAAGTAGTGAAAGAGCATGTCTGAAAGGATCAAAATAAAGATGAATATACTTTAATTTTATCTCATACACTTTTTAAAAGCTCCAATGATTCTTTTCCTGAGCACAATACAAAATAGTAACAGGGAACTAAAGAAGAAAATATTAAGACTAAGGACCAGAGATTTGAATAGAGAATCCTAGACAAAAAAAAAAAAAAAAAAAAAAAAATGCAGTTTGTATAAATCACCAAGAAAAGATTCAAGAAAACCAGAGCAAAACAGACAAGTAAAACATCCTTCACTGATCATTTGTTTTGCTTAAAAGATTATTTGTAACAGGATATGGATTAAAAACAATCGATACAACTAAAAAATAACAGACTTTAAGGAAGAGACTTGATATACTTCAAAAGAAAACATGGTGCGCCTGGATGGCTCAGTTGGCTAAATGTCTGACTCTTAATTTTGGCTCAGGTCATGATCTCAGGGTCATGAGATCCAGACCCGAGTTGGGCTCCATGCTGGGCATGGAGCCTGCTTAAGATTCTCTTCCTCACCCTCTGCCCCTTCCCACTACTTCTCCCTCTCAACAAAAAAATGAGAAAACATAATTGTGGATTCTTTAGTTGGGCCCAGAAAATGCATATAGACCTTAGTAGGGTTATGTCTACACAGTATTCCCTTCAACAAGGGAATTTTTCTTCACACCTCAGGTGAAAGGAAAGCAACTTGAGAAATTGTGAAGTAGGCAAAACTGGTTTTCAGTATGCCCTAATGTATCAATTACCTATTGCTATAGCATACTGTATAACAAACACAAAATCTTGGTTATATACAACACCATGCATTTATTTTTTAATACATCGATGGGTAAGTTAGAGATAACCTGATTTAAGCTGGACTTGGCTGGAACAGCTCTGCTCCATGTATCTCTCTTCCTACTTGTTGAAATGACAGGCTAGCTCAGAAATATCCTCATGACAATGGCAGAAGCACAAGACTGCAAGCAAAAACAAAACAAAACCCACAAAGCCCTCTAAGACCAAGACTCAGACCAAGTAAGCTGTTACTTTCACTACATTCTGGTGGCCAAGGCAAGTCACATCAACAAACCCAAAAATCAAAGGATAGGAAAAGATACTCCACCTCTCTACTAGGGAGAGGCAAAGTTAAGTAAATATTTCTGAACAATAATATAATCTACCATGCCCCCTTTCTTTTCTTCTTTGCTTCTCTTCTGTCAGCCCCTTTCTTTCCCCGACCTCTGGAGGAAAAGCCAATTAATAAGAAATTAAATCACAGTATAAGAGACTTGACATACTATTCACTGGAGAAATATTTTTGTTTTGAAAAAACAAACATAGGAAAAGTGTAATCACTAATGGTGTCATTTCAAACATCTTGGAGCTATACTTCTGGAGAAGGACTTTATATATGAGATCATATTGGACCACAGAGAGATGAGCCCTGAACACCAGGAAAGTTTTTTTTTTTAATTTACCTCTCTATTTCAATTCTGAATTATATTATTTAAATAAGCCTTCTTTACTCTGTTTCTGCTTCAGAAACACTCCATCTCTTCTGCAACCATAGGAGCAAATCAAATGATGTACTCACTATAGCTGGCAAGCCACCAACTTATTAGGCTTTACTGGCCTAGTGAATTGTTAGTATTTTAATAAGAGAAAACCATAACATCATAATTACAAAACAATCCAAAACCTAGTCTACTGAAACTGCAATATTATCATTTTCATTTTTGTTCTTTATTAGCTATGAGGATTCAAATTTCCAAAGACCTTTGGGCTCACACACATGCCATACTCACAACGAGCTGCAAACTGCCATGGATACTGTTTAACATGTCTTACTGAGATATGAGACAATATCTTATTTTATTTTTCATTTGGGCAATTTATTTTCTATGTTATACCTACAAAATTTCCTGAAGTACTACCAAATACACAAATATACACAAAATTAAATTATTTCCTTAAGAACCATACAGGATTCTGAATTCCCTGTTCAATCCACCCCTCCCCTCAGCCTGCTCACATTTTCCATTAGGCTTACTTTCACATCACCACTTGACAGAAACACACAACCTCTTTCTTTCTTTCTTTCTTTCTTTCTTTCTTTCTTTCTTTCTTTCTCTCTCTCTCACTGACCATCAGCTCTCATTACATTTTGAAAAAAAAAATTCTCAGATACAATCCCCATTTTACAGATGAAAACTACTAGGGCTCTCAACGAGTGAATAAATTATCCAGAATTTATATACCTACTAGTTTGTACAGTTGATATTTTAAATGCATATAAGTTTAAGTCAAAAACCCATCCTTTCTCCAAACAGCAGATTTCAATAAATTCTTTAAAAGAGGGAAATAGATGGTGGTGGCAATTATTATATGGAGAGTGGAAAGCCCTCACACTAATAGGAACAATAATAATCACATTTTATCAAGCACTATTCTTTGTCAGGCATAATTCTAAACTCTTCAAATAAATTCCTATTTTGTTCTAACAATTCTATCACTTATGGTTTATTCTTATCTCCTTTGGCTGATAAGGAAACAAGCATAGAGCTCTCAAACTACTCCCTCAAAAGCATACTGCTAGCTTTGAACTCAGAGCTTGAACTCTTAACAACTCATGTGCCATCCCAGAACCATGTATGATGATGGATCAGAAATAAGGTGGAGGACCAAAATGTCATCTTTTACTTGCAATCTACACAGCTGGGCCACACTACACTTTGGGAATACATTATATATGAATGTTCAGTGACAGAAATTAGAGCAGGAGGTTATCAGATATGAAAAGTCAGTCCAAGGCATCAACAGTTAAAAACATCACTAGGCAGGGATGGATCCTAAGCATGGAAATCCCATAGCAAGTGATAATATCAGGATGCAGGAGGACAAAAGAGAAGGTCCTGCCATCTGGCCTTCACCCATTCCTCTCAGGACTCATAAAACCTTGACATCCTGGACGCAATTATAGCAGCTGGGAATTATCTGGGAAACAAAATATGCATGCTTGGTTGATTAATATTGCTTCCTACTAAGCAATGAAGAGAAAAATCTCATAAAATATACAAGAATAAAAGGGAAAGCTGAATATTGTAATCAATATAGTAGGAGAGAAAACCAAGGACAGAGTGTCATAAAATTAAATTCCAGCCCTGAGATGGGCTAAGAAAAACTTTTGCCCTTGTCATTTATCCTTCCAGAGCCTCAGTTTCTAGATCTTTAAAATGGAGAAGGAGGAGGTGGAAGGTAGTCAAATGTCATTCAATTTTCTTTCCACCATTCCATTTTCTATGTTTTTGGAAATTTTCAGAATTTCTGTTAAAAAAAGACATTATCCTTTCATACTTACTTAAAAATAGACATGAAAATGAACCACTCTATCCTTGTAGGTATGCAGCTCCATGTTTCATCATATTTGTCAAGTCACGCAACAACTTAATTAGCTACTTTCAGCAGTTTTATGCAAGGACTTTTGACTCTACCCATGTATACACTGAGACTTATTGTAGTGATAGAGGTACTTAGAATTTCTTCAAGTAAATTCTGTTGTTTCAAAAGGTCCAAATTCAGATTTTTAAGAGATGTAATTGTGTGATAATAAAAATAAGCCTCTTTTGTGTTTTTGTTATTTGCATTATTTATTTTAAGCATGGATAGTCAACTATATTTTCAACCTACATTTTTTTTCTCCCCCGTTACCTAGGATTTCCCTGTCTTCTAAGATGAGCAAACACTATAATCAGTCTCCCTCAGGCTTGAAATTATCAGTGCTATAACTTGAGTTCAGATGGCACCTTCCTTCCAAATCCTTGCTTCAGTTATTTGTCGTGAAAAATTACTTTTGGGGGCTGAAATCTCATGCTTGCTCTTAGCCCAGAAGTGAATTATTTTAAGGAATTTAACTAAAACACATCCAGATAAAGGTTTATGGGCCTGCCAATGTCATTTTAAATAAACAGAACAATTTCCCCCCAATTTCTTTTGCAATGCATAGATGAGCAAAAAGAAAATTTCAAATTATTAGTCACTTATTATTTTCATTAAAATAACAAGTTTCCCTTTTTCCCTTAATTTTCTATAAATATCTTCTTCCATCGTATGTGTAACTTTCTGAAACTAGCACAACACTATATTTATGTTGACTGACTGAGGAGCAGATAATACTTGTCTCTCTTACCATGCAACATGAGATAAAACTCAGAGGAGTGGTTCCATAGAATCTGTGCTTCAGGAAATTTAATAGGTTGTTTTTTTTGTTGTTGTTTTTTGTGGTTTTTGCCATTAAAAAAATAAGGGATGGGTACCGTCGAACTTCAGTTTGGATTTTCTGTATTATACATACTGATAATACATGAGCCATAATATTCTTCATAGCAATCAGTCATGAACATGAACTTGCAGAATGCTTTAAAAACACTTCTCAATCCTTGGAGAACCATAACAGACATGAATTTAGAAACAGAAATTCCTCTTATTGTTATAACTTCCAAGGCTCCTACATGAAGTCATTTTACACCCATTAAAAAATTCATTGTCACGTTTTAATTTTCCTTGTATAGTTACAAGAAAAATAAAATTAATACTAAGAAAATACGTATGCATTCTGGAAAATAGAGGGAAAAAATGAACTACAAAAGTCATATCAAATAAATTTTTATTATATACTATTGATACTGTGAACTAAGTGTATGCTCTCCCATTTATAGCCATAAAACCCAGGTTATCTAATGAACCTGTTTAATTTAAATAAAACTCAAAATCAGAATTTCAGAATGCCAGAATTGGAAGGAATATCCAACCCAAATTCTTGATCTTATTCCTGAGGAAACCAAGTAGACTGATTAAATGAATTGTCCCAGAGTCTACTGGTATTTTATATTTACATTCAAATGAGAAACCTGCTTGCTCAAGTGGAGCTATAATGAAAGTTTTCCATAAAAGAATATGCACATTTCATAATGTATTAATCCTACTAAACCTTTCGCAGGAAACACAAAGCAATGCATTGCTCATGGTTGGGGGAATCAATTTGTACTTAACTTAAATAATTTTACTCTTTGTTATTTTCCTTCTCCTTTAGAACCCAATACAAAGTTCATTCATCTAATATTTATTAAGCATTTACTCTATATCAGGCTATATTCTAGACAACAGAGATGAACAAGATTCATGGTGTTCATTATATTCAGATATGTAAACGGATGTTTGAATTACTGATTTCCATTTTTTGGAAAATCATTCATATTCCTTTCCCATTTCGCCTTCTGAAAATTTTAAATTTCCTTTGTTAGGCTCAAGCTGCTCACTACAAAATGTAGGAGATCATTGTCTTAATGGGTATACCAATGCTATGTTTAAGGAAAAAAATAAAAATTAATTTAACCAGTGTAGACAAAGTAAACCTTTCAAGCCTCTGTTTTAATATCCCCAGTAATTTGGACTGATTTTATTAACCAAAATCTTTTCCTTAAACAAACTGGATAATTATCCATTAGTAATCCTAAGGGATAATAATTATCATTTCTATTTTTTAAAGATTTTATTTATTTATTCATGAGAGACACAGAGAGAGAGGCAGAGACATAGGCAGAGGGAGATATTTCTATAGAGATTTACAATTCACCAATTACCTGTAAATACAATAAATACAATATAAATCACTTGCAAGTACAGTTTAAATATGGATGACAATGGGTGATTTTGGGGTTCTGGACTTTAATCCCTCCTCTTATCCTTTGAGAATCAGATCATATACTAATTTGCATTATCCTTGGGCTTTTACTGTATTTATCTCACTCAAACAAATGTGAAAAATAGGCATGCTATTTGATGCTACTTTTTAGTGACGGAAACCAAGACTCAGATAATTTGCCTAATTTGGGAAGTGACAGTACTCTGATTCCATATTATATTTCTAGAGGTAAATAATATTTTCATTCAAGTTAGTCTCTACCAATATTTCCCTAAGCTTAAAAATTACTAATTTAATGTAAATTTCGCTAGCTTTTTAAAGGGCCTTTTAGCTTTGAGTCTTTAACCATTTTATCGCCTTTGCTGAATGCTGTAAACCCTATAGTATTTTCCTCAGTTCTGTATTATGATTTATAAGGCAATAAATGAACACATACATATGTAATATATAGTTATCTACTTTTCTAATCCTTCTTTTTCCTTGATGCTTACTCTTTTTATGCCTAAACAATTAAAAAAGAAATCTATATCCATATAAAAACTTTGTCTCGTTCTCATACATGTATTTTCTTACAAATGAAACTTCTATTTCTTAAATCACTCTGAACATTAAGTCTTTCTGAAGACAGAATTGACCATAAATTGTCATCGCACTGATTAACGGATAGCCTTCATTCAAGGCAAAAAAGTCTACTCTGTTCGTTAGAAAGCATCTACCCCCTTTCCTATGACTCAGCCATTAAAAACTTCATTGCACATGATATAAAAAAGAATTAAAGCATGTAAGGTTATGTCTTCCCTGTGAAATAAAGAAAGTACATCTATCATTTAACATATATTCAGTGATTACCACTGCATTCTGTATTTAGATATCTGGAAATTTAAGTCTATGTCGATATCTGTTATCTCTATTCATACTAATTCACAAATATATATGCATATATGTTTCATGTACTTTATTATTTATTTCTAAATATTAAATTTTGTGTTATGTGCTACACAAGTTTTTGCTATTTGAGAAAACAAAAAAGAGATGCATGATGAGAATTTGAGGAGTCAGGGAAACTCAGGAAACACTTTCTGGGCTGTCAGATACAGCACCAACAGGATGATAGATGCTATTATACACAGTTGCAAATGAATCAAAAGAGCCTAGAATTGGATTGGGTAGGAATGGGGTGAAGTTTACAGAAGTGGTGCTTTCTAAGTTGGCTGTTAAGGATGTGTAAAAATCAATCAGAAAGAGAAACGGAGAAAGGATATTCAAGACAGAAATTAAAATATTAATTTAGGTAAGGAGGTCTAGAAGAACAAGAAATAATCTAGGATTGAAAGCTATTGAGTAGTATTTGATGAGCTGAAGATAGAGAGTGGGTGATGATGAGGCTGGAGAGAGAAGAGCAGATGTCATGGAGGTCCTTGTTTATCTGATAAGGCTGATTTCCAGCTTTAATGTTAATTTGGGAAGGAACAAACTGTCATAAAGAAAGAGCATGGAGGAGCAAGACTTGTTGAAAAGAATAATACACAGATACAAAAGTTAGAGAAACTCCTAACTTAAAACTGGATCTGGCTAGAAAATGCCAACATACCTTCTCGTGTATTCTTAGAAAATATTATCTGCTGAGCCAAAGACAAAGGAAAATAACAAAACAAAAATCTTCAACATACCTCGAATTAAATTAAGTGAAACTAACTGGTAGAACCTATAAAGAATCTCATTCGTTAAAAAGGATAATGAAGCTTGACTAAGAAATCATTTGTAGCCTGAACCTAAATCCGTCAATATGAGGTGATTATTTAAAAATAATGAGGTAGCTCTACATGTGTTATCATGGAAGGCTAATGTATAGTATATTATTAAGAAAAAACAAACAAAATTTTAAAATAGTTAAGTAATATGTATAGAATAATCATATCTTTGTAAACACATTGATGAGGGGGAATAACCATGCATTTTTGTATATTTGAATATATCTACAGAAGCACAAAGGATATTAAAGAAACTTGTAACATTGGTAATCTGGGGTAGAGAAGATATCAAATTTCTTTATAAATCTTTGTATTGCTTGATTTGTTATAGCAAGCATGCATTATTCTTTATGTTTAAAATATATAAATTACAAAAATCTAAGAAAATGTAATTGTAGATAATGCATAAAATTGTGAGATTACTTATTGTAACAAAAAAGTTGATAAAAGCACTACTCATTGAAAAAAGGTTAATGGGTTTAAATACATTCCTTAGAGAAAAAATAATTTAAATTAAATAAATGTTTGATTTTTGAAAGAAAAAAACTGGAGAAAAGCATAAAGAAGTCCAGAGCATTTAAAGTAAAAATTAACAAATTAGAATATAAAAAATCAATTAAATACAACATATAGAATACTTGTTTTCTTAAAATATTTCATGCATAATGTATTGGCAAATTAAATAATGATAGATAACTTTGATAAAATTTGAAACAAAAAAAAACACTACAGAGCTGTTTAAAAATATAGAGACAGAATACATACATTCTATAATCTGAAAAAATAAATATTTATGGAAATACAAATTATTCCAATGGACATAAGTAGACAAAAACTCAACCAACAAGTTAGCATATAATAAATAAATACATCAAAGTTTTCAAATAGGTTCTTCTATGTAAAGCTGATGTGTTGTTTTCTGTTATGATAATTCCTATGCTAAATAAAACATTTAGTCTGTTTCAAGTTTTTATTTAAATTCTATTTAGCTAACATACAGTGTAATATTTGTTTTGAGAGTAGAATTTAGTGATCCATCACTTACAAATAACACCCAGTGCTCATCACAAGTGCCCTCCTTAATACCCATCACTCATTTAGCAAAACCTTACCACCTCCCCTCCAGGAACCCTCAGTTTGTTCTCTATAGTTAAGAGTCTTAAACCATTTATTCTTATGGAAAATGATGGAAAGCTAAGCAATTTATTTTTTATTTTTTATAAATTTATTTTTTATTGGTGTTCAATTTGCCAACATATAGAATAACACCCAGTGCTCATCCCATCAAGTGCCCCCCTCAGTGTCCGTCACCCACTCACCCCAACCCCCCGCCCACCTCCCCTTCCACCTCCCCTAGTTCGTTTCCCAGAGTTAGGAGTCTCTCACGTTCTGTCTCCCTCCCTGATATTCCCCACTCATTTTTTCTCCTTTCCCCTTTATTCCCTTTCACTATTTTCTATATTCCCCAAATGAATGAGACCATATAATGTTTGTCCTTCTCTGATTGACTTATTTCACTCAGCATAATACCCTCCAGTTCCATCCACGTCGAAGCAAATGGTGGGTATTTGTCGTTTCTAATGGCTGAGTAATATTCCATTGTATACATAAACCACATCTTCTTTATCCATTCATCTTTCGATGGACACCGAGGCTCCTTCCACAGTTTGGCTATTGTGGACATTGCTGCTAGAAACATCGGGGTGCAGGTGTCCTGGCGTTTCATTGCATCTGTATCTTTGGGGTAAGTCCCCAGCAGTGCAATTGCTGGGTCGGAGGGCAGATCTATTTTTAACTCTTTGAGGAACCTCCACATAGTTTTCCAGAGTGGCTGCACCAGTTCACATTCCCACCAACAGTGAAGGAGGGTTCTCCTTTCTCCACATCCTCTCCAACATTTGTGGTTTCCTGCCTTGTTAATTTTCCCCATTCTCACTGGTGTGAGGTGGTATCTCATTGTGGTTTTGATTTGTATTTCCCTGATGGCAAGTGATGCGGAGCCTTTTCTCATGTGCTTGTTGGCCATGTCTATGTCTTCCTCTGTGAAATTTCTGTTTGTGTCTTTTGCCCATTTCATGATCGGATTGTTTGTTTCTTTGCTGTTGAATTTAATAAGTTCACAACGCCAGATTTCAGGTTGTACTACAAAGCTGTGGTCATCAAGACAGTGTGGTACTGGCGCAAAAACAGACACATAGATCAATGGAACAGAAGAGAGAATCCAGAAGTGGACCCTCAACCTTATAGTCAACTAATATTCGACAAAGCAGGAAAGATTATCCATTGGAAAAAAGACAGTCTCTTCAATAAATGGTGCTGGGAAAACTGGACATCCACATGCAGAAGAATGAAACTAGACCACTCTCTTACACCATACACAAAGATAAACTTAAAATGGATGAAAGATCTAAATGTGAGACAAGATTCCATCAAAATCCTAGAGGAGAACACAGGCAACACCCTTTTTGAACCTGGCCACAGTAATTTCTTGCAAAATACATCAATGAAGGCAAGAGAAACAAAAGCAAAAATGAACTATTAGGACTTCATCAAGATAAGAAGCTTTTGCACAGCAAAAGATACGGTCAACAAAACTAAAAGACAACCTACAGAATGGGAGAAGATATTTGCAAATGACGGATCAGATAAAGGGCTAGTTTCCAAGATCAATTTATTTTTGTAAAGATTTATTTATTTATTTGAGAGAGAGAGAGAGTGCACATGAGCAGAGGGAAGGACAAAGGGAGAGGGTGAGAAATCTCAAACAGACTCCCTGCTAGCACAGAGGACAACATGGGGCTTGATGCCAGGACCCTGAGATCATGACCTGAGCAGAAACCAAGAGTCAGATGCTAAATGACTGAGCCACTCAGGTGCCCCTCAAGCAATGTATTTTTGGATGTAGCACAGCTAGTCTATCAATAATTGACAAAGGTAATAGACATCCATAAATTCATATGCACACACATATACACATCTGCATAAAACCATGGTTCCACAACAGTCCAATTTCATGTAAATTCAAATAAGAATACCTGATTTCATGAAAACAAACCCAATGGTTCATTTAATGATTTATTTGCTATCTCAGGAATGAAAGAATAGCTTAGTGTTAAGAATTCTATGAAAATAAAATAAGGACACCTCTGTATCATGATAAATATTCTTGAACTACTGGCTAATAACACTTTAAAATTTGGAAGGGGCAATGAGCAAAAGTATCCAAATGTGATCCTGGGAGCTCACTTCAGTTTGTTAGACAATGAGTTGCCTGGGGCCCGAGGTCCTTACTCTCTTCTCTCAGGAGGAGGAGGTGCATTTTCACTCAACTTCTCCAAGATGAGTTTCTACTACTGAACGGAGGAGCAACACACCTGTTGTGAACCTCAGTGTCTCCAGAGGTAGGGAACCTATCTTTTCCAGACAACCCTGATGCTCTTGGTACTACAACATTCTGTTCCCACACTGATGAGTTTGTGAATCATTCATATGATTCACTCATATGAATCCCCTAACAAGGAAAAGCAAGAAGCAGGCAATGTTCTTTCACTTGACTCTGGCATACCTCTTTGTGGAAAGATGAGAGTATCAGGGTGTTTATGCCCTCTCTTGCTACCCCTGCCTTGTAATTTTCTCCAATAAAACTTGTTTCTGAACCTATTCCTTGTGATATTTTGCCCTGGCCAATCATACAGCACACGGCAAATATCTGGAATACTGGCCATTAAAATCTGAAACAAGAAAGGAAAAAAAAGGTAGCATGCTTCCTAATGCAAAGAAAATAATAAGAGAAAAAATGCATAGGTTACTTTGGGTCATTTGAGAAGCAGATGCCAAAATAGGATTTGACGTTCAGGAGATTTACTGGGGAAAACACCTATGAAGGAAAAATCTGGAAAGAACTACAGGAGACTAAAAGAGTGGTCACAGTATGAGGAAGGTCTAAATCCCAAGAAAGAGAAAGAAAATAAGATTAATTTGGGCAAGAAATACCTTAGATTGTGATTCTAAGAAAGTTTTGACAAAGCTGATGGGGAGTCCCTGAGCCTACATCAGCTGTCAGAGGAACCCTGTGTTTCCCAACTGTTTTGGTATCCTCCATATTCAGTGATTGGCTGGGAACAGCTCATGAGAAGCGTGGCCTTGGTGCCATGATGGTGAAATCCATCAATTCCATGATGGGAATTGATGGGAATAACTGGGGACCTCTGTCAATTATTACCCCTGCAGTCAGAGATCTAAGAAGCTTATTCTAATGGCTGCCATAGTGTAGCTTTTATTTTTTTAATATTTTATTTATTCATGGGGGGGGGGGCAGAGGCAAAGACACACGCAGAGGGAGAAGCAGGCTCCAATGCAGGGAGCCCGACGTGGGACTCAATCCTGGGACTCCAGGATCATGCCCTGGGCCAAAGACAGGCGCTAAACTGCTGAGCCACCCAGGGATCCCCATGTAGCTTTTAATAAGAGAAAACCATGATAATGTGTAGATATGGTTGGAAACCCCAAAAAGATTAACAGCAAAACATTTATTATTTAAAAGATGGTTTAAAACTCATCTGCAGGGCTGGTGATGTTTTGGAATTAGGATGAAATTGCTTTGCAAGTAAGAATACTCTATGTGCTATAATGTGTGAGACAGCAAGAAATATATTTATTCATGTTAGCATATACTCAAGAATAGTAATAATAAACCAAGCACCACATATAAGCTTCCAAAAATCTCATGGAAATCTGTCCAGCTAAGCTAATAAATATAAAACAGGAAGAATGTGTTTTATTTTTTTAAAAAAATTTTTAAACATTTTATTTCTTTATTCATGAGAGATACAGAGAGAGGGGCACAGATAGGAGAAGCAGGCTCCATGCAAGGAGCCTGATATGGGACTTGATCCCAGGACTCCGGGATCATGCCCTGAGCCGAAGGCAGATGCTCAACCACTGAGCCACCCAGGCATCCCAAGAATGTGTTTTAAATAGATTATATCATAGCAGTTTTAAAATAACAGAATATTAAAAATAATATCAAACAGAAAAATATAAATGACTTGTCTTTGCATATATGTAATGAAATGTTATAGTTACTTAGTAAATCATTTCAAAGAATTTGTGCTAAAATGGTAAAATTTTTATAGTAAGTTAAATTTAGGAGTATATAAATCTGTTTCTGAAGTGTGATCCCAGTTACACATATGCATACACATACACACACATAGAAAAGCAAATGCAAGGAAATAAACATAAACACTCATGTATAATTTCTGAGAGTTGAATTAGGAATAATTTGTTGTTTATCTTTTATGTGATTTGCTCTTTCCAGATTTTCCCATTATGCATGAAGTGTAAAATCAGAAAAGAATTTTGTGAAATAATTCAAAGTTTATAAAGTATTATAGTAGGAATATGGTCATCATTGATGTTGTTTTTCAAATATTTCTGGATTCCCCCTTCCAAGCACATGGTAGGGATGCACTTCTTGGTAACCTCATGGTTAGGCCAAAATAGTGGGCTGAGAGCAATAGCACGATGAGTCATTTCCAGGCTGGGACATTTAATTGCTGATGTAACATACTCTCTGCTGGGATGACCAGAAACATTGAAACTGATGGCTGCTTCATTAGCCTGAATTCCTGAGACACTATATGGCAAAGCTTATCTTCCAACCTGTGATTGCCATGTAGCATAGGTGAGAGCTGAGCCTCTATTTCTTTAAGCACTGAGGTACACAAGTTGTAGTTTCTTTAATATAACCTAATACATTATGTTGAACATAAAATTGATTCCTAGGAAAGAGGTTCTGCTATAATGAAAGCTTCAAATATGAGGTGTTAGCTTTAGGACTAGGTGGCAGACAGAAAGAAAACTGTTACAATGAGGTACCTACAATTAGGCTAGCGAGAGAAACAGAAAAAGAGATCTCAAAAATAACTACAGATCATATTTCTGTGATAATCTTGCCAAAAATAAATAACCTAATCATGACATCAGACAAGTTAGGAAACATTCTACAGACTACCTGGCCAATACTCTTTAAAGGTGTCAAGGTCATGAAAGAAAAAGGAAGAATGGAAAACTGTCATAGATTAAAGGAGATTAAGGAGATATGACCTTAATATAAAATGAGATCCTGGATTGGATTCTGGAATAGAAGAAAGATGTTAGTGGGAAAACTGAGGAAATCTGAGTTAGGTCTGTAGTCTAGTTAATTTAGTTAATTTCCTGGTTTTGATAATTGTACTATTGTTATGTAAGATGTTAATATTAGGGAGAGCTGGATGAAAGATATATATATATATTATTTTACAACTTTTCTATAAATTTAAATTATTTCAAAATAAGTCAAAGAAAAAGATGTAGTGGGAGGAAGGCTTGGTAGCTTTGTCAAAAGTGTTATACAAAGGTGAGTAAAGAAATTTTTTTTAAGATTTTATTTATTTATTCATGAGAGAGAGAGATAGGCAGAGACACAGGCAGAGGGAGAAGCAGGCCTCATGCAGGGAACCCGATACAGGACTCGATCCCAGGTCTCCAGGATCACTCCCTGGACTGAAGGTGGCGCTAAACCGCTGGGCCACCGGGCTGCCCGAGTAAAGAATTTTTTTATTTTTAAGATTTTATTTATTCGGGGGATCCCTGGGTGGCGCAGCGGTTTGGCGCCTGCCTTTGGCCCAGGGTGCGATCCTGGAGACCCGGGATCGGGTCCCACGTGGGGCTCCCGGTGCATGGAGCCTGCTTCTCCCTCTGCCTATGTCTCTGCTTCGCTCTCTCTCTCTGTGACTATCATTAAAAAAAAAAAAAAAAAAAGATTTTATTTATTCATGAGAGACACACACACAGAGAGAGGCAGAGACACAGGCAGAGGGAGAAGCAGGCTCCATGGAGGGAGCCTGATGCGGGACTCGATCCCAGGTCCCCAGGATCACGCCCCGGGCGGAAGGCGGCGCTAAACCGCTAAGCCACCAGCACTGCCCCCAAGTAAAGAATTCTTGATGCAATTCTTTGTGTGCATATGTGTTTACACAGGGAAGAGCTGGAATAGAATAGAAAGAAACTACAAACTTGTAATAAAGTTTTTTATGATTCTTTGAGACACAAAGCAATACTAAAGATTCCAAACTTTGAAATAGACAAAGCAGGATTCCAAAGCTGTACAGCCCTCAAGAAGGGCTTAGCCTCAAATCCTATTTCAAATATGGACAAAGATAGTTATAAAAAGAAAAATCCTACCATAGGACACAGAAAAGGGTTTTAAAAATCAATGGCCAGAGAGTACCTACTAGGAAAAAAACTGAAGTCTAATCAAGGAATATTCCCTGCATTCAGTTTGCCCAGTAACATTTCAGTATTACTAACCACTTTACACATCCGTATTGTTTCTTTTCCCAAATATACTGAGTTATATTGAACTTGCTCCTTCATTGTATACAGTGGGGGTAATAGGGGCGATGATACCTTGTTTTGTTTTCGTTTGTAGATTCTGCCACAACAGAAACTACGGAAGACAACCACACATCAGTCTCTGTGGCAGAGGCAATTGTGTGATCATGGACATTGAAATTGATGCTTTGACTAAAAGACGCCTTTGGTTTAGTTCATCAAGGAGGACACACAGGTGTATTCTGTATGAAAGAAAAGGTTGGGCAGCCTGGGTGGCTCAGCGGTTGAGCGCCACCTTCAGCCCAGGGCCTGATCCTGGAGACCCGGGATCAAGACCTGAGACCCACGTCGGGCTCCCTGTATGGAGCCTGCTTCTCCCTCTGCGTGTGTCTCGGACTCTCTCTCTCTCTCTCTCTCTCATGAATAAATAAATTTTAAAAATCTAAAAAAAAAAAAAAAGAAAAGGTTGAGCCAAATATTCACCAATCAGTAGGTAGAGATTGTCAAATACTGCTGGTTTTTCGATTATTAGTGCTGTTTAACAAATACTTCTGGGTATTCTCCCATTTGTATACATGGTAGGACTGAACTTTCTCGTCTCTGTATGGTTGAATAGGAGTTGTGTCATTAGATTTAGCTGTTCACTTGTGAGCAGAAGTACTATTTGTCACTACAGCTGGCTCTATTGCAGATGTGCTACCATCCGTAGATCCCTTTCACCTCTTTGCTTATGACCAGCAATATTCCACATGGTGGCTGCTTTGTCCACTTGACTCCATGCACAACAGACACAAACAAAAAACACTGCCCCTATTCTTCCCCAATGACCCATTATAGATATGTAGAATAAACAAGAAATCAACTTTATCGTCATCATTCACTTTGGAGAATCAGGGATATTTTGTTACTGCCGAACAGCCTAGTCTATCTGAGACAAAGTAAGCCTCAAATTGCCATAATATGTTTGTTATTTAAATCTCTAATACTTCAGAATATTAACTTACATTGTATACTGAGAGGAACACAAAGTATTCAGGAGTTGAAATATTCTAAGTTTCTGGTTATCCATTACAAGACGGTGATGTTTGTCCATAACAGCAAAGTATCCAGCACAAGAAAGATATTCAACACATATTTTAAATGAATTTATGTATTAAATCATATACATATGAATTAATATATAGAAGAATGAAACAAAAACAAAAATAAAATGTATTGAATATGGAATATTCTGGATATAGTAGTGAATAGCCCAAGAGAGAGATCCATGTTGAGGTTAATACCAATGTAAAAATCTAATGGTGAACAATTTCACATAAAGAAAATACAGGCAACAGTGGCTAAGATTCAGGCTCCAGATATTTCTCTGAAAATTTTATAAGGAACAGTATATTTAAGCCATCCTCATAATGAGTCCAGTTAAGGGAAGACACATGTTCAAATGCAGGTTTAAACTCTTAAATTAAGGAGTGCCTGGGTGGCTCAGCCGATTAAGCATCCTACTCTTGGTTTTGGCTCAGGTCATAATCTCAGGGTCTTGAGACTGAGCCCTTGTAGGGCTCTGCACTCAGCAGGGAGTCTGCTTAAAGATTCTTTCTCTCTCTCCCTCTCCCTCTGCCCCTCCCCTCCCCATTCTCTCTCTCAAACAAGCAAAAAGTCATTAAAAATGTTAAATTAAGATGTGAAAACAAAGTCAAAATGAGTGTGTGTGTGTGTGTGTGTGTGTGTGTGTTTTCAAACTAGGCTTGCCTTTCTGTCATATATCGGAGTTAAATTTCAAATCTACACAAAATTGCCTCTAAAAAGGTATATTTACCCCAACACTGTATAAGGGAAAATAAGTAAGAGTGACTGCTAAATATCATACATCATTTCAACTACATTATTTCCTCTCATAATACATACATCACCTTTCACTTTTGTGAGTTAGTATACAAAACTAGTAGAATTGAGAAAAGTAGGTCATTGCTCATGTCCAGATGGGCAAAGAAGTTTAGCTTGTGGAAAAGTAGGCCACTTACATCACAATTAAGACATCTGCTCACTTATTTAGTGCTGCATTAAAAAGATAACCTTCAAGTTTTCCTTTAGCCCTACTCCCACTACTAAGTTTCACTATGACAGAGTCTGTTAACCCAGAGAGTTAAAATTTTAACATGTATTTCTTGATAATTGTCATGTTTTTTTCTATTTTACATGTTCAATAAGTAAGAATCCCATGTAAAAATTAAATCATCATGCTATTGCCTCTTTGCTGAGAACTATTTCAATGGAAGATACAATCTGTAACTGACTCAATTTAACTCAGTCAGCTACTGTATTTTAAGAACAATTTGCTTCCTTCAGCTTGTCTTTTCCATTTTTTTTCCCCTTTCGTGTATAGAGTTATTTGGTCATCAGGAAACATTCTTTAGAATCAAATATTTAAAACAATGGAGTTGCTAATTTGAAATGGTAGGCTTCTGAAAAGAACAGAGAATTTGTCATGAGGTAAATTTCTGTGGTTTGCTACAGTGCATTAACAACAAAAAATGAGAAAGAAATAAGTTTTGAAATTTGTGAGGTGTGTATATTAAATATTACCACACAAGTCCTCTTTTTATAACCAAAATTTCTTCCGAAAAATGCTATGAAACCAGTACTTTAAAAATACTTAGAAAGAAAAATAGCAAAGAAAAATAACAGAGCATGTATGTTATTCTCCTTAAAAAATCCAGGAACACACAAACAAGTAAGACATGAGGAAACCAGTAGCATATTCTGTAGCAAAGCAACATTAAAAAATAAAGTTAAATTTGAAATGTTAATATATTTTCTCACCATTATGTATCATATTGCTTTGACATTTTATTTGCTTATTTTTAATAAGCATAGCATCTAGCTTTGTATGATCTATATAGTAGATGTGGAATAAACAATTACTGATTTAAGTGAATTTTTACTTTAAATTTTGGTAAACACATATAAACTTATCTTTCATCAATGTTTGTTCTTATTCATTAAGTAATATTTTGAAATGATCTTTTAGTAAAATATGTTTCCCTAGGGGAAAAATATCTTAAGGAAGTGCTTAGACTTTAGCAGAGATTAATACAAGTACTCTCTCATTCTATAAAAAAAGAATCCTAAAAAACTAAATAATGTATCTTCCCTCACCACTTAGCTCTACATACAAATGCTGATATATCCAGTGTTCTTAGTATTTTATATGTCTAATTCAGCTCATGACATAAATTTCTCTCAAAATGAAACATCTTTATTAAAGTATATTCCAGGAATTGTTCTCCATGGGAATTTTTGAACTTTTAATTTTAACTTGGTTTGTGTGGCCGTGGCCTGGACTAAGAGCCCAAACCATGAGCATCCTTTCAAAACAAAGTAAGTGAGGAGTAATAATCCCACAAACCTCCCCCACCTTCACAGTGGAATATAGTTGCACATTTCAATCAATCAATAAGGATTCACTCCATCTATTACATGTGAGATGTTGCTAGGTGCTAAGAAAATGAAATCATGAAAAGGTATATTTTTTGCTCTTGAGAAACTTCTAAAATCTACTTAAAAAGCTGGGAAACTGGAATATTCCTCCCTTATAAGTTAAATAATGTTTATAGAAACCACTGTGATCTTACTGACTGACCTTGGAGTCTCATGGTGCTTTGTTCCTCATTTTTGGTACACACTTCATCTAGTTATCTTACTATTTTACTTATATCATGCCAAACCCTTCTTATTAGAGTGCAAACTTCTTGCAGGCACACACTGTAAGACACTTGTTTGCAAGATTTGTGTGGCTGGTCCCATATAGGACTTTTTAAAATATGGTGAGCCTTCAAGAAATAAAGTGAACCTTCCGTGAAATTATCTGTGGCAACATGGAATTTTCTTCCTAGTTCACCTTCTCTGTTGAACACCTTGTCTTTAATCTCTAGAGGTATATGCTATCCTTAGGGGGAAAAATCATGAAGAGGCTGACGTAAAATAAAATAATGTTTTGCAGTTATGTTATGAATAGTTGTCAGTATTAGCAAAAGAAAGATGGGTTTGTCTGCTTTGAAAAACTTAAAGGATCTAAAACCTCCTGAGAAATATAGAGTTAGAATCTATTTTTCCCTTCTAGGAAAGAGCCAGGACTGTAATCCAGTACTAGAGAGCCTCATAACACTTAAGAAGAACCTTGATTCTGATAGGTTAGGAAAGACAAGACTGGGGGAACCAGAGATAGAAAAGGGAGAGGGAAGCCCAGCTGGATGTACTGAAACATGAAAGGAAAAAGGGGACATTTACCTTGTCCTTTGGATGACATATTCACCACTCTTTATGTTTTGTATCAGATTTTCTAATAGATTTCTTCCTTCTGTTATACCTTTGTAGATTTTGTAGACATAAACAAAGGATTACAAGGAGTATTTTATCATTTTAGACCTGGAAAAAGCTTAACATTGAATTTTAAGAGGACTCCTCTAATTAATATATGAATCAAAGAAACTGAGACCAGGAAAAATTAAGTTTCCTGCAGATTATAAAGAATTTATATTGACAACAGACTAAGAACAAAGGGTCAACAACCATATTTACCTTATTAAGTGCTGGTGATTTTTTCCATGGGAGTGTCCTATTATCATAGCGTTATTCTCTTTTATAAAACACACATAGAAAGAATATATTTCTTCATATATTCATTGTCTCTGAAATTAAAGTTAATATTTAGCAGTACAGGAGAAGCACAAATAAAGAAGGCAAGATATCATTTCCTTCTTTTTCTACAAATGTTCTCTCCCTCATGTCTATTATTCATAAGTTATTAATAGTAAAGTTATTAATGGTCAGATCTGCCTGTCTCATAATTGATGTTCTCAATAACTTTTCCTTGTTTTCATTGATGGAGATCTACTTTATGTTTTTGCAGATAATTGATACTTTTAACCAAGGGCCTAATATTTCATCTTCCATAATGTAATTTTATCATAGCAATGTGTTGAAATTGCATATATGTATTAGCTGAAGTGTTGGCTTATAAACACATGATCATATATTATCTGTAGCCATAAACATAAATCTCTTCACAGTAGGGGTCATTCCCTTTTTCTTTTGAAGAATTGAGTACTGCACCTCTGCAGAACAACCTGATATAAAAGAATGAGTAAATTAAATGCATGTCATCATCCCAAGGAAAGGCATATATTAATATTTACTAAGTTTCCCCTAATCACTATACTAAGGACTAGTTTAAAAGGATCCCCCTTACCTTTTGTTTTTTTTTTGTTTGTTTGTTTGTTTACTGAGATGGCTTGCTTCAATGATCACACCAATAGAGGATGGAAATATGTTCCTTGCATTTATATTAGAGATTACAATTCATCATCTTTTCTACTCATTGTTAGCTTTTCCTCTTAAATTTGTCGTTTTTAAATTTAGCAATCACTCAAATCCAAAAGAACATAAAAAATATTCCCATAAACTTCTATACCTAATCATACTAAAGTTCCTGCTATAAAATATTTTACACATTTCTTCAGGCAAAATCTAGATCTATTCCAACTGTGGTAATTTCTAGAAATGTTATTAAACAGTAAAGAGCTAGAATTAAAACTAAGTTCAATGCAAATATTATTCAACCCTGCATTTAAACAAAAATCTTCTGTGTTCATCATGTTTCTTAAACATGCATATGGCATTTCATTTTTAGCTGATAGCAAGACAAAGAAAATAGTGAAAGAAGTAGGGAGAGTGAACCATGGCAATCTAATGGCCTACAACTGATTTTTAAAATGAATAATAAAATTCTTTGCAGGCAAATAATTGTCCTCAGATTCATTCACAATGTTTTGTGATGTTGTCCTAAGTAGAAAATATTCCTATGTTCATCAAATTTTCAGTGAATGAGAAATTATGTATATTCATTAGGATCTCAACCTTCAGGGAAAAAAATACTCTAAAGTGTATTCACAATAGCTATTTACCAAGAAAAGTTTCAATTTGCCATGGATTTACCTCTTCAGGAAACAAACTGTCAAACAGCATACTAAGGTACACCCATATTTTATAACCATTCCTTTGTTTCAAAAGTATTTTAAAAACGTATAATTTCACAAAAGTAACCTTTATTTTAATGTCTTTTAAAGTTATTTTCATACAAAAAAACCCCAATGACAAAACCCTAAATAAACCAAGTTGCAAATACAAACCTACACTACTGTTCCTCACAGAAAGCTGTTATTATTTCTTGTGAACCACCTAGAAAGATCCTATGCATACACTCTTATCTTTCAAAACACTTTTATTTAATGAGCATTATACACACTTTTTATATGTGTGTGTGTGTGTGTGTGTGTATGTAGTTTTACATTTTCTTAGAATAGGTTTTATGTGTTTCACTATCACCATGTAAGAACAGGAATACAATTTAACAACTAATATTACAGTTGTAGCTATTACAATTTTTAAGCCAGACTATAACTACCAAACCTTTAGGTCCATTCCAGGATTTTACCACTAATTAATAATACAGAAATGACAAACATTTTACATATTTTTACATGGCAAGTTTCAATCATGGTTATAAATATATGCATATGTTACATAAATGAAATGACCACATTAAAAATATGTGTATTTTAAAAAATCTGATATTGACAAATTGCACTCAAAATGTTTCCTTCTTTCACTTTTTCCATCAAAATATGTACAGTGAATTATAAACCTTCAGACTTGTGCCAATATAAACGAAAAACTGCCTCCAATTTTTATTTTTCATTCTTTTATTTAGGATTTGATTTTTCAAAAAGACCTGTTCAAATGCTTTCTATTCTCTCTGTAAATTGCATTGGTCTATTTTTGTTGTTGTTTCAAGTTTTTTATTAGTATGAAAAAATCCATTGAATGCCAATAAAATAAGCCCTTCACCATATTTCTAACTAATGCTTTTTGTGTTTTTTGTTTGTTTTTCCTTTTTGTTTTATTTGTATTATGATATTGTGAATGTTCTATTTTGCCCTAAAGAAAATTTAACCCCTCTACTAGCTGATCTCTTTGTTCCAGATCCCTATCTATAAAATGGGGGTAGCACTAATATCATAAATTCTTCAGAAGCATTAAGGAGCTCATCAATTTAAATGTCTAGAAAAATGCCTAGCACATATTAAGTACCTGGCAGCTGTTAGTTATCATCATCATCATCATCATCATCATCATTATCATCATAGTGTTTTGGTTGTTTAATCAGGCTTGGCAACTGTTTTAGAGCTTCTAGTTTTCACCTTTAAAATGTTCCTGCTCAATATACAGTTATAAAATAGATATTTTAAAAATGTGTTTTGTTTTTGATCTGTTTATTCTCAAATCTTTTTTGGATTATTTACTTGACATGAAATACTACATTTAATACATGCTAAATTTTCATATTTTGGAAATCTTTCTGGACTCACTATTTTGTTATTTTGATCTGTCTATCCTTTCATTTATTGATACAAATATAGTTTAATATCTACAATTTATGGAGCATTGTTGTTTTCTCTTTTACATGAAGTTAAATATATGCAGATAATTATGTTATTTTTTAGGGTCGTATAAATTTCTAGATTAACTTGGGAAGAAATGGTAAATTTACACGAGTAAGTCTTTAAGGCTAAAAGTAATCTTAGGCTTCTAACAGTCTTACTTCAATTAAGTTTTAAAATTTTTTCATATAAATCTTTCACATAACTATAATTTGCTCTTTTTTCTTATTATAAGTGGTATTGCTTTATTTCATTACATATTCTAACTGGACACTATGCAAATATAAGAGAATTTTTAATTGTTATCCATTAAGTCACAGGTCAACAAACTAAGGCCCTTATGCTATATCCAGTCCTCTCTCTGTTTTTGTAACTAAAGTTTTATTAGAAAACATCCTTGCCCATTTGTTTACATATTGTCCATGTGCTTTCATGTTAAAAGACAAAGTTAAATGTTGAATGGTTTATATGGCCCAGAAAGCCAAAAATATTTACTTTATGGTCCTTTAGAAAAAGAAATGTACTGAACTATATGTTGACTAACTAGAATTTAAATAGCAAATTTGAAAATAAAATTTGTTGATCTCTGACTTCATTAGTTTAATAACCATTTTATAATTGAGATTATTCTAATAGCCATTAAGCCAATTTTCTTTTGTCTTCAGGCATATGAACACATTACTAAATAATAAAGCATTTCCTACTCTTTGTTAGTTTATGTATCTCTTATTTCTTTTGCTTGCTTTATTCCATTGGCTAATACCACAATAACAATGCAAAATAATGGTGATGATAATAGAGGAATTTTTCATGTTCCTAAATTAAATTTCATGTAGTATTTAATAAGTAATAATAAGTTGGCTTTTTATATGCACAGTAAAGTATCCCTATGCTCCTATTCTATAAAAATATATTATCCTTATCAAAATTAGGATTGGTTTTGAATTTTCTGAAATCCATTTGTACACCTACAGTGAGAATTATATGTTTCATCTCATCACTAATTAATATCAGAAACATGTTCATAAATATCTCAATTACTTTGCAGTGTTATATTAGTACTAGTCAATGTAATTAAGCAAAAGTAATGAATAATAGGTATATAAATTATGCAAGTTTGGTAAAAAGAATTTGGAACTGTCACTGTTCTCTATGTTCTCTACAGTGTAAAATCGTTGGGTTCATACTACTTGAAAGTTTGCTAGCAATTTTCTGTGAAATTGCTAAGGATTAGTACTTTTTCAGAGTAATTCTTCAAAAGTATTCTCAATTTACTCAATGGAACTGTAATGTTTAGATTGTCTATTTCTGAGATAAAGGTTATTATAATTAATATCCTAAAATATGCAATTAATAAATACTTTCTGTATCTTTACAAAGATTTGAGGAAGACAGCCTTTTATTTTTTCCTCAACTGTCATTTCCCCCATTTTCATTTTTAAATGCATGTATTTGCACTTTCTTATTTTATAAATTAGACTATTATTTTTTGCTCCATTCTCCTCAAATAACCAATTTTCTATTTGTTTTTTACATCTCTTTCTTTTAAGGTTTACTAAACATTAAGTTATGCTGCTCTTTTTCTGTTCCCTCCATTTCCTTTCCTTATATTCATTTTATTGCTCTCTTTCTAACTTTTAAACTGAATGCTTAATTCATTTATTTTCATTCTTGCTTGTAGTATCACTTTCTGTTGAAAGAGAATATCCTTATAAACATGGTTGAAACAATAAGGACATTTATTATCTCCTATAACAAGAAGTCTGCAGGCAGGGTGATTCCACAGCTGGTGTAGCAGTTCAATATCTTTAAGGGCCACCCTGTATTTTCTATCTTTCAATTCAACCATTCTTACCATATCAGAGTTGTCACCACTCAGGCTTTATAGGTAGCTAGAACAGTTCCCAGCTCCACATGCAAATTCAACTGTATCCAACAAAGCATTTGCTATTTTAAGCCTAAAGCGTGGAAAGTAATTTCTGCCAGCAAGTAATTAGGGGGTAAGGAACTGTTGGTTAGAAAATAACAATATCTGCCACATTTCTTAAGATTTAGAATATTTTAAATTATTAGAACATGGAACATTGTTTTATCCATATCCTACCAATAGTGATATATATAGTGTTTGCTTATGTTATGTTAGATATTTATAACTTCTAATTTTTATTTCCTTCTTCACACAATTACAAGTGTTTAAAAGTTATGCACCTGTGTTTAAGTCATGTGGGTTTTTTCTTATTATTAATTTGTGGTTTCATTATATTATGAAAGGAGATTATGATATACTTATTTTTAAATGTTTAGAAAATTATTAGCAATTCTTATTGACAGTTGATTTTATAGAATTTCCATGTGGGCATTTCAAATGAAGATATATTTTCTGATTTTATGGCAGAGATTTTGATATATGTCTACTAGAGCCATTCAAATTGGTGTTTACTTGAATGGACATGAATTGACAGATGTCAATTAAAGATGCTCAGTGGTGTTTCATTTTTTCATTTCTTTCTATTTTTGCTGATTCAAACGTGACTTTCTTTTAATGACTTTTTTCCTTTTATTTTCTGCATTCTGCTAGTTTGTCTTTCCCTTTTATTCTAATTTCCCTTCTTTGAAATCTTATACCACATTTCCTAAGCTCTGTTTCAGAGAAGGCATATTTACTTTAATATCCCAGATTAAATGTAGAAATTTTTAAATGTGTTTTTATTGTATGCAACTTTTTTCTAAAAGATTTTCCTTTTTTTAATGTTTTTACTCTCTTATTTATTTGCATTACTTTTTGTATTTGTCATACCTTAGATATGTTATGATTCATCTTTGAATAGGTAAACTTCCTTTTGGGACAAGTTTTAAGCAGATTCCAGTTATATGGAACATAAATTATTTATTTTAAGAATGGATTTAAAACAAATTAGAACATATTAAGGAGTGGGATGACAGACATTCTATAATGAGCAACATAGAACAAATTCACCTGTTGAAGTAGCTACATCTTTTATTATCAAGCCTGTAGCTATCAAAAAGATGTCACTGAAACTAATGACTGCAAGAACACACCACTGTAGCTTCAATCCAGTGATCATTAAGTGGCTCCAGTTCTTGGCTCCAGAGCCATGCCATTCTTTATAGATCCCCACTAGCCCAAAATATATATCCCACATTCTGCTTCTTGACACTCTGGATGCTAGCATCTTCTGGATGCTAGCAATTAACATTCAGTGTTGTAGGGGTGGGAACGGGGGAACATGGCCTTCTTGACAGCAGAAAAAAATAGGAACAACACTTCATTCCAAAATTCACATAAATGCATCTAACTTACAGATTCTACCTATGTTTCAGGTCTCTAGGTAAAGAGAGCTAGAAAATATATTTTTTAGCTTTCCAGACTTTGAAATACAAAAACAAACAAACAAACAAAAATGTGGTTGAAATGAATACTAAGTGCCAACTGAAGATATCTTCTACACTCAAGCTTTCATTAAATAGTGTGAGGGAGAAAGACCCAGGGCATGAGTTGAGGAAGTAAGTATCTTGGATTTAGATCAATAGAATTAAAACTCTTTCTCCTTGTCATTCAACACTGAGAATACTTTCCATTTACCAATTGGTAGAAGGCCTGACACTCAGTGATTCATTCCAGTACCTTAGGGATCCTTTATATGATGATTTAGCTTCCACTAATCTTCGGCTAAACAAGATCAGCAACTATAGATCTTTATTCTCACCTGCAAGTCATCCATGCTCAGCCATAATTAAAATCTGACTCCCCTGAGGATGGTATGTCTAATTCTTTGAAACTCTACTTTCCTCCTAAACTTCTTGTTATCACATGAGTTTTGCCATACTTCTCCAGCCTGTCCATGGTAAATGGCCTTATGGTTCAACAGATGGATGGCCAATTTAGTGGGCTAATATTAGCTTATGAACAGTTTTGTGAGACTGATGCCTGAGAACTTAAAAGGCATGTAATTTCTTTGGGGCTACTATCTTGATCTGGTCCAAAGTTTACTCTAATTCATTGGGGACTTGATTTGGAATTTTTTGTGTTTTTTTTTTTTTTCACTAAGTTTTTGAGTTTTTACTTATTTATTTTTCCATGTTGTTTCTCCTCAACTGTTTACAGGAAAGAAGGTGATCTCATTTTATGCATCTATCCCCAATCTCATCTAATAATCAAACAAGCTCGGGGTGCCCGAGTGGCTCAGTCTGTTAAGCATCTGCCTGTGGCTCAGGTCATGATCCCAGGGTCCTGGTTTCCCAGCCCCACAAAGGGCTCCTTGCTCAGCAGGAAGCCTGCTTCTGACTCTCCCTCTGTCACTCCCCCTGTTTTGTGCTCTCTCATTCCTACTCTCTCTCTTAAATAAATAAATAAAATTTTCAAAAAACCAAAATAACCAAACAAGCTCATTATAGATAAATTGGAATATGAAGAAAGTAAAGAAGAAATAAAAGGTATCAAAATTTTTTTCAATTATACGATCAAGAAATATGAGAGCCTAGAAAGCTAAAACCATAGAACATGACTCAAAAAAATCTTAAAAACCAAGTAGTTCCCAACTTCCTTACTTCATAAGTTAGGAAACTTATAGAAACACATTTGTTTGTTCTAGATTTTGTCAATTTTCAGGAGTAGACAGGAAAAAACTAAAACCATAAACACAGTACTTTTAAGTTCAAAGAAAAACTATTTCCAATATATGTACTGAATAGGACACTGGACACAGAATTAGTTGAGTCTGTTCATTCAGAAGCACAATGGTTCCTACAACTTTGTGATGTATTATCTCTCAGTAAGGCTTGTTCAATCCTAACAGATTCTGATGGTTAAACCCTCATAAGTATCAATCACTCATTCAAAATATGGTCCTGTGTAAAGGGAACTTGCACAAAAAAAAAAAAAAACAGCTGCTCTGATCTTCAGTCTTTTTAATTCCTTTAAACAAATCTAAGCACATTCTCCAGGATGATATCAATTTCTCTGAATATAGCTGGACGAAAAATAGAAAAGTAAGTAACAGCAAAAAAGAGTGGGAATGTATAGAAACAGATATTGTGGGCATAGGACTTGTAAAAAAGGTAAATTTTCAACCATGTGTTTTCTTAATAACCTGGAATAGTCACAAAGGAATGATCGAAGGGGCCACACTTGATCCTAAAAGCATAACATATCCATGTTTATTTTTAATTATATGAGCAAGAGTATCCCACGAAGAAATGAGAATGAAACATATAAAGGCAAGGTTGATAAGATGGCCACTTAATAGGAAAGCTCTAGATAGAGATTTTAGCTTAGTTCAGAAGATGTACAGAAACTGATTTCCCTCAACACTGTAAGTACGTGTTAAAATCTCCCATGCCAGTCAATTACAGTGTTCATTTTCCAGCCATTTTCAGTCTATGGGCAGTAAAGGTGGAATTAAAGAGCAATCACCTTATAAAAAGAGCTTAATGTAGTTTACAACTCTTATTTATATCATCTTCTTAAATGCTGAAATGCTTCATTCAATATAGTATAGCATAGACTATTTTTATAAGTCTCGCTTTTAAAACTGCAATCACTGTGCAATTAAAATACCACTGCAATTAAAATGTGTGTAATGGAACATTCAGAAATGTACACATGACTTTCCTTTATAATCACCAAGGGAGACATTTTATATTCAAGTCTCCCAACTTACAAGATTCATTCAGCTAACAAGGGAACTTCTTTATTCACACAATAGCTTCACACACACACACACACACACACACACACACACACACACACCTCTATCCACTCTGGAGTGTCATAATGTTTATAAACACCCAAAAGAAAATTTTAAAAGTTTATACTTTCAAAGTTTGAATTGCTATATGCAGATAAAATTTATTTTGTGTTTATAGATTATTCTTTTACATTTCAAGTTTTTTCTACTGAGAAGAGAAGGTGAGCAACATCATGGCACCAGACATTATACTAATTGCTTTATGTAAGTTATCTTCATTGATTCCCAAAACAGGGTGGCAAGACAGTATCTTTTTTTTCAGTTTCACAGAGACTGATGCTCAAAGTGGCCATGTCACTTACAGCTAGCAAGTTTTAGGGCTGGAATGCAAACCTAACTTGCAAAATCCTTGCCTACATATGAATTCTCTTCACTTACATTATTCCTACTATAGCTAATGTATTTAGACATTTTTTGGTTATTAGGTACACTCAGTGTGAAAAATTCCCCACATTTTAAATGTGCTTTACTTAAATACAGGTATATTCTTACAGATAATATGGCTTCAAACCCTTATTTTAAAGGAAAGGTTTTGGGGATCTAAGTAGTTGAGGTGATTGCCTCAAGTTCTCAGCAAGTAAAAAAACAACAAAAAAGCAGGCTCAAGTTTAGAGATTTCAAACACCTAACAACCAGCTTGCTGTTTGCTGTTTACAACTTTCCAAAAACCTTTGGTTTAATAACTATATAAGTATTGTAGACTCTAAATGTTAATCATAAATATTGCAAAGTATTCAACAAATCTAGATTAAAAAACTACACATATGCCACATTAAACACTGAGGGCACAAATATTACTATACATTACTATGTAGATCTTCCAAAAGATCTACATTTTTCCTTTTATATGTTAATAGTACCTACCTCATAGGGTTGTTGTGAGGATTAAATGAAACAATTCATGAGGAATAGTTAGAATAATTTATGGCAAAAAAAAAAAAAGAATAATTTATGGCACATAATGAATTGCTAAGTATTATTTACTGGTAATATCACCATTCTAACACTCATACTATCTCCATCTATTCCATGAAGCACTGCCTATTTCCCTGGAAAAATACAGCTCTATTTCCTAAATTAGCTTACAAAACAAAAATAACTGTGATTAAGAAATTAAGGAAATGGCATAGTATCTTTGATTTTTTTTTAAAAAAAGATCAACTGAGATTTTTTTTTAAAAAAAGTATCTTCTCTTTGATTGCTTTTGATTCCTGTGGTGCCCTCCATATTTCCCACCCACTTGTATTTCATGCCCTGCATAATACCTTTCCCTTAAATGTGGATAGGACCTGTGACTTGATTCTAGCCATAGACAAGGCCAAGTTAAAGGGGCTCTGCAGATACAATTAAGATACCAAATCAGTCCAAACTGAATTAATCAAAAGGGAGATTATCTAGGTTGGGCCTGATTTAATCAAATTAAAGCCATTAGAAAAGGGACTGGGCCCTCCCTGAGCAGCTTGATGAAATGGCTATACTGGAAAAGCCTACGTGGCAAGGAGCTATGGGTAGTCTCTGGACCTGAGGATAGCTTCTAGACGACAGTCAGCGGAAATCCAGGGCTCTCAGTGATACAAGTACAAAGAAATTAGTTCTGCCAATGACTTGAATGAGGTTGACAGCAGATTCTTTCCTACTCAGGCCTCCAGATTAGAACACAACCCAGCCAACACCATGATTAAAATTTGTGAGATCATGAACAGACCACACAGCTAAACCAAGCCTGGACTCTTGATCCACCCACAGAAACTATGAGAAAACATATATGCATTGTTTTAAACTGCTAAATTGGTGGTAATTTGTTACACAACATAGAAAACAAATATGATCTTATGTTTTATTTCATTTGTCCCTCTCTACAGTATACTGGTATTGCAAACTAGAAGGAAAGAATAAGACACTTTATTTTTTTTATTTTTTTAATAAGACACTTTAATATGGACAGAAAGGAAAGCATAGTTTTTTGGTTTACATGTTAATGAATCAAACTATGGAGAAAACAATCCTTCAGTTTAGGCAGCAATTACTTTGTAATGAACTTAAAAACCACCAAGCAAGTTATCTCTGACTAAAGATTTCTCCATTCTTAGCCAATTTCTTTCCCTGAAATACCCACTCTTGCCTTTTCCTATGGTTGAACACAATGAACTATTTCACATACTATCATTCTAATGATAACACATAAGTGTCCAAATTCTTTCATATTACTGGTCTAATTTGAATTTCAAAACAATTATGTAAGGTAAGAACACAAGAACTGTGACATTCTCAAATGTAGGGGCATAGTTGTGAATCCAGTGGTTATCCATGGGCCTGAACACATCAAAGGCACTCAGGAAGTGCTAAAATGAATGAAGATTACTTTTTCAGATAAAGAAATAATAGTTCAGAAAAAATAAATAACTTGCCTGGCAAAGCCTGTACACAAAAGTCTGAAAATTAAAACTCAGACCATCTGCAACAGAGGCCAAAAGTTATTTTCTATAATAGCATTTTGCCCCGAAAGGGAAACACATTTAGCTATTAACAGCCATTAACCTTTTTGCTCAAATTTGCATCTCTCTTTAGCAAAGAACCCCGAAGGAAGGGGTGCAAGGAGAGAAGAAAGAAAACATCATGGGTATGGAGCATTGTCCAGCCTGTGGAACGCCTTGAATATCTGAGACACAGCAGGATCACCGTAGATGCCTCTAGGTAGAGCTGCCTTTTGACAAAGGGAAGATGAGATGGAAAATGAAATGTTAAGATTTTAAAGGAAAACTGCCTATTTATTTCCTTTTTTAGCATGGCCTTTGAAAATGTAAATCAAACACGAGGAGGTTAAGAGCCATCCTGCTAAAAGATGAAAGGGTCAACCAGGAAATTAGAGAAGAATTAAAAAGATTCGTGGAAACTAATGCGAACGAAGATACAACCATTCAAAATCTTTGGGATACAGCAAAAACAGGCCTGAGGGGGAAATATATCAAAATACAAGCATCCATCCAAAAACTGGAAATAACTCAAATACAAAAGCTAACCTTGCACCTAAAGGAGCTGCAGAAAAAACAGCAAATATGTCCTACACCCAACAGAAGAGAGTTAATAAAGATTTGAGCAGAACTCAATGAAATAGAGACCCGAAGAACTGTGGAACAGATCAACAAAACCAGGAGTTGGTTCTTTGAAAGCATTAATGAGAAAGATAAACCATTAGCCAGCCTTATTAAAAAGAACAGAGAAAAGACTCAAATTAATAAAATCATGAATGAAAAAGGAGAGATCACTACCAACACCAAGGAAATACAAATGATTTTAAAAACATATTATGAGCAGCTATACGCCAATAAATTAGGCAATCTAGAAGAAATAGATGCATTTCTGGAAAACCACAAACTACCAAAACTGAAAATGTAAACCAACAATTGTCTTTTTTGAAAATGAATTTCCAAAAGCTTTTTTAAAAATAATTTTGCTACTAACACTTTCTCGTATTCTAATGTAACCTCAAACAATAGCTCATCATATAAGTCCCTGTCTCAATGAGAATACTGGGTTGATTTGGAAGCCACATCATGAGATGTTGAAGAAAATACCAACTGAAGCTGAATACCAGTAGCATCTTCAACCTGTCACGAATATCAAATCATCAGTATTCTGTTACCCTAAGTCTTCTCATTCTTGTTCATCTTAAATACATGATTTTCTAGTTTTTTTTTTCCATACACAAAAGCAGTGGTCATTGAAAAGATACTAAGATTCCCTAAGCAGTAGTTTTATGGTATTGATGCTTACCAGCCAAAGACCACCAGGAGAGATACCTAGGTTTATTACTTGCTGCAGCAAGGAAGCCTGCACATCATGGTGACATGTCAACAAAAGGCTGTTGGGGAGGGCTTATTTTAGGATTTGGGTTTGTGGTGCCTTTGGCAAATTTTCAAAGAAGTGGAGGTTTGGTTTGGATTAGGTGCCATCAGAAAGCAGAGGCAATTTAGTAACAGGATATCTTAATAACTTTTATCCAAGAGATGTGAGAAATAAAATAGGGTTGGAATTGGTAAAGAAAGAGTGGCCATCTTATAAGCTAGAAGAGAGGGAAGTGTGGACAATTTTGTGGTTTTCAGCATTCTTGTTTTTGGCTGAGCTCAGACATGATTATGAAATGGCCATGTTTTTGTTTCATTCCATCAGGGACACAGATGGACCTCATCTGATGTTGGTATTCTGTGCATTCTCGTTTGTGTTCAGTGAGAGATCCCTACCAGAATACAGCTGTCAGGAATGCTTTGTTCTTTCTCAGTGTACATTCAGGTTGTCAGTAGAGAACCACTTCTCTCTATTCACAGACTATTTGGTTCTGATGAGACTGACTCTGTCCTTCTGTCTAAGGATGGGCACATGATGTAGGTCTGGTGAACGAAACTTCTGTATCTCTCAATATACAGTGAATGTTTCAGAAATGACACTTGACTCAAGGACGGCTAGTGACAGCCAGTACCCATAGAAATTTTGCTGAAGCTACCTGGAAAGAGGTGTATTTCTTTAATGAGACCATTTAGGCCCAGAGGTTATAATGGGTTAAGATGTTTTTACTATCTCTACATCAGGAGTTGTAAGCCCCTACTCTAAAGCATCTGGATTTCCTGATAAACACAAAACCATGGTTTCTTAAACTATCCATTTTCCTTGTTAAATTTGAACTGGAGTATGTACTTTCCCAGAATTGCTTATTCATAAAACATCTACTTTGGAAAACTGACAATTATCCACTTGCTTTGCCTCATACATTATATTTTTTGTTTTTCTGTTCCTTTTTCTTTAACCACCTGAGTGCCTGTGGCACATAAAACCTCCACTAACTGCCAGAAGGCTAAACAATCTCTTTTCAGACTGTAATACTGTGCTTTATAAGAAATATATACATTTGGTCACTCAGATGACCAAAATCTATTTTTCATATATAATTGGTCTTTGTTGCCCATTTCTGGCACAGAGCTTCTAAAACCTTTGGAATTTCCTGTCATAAAAGCAATAAAGTATCTTTTGCTATGTTAATGAGGGGACTCTTGGAAAACCCTTAGGAAATATAAAGATAAGGGGTCTGGTCGCCAGGAAAACCAACCAAGTGGAGGAGAAAGGCCTATCTAATGAAGCCTCTATAAAAATCAAAAAGGATGGAGTTCACAGAGCTTCTGGGTTGGTGAGCACTTAGAGATGTATGGAGAATGGTGTACCTGGACAGGGCATGGAAGCTCTGAGTCCTTTCCCCATGCCTTGCCCAATGCCTTTCTTCCATATGACTGTTCCTGAGTTATACTCTTCTATAAAAAATGTGTAACCTGATAAGTAAAATGTTTTCCAAATTTTGTGAGCTGCACTAGCAAATTAATCAAACCTAAGGAAGGAGTAGTGGGAACCTCTGATTTATAGCTAGTTGGTCAGAAGCACAAGTGATAACCTAGGCTTGTGATTGGTATCTGAAGTGGGGGGTCAGTCTTCTAGAACTGAACCCTTAATCTGTGGGATCTGACACTATATCCAGGTAGATAGTGTCAAAATTGAGTTGGTTTGTAGGACACCCAGCTGGTGTCTAGAGAATTGCCTGTTGGTGGTGCAGGAAAACGCCCCCTCCACACGTTGGAAATTGGGTCCAGGAACCCAAAAGACAGACCAACCCTCCTACTAGCAGCTGATGGGGAGCAGAATTTGTCACCCCAAAATATACCTCTTGGGCGTAAGGATTATTTTAGGCTGATTATTTTTAAAAAACAGCAGACATGAAGGAAGTTCTGAAAACCAAGTAGAAGTTACCCTTTTGTAAGAGACATTTACATTTTATAAAGGAAATATATTTGAAAGGATTTCTCCCTCTCAGTACCAAACGGATGACTCAATCTCTAGAACCTCTTATCAATGGAGAAGGCAGGGACTTAACTCTGCATAACAACCTTTCCCTTGATTACTCTGCTTTGCCTTGTAACCTCTCAGACTGGCTCCCCACCCCCAATACAGTTTACCTTTAGCTGGAGATGTTAATTCAATGTGGTGGCTTGGGGAGTTATGCACTTTTCCTGGGTATCTCCTGTGCATATAGGAGGTATACATGCTATTAAAATAATTATTGATTTTCTCTTATTAATCTTTTTATTACAAAGGGCTCTCAGCCAAAAACCTTAGAAGAGTAGAGAAAAAGTTATTTTTCCTCCCCCCACATGGCCAATAAAGGCTTTCTTGTTCCATTGTGCAGGTCTTTATTTCAGGATCCTTTTGAGAAGGTTATGGTGGCCATTTTTGTCTCTATGTTGGAAGAGCTTTCTTAAGAAATAAATAACACAAAAAAAGCAGAGCCAAAATATCGAGAAAGACTGTATCATGTTGCCATTTAGTCTTGTGAATATTTCCTCTATTTGAAGTAAAAAAAACACTCATGAAATTCTTAGTTACCAATAAGTTACCTTTTGGTTTCAAGTATTTTCTGGTTGGGCTTCTGTTTTCTCCAACAGAAATACAGTTCTCCTACTCCCTCACATTAACGTTTTAGTACATGAAGTATATCAAATAAAAAGAAATCCATACTAAGATAGGAGACATTTTAATTAGAAAAAAAAAAAAAAGACAAGTGCAGTTGTGAAAACACTCCACTCTCAGAAATCTGTGTCACAAAATCAAATGGAAAAACGTTTTCTCCCATTACATAAAGAAGAGGAGCAAAGACAGGCTTAATTTTTTAAGGGGTGCTGGACAGGCAAGGGCAAACGACCGGTGCCGGCTGACAAGAGAAGTTTTCCTGTGGTCAGCTGATTACCCAGGAGAAACCAAGAAGGGGGACAATTTCCACTTTTCAGTGTTTGCCAAGGCTTTGGGATAAGCCGAGTTTAGGGACCTAATCGGAAGGAGAGAAAACCTAACTAGAGTTTGGTCAAGACAAAGTAGAGGGTAAGTGAGAAATGGGCAATGGTGAACACTTGGTCAAGTATAATCAGGCAGTTTGTGGTTTTGAAGATCCACAAGCATCTTGATAAGAAGGATAATGACCATTCCTTTATATCTAATGCTTTGTTACTTTAGGCTGCCAATTAAGAGATTCAAGGTTTAATCTCCATTTCCTTAAATTTAGCATATGTATCTGTTCCTACAGACTACCCTGTTTTTAGACATTATCTTTTTCTTTAACATAGTATAAAATGGCTCAAATCCCAATTCCATGAGAAGTGGGAAACAGTCATCAGCAAAAATCTGTGAGGTTTTCCAGAGACAGAGAAGAGAAGAACTTATTTTCCTTGATTCAGTCCACACTGCAGCCTACTTCACCACTATCTCACTCTCCGCTGATAATCTGAGTTCCAGAGCTTCAGTCCTTCCATGAGAGGGTAGAGAAATGCCTTACAAATGTGCCCAGGAAATTCTCTTTAATACCCCTGCTTCTGTGACCTCTACTTGTTTTTACATTTAAGTTGGTGGCCAAACTGGTATTTTTATGTCTCTTTTACATGCCCTGCATAGGTGATCTCCTAATTTGGGAATAGGAGGTTATTAGTACTTAATATCTTATGGCCTCAGACATAAATAAGACTAAATACTTCCATTTAACATACTGTTTTTACATTCTTCATATTATGAATGGATTATTCATAATAAAGTCAGAATAGCTAAGTAAACACACACTGGGAAAATTATAATCAAATTATCAGATATAATATTTTTAAAATTACATAGCTAATGAATACGTAGAATGCTAAGATTAGAACAGGAGAGTACAGTGGGAAAAGTTACAAAGAAAAAAGATAAGTTAGCACTTAATCTTTAATATTTCATTCACTGATTTTTAAAGTGCATTTTTATATTATTAATTCTAAAACAAACAACATTCATACTGATAGGGTTCAGAATGACTCTCCCCAGAATGTGCCATCTTGGTAAATAGACTATTTTGAGCTGAAGACAATCAAGGCCCAAAAGACTCAGAAAGAGCTTTTACTTCCCCCTTAACTCCCTAAAAGAATATAGATAGAAGGCCTGGTCCGGGAAGAGTTCACCAGAGTTAATGACAAAGAATATGGGCTCGGTGTGGTAAGATGGCAGGAAGCCCTCACAGAACCTGTTTGTTCAAAGTCGTCTCTGTATCCCATTGTCTCTGCATGGCATTACAAACATATGTTTATCAAACATTTGCTCTTCTATCTTCCTGTAAAATATTTTCTTCCTTATGGCAGTCCCAGACCCCTAACCTCTTCTTAGCTCAGGATAGCATATAAGCCTCAATTGCCTGACTGCCTGTGGTTCTCATATTCTTATGGGGCCCCAACTCATATGCAATTAAACTTCATTTTCTTCTGTTAATCTCTAACGAGAATTTACTTATTCGACAAGGCAGAGGAATCTGGAAGGATAGACAAAAATTTTTCCTTCTCTAAAATAGCAAGGATGATTTTATTGAATTACACATCATGGAGAGTTACTCAGGCTGATACCAGTGTGTTTCCTTTCAGATCTATACCCACAGTAAGAATGCTTTTCAGATGTGTTATTGTTCTCAACCATCAACTTAAAGGTATCTTTATGGGCAAACTATTGAAAGATTTATCAATATTTTATTTATTTTACTCATATATGGTGGCCAGCATTTCAGAAATCTAACAGGGCAAGGAAATATTTAGTTTCTTCATAAGAAATCTAGCTTAAAGTGTAAATTCAACAAAATTTAAAACATTTATTTTTAAAAAGATTGGTTTATTTATTTTAGAGAGAGAGCGTGTGAGCTAGGGGAGGGGCAGAGGGATAGGAAGAGAGAAAATTTCAAGCAGACTCTGCACTGAGCATTAAGCCCAATGCAGGGTTTATCTCACAACTCCGAGATCATGCCCTGAGCAGAAATCAAGAGTCAGACACTCAACAGACTGAGCCACCAGGTGCCCCTGAAACCCTTATTTAAAATAAAAATTAAAAATTAGCAAAAAAATACATTTAGCAAATATTTAATATTCCCTATAGAAATTGTTGAATCAGAGCCACTAAAATATTTTTATATCAATAAAATATCCCTTAAACATTTTCTTTTTGAATAAGGAATATGTTGCTATTGCCCAAATGATAGAGAATCTGTGCTTATACTGCCATTCCATGATTTAGGCCAGAAATGGAGGTGGGTCTTTGTTGATATATGGATTGTTTATTTTACAGTTTTCCTCTGGGAAGAAGAGAAATTAGAATTTAGGTAGTAGGCTCTATACCATACCTGTGCATATTTTGTATTATGCATTTCATAATTATCTCATATATATTTTAAGATGTTTAATTAAGTAAAACTATAGAGTTAATGGTACAAATAAAAATTAAGTCATAGAAGTAATAATTTTCCTATATTTTTGAGGCTATCTTCATTTGATATAGCTACACAGTGAATTAGGAAAGGCTACAATATATTTTTGCTTCTCACCTCTGGAAAGACAGGCTTAAACATCTATGTAAGTTAAAAACCCATTTGGGCTGCCTTCACTGCATCATTAAGAACTCATTCTGGAGTTTTCATGTCAATTAGGCAACATTATTCTTCAATGGACTCAGATTAAGCACTGTACTAGGTTGTATAAGGAGATATGCCTGCCTTCAAAATTCTAATGATCATTTGAGGTAGAGAACATACATGGTGAAGAGGTATAATCCATATATATTAACAAGCTTATAAGAACAAACCATAGATGAGCTAGTATTACTAATATTACTTATGACCATAACTCTGAAGTCAAGCAAACATTATACTTTTGATCTCTTTTTGGCTGAAGGTAGCATATCATAAAAACAAACAAACAAATCAAACAAAAATATACAAACTTAAAAACCCTACCAGCTTTAAACAAAGAAACCTGAGATAAAAATCTTGGTCAGTAGTTCTACAAGTGTGATAATTTTTTAATCCCTCTGAGCCTGTTTTTTCCTCTGAAAAATGTGAAAAGTTATTTGTCTCCTAAAACAGAATTATGCAAAGATCTGTGCCTGACAAACTGTAAGCATTCTATAAATGTAATGCTCATTACAATGCATATAATAATTGCTAAGAAATACCTAACTGGGGAAAATGGTAGTATATATGACCATATAAAACAGCTTTTTCGGGACGTCTGGGTGGCTCAGCGGTTGAGCGTCTGCCTCTGGCCCAGGGCAGGATCCCAGGATCCGGGATCGAGTCCCACATCAGGCTCCTTGCAGGGAGCCTGCTTCTCCCTCAGCCTGTATCTCTGCCTCTCTGCCTCTCTCTCTCTCTCTCTCTCTCTCTCTCTCTCATAAATAAATAAAAAATATTAAAAATAAATATCCATATACTAATAGATAAGTAGGGGAAAAATAAAACTTGGAACTATTAAACTTTTAAAAGGAAAAAATGCAGGAAAAAGAAGAAAAAGGAAGATGGAGAAGAAGAAGAGGAGGACGCTCTAGAGAGAAGCAAAAAGAAGGCAGAAGGGAAGGAGAAATCAGGCAAAAGAGAGAGGAGTGTAGCACACCTTAGAAGTATTCTTTTAAAAAAATGAAGGAAAAGGAAAGAAATCTTTCATAGTTTCAAGGCAATTCAAATGAAACTTGCATCTATTAAAATTAAGTTATGAGTTATAAGCTGATGTAAAAACAGAATGAGATTAACAGAGAAATTCAGAATTAAGGAACTCAATTTGAGAATAAAACACAGAATTTTAAAATGCACACAGAGTAGCAAAGTGCACAAACAATGCTGCCAGAAAGTAAGTGGTCTAGAAGCAAGTATTGGTAAATGTTCCAGAGAGAATAAAGAGAGAATAGTGGGTAGCCTAAAAAAATACAATATTTGGAATGGAAAATAAATTTTTAAGAATATGATGCAAGGAAAGTTTTCTATAATAAAAGAAGACCAGGTATTCAACCTGAAAGTGCTCACTGTGTACCACGACAATTCATAATGAATGTTAATGCTAACACATATCCTTGTGAAATGACTAAACCACAAAGGTACATTCCTAAAGGCCTTCAGTCAGAAAATCAAGCCATTAAGTTGGGGGAAAATATTAACATTAACTACTATTTATTTTCAAGAACATTAGACATAAGAAGTATAAATTACAATACCTACTGTGTTTTTAAAAAAATAATTATTTCTCCCCAACTTTTAAACATTTAGAAACTAGATGTTGCATTATAGGAAAATGAAAAACCCAACAAGAAAAGGACACAAAAAAACACTAATTATCATGAGCAGTTTTCTTTGATTTAAACTTCTACTTCTGTGTATGTGTGTGTATGTGCACGTGTGTACATTTATACAAGTAAGCACTCATTTTGTGGTTGAGATCTGATAGTACACATCATTCTTTTTCACATGTAAAGATATTTAACAATTTATATTGGTCATATATCAAAGTATATGACTACTTTGATAACCAAAAATACAATACACCAACTCAATCAGGATAGAAATGTAACCTTACTTTTCCCAAGGTCAAATATTGCTTAAATGACAAAAATGACAAGCCTTTGATAAAAAAAAAAAAATGGGGGCAGAATTACAAGTAAAGTACTACATTCCCTGGGGCATCTGGCTGGCTCAGTAGGCAGGGCATGTGACTCTTAATCTCAGGGCCCTGAGTTCAAGCCCCATGTTGGATGTAGAGCTTATTTTTTAAAAAATATTACATTCCCTTAATGTTCAATTTAAAGTGAGACACAAAGCAGGCATGCAATAAGAATAATGCTTTTAAGAGAATCCATTATCAGGTCTGTAGCATTAAAATAATAGGTTATGGTGTTTCTATTCAATAGTTTTACAATGTACTCAGAGAATGGCCAAAAGTAAGCACACATACACCAATCTTCTCCTTCCTCTTTGACCCAGTATATAACTATAGTGGGTACTGCTCAAAGAGGTTTAGCCATTCCCTTACCTCAACACAAAATTTCATATGAATTTTAACCAAAAAATTTACAAAAGGTGTTATGGTAGGGTTGCCTGGGTGGCTCAGTTGGTTGAGCACTCCACTCCTGATTTTGGCTGGAGTTGTGGTTTCAGGGTCATGGGATCAAGCCCACCTTGGGCTCTGCACTCAGCATGGGTCTGCTTATCCCTCTCCCTCTGCTCAGGCAGGTATAAGCACACTCTCTCTGTCTCTCTTTCAAATAAATAAATAAAATATTTTTAAAAATGTGTTACATTAGTAGCTCTACTTTTAATATACTTGGTGCATCTCAGAACATGTAAAAAGACAAGATTTTTTTTTAAAAAAGGACATAATATAAACTAGTAGGGAGGAATGTCATCCTTCCATATTTCTCCCTTCCAACCTCCTTCAATTCAACTCCTGATACTATACTGCACACAAAAGTAGTCTACCAATTATATTTCCAAAGAAAATACTTCCCATTAATATTTTCAAAGCTATCCAAAACTCTTATTTTTCTACCACTACTTAAATACACTGGGCATTTCTACATATTCAGAAAATTTAGCTATCTGAAGAATTTGTTTATTCACTTTATACATAGTACCATTAAACAACACTACACACATGTAAGGATGATTACCATCCAAGGTAACTTCTAATTTGGCTATCTTAGCCATCAACGTGTCCTTCTCACTTCCTTCTCTACACCAATCCAGTAGACAAATATAAATATACTATTCAGAAGTGGTTGAACAATTCAAATTAATTTCCAAAAATATTGTACAGAAGACAAGCTTTCCTATGTGTTTCAACACAAAGTGTACAAATGGGCTAATTTTATTCATACAGTTCTTAAACATCTAGAAACTAGATGTTGCAATATTGGGATTTATTTGTCCTTTATGTACTATAAACAGAGCAAAACAAAATATGGCTCAAAGAAGAGGTTTAGCCATGTCATTCCCAAATGATAAGATTCATACAAATTTTAATAAAATATTAACAAAACATGTTCTTTTAGTACCCCTACTTTTAACTTATTTTGTGCATCTCAGCAAATTCGGAACATGAAAGATTAGATATTTCAAAAAAGGACACAGCTTTATCAACTATGTATGCAAAAGTGGAATATAATGCATATATAGATCAGTGGTTATGACATGAAAATATCCTCTAAATTTGAACTCTTTCTTTCTTCTCAGAGTTTTTTGTTCTACCTACAACCCACTGAACAAATGTGGTCCTGTGTTATCCTTGGTGTGTCCTTCCTAACGGTGGTCTAAAGATTCCATTTCCAAAAGGCCTACCAGAAGACATTTGTTCTTTAAGAATTTTTTTTAATATACAAAAAGTTAGTTAATAAAACCTGTGATTTCGAACTATACTTTTTAATCAAATGTCAGCAACCCCTTCAGATCTAGGCTTCGAAGTCTAGATGTAGCACAATAAGAATCTGAAGTTGAATTCCAAAAGGCTGAGGTAAAAACTGAAAGAAGTCTTTTTTTTTTTTTTTTGAGAGAAGTCTTTTTCATGCCATATGTGTTAAGAGTTTTATAAATGACCAGCGCATCTCTCCGAATGTGGGGCCTGCCCCACTGGTCAAGATCGTAAGTTGTTCTATCTTTTCTCTCACCCACTCACTCTCCAGGGCTGGCAGCAGGCCTACCGCCCACCTGCTGGCTGCTGACCTCTCCCCTGGCCTTGTCTGGGGCTCCACCCACCTGCTGGGGCAGAAAGGCCCTGCTCTGTCCTGGTCAGCATCAGCGGCATCTACTTCAACTGGGACCCAGCAGTTCAGCCCCGTCACAGAATGTGCATGTCTCCTGTCAGGACGAGCTCACCTCCAAGAAGGCCCCTTCCCATGCCTTGGGCATTCTGGCATCCTCCAGCTTCTGTGCCTTCTGCAGGAGTCAAACAGCAAACAGTAGTCTGGAAGCCGGATAGCTCCACCAGTGCAATTAGGGCACCGACGCGGGTCGTCGCAGCCTTAGGTCCGGCAGGCTCTCAGAGTGCAGGAGCAGATGCGCAGGAACAGACGCGCGAGAGTCCCCAGTCGCTAGAGCCTACTGAGGCTGCCCGCTGCAAGGGCTTCCGGAACCCTAGGGGGGAGGCACGCGTGTGATCGGAAGAGCCCCTAGGGGCACCAGCTCAAAGGCCGGAAGTGGCTGGAAAATCAACAGCGCGCGATCCAACAGTGACTGGAAGGTCCTTTGTTACCACAGCACTGGAGCAGGTAGATGGCCAGAAGGGCCTGGGTTCCACCGCAGTCGGGCTGGATTGTGGCATGAAGAGCCCCACAGGTCCTTACCACAGCAGCCATACTGTGTTTGAAAGGGCAACGGGGTAAGGAGCTCAAGGGCAGTGACTGGAAGGTACCTCAGGGCATCAGTGTGTGCCTGGGATGGTTGCAGATAAGAGTCCTAGATTCTGTCCACACCACGAAGGCGGGTTGGTGACTGAAAGGAACCTCCTGACACCAGCATGTGGGAAGAAAGATGGCCGAAAGGAAAAGCCTCCAATTCTCTAGAACACTGACAGGCCATTGGCTGGTAACCAGAAGAGCCCTAGTGCTCCAGGAGATGGCATGCAAGGTGACTAGAAAGACCCTTGTTTTCCCAGGAGGCAGGCACACTAGTCACTGTTAAGCCTTGTCTAGGAAAAAGTGCATGTCTGGAAATTAGTAAGGAAAGGCCCTTAATAAAAAGTGACTATTGCAATAGAGAGACAGGGACAATTACACTAAGCAGATGTCTAAAACCTAAGCCACAAACAATTTAGGGAAGAGGTGGGTAAGCAAAGCTTTTATATGCAGAAACCACGGGATAGGTGGCTGTGGAAGGAGAAAAGAGAATGCAGAAAGCTATTAGCAGGAGGGCTTACAACTTAACAACTCTATTAAATATTGCAATAAAGGAAAGGTTGAGGCAGAAAATGTTTATCTGTGCCTAATCACCTGAGTCACAAGCTGGGCTTAAGGTGAGAAAACAAGTTACAGTGCAGGAGGTTCAGGTAAAGTTTAGGGCTTAGCTGTCCTAGTCAAGCTTGTCTACAGCTACGTCAAGCACAACGTTTCATCAATCTTGTTAGTCCCTTCTCTTGTTCAAGACAGGTTCCATGATACAGTCTTTGAACAATGTAGGGGTAAGGAGAATCTGAATTAGTGGATGGCTAAGTGAAATAGTTCTCAGGATCAGTTTTTTTCTTATTTTTGTCTCTATGGGACCAGTTAAACCATCTATTAGACCCACTGGCAGAAGTCACTTGTTTCAGGGTCCTACAGATCAGGCTTCTGAAAAGAGTGATGCCTAAAATACAAAATGATAAATATTATTATCATTTCAAGTAAAGAGCCGGGAATTGAACACTAAAGGTATCCACTCCAGTGACTTCCAAGAGGTCAGTGGTTAAAAATCTTACAATTACACAACATTGCTCATTGGGTTTTTGATGCTTTTGGTGACATTACCTATAAGCCTCTGTTAGCTCTCTTATAAGGGAATGCCAGTCTGAACAATTTATCCGATTTTACCAGTGGTCCAGACACTTGTCCTGGAAGAAATCAGCCCATGTATAGTCTGCTGCAGTAATGAATCCTTCAAGATATAATCAGATTGGTCTGGCTTTAGTTCAACAGTGCTTCTTCAGATCCTAGAGAAAAAGCCACCTATAAGGCCACCTGTAATCCCTAGAAGAATATGGTAGTCAGATTTTAGTTCTTAGTGATACCAAGGTAAGAGGGAGGTAGAAAAATTGGAAATGTTAGTTTGGAGGGATATAACCAGGTATTAAAAGCAATAGGAAGAATGAAAAACCTGGTATAGTTTGACAGTTTGGGCAAGGTAATTGGATCCATTCTAATTTACAAGTAGAGAACAAAAATGGTTTTTCCACCATGGGAGAGAAAGCCAGTTTAATCTCTACCATAAAAGACAGAATTTGCATACTACCAGTTACTTCCAATTTATAAAAAGGTATGAAATAGCTCAAAGATGATGAACAAGACCAGAATTTGATAACCCAGAAGGATGTACTATAGTTTTTGTTTGTTTGTTTAGTTTCAAGTGTATAACATACTGATTTGACAGTTCTATGATATGCAATACTCACCATGATAAGTATAATTACCATCTGTCACCATACAACATCATTACAATGTTATTGACGATATTCCCTGTGCTGTATTTTTCATTTCTGTGACTTAATTTATTATATTAACTAAAATTTTGTACCTCTTAATCCCATCACCTTTTTCACGCACCTCCCATCCCCCTCTCCTCTGGCAACCACCAATTTGTTCTCTGTATTTATGAGTCTTTCTTGTTTGTTTGTTCATCTGTTTTGTTTTTAGATTCTACATATAATTGAGATCATATGGTATTTATCTTTCTCTGTTTGACTTATTTCATTTAGCATAATACCCTCTAGGTCCATCCATGTTGTCACAAATGACAAGATCTCATTCTTTTTTATGGCTGAGTAATATTCCTCGTGTGTGTGTGTGTGTGTGTGTGTGTGTGTGTTTGTATACACACCACATCTTCCTTATCCATTCATCTATCTATGGACACCTAGGCTGTTTCCATGTCTTGGCTATTCTACATAAAGCTGCCATAACAATAGGGGTGCATGTAACTTTTAGACTTAGTGTTTTTGTATTCTTTGGGTGAATATCCAGTAGTGGAATTACTGGATCATATGGTAGTTCTATTTTCAATTTTTTGAGGAAATTCCATGCTCTTTTCCACAGTGGCTGTAGCAGTCACCAACAGTGCACTAGGGTTTCCTTTTCTCCACATCCTTACCAACAGTTGTTATTTCTTATCTTTTTGATACTAGCTATTCTGACAGGTGTGAGGTGGTAGCTCATTGTGCTTTTGATTTGCATTTCCCTGATAATTGGTGATGCAGAGCATCTTTTCATGTGTCTATTGGTCATCTGTATGTCTTCTTTGGAAAAATGTCTATTCAGTTCCTCTGCCCATTTTTTAATAAAAAAAATGTTTTGGTGTTGAGTTGTAGGAGTTCCTTATATATTTTAGATATTAAGCTTTTTATCAGATATATCATTTGCAAATACCTTCTCCCATTCAGTTGGTTGCTTTTTTTTCTCTTGTTGATGGTTTCCTTTGCTGTACAACAGCTTTTTGTTTGGTAGTCCCAATAGTTTATTTTTGCTTTTCTTTCCCTTGCCTGAGGAGATATATCCAGGAAAATGTTGCTAAGGGTGATGTCCAGGAGATTATTGTCTATGTTTTCTTTTAGAAGTTTTATGGGTTCATATCTCACATTTTTAAGTCTTTAATCCATTTTGAATTTATTTGTAGGAAAGTGATCCAGTTTCATCCTTTTGTATGTAGCTGTCTAGTTTTGCCAACACCAATTTTTGAAGAGACCATCCTTTCCTTGTTTTATATTCTTGTCTTCTTCATTATAGATTAATTGACCATATAAGTCTGGGCTTATTTATGTGCTCTCTATCCTGTTCCATTTATCTATGTGTGCTATAGGTTTTTATTGCAACATAATATTTTTAACCTCATTTATTTTTTCTTTCAGTTTTATTGAGATATAATTGACATACAGAAAATAATGTTTTTTTTTTTCCTTGTGATGAGAACTTTTAGGATTTACTCTCTTGCAACTTTAGAATGTACCATAATGTACTCTTAACTATAGTCATCATGTTGTACATTACATCCTTAGTACTTACTTATCTTATAACTGGAAGTTTGTACCTTTTGACCCCTTCATTCAATTTATCCACTCCCATCCCCTCTTCTGGTAGCTATAAATCTGATCTATTTTTCTATGAGTTTGGTGTTTTAGTTTCCACATAGAAGTAAGATCATAAAGTGTTTGTCTTTCTCGGACTTATTTCACTTAGCATAATGTCCCGAAGGTCCATCCATGTTGTTGCAAATGGCAGGATTTTCTTATTTTTATAGCTGAATGGGATTCCTTAGGGTATATACGTCACATTTTCTTTGAACATTTATCTATTAATGGATATTTAGGTTATTTCCATGTCTTGGCTCTGTAGATAATGCTCCAGTAAACATGGGGGTACAGATATTTCTTTGACATAATGTTTTGTTTCCTTCAAATGTATACCCAGAAGTAGAATTGCTGGATTATATGTTAGTCCTATTTTTAATATTTTTAGAAAACTCTGTGCTGTTTTAACATAGTAGCTGACCATGCATTTTTCTCCACATCCTTGCCAGCATCTGTTATCTCTTATCTTTTTGATAATAGCCATTCTGAAAGGTGTGAGGTAATATCTCATTGTGCCTTTGATTTGCATTTCCCTAATGATTAGTGATGTTGAGCACCTTTTTGGAAACATATATATTTTTTTTTTTTACAGTAACTCTTCCCTCTTTTGAGCAACAATAATTTCAAAGAAATATTATTCGGGATGATACAATAAGGCTGGTCTCATTAGAGTTTGCCTGATTATTTATATAGATGTAGTAAGAATGATTCTCTACATAAGCCTTTTTAAGTTTACTGGAAGTTGTCATAAGGAATTTCAGATTGGAATCTTAAAAGCCTCTTGAGGCTAGGAAGCTAAGTTAAGAATTTGCCATCATTTTACCTACAATATCTATATATTTGAGTGAATCCTTCTTTTCTTGAGGTCACCAAAGTATCCTAAGATTCCTTGGCCTATCAGGAAGTGATTTTCCTTATTTATCTGTAAGTCTAGAAGTCTTGTGATCCAGGTACCAGGCCAGTTTTCCCAAGAAGGCTTTTTAAGGATTTGCTCCATAAAGTCAACCCTAGCTCCTTAAAAGTGTCTAGTTGTAGCTCATTAAATAAACTTCATTCTCAAATATGAAATTCTAGACAAAGCCTCAGTTGCATAACCAATGCTTCCAAATACGTTTTATTAACAAGAAAGATGGACTCATTGAATCTGTGCAAATAACTAATATTACCACGAAAATAAGAATACTCAATAAGAGTTTCTGAATCAATAGAGGGATCAAACAGGGATAGAAAGATAAATGTTTCATTCTTTTTACAAAAGTGTAGTCTACTAAATTGTCATGAGTTAGAGATAGCTTATATGCAGAAGTAGAACATTAAAGTACAAGCAGTATTCCTAACAAACCCTATAATCATCCTTCATCAGTTCATTCAGTCCTGTGTAATTAATTATTGTTCCATTTGATCTGGGTTAGCAGTCTCATGAACTCATCTGTTTTTCCACTAGAGTTCCAGAAACTGAGTTCTGACTTTAGCCACTGATATGGTTTTAAAGTTGTTATAGTGATGTCATCAAAACTGTACCCAAGAATACCCAGTCTTTTTCCATGCATCTCTGAGACAGTCCTTCTTTGTTGAAGACAAACATTCTGGCATGTAGCTGATGGCAGGCACTTTCAGGGAAGCCTCAGAATAAACAGAAACTATGTTGTATATGACAAAAGATAAAATAGATATGGTTAAGTCATTACTGATAATTTTCAAAATGGATGATCTGATATGAGCTCATTATGAAAATAATGTGATTAACCAGGAAGTTTGCTTGTTTTATGGCCTGCAAAATGAAAAATTCAATCCAAAATGTTTTGGACAGAAAATTATAAATATAATGATTAGCCCTATTTTGAAAGAAAAGTGGATATCTAACTTATAAAAATGGATGAATATAATGTTGACAGAGAAAAAAATCTTCGAATGTAACATGTAATACTCCTGAGATATAATATACCATGAATACATCAGTTAATTACTTAGATTATACTCAAGAATATATCAAGAATATCAAGTAAAGCATATCAAATCTCTAGCAGGTCCTGAACATCTTTGTATTAACAAAATTCCATAATAAGTGATGTGAATTCTCAGTTGAAAACCATTGGTCTAGAACATGCTGGATTCACTTTTGAGAAGTAAAATTTGACCAAGTTCACATTTAAAATAATAACTGAAATTATCATTAGTAACATTATACTACTGTTGTCTAATATCAAGAAAAGCAGCACCAGGACTCTGATAAGTAGAAGTATCATTGGTATCAAAGGCATGATAAGTATCTAGAAATTTCATTTAATTTATTATTAAATATTTATATTAATAATATTTTTACCTGTACATATTTATCTAGGAAAGGCTAAGTGTCTCTTCTGACTTACAGTGCTTTCCATGTAGCTCAAAACATCAAATAAATTTAACTATTGGTAGCAACTTTCTTTTTACAAGGTGAAGGAACAAATCTTTTGTGATTTTTCATGGACCTAGGAAATGCAGACAGTTTTAGGTACAAAAGATAACATTTAGGATTCAGTTTTAGAAAGATAGAATGTCAAAAGTCGTCAGGGCATTTAAAAACTTAATTAAATAGGATCATGGGTAAGTGAAAAATAATACTTGGCTACCCAAGTGACAATGGAAATTTTAAGAGAAAAATATAGGAACTAACATGATTATAAAAACTCTTAGGTCTTTTAAAAGTGAGAATATTTTGTTTTCTTACATAATCAGAAGCATTATAGAGTCAACATAAGGCATAGGAAATTATTCTAATAAGACATAGCCTAATTGCTTAAAAAGCAGATTACTCAGAAGATAAGGAAAAACCTTTTATAACCTCTTATTAAGAGCAGACCAATTCTCTAAGAAAATTGTTCAATTTAACAGAAGGAAAAACCAAATTCTAATTTTGCATGAGTATAACATTTGATACTAAAGTTCTTTTAGAAATCATATAAATGAATTTATCAACCTTAGCTAACTTGGACCACAACAAAATTCCCTGTACAACAAAATTCCCTGTACAACAAAATTGCCCGCCAATGAATCTTTTATAACTTTTCAGGTTTGTCCTACACTTTTTTCTTTCTCATTCTGGAATAGCCAGTTCTTTTGCTTTAGAATAAAACTATTCTCTTTTTATTAATAAAAACATACTCTGCATACCTTATATACAATATATTAATTATAAAGTTTAACAATTAGTAACTTCTGTTATATAGAGGAAACTTGGAAGTGGATAATTATGAAATATGATACACTAGCATTTAATAGCAGACTAGCAAAACTTACAAACATCTCACAACTTTTTATAGTTATATAAAGGATATTATAATATATCCTTGTAGTACAGTTTCTGAACTTGGCAAAACTAAGCATTCATTAATAAATCCAAATATATATACCCTTAAAATTATGCCTAGCATTCAATATTTTAGTATTTTATCTCATTTACAATGATCTGGGTATTTAACGAATATCTATTAACATAACTTAGTATAAATGTAAGGCTTTCAGTTACCTAAATATCTTTAAACGCATTTTTTTTTAAGTAGGTTCCATGCCCATTGTGGAGCCCAATGTGGGGCTTGAACTCACAATCCTGAGATCAAGACCTTAGCTAAAATCAAGAGTCAGATACTTAACCAACTGAGCTAACCAGGTGCCCCCAAAGCATCTTTTTAAAGACAGCTTTATTGAGGGGCACCTGGCTGGCTCAGTCTGTAGAGCATGAGACTTTTGATCTTAGGGTCATAAGTTTAAGCCTCATGTTGTGCATAGAGATTATTTTTAAAAAATAGTTTTATTGAGATGCAATTCCCATACCATACAATTCAGCGAGTTTTGATAGAATACATTATTTTTAAAAATTGTGTTAAAATATATATAACATAAAACTTCCCTTGTAACCATTTTTAAGTATACATTTCAGTGGCATTAAGTACATTCCCAGTGTTGTACAACCATCACCACTATCCATTTCCAGAACCTGTTCATAATCTCAAACAAAAATTCTGTATCCCCCCAAAAAATTCTGTATCCATTAACCTGTGTCATACTTTCTATGTCTATGATTTTGTCTATTACAGATATCTCTTATAAGAGGAATCATATAATATGTGTACTTTTTATGTCTGGTTTATTCCACCTAGCATAATGTTTTCTCGATTTGTCCATGTTTTTGTCCATGTTGTAGCATACATTGAAACTTCATTCCCTTTCATGGCTGAATAATATTTCATTGTATCTCTGTACCATATTTTGTTTATTTGTCTATTGATGGACAGTTGGATTTTTCCACCTTTTGTCTATTTTGAATAATAATGCAAAGAATATTAGCATATAAGTATTTCTTTGAGTATCTGCTTTTCTTTGGGTGTACACCTTGGAGTGAATTGACTAGGCCATTTATTAATTCTATGTGTAGTTGTTTGAAATAACACCAAACTGTTTTCCACAGTGGCTGCATTATTTTCATTCCTACCAGCAATGTATGAGGGCTCCAATTTCTCCACATACTCTCCAATACTTATTTTCTGGTTTTGTTTTTAAATTATAGTTCTCTTAGTAAGTGTAAAGTGGTATGCTTTTAGCCATTTGTATGTTTTCTTTGGAGAAATGTCTATTCCATTCTTTATTCATTTTTAATTGGTTAATTGCCTTTTATTGTGAAATTATAGATGTTCCTTGTATGTTCTAAATATTAAACCCTTATCAGATACATAATTTCTAAATATTTTCTTCTATTCTGCAAGTTGTCTTTTCATGCTATTGATAATATACTTTGATGCACCAAAATTCTTAATTTTGATGAAGTTTACTTTCTTTTTCTGTTGTTGTTCATGCTTTTGGTGTCATATATAAGAATCTATTGCCAAATACAAGGTCATGAAGATTTAGCAGTGATTTCTTCTAAGAGTTTTATAGTGTCATAGCATTTATATTTAAGTTGTTACTCCATTTTGGGTTGATTTGTATAGATGGTATAAAGTAGGAGTCTGGCATCTTTTGAATGTGGAAAGCCAGTTGTCTTAGTTACCATGTGTTAAAGAGACTGTTCTTTCCCCATTAAATGGACTTGCCACCCTTGTCAAAAAGCAATTAGTCATAAATTTATGGGTTTATTTTTGAACTCTTAATTCTATTCCAGTGATCAATAGGTCTTTCCCTATGCTGATACCATACTGTTTTGATTAGTGTAGCTTTGTAGTAATTTTTGATATTGGGAAGTATGTGTCTTACAACTTTATCTTTTTAAAGATTGTTTCGTTTGTCCTGGGCCTCTTGAAGTTCCATATGAGTATGAGTTTAAGGTTTGACTTTTCCACTTCTGCAAAATAATGTTGGAATGTTGATTGGGGTTGCATTGAATGTATAAATTGCTTTGGGTAGTATTGACCTTTTGACAATATTAAGTTTTCCTACCCATGAACAGGATTATCTTTCCATTTATTTAGATCTTTAATTTTTTCAGCAGTGTTTTATATTTTCAGTGTATAAATTTTTGCCTCCTTGGTTAAATTTATTCCCAGGTGTTTTATTCTTTTAGATGCTATTACAAATGGAATTGCTTTCTCAATTCCTTTTCTGATTTTTCATTCCTGATATATTGAAATACAAGTGATTTTTTTGTGTGTTGATATTGTACCCTGTAACTGCTTATTTAAAAAAAAATAACTGAAACAGTTTTCTTGTGGATTATTTGGGATTTTCTATATATAGCATCATGTGATCTGTAAATTGAGATAGTTCTACTTCTTCATTTACAACGTGAGTGTCTTTTATTTATTTTTATTGTCTAATTTCTCTAGCTAGAAATTCTAGTGCAGTACTCAATAGCAATGGTGAAAGTAGAGATCCTTGTCTTGTTCTTGATCACAGGGGAAAAGCTTTCAGGTTTTCACTGTTGAGTCTGATGTTAACTGTGGGTTTTTCATGCATGACCCTTATTGTGTTGAAGAAATCCTTTTCTTAGAGCTCTCTGAGAGTTGTTGCTATTAAAGGGTGTCATATTTTGTCAAATGCCTTTTCAGTGTCAAATGAGATGATCATGTGTTCCCCTCCCCTTTGGTTCTATTAGTGTGATCTATTATGTTGACACTTGCATTCCTGGGTAAAATCCTACTTGACCATGGCATATAAGCCATTTAATGTACTGTTTAATCTGGTTTGTTAGTGTTTTGTTGAGGATTTCTGCATATGTAGTCATAAGGGATATTGGTCTATAATTTTCCTTTCCTGTGATGGTTATATCTGACTTTGGTATCGAGGTAATGCTGGTCCCAAAGAACGAGTTAGGAAGTGTCCCCTCTTCTATTTTGGAGGGAAGAGTTTAAGTAGGATTGGTATTAATTGTTTGAATATTTTGTTGAATTCACCAGTGAAGCCACCTGCTCCTGGATTTCACTTTCTTGGTAAGTTTTTCATGACTAATTCAACCTCTTTATGCATTAGAATTATGTCAATATTTCTTTCTTTCTTTCTTTCTTTTTTTTTTTGAGTTAGTTTGGTCAATTTAGGCTGGAATGGAGGCAGGGCAGCTAGGAGTGGGTGCAGGTTGGGTGGGTGCCAGAATCCACTGCTCTGGGGCTATCTTGGCAGGATGGCTAGATCCAACACAGTCAAGGCCACCTTGTCCAGATGGGATGCCACATCATGATTACCTTAGAGGCATGGCCAGGGCTGGTATGTGCTCTGAGTGTACTGGGGTGACCCTAGAAGGCTATCTAGTGCTTCCAGACCCTGTTCCCACCTGTGCTATCAAGGTAGAGGGGAGAACATACAAAATGGCACTCACTGGAGCCTTCATCTTCCTGGAAGGAGTTCTATCAGTTCCCTACCAAGGACATTCTATGGTTAGTAAATGGATTTCTTTCATTTATAGTCTATTTTCCCTGTAACATTCTTTTTCCCCCCACTGTGGCCCAGGGCAGGCAAGTGTGCAGGCCACTCAGTGATATCCATTCCTATCGAGGGTCACTGTGTCAGCAATGGAGTTCCCATCATTACCTATCTCCTCTCCTACCCTTCTCTATGTAGTCCCTCTATGGTTTATTGTGCAGAAGCTCTTCAGTCAGCCCTCAGTTCCTTTTGGAGAGGAATTGTTCTATATGTAGGTATGGATTCAGTGTGTCTATGGGAGGAGGTGAGTTCAGGGTCTTCCAACACCACATCTTAGATTGCCCTCCTCTATCCTCTTTGGTAAGGTGTCTTTTTATATCCTTTACCCATTTAAAAATGTTTTTTGTTAATTTTGAATTCTAAGTGTTCTTTCTGTATTTTGGATAATAATCCTAATCAGATATGTCTTTTATAAAGATTTTTTCCCAGTCTATGGCTTATCTTTTCATTCTCTTAATAGTTTCTTTTTCGTAGCAGTTTTTATTTTTAATTAATTCCAATTTATTTTTTTCTTTCATGGCTCACTCATGCTTTTGATATTGTATCTAAAAAGTCATTACCCATCAGAATTACCTACTTTGTTTTCTGTGTTATCTTCTAGTAATTTATATTTTTGTGTTTTACCTTTAGCTCCTTGATCCATTTCAAGTTAAATATTGTGAAGGATGTAGGTCCGTATCTAGATTTAAATGCCTTTCTTTGCATTTAGATGTCTACTTGTTTCTGTATCATTTGTTAAAAAGACTATTCATTCTCCACTGAATTGCCTTTGGTCCTTTATCAATGATAAGTTGATTTTGAATGGGTCTATTTCTGGGCTCTTTTCTGTTCCATTAGTCTATTTGTCTTTTCTTTCACAATTACCATACTATCTTGATAACTGTAGCTTTGTACTAAGTCCTAAAGTTGAGTTGTGTCACTCTTCTGATTTTGTTCTTCTTCAATACTGTGTTGGCTATTCTGGATCTTTTATCTCTCCATATAAACTTAAGAATCAGTTCTGTCAATACAGTTGACCATTGAACAACATGGGTTTGAACTGCATGGGTTCAGTTATACATGAATTTTTTATAGTACAGTTATGTAAATGTATTTTCTCTTTCTTACAATTTGCTTAATAAAATTTTCTTTTCTAGCTTATTTATTGTAAGAATACAATATGTAATACATATAACATATAAAATTTGTGTTAATTGACTATTTTATCATTAAGGCTTCTGGTCAACAGTAGGCTATTAGTAATTAAATTTGGGGAGAGTTAAAAACTATACATGGATTATTGACTGCATGGGGGTTACACCCCCAACTGCTGCATTGTTCACAGGTCACTTGTGAATAATATTGATAATGATAATTTGCTATGATATTGATAGTTAAAGTTGGGAAGAACTGACATCTTAATATTCTTATATCATATATCTTAATATCTAATATCTTCCTACTCATTTAAATGTACTATCTCTCTATTAATCTTGTTCTTTTTTATTTCTTCCATCAGAATTTTCTAGTATTGTCACATAGATCTTGGATATATTTTATTCAATTTATACCTAAGTATTTTTTTTTTTTTGGTGCTGGTATAAATGGTCTTGCATTTTAAATTTCAGATTCCAGTTGTACATTGCTTTTACATAAGAAAGCAATTGACTTTTGTATATTAACACTATTCTGCAACTTTGCTATGATTGCTTATTATCAGTCTCAGGTTTTATTATTGTTGTTGCTAATTTAGATGATATTTATCTTCTTGTGTAATCTTGGCAAATTGTGTCTTTCAAGGAATTGGTCCATTTCATCTAGGCTATCAAATTTGTGGGCATAGAGCTATTCATAATAGTCTTTTATTTTCATTTTAATGTTTATGGGATTAGTAGTAATTGGCCCTTTCATTTCTGATATTAGTAATTTCTTCTTATTTTTTCTTAGTTTAGAGGCCTGTCAATTTTATTAAATTTTTCAAAGAACCACCTTTTGGTTATGTTAATTTTATTCTGTTTCAATTTCATTGATTCTCTAATTTTTATTATTTCTTCTGATTATTTTGGATTTAATTTTCTTTACCTAACTTTCTAAGGAAGAAACAGATGATTGATTTTGATTTTCTTTTCTAATATTATAGCATAAATTAAGCACCACTTTTGCTGCATCATACAATTCTGATAAGTTGTATTCTCATTTTCATTTCAAATTCTTTTAAGTTCAAAATGGTTCATTTCTATTGAGACTTGTTAACCTATGTGTTATTTAGAAATGTGCTATTTGGGGATCCCTGGGTGGCCCGGTGGTTTGGTGCCTGCCTTTGGCCCAGGGCATAGACCTGGAGTCCCAGGATCAAGTCCCACATCAGGCTTCCTGCATGGAGCCTGCTTCTCCTTCTGCTTGTGTCTCTGCCTCTCTCTCTCTGTATGTCTCTCATGAATAAATAAATAAAATCTTAAAAAAAAAGAAATGTGCTATTTAATTTCAAAGGGTTTGGGGATTTTCTGGCTGCCTTTCTCTTATTGATACATACTTTATTATGATCTGAGAGCATAATATATATTAGCTTATAATTCTAAGTTATAATAATATGTGTATGATACATAATATATGAATTTTATTATTTTATAATTATATATTATAATTATTTATATTATTATAAACTTATTACTTTGTGCTTTGTAGCCCAGAATGTGGCATTTTTTTGTGAATATTTGGTATCAGCCTGATGAAAATGTATTCTGCTGAGTTATGTGAGTTATTTTTTAAGGTCAATTAGATCCATTTGAATGGTGCTATTTAGTTGAATTCTGTCCGTAGATTTTCTGCCTGTTGAGTTTCTTAATTACAGATTGAGGAGTGTTGAAGTCTCCATTTATTTGTAAGAGTGGATTCATTTGTCTCCCTGAAATTCTGTCAGCTTATGTCTTATGTAGTTTGGTGCTGTGTTATAGTTGTACACACATTAGGGATTGTTATGACTCCTTGGAAGATTGACTCTTTCATCATTATTTAATGCCCCTCTTTATCTCTAATAAATTTCCTTACTTTTATGTCTATTTTGTCAGAAATGAATATAGTTACTCCACCTTTCTTTTTATTATTCTTAGTGTGTAATATCTATCTTGATTCCTTCATTTTAAACCTATCTGTGTCTTTATATTAAAAGTGAGTTTTTGTAGAGGATATATAGTTGACTTAACTATTCTGCCAATTTCTTTTTTTTTAATTGGTATATCTAGACTATTGATATCTAAAGTGAGCATTCCTTCTCTAACAGTCTTTCTTTGTTATGTATATCTAAGTTTCTTACCTATATAGTTTTCTTTCTCTCTGAAGAATTTCTTACAACATTTCTAGACAGGCAAGTATACTTACTACAAATTACCCGTTTCTGTTACTCTGAGAAAATATGTATTTCTCTTTCACTTCAAAAGGATAATTTTTCTGGATACAGAATTCTAGATTGGTGTGGTTTTTTTTGAACACTGTAAATATTTCATTTCACTCTCTTCTTGCTTTCATGCTTTTAAAGAGAAGACTGGTGTCAATTCTTATTCTTGCTCCTCTATATGTAAGGTGTTTTCCCCCTTCTGACTTCTTTCAATATTTTCTTTGTCTTTCTGAAGTTTGTTTATGCTATGCCTAGTAGCAGACTTTATGGTATTTATCCTGTTTGGTCTCCTTTTAGCTCCTTGTATCAGTGGTTTGGTGTCTATTATTAGTACTGAAATCTTTGCCATACTATATCTGGTTTTGATACTTACTATATATCATTAAGTTGTGTTTCTTGTCTTTTGGTATGACTTGTAATTATTTTGTTGAAAACCAGATATGATGTGATGGATGAAAGGAGCTGATACTGGCTCCAGTGATTGTTTCTGCTCCTGGGCTTCTGCAAAGTGTCTGTTTCTGCCTGTTTGTCACTAAAATTTGAGGGGAATCAGTTTTCCGTTACCTCCTCTCCAAAGGGTTTTGAGTTGTTTTGTGGCCTACCATATGGTCTATTCTGGTAAATGTTTTATGTGCACTGGGAAAAAAAATGCATATTCTGCTATTATTTAGTTGTTGGTTCTATATATGCATGTTAGCTCTAGTTGGCTCATAGTGTTTTTCAAGCTCACTATATCCTTACTGCTCTTGTCTAGAGATTCTGTTCATTATTAAAAGTGGGGTATTGAAGTCTTCAACTATTCTTGTTAACTGTTTTATTTCTCCCTTATATTTTTAGCCAGAAAGGCCCTCCTAACACTAATATAATGGAAATAACAGGGGCCAAAAAAGTCCCAGTGTGCTGGAATTATGGTTTTCAAAAGTGTTGTATAATCTATGGAATGTGATTTGCCTGTGGGCATTCTGGTCATCAGAAGGGCTCACAGGAGGGCGCCTGCATGGCTCAGTTGGTTAAGCATCTGCCTTCGGCTCAGCTCATGGTTCCAGGGTCCTGAGATCAAGTCCTGCATCAGGCTCCCTGTTCACGGGGAGTCTACTAACCCCTCTCCCTCTACCCCTCCTCCCTGCTCATGATCTCTCTCTCTCTCAAATAAATAAATCAAATATTTGAAAATGGAAGTGGTTCACAGGGAAGATGGTACCCAGAAGTTCTACCTGCAGCACCAGCAAACTGGCAGGTAAGTGTCAGGAAGAGTCCTAGAACTTGAGAGGGCACAACTGAACTGAGGCGGAAAGGCCTTGTCTTGCTGATGGCCTAGTAGGAGGATCCTGTAAGTCCATAACTTTAAGACAATCTGGGAGCTTGAAGGATCCCCAGAACCCTAGGGAGTAGAGGGGCAGAGTTTCCTTGGGGCACTTACATAAAGGATAGACAATGGATGAGAGGGAAATAAACACCTGTGGAACTAGCATGGTAGCAAGCACACATTAAGAAAAGTCCCAAGGCCTGAGAGATTGAAATGGATACAGACCTAAAGGGCTCATCAGGTTGATGGCCTATAACTAAGAGCCCATGTTTCCATTACATAAGGGTGGTTTGAATGATTCCCAGAATCTAGGGAAGGGGGAAATTTGCTAGCAATAAGGTTTCCTGAGGCACCCATGAGAATAGACTGTTGCTAAGAGGGCTCATTACTTCCTAGCTTGCAAGCTGACTGAAGGCCTGAAAGGCTCACAGTTCTTGTTGGGAGTGATTAGTCCTGTGAGGGGAAAAAGCTCTCTTTTCACTGCTGATGGCAGACTGGTTGCTAAAGAACCCTCAGTTCTCCAGAAGAAATATAGGCTGGGGGCCAGTAGGTATTCCAGAACTCTAGCTGTCAGGAAGTCTGGAGGCCCGAAGGTTTCTGTATACACTATCCAGATGGAGGTGTGGTGGCAGAAGGAGCCCTCTTGCACCAGAATTCTGGATGATTGCTTGTAGGATACTGTATTCCATATCACTAGTATCCTTAAAGGATCCCCTAGAACCAGTGTATAAACAGTCTGATCTTAGGAAGGACCCCTAAGACATCAGCTCCAGGACAGAATGTATCTGGAAGTGCTTCCAATGTCCCAGTATTAGGATATCTTATGCCTGGAAACTACACCCCATCCCCTACCCTAGAAGTCAGGATGGAAATAATCCATAGTGGACTCTTGCTTGTACAGCCTGCGTGGCAGGTGGTGGTCAGAAGGTATATGATTCACCATCTCATAGGCTAGGGCCCATAAGGACATGGGGAAGCCCACAGTCCAGTCCAGATGGTGATAGGAAGGTCCCTACATACACTCCCTTGTAGGAGGCCCTTGACCAAAAAGATTTTAGGTTCCATTGCAAGCAGAGTAGCTGAGGACCAAAAAGGCCATGTGTTACTCAGTTCCAGGCCTGTGCAGTGACTCTAAGACTTCTGGGCCTTCACCAGGCAGCTGGGGTAGTATGTAAATAATATTTCATTCTTAGCACGGGTGGTAACTCAAGGCCAGAAGAAACCCTGGAAGCTTAGCAAAGTACCACATTGATGTTTAGAATATTTCCCTGGAACACTAAGTGGGAACATGGAGGAAGGGAGGAGTGTGGAAAGAGGAGGTTGGATGATGTCTGAGAAGCTCAGAACATGGATCCAAAAGGGTCAAGTTATCCCGGCAGGAGCACTGAACTGTGACCAATGGTGATTCAGTTTCAATTAGGAGACAATTATATTGATTGTCAGAAACCCCAGTTCCCCAACATGTCCATGTACTGCAGGAAAGACTCCCCAAATTTATAGTGACGTAAGGGCCCTCATGACACTAACACAATGAGAGTATAAGTATGGTTTCCTCAACATGAATTCTTATTTTGGCCTATAGTATTCCATTATGCAGGCAGTCTGAGTACAAAAGGGACCCCAGGACTGCAATGCCAGGGAAGATGGTACCTGGAAGTACTCACCCGGGCATCACTATAGTGGTAAGCACACATGTGGAAAAGTCCTGGGCACTGAGAAAGTGAGAATGACCCACACCAAAAGAGCTAGTCCTTGTGAAAGCCAAATAGGAGGGGCCCGTGACTGCACTGCATAAAGACAATATGGGGGCTTGAATAATCCCTGGAACCTGACTGAGTTGTGAGGTTGTTGGGAAGAAGATTGTTTCGTTCCCCCATGATAGAATAATATGATGGCAATGAAGGCTCCAGAATCCTGAGCTTGAGGACTGACTGATGGCCTAAAGTGCTCAGGATTCTGCTGCAGGATAGCAGCATTGTGACTGAAAATTCTTTTCTACTCAGGCAGTCAGGCAGGTCACGAAAGAAACCTGAGTTCCCCAGAGCATGTATATTGTGTGAGCCCGTAGAAAACCAAGAACTCTAAATGGAAGCACCCTTGATGGCAACACAAGGGCAAAATGTGTCCAGAAGTCCTTTGTGAGTGCCATCTCCCAAACCAGTGTGATTTCAGAAGAACCCTTTGGTTTCTACTCATCAAAATTGACCAAGTGTACAGAAAGTCCTGAGTTCCACAGTCTATTGAGAGGGTGATGGTTATAAAGGTATGCAGTGCCCCCAAATCACTAGGTGGGACTAGGGGCCGTCTCCACATCCTTGCCAACACCTGTTGTTTCTTGTGTTGTGGATTTTAGCCATTCTGACAGGTGTGAGGTGATAGCTCACTGTAGTTTTAATTTGCCTTTTCCTAATGATTAGTGATGTTGAGCATCATTTCATACGTTTGTCTTCTTTGGAAAAATGTTCATGTTTTCTACTCATTGGTTAATTGGATTATTTGGTTTTGGGGTGTTGAGTTTTATAAGTTCCTTGTAGATTTTGGATACTATTTATCAGGTATGTTATTTGCAAATATCTCCCATTCTGTAGATTGCCTTTGAGTTTTGTTGATTGTTTCCTATGCTGTGCAGAAGCTTTTTATTTTGCTGTAGTCCCAATGGCTTATTTTTGCTTTTGTTCCCCTTGCCTCAGAAGACACATCTAGAAAAAAGTTGTTATGGCCTGTGTCAGAGAAATTACTGCATGTGCTTTCTTCAAGGACTTTTGTGGTTTCAGATCTCACATTTTGGTCTTTAATTCATTTTGAGTTTATTTTTATGTATGGTAAGAGATAATGATCTGGTTTCCTTCTTTTGCATGTTAACTGTCCAATTTCCCCCAACACTGTTTGTTGAAGAGACTGTCTTTTTTTTCCCCATTTGAATGCTCTTTCCTTTTTTGTGGAGGATTAATTGACCATATAGTTGTGGGTTCATTTCTGGGTTTTTTATTCCATTGATCTGTCTTTTTTTGTGTGCCAGTACCATATTGTCTTGATCACTACAAGTTTATAATATAACTTAAAGTCCAGAATTATGATACTACCAGTTATGCTTTTCTTTTTTTTATTTTTTAAAGATTTTATTTATTTATTCATGAGAGAGACAGAGAGAGAGAGAGAGAGAGAAGCAGAGACACAGGCAGAGGCAGAAGCAGGCTCCATGCAGGGAACCCGATGCGGGACTCAACCCCGGGTCTCCAGGATCACACCCTGGGCCAAAGGCAGGCGCTAAACCGCTGAGCCACCCAGGGATCCCATATGCTTTTCTTTTAAAAGGTTGCTTTGGCTATTATTGGTCTTTGTGGTTCCATACAAATTTTAGGATTGTTCTAGCTCTGTGAAAAATGCTGTTGGTATTTTGACAGGTATGAATTAAATGTGTTGGTTTCTTTGGGTGGTATAGACTTTTTAACAAGGTTTTTCTTCCAATTCATGAACATGCAATATATTTCCATTTCTTTGTGTTGTCTTCAATTTCTTTTATCAATGTTTTATACTTTTCAGAGTACAGATCTTTCACCACTTTGGCTTGGTTTCTTTCTAGGTATCTTACAGCTTTTCGTGCACTTGTAAATGGGACTGATTCCTTAATTACTCTTTTTGTTGCCTCATTATTGTAAAATAGTGTAAAGTGTAAAAATGGTTCTGATTTCTGCATGTTGATTTTGTATCCTGCATCTTTACTGAATTCATGCATCAGCTCTGGTAGTTTTTTGGTGGAGTCTTTGGGGTTTTGCATATATAGTAATATGTTATCTGCAAGTAGTAAAAGTTTGACTTCTTCCTTGCTGATTTGGATGCCTTTTATTTCTTTTTGTTGTCTGATTGCGGAGTCTGGGACTTGCATCACTATGTTAATAACAGTGGTGAGAGTGGACATCCAGAGCTCAGTTTTTCCCTGTTTAGAAGGATGTTAGCCGTGGGTTTTTCATATTTGGCCTTTATTATGTTGAAATATGTTCTTTCTAAGCCTACTTTGTTGAGGGTTTTTAATCATGAATGGATGTTGTACATTTTCATATGCTTTTTCTGCATCTGTTGAAAGTATCCTTTGGTTCTAATCCTTTCTTATATTAATGTATATCACATTGATTGATTTGTGAGTATTGAACCAACCTGGCAACCCAGGAATAAATCCCACTTGATTGTGATGAATGATTTTTTTTTAATGTGTTAGATTTGGTGTGCTACTATTTTGTTGGGGACTTCTGCATCTATGTTCTCTTCTTTAGTGACATCTTGATCTTGTTTTGATATCAGAATAATGTTAGCCTCATAGAATAAATTTGGAAGTATTCCTTCCTTTTCTATTTTTTTAATAGTTTGAGAAGAATAGGTATTAACTCTTCTTTAAATGTTTGGTATAAGTCACCTGTGAAGCCCTCTGGTCCTGGACTTCTGTTTATTGGGAGTTTTTTGATTGCTGATTCAATTTCTTTGCTAGTTATCAGTCTGTTCAGGTTTTTTCTGTTTCAGTTTTGGAAATGTATATGCTTGTAGGAATTCGTCCATTTCTTCTAGGTTGTCCAACTTCTTGACATACAGTTTTGCATAATATTCGCTTATAATTGTTTCTGTTTCTGTGGTGTTTGCTGCTATTTCCCTTTTTCATTTGTGAATTTATTTATTTGGGTCTTTTCTCTCTTTTTGATAAGTCTGACTAGAGGTTTATCATTTTTATTGCTATTTTCCAAAGAACCAGTTCCTGGTTTCATTGATCTGTTCCATTGTTTGTTTGTTTTTAGTTTTTATCATTTATTTCTGCTCTCATCTTAATTATTTCCTTCCTTCCTTCTTCTGGTTTTAGGCTTTATTATTCTTTTTCTAGTTCCTTTAGGTGTAAAGTTAGGTTTTTTTATTTGAGATTTTTCATGCTCCTTGAGGTAGGCCTGTATTGCTATATACTTAAGTTATAATTTTTTAAAGTTATGCATAGGACAACATGATATATTAGCAAACACATATCCCAATGATTACTTTGGACAGGATGAACATGAAGTTGTTTTATTTCAAGATATGATGTTACAGGTGAGCTTCTATCTAAATTAGGCCTCTATATTATGTGAATAATCAAGTAATTTAATGAGAGGCTTTTCCATGGAAACAAAAACAAAGGTTAATAGTTCAAAAAATTATAAGTTCACTTTTTGAGTTTGGAGAGCAGCCAGTTGAGAAAATTTCCAAAGCTGCATTTGAATCATATTCAGATAATAAATCGAGGATGGTATTTGAGTCTGATAGATTTTACTAGTTTGCAGTTTGAATGTCTTTGATTATGTCATCAGGTGTTCTGTTGAACTTTATTGAATGACCTATATAGAAACAGGCACAAAGATTGTCCACACATGAGCTGTTGTGGTGATTTTTCTGAAGGTTACATTAAGTTGTCCAGCTTTAGTTTGCGTTACTTTGTGAAAACACAGTTTTAATTTCATAGTGATTCCAAGTCAAAACAGTGAGAGAGAACTGGAAATGTTAGTTTGGAGAGTTCTAGCAAAATATTGGAGGAAACCAGAAGAATTCAGAATCTAGTCCATTTATAGGGAGAAAACAAAAACTCAGTGTCATTAACAGTACTAGAATCTGATATCCACAAAGGTATATTACTGAAACATAATTTTTCTGCCTGTGATCATCTCCATTTTTATCAAAAATTACCACAGGACTAATTTATTTGCAAATTGTCTAATTCCAATAAACTTGGAGGGATTATTTACATAAGTGAAGTAAGAATAGTGATTGACCGTAAAGGCTCTTTTAAATCTGCTTTGCTGGAACTTTTATTTTTAATTGCCATAAACCATTATATTAGTTTTAGCTGTATACCACAATGCTTCTATATTTGCATACATTGCAGAATGATCACCACAGTGAGTCTGGGTAACATTCATCACCATACATAGTTACAGAATTTAGCGCGTGCGTGCGCGTGTGTGTGTGAGAAAGAGAGAGAGAGATGAGAATTTTTAAGATTTACTCCTAGTAACTTTCAGATAAACAACTCTGGTTTGTTTGTTTGTTTTACCATAGTCACCATGCTGTACATTACATCCCCATGACATTTATTTTAGAATTGGAAGTTTGTCTCTTTTGATTCCTTCCACCCATTTCACCCCACTCCCATCTCCCAACTCTGGCAACCACCATTCAGTTCTGTGTATCTCTGAGCTGAGCTTGATTTTTTTATTCACATTCCATATATAACTGAGATTGTATGGTATTTCTCCTTTTCTCACTTATTTCACTAAGTGTAATGCCCACCCATGTTATCCAAGCTCCACCCATGTTATCACAAATGGCAGGATTTTATTATTTTTAAGAGCAGAATAATGTTCCATTGTGTGTATTTGTGTCTGTGCATCACATTTTCTTTTTTTTTTTTTATTTATAATAGTTACACAGAGAGAGAGAGAGAGGCAGAGACACAGGCAGAGGGAGAAACAGGCTCCATGCACTGGGAGCCCGACGTGGGATTCGATCCCGGGTCTCCAGGATCGCGCCCTGGGCCAAAGGCAGGCGCTAAACTGCTGTGCCACCCAGGGATCCCTAATTTTTTTTTTTTTTTTTTTTTTGTGCATCACATTTTCTTGATCCATTTATCCATCAATGGACATTTAGGTTGTTTCCATATCTTGGCTATTCTAAATAATGCTACAATGAACGTGGGGGCTCATATATCTCTTCAAATTAAGTTTTTGTTTTCTTTGGATAAATACCTAGAAGTGGAATTGCTGGATAATGTGATAATCCTCTTCTTAATTTCTTGAGGAACCTCCATACTGTTTTTCATAGTGGTCGCACCCATTTGCATTCCCACCAACAGTGTGAAAGAGTTCCCTTTTCTCTGTGTCCTTGCCAGCAACTATTATTTCTTCCCTTTTTGATACTAGCCATTCTAACACATGCGATGTGATATCTCATTGTGGTTTTGATTTGCATTTCCCTGATGATTAGTGATGTTGAGCACCTTTTCATGGGTCCATTGCCCTCTGTTTGTCATCTTTGGAAAAATGTTATTCGAGTCTTCTGCCCATTTTTAAATTGGATTGTTACTTTGTTACTGACTTGCATGAATTTTTTAAATGTTTTGGATATTAACTTATCAGATACATGATTTGCTAATAATTTCTCCTATTCAGTAGGTTGCCCATAATTGCTTTATTGCCAAAGGGGGAAGGGAATATGTGTGTATTAGGGGACCCCCTTCCAAAGAGAAGGAAACTCAGAGAAGATCCATTGAGAATAATTTGTCAAATGATTGTTCATAAACCCAAAAGAAGGACAAAGCAATGTAAAGTGTAAAAAATGAATACCTGTGTACCCAAAGGTGTCACTGGAGGACATTATTTTGCTTAAATTACCATTGTCCAGGCTTAGGTCTGTGGACTTTTTGGTTCAGGTAATGGATCTCAAGAGCATAACAATAATAGATTTATCACTCAAAATTATATTTATGTTCACCAAGCTTAGAATTGTGTGAAAATAATTTTAATTATAAAATTAAAATAAAAATATATCTATCTATTTATCTACATCTGTATACCAGAGTTCCTATGCAACAGAACATATGTTGACATGACTAGTGTGTGTGTATGTGTATTTATATATATATTATATACACACATACACACACACATAAATAGGCAGGTGTATAGTGAGAAACTATACTAGAACCCAGCCACTGCTAAGGAAGCAGGGAATCTGCTAAGAGAAGAGAGTCTTAGGAAGCGTCCTTGAACTATAAGGTAGTATTGGGCCAGGGAAATTTTCCCTCTCCCTCTCCTAATTCTTTTGGCAGATTAAATAATTAAAATGACAGAAGAAAAACTAATTTCGTACATGGGGGGAATCTACATACACATGAGATATTCCAAAGGCAGTCAGTTTTGTTTTGTTTTGTTTTGTTTTGTTTTAGTTCACAAAAACAGTTTTATTTACTGAGTAAGTGAAGACCTCAGGCCCTTTACACCCCCAGCCCCCTCAAAAGGATGGGGCTGGATAAAGGAGCAACCTGGGGCAGAAGGTCCCCTGTCCCTCAACACAAGACGAGAGAGGCTCAGGGGCTGTGCAAATAGGTCACAGGAGGTGTGGGGAGGGGATGAGGTATATCAGCCATCTAGAGCTAAGGAGAAGGGATAGGGGTCTGGAACTTCAAAGGGAAGGAAAGCAATTCATAGGAAGATGAACAAGTGTAAATATTTGGTAAACAAATGTTTGCTGGGCCATACAGAAATAATCATACATAGGAATTTTAACAAACAGCCTTTGCTAAATTCCTCCCTGTCTACCACACCTAGTTCATATTATACTGTAGTTATCTATGTAGTACCTCTCTTCCCAGAGCAAGTCCTCTAAACTCTTTTACGCATTTAAGGGGGAGGTAAAAAGAACTGGGTCTTTTTCTTAAAAATAATCAACTTAAGGGGCGCCTGTGTGGCTCAGTTTTTTGAATGTCTGACTCTTGGTTTCAACTCAGGTCATGATCTCAGGGTCCTGAGATCCACAGGGAGTCTGCTTGAGATTCTTTTTCTCTACCTCTGCCCCTCCCCCACACTCTCTCATGCTCTCTCTCTTTCTCAAATCTTTAAAAAGATAATCTTAAATTAATCTTCATGTCAAAGAGACAGTTTAGAGTGGCAAATTCTGCTCCCCTACAGTAGCTTAAGCATTCTTTGATGGGACCATAATAATACATATGATCAAGATTCAGTCTTCCCTAGGCAGTGCTTTGGTGAGTTCTATGAGCATTTCTTTCTTCAACTCATCTACTTCAATGCTAATCCACCTCAACCCAATCCATTTTTTTCTTCATCTAACTTGAGACCTCCAGTCAAGTCCCTTAAAAATATATATGTAATACATTTAATCAAGACAAAGAGCTATAGTGATTTTTAAAGTAGTTTTATGTATCCCTGCTGAGATTAATTATGTGCTTAATTTATAGATTAAGTTTCAAGACTACCTATCTCCTTTATTTTCAAGTTTCTCTTTTTTTCTACAATAAGCTGCTTAGCAACCCGTTTAAAACATATCTGGAATATGATGGCATATAAGAGTTCATGACTTGACTCAGGTAAGAAGACTTAATAACATAGTTGGAAATAAGGGCTTTCTTCCCTCAATCAGCTCTATTTTAAGAAAGGAGAGTAAGGCCCTCTGTATAAAGTGAGATAAGAATCAAAACTTCATTTTCTAGCATCTGTGACTTTAAAATGAGAATGTAGATGAAAGTATTTTTATTTTTATTAAAACCATTAATGTATCCCCCATTTTGAGCCTGAATTTGTCTTTAAAAAGTGTTTAAATAATGATTGTTTCCTCTCCATAAGCATATGAGTGATAGAAGAAGAAACATGTAAGGTGTTATTCAGTTCATATCTTCAAAAAATAATAGCAATAAAGTTCTGATAGTATTACAGAGGTTATGCATTTTTTTGCATGTGACAGCAATCATATTTTAGCTGGTACTCATGGACATGAACTGAAAGAATGAATTGAAATGGATATAATACTTTCATCTATTCAGCAAGCTATCAAATGAGGTGTTATGACTTACACAGAGCAACTTCAACCTATCATTTTTGCCAATCTAAAAATCAGATTAAATGTCAAGCAAGTGCAATGTGAATGTGCCTTCCAGAAATGTTCTAAGTAAGTAGAAATGGCTGTTTCTTTAGCTTTTCTGATTTAAGCAATCCTTTTCTGAGACACCAACTTATTAGAACTAAGATGGGTACTGGTACCTGGAAGTGACAGTAACTGAATTTCAGCTCATAAGTCTACCTCACCATCCAGTTTCTCTTCCTACTCACCCTTTTTTCATTATGCTGCAATCATACTGACTATCTTTTGGCTTCTTCAACACACTTTATATGCCAAGGTTTGTTACCCTTTTGAAACTTTACATTTGTGCTTCCTCCGACTCAATATTTGCATCCAGATCTTTGATGACTCAGTTACCTGAAGGATTAGCATGGCAGGAATATCTGCTTCCAATGTGGCTCCCTTATATGGCTGCCAATTTGGTGCTAATTTAGTAGGGGAACTTATTTCCTTGCAATAAGGGCCTCTCCACAGCACTACTTGAGTATTCTCAAAACATGGAGGCTGGCTTCTCCCATAGTGAGCCACCCAAGAGAGAAAGAGCCACACAGAAGCTTTGCTGTTCATGACCTAGCCTTTGAAGTCACAGCATTACCTCTACTTTACTATTTTAAAGTTAACCCTTTAAGACCATCCCACATTAAAGGGGAGGGGAAATAGATTCCACTTTTTTATGGGAAGAAGGAGAAAGAATTTGCATCATATTTTAGAACCACCACCCTAAGCCTTGTGATTCTTCTTAATCTAAAGACTTCTTCGTTAAGAGGTACTATATTGCTTATAAAATTGATACAATAACAATAATGGTAGCAGTGAACAGATAATAACACTTATTTGAATGTTATGTTTCCTTTAAATATGTGGCTTTTCAGCAGGACAGTGGCCATGAAAATTGGAATCTGCCAAGGAGTTATGTAACAACTCACCTGCTGAATTAACTAGCCCTGAAAATAGATGGCATTGGAAGGTCGAGCCCATACCGGTCATCATTGGCAGTCAGTGACATGTGTGAGAGGGATTGGGGTTGGTCAGGAGGAAGCATGTGGTGGTTCCCTCCCAGGGCCAAGGCCTCCCCCAACCCCCACCCCTTTCTACTAAGCTATGTGAAGTAGGAGTGCTGCTGAGGTAAGCCTTAAAGCCTAGGATGAAGCTGAAGTGGGGCTGCCACAGGTGCAGATCTCGGTGGTGGTAGCAAATATTTAAAAAAGTAAATAACCATGTGGCTTTTATACCCTGAGTTTTTAAAGTTTTTTTTTAATTTTTATTTATTTATGATAGTCACACAGAGATAGAGAGAGGCAGAGACATAGGCAGAGGGAGAAGCAGGCTCCATGCACCGGGAGCCCGACGTGGGATTCGATCCCGGGTCTCCAGGATCGCGCCCTGGGCCAAAGGCAGGCGCTAAACCACTGCACCACCCAGGGATCCCTATACCCTGAATTTTTAAATTTAGTTTTATTGTATCTACTGCTTCAAGTCTTTTCAAGAGATATTTGTCTTCAATTTTATAAAGAAAGTATGTAGAAAACCATAATTCATCCACAAATTCATTTATAGCAAACAGTAATGGGACACATATTCTGTTAAGTTTTATAATGGTAAATGTAATATATATATGAATTTTATTTCACTTTACAGGTTGATTAGTAATAAAAAGTTAAACTGTATTATGTATAAGATTCATGCAACTACATTTCATTTTATCCAATTAATTGAAGTAGAAATTAAATTCTAGAACCTACTTTAATTTTCAAAGATTTGTATAAAACAGTAAAAAGTAGAAGAGAGATGTTATAATATTAGAAGTGTGTATATTCTTGCTGTATTTAAGTAACTTAATAATGGTGATTCCAAATTAATGCCTTAACTGACTTGGTTGAATGTTATTCCACTTATTCTAAACTCCTAGTCTTTAAAACAACTAATTTGATATGAAATTTTTTAAAGAGCAGAAAGTAAAACTTATTCCTCATTGGCATCCTATGTTCAAGTGAGATAAGTATTTACCAGTGCCCCTATGTTCCCTATAGTTACTGAAGTCTTAAAACATCAAAGTCCATTCTAGATTAAAGGCATCATTATCATCCAGTATACTTCACATATTTGTACTATGAGTAGATGTATTTCCTGGAGAGCTATTCAATTACAGGCCAGAATGGGGCATTTAAAATTACTAAAGTTATTTCTGTTCTTCAGCTGAAAAAATTCAGTTATGTCACCAGCTAGAATTTAACACAATGCTTGTTGAGTGAAATTAACCTCTTAAAAGTGTCTTTTGATAGTACCTGTTAACTGTGATAATTTTATTAACCAAATCTTTTAGTGTTGTTTTAATTCTCTTTTTATAATTTTATTTCAAAATTCTGGAGGATGTTTGTGTTCAAGGTTAATTATTTTAACCAAGTAAATTTGCTTCGTACCTTTTGGGCAGCAGTATGTTATATTTGCAAAAAGACATGTTTTAGAGTCATTTAACACCATGTTTGAATTCCACTTAGGCCTTTCATTTGCTTGTGATCTTGACAAGTAGCTGATTTTTTTTTCTTGGTTTCAGTGTTTTCATATGTAAAAAGGGATTAACACCCAATATGCAGTGCTATTCTAATAATTCAATTAGACAGCATATATGCTTAGAACATAACAGATGCTCAATAATATTAGTTCTTTACTCTTTTCTAAAAGAACCTGCCTTCTGGGAGCATTTCTGTTAAATAAAAAATAGAAACAAAACCCTGCAAGTCATTTTCAAAAAGTGAATTAAATGTGGTTATAATCTGGTCTGATTCTGGCATAATGGTGAAACAACAGAAACAAACCTATGTTCTTCTGAATCTACTTTAAGAAACCCTCATCCTAAAAAAAAAAGAAACCCTCATCCTTTATCCCCATCAACTGGTGAATGCCATCACTTACATGTTGTCACCTTGAACAGGTTACTTACCTGTTCTTCATCTGTAAATTGGAGATAATCATAGTGCCTACATTATATATTTATTATGAAGGTCAGTTCAATTAACTCAGACATTTATAAGAGTGCCTATAAAATGATAAACAGTATTTATATTAGGTACCAATATTATTTGGAAAGGTATTAAAATTCTCTTTCTTAATGCTCAGGAATCACCTCCAAATCCCCATAGCCTGCTAGGCTTGAATTTAACTTTGAAATTCTCATATATATTCCCACCACTAACAACATCCAGTATAATTCTGCTAAACTCAAGTGCAGATGGTGTACTTAACTTCAGGAGGTTTCCACAGCCCTTGAAATCCATTCTTAGATCCTTTAACATACTTACAAAAAAATTTAATTTGGGATATATGCAAAGGAATTTATAATAATTTTGAGTACAAAAGTATAACAGAGTTCCAAATACAGAGCATAACATTTGGAATTTATATAAAATGCTTTGTATTTAAACATCTTTAATATGCATTTATTTCTGTATCTTCCAAGCTCAGTCTCTTAAACTTCCATGGATGCTTTATTTCTGGCTTTTGCATCCGAGTTCATAGCATATATTTTACTACAAAGGTATTCTAATGTATGTGTCCTCATTTTGCTGTTTCTAGCTTAGATGGAGAGTTTTCATTGTGTTGAACATGGCGATTATTCCACTAGCTTTTTTTAAAAAGCATTTGTTTTCCTCCCTTCAAAAACATGCAAAACAGAAATCTTTCATAATTCTATTTACACAATGGATTCCTATTGTGTGAGTCAGCATAATCAAGACATATTCCTCAGTGAATCATTATTTCCTTCTTTAATTAAGGTTATCAACTCCTTGTTTTTTATTGATAGATTCAAATTTCATCTCCCAGGTAATTGATTAAGTACGAATCACCAGAAGTTTGTCACAATTCCAAACAAAGAATATAAATAATAGGCCTGCAGTATGAACTCCGATAAGAAAGGAAGGAGAATGGAAATAGCATCAAAGGAATAGACGTTTTCATTTTAAAATATTTTGTTCACTGTATGTCAGAATTGTGTACACTGTTAGGGATGATGAGTAAGCAAGAACATCATAAATGGGAAAGTCCAGTCCTCACACTTTGTTTCATAAGTTTTTTTAAGCAATCTCCAATTTTATTTATAGATTATGGTCTGGGCAGCACTTAAAGCAGTAATTTTATATAGCAGTGATAAGATTCCCCTAATACACCCCTTATATGCATTTAACCTTTTCATTGCTATAGAAAAGGAAAGGGAAGGAGGGCTGGATCTTTTCTGGAAAAAGTAAGGAAATGGGTTCTGGTGAGGTAGGAAAACAACTCAAGTTTAGTTTTCTATGAGTAAAAGTAATTGGAATCTAAGAAAAAGAGTAGATTGCTCCAGGGGGCATGCAATTCCAAATCAGGAAATGTAGTTGTTGTGATGCTCCAAACATGAAATGCCTGAACAAAATGTTTCTTTTATCATTTGAGTATTTTTCAAAATTAATAAAGTGACTGGCATCATATATCCTTCCTAATGCCCACTCTAACCTTAATAGTGGCAGGAGCCATATCTGATTTATCTGAATATTTTCAGTAAGTGGTATTGTCTGGCATATAACAAACACTTGATGATACTTTTATAAATGAAAGAGCCAATAAATGAAATATACTGAATAGTATGTAAACTTGAATTCACTGATACATTTTATTTGAATATATATGTGGGAACTGTGGGTATGAGTGAATGAATTTATACTTTTATAAATATTATAGTTATATATGAATATATTGCATCTATGTATTTATATAAGTGGAGAGGGAGAGTCAATATATCATTTGTCTTGTTATTATATTGTTGTATCCTAGAAGCCAGAGCTTCTATTTTGTACTTTCTATGAAGAACTCTCCTTCATATAACTTTTGTTAAGATTTTATATAGGTGTGAGCACTGTTTATGTAGATTGAATGAAATATACTTTCCTATAAGATTTTAACTTTTAAAATTTTCTTTATCTTAGTTTTGATTAGCAACAAAATAAAGATAAGTAAATATCTTTATTTACTAGATAAAAAGATAGTAAATATCTTAATTTATAATAAAGTAGCAATTTTCCCATTGTTGTATATGCATAATGTTCATTTCTCTAAAAAAATCACTAACATCCTCATTTCTAAGTTTATGTGACATATATTTTTCATTTGGAAGTAAACTATACTAATTTATACATTGAGAGTTTTGGCTCCCGCTTTACCTTGTATCTCCCTATTTGATTATCATTATTTTATAGTTAATGCAAAATTGCTTTTATCCTCCTAAAGGGCTTTTAATATGGTCAGGAAGAAAGTACAGTACCATATTTTAGAAACATTTATTTTATATAGATAACTGGAAGTGAAGTTAAGTATTCAGGTGTTAAAGCAAAGCTTACATACATAGTCTATGCACATACAGGATTTATGTACTATTTCCCCTCAGTTTCACATTAAGTTGTTGCTGTTTTGATTGGAAAGAAAACTTTTGAGTTTCATGAAACATAAATATAAATCCAAGGTATCATTCAGAGATAGAATATTTTATAGTGCTTGTGGTGATTGAAAATAATATATAAACTTTTTAATTGTGGTTTTAAGTTTTGAAACAGAGATGATTGGTGTTAAGGCATAAGATGGTTGTCAGCCTGTGGCAGGAAGGAAGATGGTGAATATTGCTGGCATTCTGCAGGTCAACAAATTTCATGCAACACTACATGTAAGTCTCTGTTACTGTAATCAGGGCTGTTGTCAGTTGTTGTGGCTGACTGCCAACTGGTGAAGTCAATGGTTTTATTTTATCTTCCTAAGGAAAACTCATTCACCAAGCTATAGAACATAACTGCTGGCCTGTGACTTGTTTATTTTTTAAATAAACATGCATTCCAGGGAGGGAATCACCATTCTGTGCTTATTATTTACTTTTGAGTCAGAGAGACATAATCTTTCAGTTGCAGTATATTTGAAAAGAGAATATTGGGGAGGCATAACAGCAGCTGTATCTAGCTTGTATAATATTTATGGCTTTCTCTAAAATGGGACCAAGTTCTATATTTTTGTGAGTTTTGAATTTTGAACATAAAAAGGTAGAGTATCCTTGGTACTGAATTTTAAGGAGAAATTACAACTAAATGGAACAGAATACAAAAAGGACCTTCAAGCATTCCACTTCTTGGTCTTCAACATCATCAGTTAACAGTGGAGTTATGTTTGCTAACAATACATAAAGTATTGAGCAATTAAAACTATTGGACATCTCTGAAAAATATGAAAATTATTGTATTGGGTTCAATTCAAGTGTGAAGAGATGCCTGACAAATGTGGTGATCATTGGAGTGTACTTTGAAGGATGTTAAATATCCTTTATTTCAACTCTTAACAATCTTAAACTTGAGCATGTAAGCTGAAGATTTGCCAAGTTAAAAGTGAATATATAAGAGAAACATAGCATGTTAATTGATTGTGCCCTAGAAGAAATAGTGATTTGACCAGCATTCCTTTCTCAAATGGCAACTAAGAGCAGAGGCTTAGTCTTTTTGGCTTGGTGTCCGAACTTTGAGAAGTGATAAGCCATCCTCGTCCTCAGAATCTCCATAAATTTCTGTGACACTTTCATGGTACTGTACTGCAGTGGTTGAATCTGGTCCATTACTCAAATGAAAAATCCCAAATGAATTTAATGTTCTTTCTTTTATCTGTGTTTCTTTCATTGATTCTGGCTTATGATTCTGGACAGAAGATTTAAGGAAGCAAATATGCCAAAATACTGCATCTGTTGGCATCCAAGAAAGGACAGGAGGAAAATAGAAATGGCTTGTGACCTTTAGCCAGTAAGTGTTGCAGCCAAGAAGGGAACAGGCTCAAGAAACAGTAACACTCAATGGGTTAAATCTAAATTTCTATGAAATACCAAACTAACACTTGTAGTTCTTCATCAAAATGGCATTCGTTATTTGTTCTTTTGGCATTTATTGAGTGCCAGATATGTGCCAATCATAAGTAGTTCACCATCTTGTAGAGCATGTGCTTTGCAGAAATTTTCTGAGAGGTGGCAGATTTACCTAACTCAGCTATGCCATCTTGTTGGCCTATATTGTTACTAAAGACATATACTATGAAATAGCTAATCAGAGTAGAGGCATTGGAATATAGTAAAACTTGTCAGCAAAATTTTTATAGAACATGATTTTAGATTCACCAACACTGCTTTAATGTTGTGACCTCCCACTTTCTCAGCCACCTTATCATGTTCTCTGTATAGTATTAAAGCTTTTACTGGATCCTTTCTCTTGGCTAGTAAAATGTTTTTGTTTTGTTTTGCTTTTCTTTCCTTGATGACTTTAGTTCCTCACCTACGATTTGTATTTTAAAAACTTTCCTGTCCCAACAACTTTAATGAAATTATCCTAATTAAAGTCAATGAAAATCTCCATTTGGGTCCATCCAATAGAAACATGTCGGTCCCCATCTTAGATTTCCTCTCAGTAGCATTAGACAGTGAAAGTTTCAGGATCAGAAAAAATAGCAATCTAAATTATGAATGAGGTGACTTGGGGACCATCAAATGTGTGTAGTGAAGGAAAGTAACAGAGATGACTCAAGGATTGTAGGTTTGGTGACTGAGAGCATAATGATGCCTTAAATAAAGCTAAAACAAATAGAAAAAAGCAGACATTTTTAAAAAGAATAATAAGTTTGTTTTCAGGTACATTGAGTGAATTGGAATCATAGCAAGATATAAATACCTACTTGAGAATGGAGTATACGGAATAAATGAAAGAAAATGAGAGCTGAGGCCAAGGATAAAATGAAAGGAAGGGTAACTGACAACCCTGAGAGGATAATGAGGTAGAAAGGAAGAGGAAGCAGTGAAAAGAATTGGGAGAGTGATAAGAGAATTACAAAAATCAGGAAAAATAGGTGCCTTAAGTCAAAGGAATAGAACTCCAAACAATGACAAAATGTGAAAATACCAGATTATTTGAAGACTGGGGACTTTTGGATGCAGGGATTAGGGCTTGATTGTAAGCTATATGAGAGCAGTTTCTTTAGAATTTAGAGAGTAAGTCAGTGAATACATGTAAGCACAATATATGGATGTTCCCTTTAAGAATAATTGAAAGTGAGGTACATGGGAATTTGATGAAGCTATGGATTTGGGGGAAATAAGGATGGAGGGAAGGTTGTTGTGTTTGGTTATGATTTTTATCTGAGTTATACAAACACTTGGTAACAATCAAATAAGAATCCCTGGCTTTTAATCTTTTAAGTCTCACTCTCCAAATTTAAGCTATTTTTAATATTTTTGTTCTTGTGGAAACCTCCATATTCAGACAATATGCTTCTATTTCTATTCTTGAACTGTCACCATAATGTAAATGAGGTAAGTCTTTAACTCATTTAAATACAATACTTTGCTTTTCTTTTAATTTTGATGTCAACTTTATGAATTGTATATATTTTCTTATTTTATATATCACAATTTCATAGTATCTCTTGATTCCCAATTTGATGGGATAATGATATTAAGCCACTAAATTTTTCATCCACCTTTCTTCTTACTTCCATCTCCCAGATTTATCAGCTATACTTTTACACTGGCAGTGGTATTAACATCTGTATTGTATCTACAATCATTGTAAAGTCTTTGTTCTATCCATAGGAAATATTAAAGCTTCCATTTCTCTCTCCTAGCATGAACCATCATGACTCAAAAGAATGTTTCTAGTATCCAGAGTAAATGGGTTCCTTTCCTTCTACTTCATCAATTACTTAATAGAACTTTTTAGTTTATTTCCTAACTGAGCCATTAATTTCTTACAGAAAAATTTCCCTTGAGGTCCTATTAGTCTTTCTTTCATACTATTTGTCTTTTGTTTATTTTTTTAAAGATTGTCTGTATGTATGTATGTATTTATTTATTTTGAGAGAGAGCACGAGCAGGAGGAGTGGCAGAGGGAGAGGGAGAAGCAGGCTCTTCACGGAGCAGGGAGCCTAATGCAGGGCTCTATTCCGGGATCCTGGTATCATGACCTGAGCTAAAGGCAGATGTTTAACTGACTGAGCCACCCAGGTGCTCCTATATTACTTGTCTTTTAATTTTTTATTGAATATTAATCGTATTTCAAAATATTCATAAAATTTAAATATTAAATGCAAATTAAACTTCATGTTTAAAGTTATATATTTCTGATTGTGCATTTTACATGTCATGAAACATTTTCTAAATTTCTATATAATTTATAGCAAACTTGTTTATAGTTATTAATATTATAACTGAAGTTAAATATAAATACTAAAGATTTTATAAGCATTTAATATCTATAAAATATTATTGGATGTATTTAATACAGTGTATAAGTTTTGAAGATTTGCAACAATGTAAACATTCATGCATCCACCCACTATTTAAAAAGGTAAAAACACTACCATTTACATTATAATTCCCTTTGGGGACTTCCCTACCGCTATCCCCTTGCCTCCAGCTTCAAAGAAACCACTAATATAAATTTAATATTTATCATCCCTTGCCTTTTTGTAGAGGTTTAACATATATGTATCTAAATCACCAGAATGGACTTTAATTTTGCATGTTTGGGATCTTTATATAAATTGAATATTAACTCTATGAAATTTTTGAAAACTTTTACATTCAAAATGTTGTTTCTGAAATACAATCATGTTTTGTTTTTTTGCTGGAAATCATCCTGCATATTGTTATACAGTATTCCATGAACTGATACCAATATTCTGTTTATAGATGGGCAGACAGTTGCTGATTGTTTTTGTTTTTTTTATGAATTTTATTGCTCATTTTTCTGGCACATATTTACAAGAGTGTAGTGGTATATACCCAGAACAAGGATTACTGGATCATAAAGTATGCGTATCATTAATTTTTCTAGGTAGACCCAAAATGCTTTCTAAATTAATTGTATTAATGTACACTCGTATCATCAGTATGTGTTTCTGTTGCACCAGACCCCTGAAAAAATAATGGTCTATTCAGGTCCTCTGCCCATTTTTAAATTGGATTGTTTGAATTTTTGGCTATTGAGTTATATGAGTTCTTTGTATATTTTAGATGTTAACCCCTTATCAGATACATGATTAGCAAATATTTTCTCCCATTCTGTAGGTTACCTTTTCATTTTATTGATGGTTTCCTTTGCTGTGCAGAAGCTTTTTAGGTAGATGTAGTCCCGTTGTCTATTTTTGCTTCTGAAGTCAGATCCATAAATCATTGCCAACCCTTATCTTAAGAAATGTACTGCCTATGTTTTCTTCTAGGAGCTTTATGATTTTCGGTCTTATATTCAAGCCCTTAATCCACTTCCAGTTAAATTTTATGTATGATGTAAAATAGTAATCTAGTTTGATTCTTTTGCATGTGGTTGTCCAGTTTTCCCAACACCATTCATTGAAGAAACTGTCCTTTCCCCAATATATATTCTTGCCTCATTTGTCATAAGCTGATTAACCCTGAAAATAGAGTTTATTTCTGGATTCTCTGTTCCATTGACTGATCTGTGTGTCTGTTTTTATGCCAATACCATATGGTTTTGATTATTATATCTTTATAATATAGTTGAAATTCAGGGCATGTGATGTCTCCAGCTTTGTTCTTTCTCAAGACTTTTTTAGTTATTTTGGGTCTTTTATGGTTCTATATAAATTTTAAGATTTTTCTGTTTCTATGAAAAATGACATTGGAGTTTTGATAGGGACTGCATTGAATCTGTAGATTACTTTCAGTAGTATGGACATTTTATCAATATTAATTCTTCCAGTCCATAAACATGGAATATCTTTCTACATATTTATGTCATCTTCCAATTTCTTTGGTTAGTGTCTTATAGTTTTCAGTATATAGGTCCTTTACCTCCTTGGTTTAATATAGTCATGTTTTGTTCTTTTTGATGCAATTGTAAACGAGATTTTTTTCTCAATTCATTTTCTGCTAATTTGTTATTAGTGTATAGAAATACAACAGTTTTCTTTATATTGATCTTGTATCTTGTAACTTGACTGAATGCATTTATTCTAATAGTTTTTTCATGGAGTTTCTAGGATTTTCTACATATAGTATCATGTCATCTGCAAATACTAACAGTTTTACTTCTTTCATTACAATTTGGATGCGTTCTCTTTGTTTTTCTTGCCTTTTTGCTATGGCTAAGACTTCCAGTACTACTACGTTGAATAAAAGTGCGAGAATAGGCATCCTTGTCTTGTTCCTGATCTTACAGGAACAGTTTTCAGCTTTTCTTCACAGAACCCATTTCTGGGTTCTCTATTCTGTTCCATTGATCTATGTGTCTGTAGTTGTGGCAGTACCACACTGTCTTGATGATCACAGCTTTGTAGTACAACTTGAAATTCGGCATTGTGATGCCCCTGCCTCTGGTTTTCTTTTTCATTAGTCCCCTGGCTATTTGGGGTCTTTTCTGATTCCACACAAATCTTAAGATGATTTGTTCCAACTCTCTGAAGAAAGTCCATGGTATTTTGATAGGGATTGGACTAAATGTGTAAATTGCCCTGGGTAGCATGGACATTTTCACAATATTAATTCTTCCAATCCATGAGCATGGAATATTTTTCAATCCCTTTGTGTCTTCCTCAATTTCTTTCAGAAGTGTTCTGTAATTTTTAGGGTATAGATCCTTTACCTCTTTGGTTAGGTTTATTCCTAGGTATCTTATGCTTTGGGGTGCAATTGTAAATGGGATTGACTCTTTAATTTCTCTTTCTTCAGTCTCATTGTTCGTGTATAGAAATGTCACTGATTTCTGTGCATTGATTTTGTATCCTGCCACACTGCCAAATTGCTGTATGAGTTCTTGGAATCTTGGGGTGAAGTATTTTGGGTTTTCTATGTCCAGTATCATGTCATCTGCAAAGAGGGAGAGTTTGACTTCTTCTTTGCCAATTTGAATGCCTTTTATTTCTTTTTGTTGCCTGATTGCTTGAGGCTAGGACTTCTAGTACTATGTTGAATAGCAGTGGTGAGAGTGGACATCCCTGTCTTCTTCCTGAATTTAGGGGAAAGCCTCCCAGTATTTCCCTATTGAGAATGATATTTGCTGTGGGCTTTTCATAGATGGCTTTTAAGATGCTGAGGAATGTTCCCTCTATCCCTACACTCTGAAGAGTTTTGATCAGGAATGGATACTGTATTTTGTCAAATGCTTTCTCTGCATCTATTGAGAGGATCATCTGGTTCTTGTTTTTTCTCTTGTTGATATGATCTATTATGTTGATTGTTTTACAAGTGTTGAACCAACCTTGTATCAGGGGGATAAATCCCACTTGGTCATAGTGAATAATCTTCTTAATGTATTGTTGGATCCTATTGGCTAGTACTTTGTTGAGAACTTTTGCATCTGTGTTCATCAGGGATATTGGTCTATAATTCTTCTTTTTTGGTGAGGTCTTTGTCTGGTTTTGGAATTAAGGTGATGCTGGCCTCATGAAACGAATTTGGAAGTATTCCATCCCTTTCTATCCCTTAGACTACTTTAGTAGAATAGGTATTATTTCTTCTTTAAACGTTTCAGAGAATTCCCCTGGGAAGCCATCTGGCCCTGGACTTTTGTGTCTTGGGAGTTTTTGATGACTGCTTCAATTTCCTCCCTGGTTTTTGGCCTGTTCAGGTTTTCTATTTCTTCCTGTTCTAGTTTTGGTAATTTGTGGTTTTCCAGAAATGCATCCATTTCTTCTAGAGTGTCTAATTTACTGGCATATAGCTGTTCATAATATGTTTTTAAAGTCGTTTGTATTTCCTTGGTTTGGTTGTGATCTCTTTCATTCATGATTTTATTAATTTGAGTCTTTTTTCTTTTCCTTTTAATAAGCCCGGCTAATGGTAAATCTATCTTATTGTTTCATTTGAAGATCAACTCCTAGTTTTGTTGACATCTTCTATATTTCTTCTGTTCTCTATTTCATTGAGTTCTGCTCGAATCTTTATTATCTCTCTTCTTCTGCTTGGAGTAGGTTTTATTTGCTTTTCTTTCTCCAATTCCTTTAGGTGCAAGGTTAGCTTGTGTATTTGAGTTTTTTCCAATTTTTTGAGGGATTGCTCGTATTGCAATATATTTCCCTCTTAGGACTGCTTTTGCTGTATCCCAAAGATTTTCAACAATTGTATCTTCATTTTCATTCGTTTCCATGAATCTTTTTAATTCTTCTCTAATTCCCCAGTTGACCCATTCATCTTTTAGTAGGATGCTCTTTAACCTCCATGTGTTTGAATTTCTTCCAAATTTCTTCTTGTGATTAAGTTCTAGTTTCAAAGCATTGTGGTCTGAAAATATGCAGGGCACAATCTCAATCTTTTGATATCAGTTGAGACCTGATTTGTGACCCAGTATATGGTCTATTCTGGAGAAAGTTCCATATGCACTTGAGAAGAATGTGTATTCCGTTGCATTCAGATGAAAAGTTCTGTATATATCTGTTCTGTATATATTTGTGAAATATATTTGGTCCAGTGTATCATTTAAGGCCCTTGTTTCTTTGGTGATCTTTTGCTTAGAAAATCTGTCATTTGCTGAAAGTGCTGTGTTGAAGTCCCCTACTCTTAGTGTATTATTATCTAAGTATCTCTTCACTTTGGTTAATAACTGATATACTTGGCAGTTCCCACAGTAGGGGCATAAATATTGATGATTGTTAGGTCTTCTTGTTGGTTAGACCCTTTAAGTATGATGTAGTGTCCCTCTTCATCTCTTACTACAGTCTTTGGTATGAACTTTATCTAATATGAGGATTGCTACCTCAGCTTTCTTTTGAGGACCATTTGAATGGTAAATGTTCTCCACCCCTTCATTTTCAGGCTGGAGGTGTCCTTAGGTCTAAAATGAGTCTCTTGTAGACAACAAATAGATGTGTCTTGCTTTTTTATCCAGTCCGAAACCATGCATCTTTTTATGGGATAATTTAGCCCATTCATGTTCAGAGTAACTACTGAAAGATATGAATTTAGTGTCATTGTAATACCTATTCAGTCTCTGTTGTTGTGGATTATTTCTTTGGGCTTCCTCTTTCTTTTACAGGGTCCCCCTTATTATTTCTTGTAGAGCTGATTTGGTGGTCACATATTCTTTCAGTTTCTGCCCATCCGGGAAGCTCTTTATCTTTCCTTGTATTCTGAATGAGAGCCTTGCTGGTTATAGTATTCTTGGCTGGATGTTATTCTCATTTAGGACCCTGAATATATCCTGCCAGCCCTTTCTGGCCTTCCAGGTCTCTGTGCAGAGGTCTGCTGTAAATCTAATATTTCTCCCCATATAAGTTAAGAATCTCTTTTCTCTCGCTGCTTTTAGGATTTTCTCTTGATCTTTGGAATTTGGAAGTGTCACTATTAAATGTCAAAGTGTTTAATGTTTTTTTATTGATTTTTTTTGGGGGGGGCAACCTCTCTATCTCCTGGATCTGAATGCCTGCTTCCTTCCTCAAATTAGGGAAGTTCTCAGCTATGATTTGTTCAAATATGCTTTCTGGCCCCCTTCCCTCTCGGTGCTTTCTGGAACCCCAATTATATGTAGATTCTTCCTTCTGAGGCTATCATTTATTTCCCTTAACGTTTCCTCATGGTCTTTTAATTGTTTTTCTCTTTTTTCCTCAGCTCCTTCCTTGCTATCAGCTTGTCTTCTATGTCACTCACTCTTTCTTCCACCTCATTAACTCTCGTTAGGACCTCCAGTTTGAATTGCATCTCATTTAATTTATTTTTAATTTTAGCCTGATTAGATCTAAATTCTGCAGTCATGAAGTCTCTTGAATTCTTTATGCTTTTTTCCAGAGCCACTAGTAGCTTTAAAATTGTGCTACTGAAGTGGCTGACTGACGTTGAATTGTAATCCATATTCTGTAACTCTGTAGCAGGGAATACTGTTTTTGATTCTTTCTTCTTTCCTTCTAGTCTTATTCAGTGCAGAGTGGCTGTATAAGCTGGTTGAGTCAAGAATATCAACCACAACCTAAGTAAATTTCACCCTAGATGATTCTGATGAGGTCAGAGCCCAGAAAATTAAAACAAAGATCAGAATGAAATAAAACAAAAGGACCACTAAAGTGAAAAACAAATTTTAAAACAAAGTAGTAAAAAATAAAAGGCCAAGAATCCCAAAGAAGAAGAAGAAAAGAAGAAAAAAGGCAAACGTAAAGAAAAAAAAAAAAAAGAAGAGAAAAGGGAGGGGAACTGGGAAATGGTGGTAGTAAAGAAGTTGTAGTGGAGGGAGAATGTAGTCTACCTGAGGGGTCCTAGAGGGTGATCCTCTTGGTTCTGAGTGTATTAAGTTCTGTATGTTAGAAGATGCTCAGTCCCAAATTTATATAAACCAGAAATACTTGTAGAAGGCTCCAACATTGACTACCAAAACATAAACAAGGTAAAAGAGGGGGGCAGAATGGGAATGAAGAGAGAATGTAATCTCATAGAATGAACCAGCACGGTATACCATGCTGGTCATGTTTTAGAAGGTATTCCACCATTGTAGAACAAAATGGGCAGAGAAAACAAAAAACACAAAACAAAAAAACCATATCTTGTATATCTCCCAAGATTAAATTATGTCAAAGGGAATCTACAAGTGGAAAATATATCTAATACCTGTAATTGTAGAATTATTAAAGTCAAAATGGAAGAAACTTAAAAATGAAGAGATTGTAAAATATTGTAGTTAAGGTGGGAAAAGAGAAATATTGGAAATTTTTAGTCTTATATAAAAATGAGTTATACTAGAAAAAGGGGGGGAAAAGGAGGGGTCCCCTCTAGTACTATATACTGTAAATCCTTCGACCTCCCCTGGAGCTTTCCAGAGCTGTTCAGTCAAGAACTTGCTCTTCCCCTGTCCTTCCAGCTGGTCTTCTGGGGGAGGGGCCTGCTGTGCTGATTCTCAGGTGTGTGCACCTGGGGGAGCTGCCCCACCCCCTACAGGGTGCTGGGCTCAGTGGGAGCTGTTTATCCCGTGAGGCCTCTGTTCCCTGGCGGCCCTGCCTCTCCCAGGCATAGGGTGACCCAAGGAGTAACAACCCCACGGGTGTCAGCCAGCTCTCCAGCCCTGGAGTCAGCTCCCAGAGTAACTACCACAGCCCCCAGTCTGCGCTGGCCTGGATGCTCCGGGGGCGGGGGGCACTGATCTGCACAGCTCGGGGCGCCCAGCTGCAGGAGAGTCCTCCCCGCCTCCGCCGGTCCTGGGGGGAGCACAGGATCCTGGGCTCTGTCCCCTGGGGCCCTGGGCTCCGGGGCCTGCACCTCTGGAATTGCGCTCCTGGGGCCACGGCTCCCGAAGGCAGCCCTGACCGGGCTTTTCCCCGAGGCCCCACCAGGTGCACTCCAGCCCTTTACTGAGCTCGGCCTACGGTGTGCGGTGTGCTGCCGCCCAGGCGCATTTCTTCTATTAGTGACTTGGGGAGACTGGAGGCTCCACTGCCCCTCCTGCGATTCTGCTTGATTTCCTTGCTGAGCGCCTTTCCCTCCGGGAAGAATCCGGTGTGGAGTTTTAAAGTTCCTGCTTCTCCGGGGCTGGGCTTTCCTGTCCCAGAGGCTCTCGCAGCCCCCCCAACCCCACCTTAGCCTGGCTCCTCTTGGGGCTCCTCCTTCACTTGATTCTTTTTTATTTTATTTTATTTTTTTCTGCCTTCCTACCTTGCTAGAAGCGAAAACCCTTCTCTCTGTAGTGTTCTGGCTGTTCTCTCTTTAAATCTCAGGTTGAATTCGTAGGTTTTCAGGATGATTTGAAAGTTATCTAGGTAAGTTGATGGGGACAGGTGACTTGGGGACCCTGCTCCTCCGTCATCTTGCCCCCCTCTTGATTTGTGGCTACTGAACCATTCTTGAATCCCTGGAATAAATGCCACTTGATTGTGGTGTATGCTTTTGCTATTGAGTTTGGTTTGCTAATATTTCTTTGAGGATTTTTGCATCTGTGTTTACCCATGGATATTAGCCTGTAATTTGCTTGCTTGCTTTTTTTTCTTTTTTTCTTTTTTCTTTCTTTCTTTCTTTCTTTCTTTCTTTCTTTCTTTCTTTCTTTTTTTCAAACTTTAGAATTTTTATTGAATCTTCAATCATGTAAGGCACATCAGTGCTAAACAAAGTTTAAGAGGGTAGGGGGTTTCAAATATAAAAACGTAAATGAGTAATTTTCACCTTTTCCCTCCAACCCTTTTTCCCTCTCCAGTTATTGTCCTCAGTTGTTCTCTCTGTTTGAGGGCGCAGGAGCCGGCATACCCCAGGAAGGAAAATTGGCAAAATAAGAAGGCAACGGAGGACCAAATATCGGGGGTGGAGCAAAAGCAATAGGCATAGCAAGAAATGGACTGAAACTCGGAGGTCGAGGAGATATAAAGCAATGAGCAGTAGGACGAGAAGGTAAACCGGGAGTACTGGAAGACAAGGGGAGAGACCTTGGCCAATTTTCCACGGGGTGCCACGGGCCTCCCTGTGGGAAAGAAACATGAGCCAGCCTTTCCTTGCTAGCCATTCTTGTATTTCCTAGAGGCAGCTCCATAATTACCCCTGATCTAATTGTGGGGATATGTGGGGGGGCTCTTATTTGTGGACCCCTGGGTGGAAAGAACCCCTGACCTCGTGGCAAAGCCATGTATAACTTTGCATTATTGCCACCTCTCTTGGTGCCCCCACTGCTGACCCTTGCCCCCCCTATCATCAGTGCGGGAGGGCTGCCAGAGAATTCCTGGGACACATTAATAGAATCCTGTCCCCTAAGCCTCCAGCCTGCCAGCCCCTCTGAGCTATTTACTTCTGCTGTTGCTAGGGACTCTTCCGCAACAGCAGGTGGTGGCCCATAGGGGTGTTTGTGAGCTCTGGAACTGTCGACAGGAATGCAGGCTCCTGCGGTCTCAGAGGGGCGCTCCAGCTGCTCTCTCCCCAGGTCAGTCAGCACATTGGGGGGGGTCTCAGCAGGACGCGATGGTGGCCCCAAGGCTCCACATCGCCTTTCGGCATGGAACTGGAACACTGGAGAGACACGTCGTCGGGGTGCGGCTCCCGGATCCCACACTCATTTGCAACTACTCCACTGGGTGAAGGGGCGTGCCCACCAAGGACATTTTCAATACAAGCCATGGAGAAAGTTGATCAGGAAAACCTTCGTGAGATAATGTAGAAAACCAGCTGAATGCCCACATAGGCCAGCTCAGTCTGGAGAGAGGACTTGTGCTTCTGCTTTAGAGCAGCTTGGCTACTCGAATGAAGTCAGGGACCAACTGCTTCTTTCTAGATTTGGAGTTCTCTTTCTTTCTTTCTTTCTTTCTTTCTTTCTTTCTTTCTTTCTTTCTTTCTTTCTTTCTGATTTTATTTATTCATGAGACACACACACACACACACACACACACACATACACACAGAGGCAGAGACACAGGCAGAGGGAGAAGCAGGCTCCATGCACGGACCCCGACATGGGACTTGATCTGGGTCTCCAGGATCATGCCCTGGGCTGAAGGCAGCGCTAAACCGCTGGGCCACCCTTTCTTTTTCTTTCCTTTCTTTCTTTCTTTCTTTCTTTCTTTCTTTCTTTCTTTCTTTCTTTCTTGGTGTCTTTGGTTTTGGTATTGCATAAGTCTGGCTTTGAATGAGTTTTTCATTTATTTGGTATTAGTTATTATGTTTCCTTTTTTATTTATTATTCTGTTGACTTGGGTCCTCTTTTTTCCCCAAGTTAGATTAGCTAAGCATTTATCAATTGTGTTTATCTTTTTTGAAGAACCAACTCTTAGTTTGGTTAATCTTTCCTATTGTTTTTCTGTTCTCTATTTTACTTATTTCTTATCTAATCTTTATTATTTCCTTCTGCTAACTTTGGGTTCTGTGTTTCTTTCCTCGTTTTATAAGGTGTGGAGCTGGGATTGTTTATTTGGATCTTTCTTGTTTCTTTTTTTTTAAGATTTTATTTATTTATTCATGAGAGACACAGAGAGACAGAGGCACAGGCAGAGGGAGAAGCAGGCTCCCTGCAGAAAGCCCAAGATGGGACTCCATCCCAGGACTCCAGGACCATAACTTAAGCCAAAGGTAGATGCTCAACCACTGAGCCCCACAGGTGCCCTCTTGTTTCTTAATATAGAAATTGATTTATGAAGTTTCTTCTTAAAACTGCTTTTGCTGCATCTCATAAGTTGTGGAATATTGTGTTTCCATTTTTTTTTTCCATTTTCATTTGTTTCAAGAAACTCTTTAGTTTCTCCTTTAACTTTTTTGACTTACTGATTGTTTGGGAATGTTAATTTTCCTTGTATTTGTGAATTTTCCAGTTTTCCTTTTGTTATTAATTTCTAGTTTCATGCAGCTGTATTCAGAGAAGGTACTTGGTATGATTTCAGTCTTGAATTTGCTGAGACCTTTTCTATGATGTAACTTATGGTATATCTTAGAAAATATTTCTTGGGTGCTTCTTCTGCATGGTCAAGTCTGCATTTGAAACCTCTCATTGAATTCTTCAGGTCAGTTATTGCATTTTTCATGTCTTGGATTTCTGTTTTGGTTTGGGTGGGGTTTTTATGATTTTCATTTCTTTGTCAAACTTCTCATTTTGTTCATGAATTATTTTCCTATTTTTAGTTTTCTGTCTCTATGCTCTTGTAGTTTGCTAAACTTCCTTTGGAGGATTATTATGAATTCTTTGACAGTTCATAGATTTCCATTTCTTTAGAGTCAGTTATTGGAGCTTTATTAGTTTCCTTGCTGGTATATTATTTACTTGATTTTTTCATTTTTCATATGTTGGCTTCTGTGCATTTGAGTAATCAGGTTCCTCTTCCAGACTTTACAGACATACTTTGGTTGAGACAGATCTTTGCCAGTCAACTAATTTTGAGTTACTGGGTGTGTGATGGTAATATTCTTGGGCAGGTAGAGCATGCTATTGTGGTTTATTTTGGAGCAAGGCAACTATTTGAACTTTGAAATCAGGGATAGGCGTTGTGCCATGACTAAGAATGCTTGGATAGGACTCCTGGTTTAGTTGCCTACCCAACTGAGGGTACAGGATGGGCTACACAGTTGTCTGGATTCTCTAGTAAGGCTCACTAGATGGTCAGGAATGGGTACTTTTTAGTAAAAGGTAGGGCTGTGAATTAGCTTTCTTCCCTTGGCAAGGCAGCAAGGTGGGACCCAGGACCTGTACATCTCGTTGTCAAGCAAAACTATGTACTGATTTCCTGGTGGACTGGTATATTGGTTTTACTCTGCAGATAAGATATGCCACAGGCCATGCCTTCTGTACAGGTGCCACTGGAAGCAGGGCTTTGGGTTGGGATATGCTACTTACTATGTACTCTGGTTAGGTTCCCTATTTTGTTTTGTTTTACAGATTTTATTTATTTATTCATGAGAGACACAGAGAGGCAGAGACATAGGCAGAGGGAGAAGCAGGCTCCCTGTGGGGAGCCCAATGCGGGACTCGGTCCCAGGACCCTGGAATCATGACCTGAGCCAAAGGCAGGCGCTCAACCCCTGAACCACCCAGGTTCCCTGGTTTTGCAGGCTGATGGCTGTGCTTATGAATGGGCAGGTCTATGAATTAGTATCTCTGCCTGAGCACTTCAGGGAACAGCAATTCTGAAGCTGGTTAAGTCTCTTTGTTGTCTTATCTCAAGCCCAATGCTACCCCCAAGTTCCTAGGCTGAACAGGTTATTGACTTTGCTTTGTGGGTGCTGAACTCTTCTTGCCTACCTTTCTGCTTCCTATGTTGCTTTTATAACTTCCGAGTGTTCTTGCCAGCCCTTCTGGTTGGTTTCAGCTCAGGAGCACAGGGGCAGGGCTATGTTTCACATCACTTGGCTGGGCCTGACAGGTAGTGGTCACTCCAGGCATCTCCCAGAATTTTCCTTGTAGGTTTTGCAGTTGGCTGGGGCCAGAAGCTACCCTCAGCCATGGCTATAAATTAATCCCCCTGCCTGTGTGTACCAGGGGAAACCTCCATGCATGTACTGGCTTTGCTCTGGGCAGTGATCAGCTGTACCAGTCCACATCTCAGCTTGAGCATTGCTGGTCTGAACAGCTTCCAGGTGCTCTCACCAGCCACCCTGGTCATATTGGGCTGGGAAACGCTCTCCCTCATAGGTTGGGCTGTGACTCAGCTGCTTGCCTGGTTATAGATAAACCAGGTTCAAGGACTGCCAAACTCCTCAACAGAGGACTCGAATCAGGCAATCTGCATCATGAGTTTCCTGGTCAGAGTGCACTACTGACTTGGTTTTGCTAATGAGCAAAGCTGTTATTTGGGATTACTACTTGCAAACATGAACTGGATCTACCAAGATCCATGTGCTAGTTGTTGCAAGCCCAGCCCTTCTTTTTCATCACAGATTCCCAGTGGTTGAGCTGTGCAGATTGCCCTGCAATCCCTGTTGTGCAAGACCAGAGTAGAGGCCTCTACAAAGCAACTCACAGTGATAGGCGTGCTGGTTGTCTCTTCTAGGTTCTCCTTTCCCACTGGACGACCTGGAAGCTCAGGGAAGACCTCTCCTTATGGTGCTACCCTACTCTGGGGAGGGGCAATGCAGTCATCGTGGACCCACTCCACAAGTGAGTACCTGTCTAGTGCCATATTGTAGTCTCTGTGGTGCCAGTATGTGCTGTAGCCTCACTTCCATGTGCTAGAATTCTCTCATTTGTGTTTTGTTCATGAATAGCTGTTAGTTGTTCTTGTGAGATGGAGTGAAGAAATGACCTATGTTGCCACCTTGGTAACATCACTTCCCCATTACTTTTTTTAACAGCACATCCTTCAGCAGGATGCTAAGAAAGAATGAATCTTTCATGAAGATTCTTTCAACTCAGTACCTGAGACACTATTTCTTACCATTTTATATGGCTAACACCTGCTCATCCTTTATATCTTAGCTTAAATTCATACTTTGTCTTTCCAGACTAAGTAAGTTTACCCTTGCTATATGCTTTTATAGTATTAAGTGCCTTGTCTGGATATAATTAAGTTGTATGTATATCAATTTAATAGTTTTTTCATTATCTTTCTTCCCCACCAGACCACCATGATGGCAGGGATCATTTCAGCTTTATTATATGCCATATCTAACCCAGGATCTAGTAGGTAGTTAATACGCAGTAGATATTGTTGATTGAATTAATGAGTAATTTATTTGGTATTATGGTAATAATTCCAGAAGCTTTCCAAAGAAAAATTTGCAAATTTTAAATATCTAGTTTGCTAATAGTACTTTACATTTATTTCAAATGTGCTATTATGGTCTCATAAAACTGCAACTATGCCTTTACCAGTAGTCAGATGCTTGCCATTATTAACAAAGTTTATGAATATTTTATGTAATAATACAATTCCCCAAATTGACATTTGGTTTGTAAAGGACATTTATATATAAATGAATTTGTATGACTGAATATGAATTTGTATGATAAGAGTTTAACACACTGTTGATTGGGTTCTCCTGAAACAAATGCTTAGAGATCGGGAGTGGGGAGACATTTATTTGGAATCACTAACCTATAAAAGGAAGAGGGAGAAAGCAGGACTGGACAGAGGAAGAAGCTGATCTGGATGAAGCCTGACGAAGTCTTGGTCCTAGCCAACCTAAAGGGGGGACTCTGGACTAAGTAGTGTCCATCAGAGTGTACCACTCTGGGCTGAAAAGGCATGACCTTTACACCTCTGCTTCACTCAGTTATTGGGCATAGGCTGCCCCTGGGAAGAGAATGGCCTCCTATAAGGCTGCTTACAGCAGCTGAGGCTGACCCTGCAGGGGCTGCCAGCTAGATATTACCTGCTGACCACATTTCTCAAGCTGGGCAGCAAGCCCTTCCTATACTTACTATGTAAATTCAGAATTCTGAGTGCTAGAAACTTCTTATACTTTTGGCCCACAAGCAGCCATAAGAATTACTAGCAGAGCTGAGATTCAAACTCAGTTTGACTTCAGAGTTCTTGCTCTTGACCACTCTCCTATCCTGTCTCCCTCCTTTGTTCAGTACAGAACTGTGTGCACAGTATGGAGTTGACTACCCATCTCCGCACTTATATATAAACAATATGGAGGTTGAGCTTTGTTATTATATAACTGTGGAACTGTTAATTCTTAAGAGAATAGCAGTAAGGTGCTCAGTCAAGAAAGGTGAAATTATCATTTTTGCACAGATTGGGGTTTTTTAAATTGTCCATGGTAGATACTATTCTTTGACTCAAGTGGTTTGCTTCTATTTTCCAAGCCAGTCTATTCTAACCTTGTCACTTCTTCATATAACCTAGGTTTCACTGGCTTTGGGCCAACCTATTAAAGTAGACATTCTATCCACTTGTAATTAATCCCCCAGAATTTGTTGGAGTCCAGAGGGAATGCATCACACATTCTCATTAAAATGTTTGGTCTTCTACAATGTTGTATCCATGGTGCATTTCTGCTCCCTCTGTTCTTGTCTTTTCTTCTGCTGTGCATAGGTGTATCCATGAGTAATGACTGTGTCTCAGGCTGTTTAGCCTCTAAAATGGTACTGTTGCCATGTTTCCCACTTCTGATGAAGGCATAAGAGAGTAAATGATACCACAGAGTATTTATAGTTGCTGCTCTTCCCTGACCCTTATGGAGTGATTACTGGATCAAGCTGCCTCTCTGGTTGCCTCTAACCTCCCACTGAATTCTCTCTTAAGGCCTCAGATCATCATCCACGTAGATGTCTGTTGATGCATGGCCACCAGTTCACCAGACATGGCTTAACATTGATGGCTATAGGCCTGTTTTAAGGCACATGTGTTAGGTTATATATCCTGGAAATTGATTCTGAAATGAAGTTTTGCTGGTAGGAGGTTGATTGAGAAAAGCCCTCAGAATCAACATCTAAGGGGGAATGAAGGTAGCCCAAAGGGGCAAAGGAAGAAGTTAAGTTACAGTGCATGCATTCAGTAAAGAAGCCTCATCACCCTTGGGGAGCTCTGGAGCTGGGATGGCCCTCCACTGTTGTCCTAACAATGCATAGATCAGTCATTGGATGCCCCAGCTATAAATTTAAGTGAAGTATTACCCTTTGAGGAGAATTCCTGAGGAAGGTCTCTGCTGTAAACTGCCATCAGGTAATAGTCCAAGAGTAGGGGGAATGAGTGCCTCAGTTCTGAAGGGTAGATCTGAATGGCACTTTATACCATCCAGTGCAACATCCATATTATTTATGCCATTGACCAATATATAGTCTTTTAAGTTACCAGATTGTCTCAGAAATACTCCCTATTATATTTGTTTGGATTTGGATAGGTTATTTTTTTCTATTTATAATTATAGCATACACATACATAGCATTTACTGTTAGGACTATAATGCACTTAGCCCTTCTACTCTGTCTATTGTGAATATATATTCTTTTCATTTGCAAAGGATTAAAAAACACTACTACTTCATGCAAGTAAAAATAGTATCTTCTAAAATGAATGTTGTCTGGAAGATTCTCTGTGTAACTCACATGTGCTTTCCTACATGCTTGGTTCCCTTTTTAATTTTTTTTATTTGGATATAGTCAATACACAATGTTAAATTGGTTTCAGATGTATAGCATAGTGATTCAACAAGTTTATACATTATGCTATGCTCACCACAAGTGTAGCTACCATCTGTCACCATACATAGAGTCTATATTGACTATTGAATATCATTGACTATATTCTTTATGTCATGTCTTTTGTTCCCATGATTTATTCACTCCATAACTATAAGTCTTTATCTCCCACTCACATTCATCCTTTTTGCCCATCTTCTTCCCACCCCACCCCCGCCTCTGGCAACCATCAGTTTGTTCTCTGTATTTATTGGTATGATTCTGCTTTTTGTGTTTGACTTCACTCTAAAAAAACAAATGAATAGACATGGTATTTGTCTTTTTCATTCTGACTTATTTTACTTAGCATAATATCCTCTGGGTCCATCCACATTGTCACAAATGGCATGATAACATCCTTTTTATGGCTATATAATATTACTGTGTGTGTGCTGTGTGCATGTGTGTATATGTACATATATGCCACATCTTCCTTATGATTCATCTATCTAGACATTTATTTCCATATCTTTCAAAAGTGCTGTTTCCTTGGATCACAATGATTTTAACAAAATGTGGCTTCACTGAGGCCAGTGAATGTGAGTAACAAAACTCCCAAAAGAGTTTTAAGTAAGCTTTTTTTAGTGATTACTTCCAATAATTCAAAAGAATATGTATATATCCTGCTCAAATATAAAATAAGCAATATACAGTGATACTATAGATATTGTAGAGACTCTGTAAGTATCTGTAGTATATTTACAGTATTAGACAAAATCCATTCTGTTGTAAGTGTGTGTGGGTCTCCTCCTACAAATGTCTTAGAAATATGTAAATGAACAATTATTTGCTTCCAAGGATGTCTCCTGGGTGACTTTGTAGTATAGTTTCTTTTCAGCACTTTCTCACCCTCATGTAATTCTTTTTAAAAAAAATATTTATTTATTCATGAGAGACAGAGAGAGAGAGAGAGAAGCAGAGATGTAGGCAGAGAGAGAAGCAGGCTCCATGCAGGGAGCCTTAAGTGGGACTCGATCCTGGGACTCCAGCATCACACCCTGGACCAAAGGTGGGCACTCAATAGCTGAGCCACCCAGGCGTCCCACCTCATGTAATTCTTGGTTCACCCTCTTCCCATGACGTCCATTGGTCTGCCAAAACCAAGATGACCACTCACCTGCTCCCCATTGTTCTGTCTCTGTTATTTGTCTCTCTGCTCCTCAGAGCTGTAAATTTCTGCCAAGTGTTAAGGTAGTAATAAGATCAGATATGTTGATTTTAAGGTGGGCACAGTTGAATTAATTCTTCTGAATATTTGTATACAAAAACATGAAACCTATTGGTGAAATTTAGGAATATGAGGGAGTCAGTAATGAATTAAGCATTTCTGAAAGTTTGGCTGTGAAAAGGAGGAGGCCATTCCCTATGCCCCTTAAAGGGTGTGAATTATGGTAATTTCTACTCTTTATATACAACTGGCCTGCTAATTTGCTATGAAGAGCAGGCTTAGTGTGTGCTCTAGCACACTGGACATGTAGAAATGCTGACTATTGGGATGCAGCAAAAGGAAAATTTCTACTTAGCTCTGTGCAATATCATAAAATGATACCAGCACATTGGAGATTAACCATTGATTGATCTTATTATTTGGCTCAGTATGTAAGATTTGGGTTTTAAACTGTAAATCAAATTATAATAGTAACATATACTTATTTTGTGAGCTGAGATAGCGATCTAGATATTCAACTACTTCCTAAGGAATTCATCTCCATCCAACTGTATGTTTTGCTCTCTGAAGTTTTTATGGTTCTAGGAAAAGCATGAGAAAGAGGCCCATTTAATTTTTTTGTTGATCATAGAAGAAGAAGTATGTTGACCTTGCTTTGGTTGATGAATGATGGAGCTGTTTGCTGCCATGTAAGTGTTTTGCATATCTGTTTTAAATTATTTAGTAAACATATAATTTCCTTTAGCATAACTAAATAAATATGTTACATGTGCTTGGAGATAGCCTGAGATTGCTCTTTATAACTTTTGGCAAATTGTAACCAACTGCAATTTAATGGTTAATATATTGAAGTCACACTTGTTTACTTATCTTGGAACTATAGGTTATGTCAGGCAATTTAATCCCATAGCATTCAAATTTTTAGAAATTTCATACATAGTAATTTTCTCTTGATTAAAACAATGAGAAGCACTTAAGTCATCACTAATAATGACAATGATTCAGTGCAGGGCAGGCTTTCTTTGTGAATCTAGGTCAAAGTAAAATAGTGGCTCTTACCTTTAAAAATAGGCTATGATCATTGGAATAATATTTGTAGAAACGTTATTTCAATAGCACTTAAGGTCTTTAGTGGAAGTTACACAGATGAAATGACTATATTTGTTTGTGTGTGTATGAAACAACAATGACTTACTATTACAAGTGACATAGAAGATTAAGACAGTATCCCTAGAGGTCAACTAGCTTCCCAGCTTTGGGCAATAAGCAAATAAGCATTAGCTATTTTATATGTACATACTACACATACACATAATATATATGATTTTAATATATTATACATATATATGTATTGCTTAAATATATATCCATGTGTTTATGCATATATACCTGTGTTTTAAGTTTTATTTAATATAACCTAAATGATACAGATTATATATAATAAAATTTTAAAATATTTTTATTTAAGTTACTCAGATTATTTTATTTGGTTATATCTTAACCAATGAATGAAGTATATGCATTGGATTTGCTAATGTTGTGATATATTTCTTATGGCACAGCTTTTAGAGCTTTGATAAATGATATTATACACTTCCAACCACTTTAAATTATCCCTAATAACCCCAAAAGGTTTAAAAGTGTTTTCAACCCTATTCAAAGTGGCTTGCTGGCTATTAAAGGCTGAGTGCCTCTGGCTGAGAGGCATCTTGGCTGCTAACATGGGTAATTATAGACATTCCTAAGGCTATTAAATTTGTAAGGCTATTAAAACATCTAATGTTTCTTAGCTTTGATTATAAGATATCTGAAATTGCCTGTCTGGATTAAGAGTTTCTTGTATTAAGCATTTAGGTCATAAGATTTCTAGACCAAGTCTTATCTATGTTCTATGATGTAAAATTACATTTCAGCTACTCCATAAACATGAACTAGTACCTAATTTTTGAAGACTTAATGTGTCTTCCCATGCTATAGTTGAGTTCCTTATTTATGCAGCATTTCTATAGACATTGAAAATTTAAATCTTGTACTTAAATTGCATTACATATAGAATTCTATACTGTGAGTAAAATTGAACCACACACAGGGCATTGTTATTTGTATATCACACTGACATATGCAAATATACATATGTAATACAAGAGATAATTTCTTAAACTGTAAGTGACCTTAGAGATAATCTTAACCAAATCTCTAATTTTTTAGTTGACAAAGCTCAAGCAGATTGAGTTTGTATGATTTATACTGTCACATACCAGGTTATTGGCAATATTAAGCTATATGGAACAAACACTGCCAATTCTGTATAGAAAGTTATAGGCCAATATGTTAATATAATCCACTCTTTGTAAAATAGGAAGCTTTCCTGGTTTTATTTTCTCCTAAGTAAATTTATTACAGTAGATTATTCAGTTATTTATGTGAATAAACCTGATGGTTGTTATTCAGATAGAATACAAATAAAAATTAATAATAATTAGTTTCTGACAGTTCCATCCTGCCAAATTGCCTGAATCTATTTTAGAGTACATGTACTTTTTAAAGCATTCAAATCATCTCTCCCTAAAATATCTATACATGGAATGCTTCAGGAAGAGAATAATTTAGTATAAAATAGGGATGCATCCTTCATTACTTTCATTAGGTAAGGGCTTGAAAATGACTGGGCCCTTAACCTAAATTTCAACAAGAGATATAATTGGCAAGAAATTAGATTTTATGTACTAGAAAATTCTAAAATCAGACAGCTTTTTCAAATATTAGTTTTTTTCCATTTTATCACTTGAGGATAGCTGTTTATCTCACTAGATCTCAGTTTCTTCACCAGTGAAATGGGGATAAGTTATCTATTTTGTGAGCATTAAATGAAATAATGATTATAAAGCATGTGTCACAGAAAGCATGTGTCACATACTGAGTATGTATCATACTCAGTATGTTAAGATGGTGTAGCCTTTATTTATTTACCACGGACCTCCATAAGTAGTCCTCAGATCCTATAAGAAATAATCCTTGACTTTTTGAGACCCAGAGCTAAATGGACATTAAATACTAAGGATTACCAGAAGTGTGGATCACTCAAAAGTTTCTGGAAAAAGAGTAGTTTAATTAAAATTAGTATCAATCTGTGGTCATTCACAAGATAAGATGAAGTAAAACTATATTATAATGAGCACATAACCCAATCAGGAATTCAGGAGAAATAGAGTAAGGAAAATTAAGAACAAGACTGCTATCTATATAAGAAAGAATGATTCATAGGGCTTTACCCTAGAGAGGATATGATTCAAACCAAAGATCTCTAGTTGCTCAAATCTGTATCTTGTATAACCGTACAGCATTTCATTATTTCTGAAAAACCCTTGTTTGGAAAGAAGTGGTTATATTTCCTACTTGGTTTTGTCACCTCTTGTGCAAAACACCTCCCACTGACTTTGGCTTTGACATCAATGCCTTGAATGCTCCTCTAAGTGTTTCCCAGTTTGTTTTTGTCTTTAATCATGCTTCATCCTTTACTGCATTTTTCAAGACATTTCTAACAAGTCTGATGCTCAATTATTCCTGTTAACAAAGCTGTATTGAAGGATGATACTAGAAAAGAATAAAGGTTATAGAGACCATAATAGGAAAAAAATTAAAAGTGTCAGAACTTCCTCTTCCAACTGTGACAGAGTAGTGGCAGTTAGATAACATAGACACACCAATGATATAAGGCATCAGAGAATAATAATTGTGGCTAGTAATTAAAGGACAGTGATCTTGAAGAGAAGGAAGGTGTGTTTAAGTGAGTCCTGCATTCCTCACTTCTTTCCCCTAGGAAAGTTAAAGACTCTGAGTGTAAACTTTGAGGCTCAAAAAGAAGTAGCAGCTTAGAGCTTCCGGCTGTCTCATTGAAAATAATTGGAGCTCAGGACTACCAAAAAGTCAGAACCTGATGCTGGAAAGGAGAAAACTGCTGAAAATTGAGCTCTGTATTCTGTGAACATTTTCCCCTTTTGAGGCATTTGCCAAACTTTAAGCTCCCGAATACTTAGGCAAGACATACCAAAAAGAACATTACATACAGTGTTCATGGGTTGAATGACATTCTGTTGCTAAGATATCACTTCTCCCAAAATCTATCTGTAAATGCAGTGCAATTCCAATAACTAGATTTTGCTTTTGGAAATTTGACAAGCTGATTTTTAAAATGTATGAAAATACAAAGGGTCCAGAAGAATCAAGGCTAGGTTGAAGAAAAACAATGTTAAATATCTTACACTACCAGATATGAAGATTTACAATAAAGCTTCAGTGATTTAAAAGTGTACTATAAGCTCAGAGATAAACAGACTAGGTGAACAGAATGAAGAGTTCAGAAGCAGACCCACACTTACACTGCATTGCAATACAGTGAAGAAAAGATGATCTTTTCAATAAATGATTGCACCAATTGGGTGTACAGATGGAGAAAAAATGAAACTTAACCCCTACCTCCCATCATTCACAAAATCAATCCTAGGCATATCATAATCATAAAAGCCAATTTAAACCAATAGAGTTTCTAAAAAATAATGTAAGAGAATATAATTATGATTTTGGAGTAGGCAGTGGTTTCATAAAAACCATTACAAATACTAATCAAAAAGAAAAAAGACTGATAAATCACTTTATTAAAATTGAGAACTTCCATTCATAAAATGGCATTTAGTATATGCGCTCTCAAAGTAAGCACCAAAAAGACATTTTAAAATAATGAAAAAATAGTGAAAGGGAATAAAGGGGAAAGGAGAGAAAATGAGTGGGAAATATCAGTGAGGGCGACAGAACATGAGAGACTCCTAACTGGGAAATGAACAAGGGGTAGTGGAAGGGGAGGCGGGCGGGGAGATAAGGTGACTGGGTGATGGACACTGAGGGGGGCACTTGACGGGATGAGCACTGGGTGTTATGCTGTATGTTGGCAAATCAAACTCCAATAAAAAATATACCAAAAAAAAAAAAAAAGAGGAGAAGGATGAAACAAGTCTTGGGGGTGGGGAATACTAGAGGTGGAGATAATGAAATTGTTTTTAGGTAAGTGAGCAAAAAATCCTTGGTACCAGAAATTAGGCAGTGGCAGCCGACTCTGACTTAACCAGGGGTTAGCCAACTATGGCTTGTGGGCCAAACCTGGGCCACTGCTTGTTTTTGTATGGACCCAAGCTAAGAATGGTTTTTACATTGTTATGTATGTGATGGGAAAAAATCAAAAGAATATTTTGTGACCTGTGAAAATTATATGAAATTCAAATTTCACTGCCAATAAAGTGTTTTTGGAATACAAAAAGAAAAAAATGAAAAAGCAAGCCACAGAGTGGGAGAAGGTATTTGCAACATGTCAATCCAATATAGAACTGATATCCAGACATAAAGAATTTTTTCATATCAACAGGGAAAGAATTGACAATGCAAATTGAAATTTAGATAAAATAAGTAAAGTAAACAAGGACTTCACAAAAAAGAATGCAATAGACTAAATGTTTATGTGTCCCTCATAATCTATATATTGAAGCCCAAACCCTCAACGTGACTGTATTTGAAGATAAGGCATATAGGGAGGTAATTAAGGTTAAGTGAAGTCATAAGTGGGACTTTTTAATCCTTTAGGATTAGTGTCCTCATAAGAAGCAGCACCGTAGAGAACTCTTTCTTTACCATGTGAGGACATAGTGAGAAGGCTGATATCTACAAGCCAGGAAGGGTTTCTCACCAGAAACTATCAGGCACCATGATTTTGGGCTTCCAGCCTCCAGAACTGTAAGAAAACAAATTTCTATGTTTAAGCCACCCAGTCTGTGGTATTTTGTTATGGCCAACCAAGTTAATACAGAGGATATCTAAATGGCCAATAAGATGGTGTAGAAAGTTTCTGGAAGGCATTAGTCATGAGTGAAATGCAAATTAAAAGCACAATGAAATATTGTGTACTGACCAAAATGTAGAGGAAAAAATTAAAATACAAAATATTAGAAAAGGGTGTGAAGAAATTTTAGTTCTCAACCACTGCTGGTAGGATTGTAAATTGGTTCAACCACTTCATAAAAAGTGTTTTCCAGTGTCTATTAAAGCTGAGAATGGGTACCCAAGATAAATGAGTATATATGACCATTAAAATACATGAAACCCAAATGTAACATATTTTAAGAAAAGAGTAATTTATTTTTTCCTTTTTAAATTTATTTATGATAGTCACACACACACACACAGAGGAGAGAGAGAGAGAGAGAGAGAGAGAGAGAGAGAGAGAGAGAGAGGCAGAGACACAGGCATAGGGAGAAGCAGTCTCCATGCACCGGGAGCCCGATGTGGGATTCGATCCCGGGTCTCCAGGATCGTGCCCTGGGCCAAAGGCAGGCGCCAAACTGCTGCGCCACCCAGGGATCCCTAAGAGTAATTTATTTTTGATACTATTATGAAAATAGTGAATCCAGTAAGAGGCAACTATAATCCATTTGTCAGATGCCTGGCTGTTCTTAATGCCTTAGTATTAGGCTATCAAATTACTGACATAACTCAGATTTTACTAAATTTTATTCATTTGCCAATTAACATATTTCTGAACCTTCATACTTATGATCCTAATTTCTGCAATTTACAGAATCATCTTCAAAATTGATGAATTTGAGCAACTCATATGCAAACAATGGGAAGAAAAGAGGTGAATAACACCCATCAAAGCAAAAATTGGATGAGGCTGGAGATAGGTTGTCACCAAGATAAGAATTTTTAAGCTTGTGAAGTAAGATGCATAAGCTGGGTCAGAGAGGTCCATGTCACTGGCCAAAGAAGCTAGGAAGTATTAGAAGAGGCTTCATCTCTTTGATAGCCCTAGCACTATTAAGAGGCCAGTTGTAGGTTAAGAAACCTAAGAATCCTAAATTTTTAAGAACCCAGGAACATATATTCACAGTGGTTATAAGACTGATACATAAAATTAGAATTCTTATATTGGCTTAACAATAAATTATCATAGAAACTGAAATGCTCAAACATGGCAAAGGAAACCAAATTATTGGCTAGACTGATTGAAATTAAACAAAGGAATTTCATATGTGTGATGTTTAATGGCCTAGGTTAAGATATATCCAGACTTAAAATTTAGAATTGTGTAAACCTTGTTAGTGGAAGGGAATTCTTAATCTCAATTGGTGTTTATTTCTTTCACCTGTATGGTGCCTGAAAGTGTACTACCCATAAATGCCTCAGTATCTATTTATCCTTATCTCCTCCTCTCTACTCTCGTTTTATACTATCATATCTAACTGAATTCCCTTTGGATAGACTCTCTTTAAATACGTTAATATATTAAAACATGTTAAAGTCAAGTTCAACAAGCTGGATGTCTGTCTCTTTGAAGTGACCGGTGTGACCCATTTTATGTTGATATTGAAAATAATGTTTGTCTATTTTTCAAATTTTAAAGGAAAGCCTACCCCCCAAGTATTGACTACCTTATGTAAATATATAAATAAGGACCACTACAATTTGAAGGAGTTATTTTCCTCTCTGAACAAGAAGGTCTGCAAAATTCTTCCTACAGGAGAGGTGGAGAAAAAGGTATTTTGAAGCAGGTAGGCATTTCTTGAAGAATTCAAATTCATGCATGCATTAATACTTTGAATATTTTATCAATAAACATTCTTACAAGATTTTATGTACTAGGCACTAAAAACATCGAGATGCAGAGTTAAGACATGCTCTTTCTGAATTCTTACAGTCTATAGGGGAAACAGGAAAGTAATCACATGGCTCAGTTCCAAAATTTTTGACTGTCTAGTAAGAAACAGATAAATTCAATTTTATGTAATAAATATTGTGATAGAGAAATGAACAGATATATACAGGCGCATAAGGAAGTTAGATTCCCTACTTTAGCCCAAGGATGGAAAATGGAAAGAGTGTCCAAATCAGTAATGATAGAAAACTCAAAGATACAGGAAAGAGAAAGAGGAAGAATATTTGATAATTTCTCTAAGCCTACCAAGCCGAAAGTTTATTTAGTAAATGACTGAGCTAGAGGTAGGGATGTAAATGATGGTGGATCTCTACACATAATTTGTAGAGTGGTGGTAAAGATCTTAATGTGGGGGAGAATTTTTCCCCTTGATAGCTTGTATTATGATTGTCAAATGGGAGGTAACTTGCTATAAGTGAAAGGAAGATGTAATAGAGGAAAGCCCTGGTGATTTTGAAAATCAGGGATTTATGGCATAACCAATAAAATAACTGAATGTACTTCTCCAGCAGCCATCAGTAGTCCAAGTCAAGAGAGAGAAAGGTCAAATTATCCAGGGTTGGAATTGTACAAGTCATGTATGATGCAAGAATAAGGGGGAGGAGAGTGATGGTGGTGATGAATCATATGATAAAGAACAGATAGAAAAAAGAACACTGAAGGTTAGAAAGGAGCTAATAGATTAGGGAGGAAATCAGTAGAGAGAGTATGTGTATGTCTGTATGTATGTGTGGGGGTGGTGAGATGAAGAGTCTGGATGGTAGGGCAGCCTTGGTGGCTCAGAGGTTTAGCGCCGCCTTCAGTCCAGGGTCTGATCCTGGAAACCCGGGATCGAGTCCTAGGTCGGCCTCTCCCTGCATGGAGCCTGCTACTCCCTCTGCCTGTGTCTCTGCCTCTGTGTGTGTGTGTGTGTGTGTGTGTGTGTGTGTCTCATGAACAAATAAATAAAATCTTAAAAAAAAAGACCATGGAGGGCATAATGTGTTAGAAGAACCATGTCTGCATTTAAATGAATCTTAGCAGTTATAAATAAAAATAGAAATAGGTGGACCACTAGAAACATTGATGACATTCTGTAATTAACAGATAACTTTGTAAAACTGCAGACATAGATACTGAAGACATTAAGAGTACATTGGTTCTGATACATTGAAGTCAGAGGTCCAATATGGCCCAGGACTTTAAAGCACAGGACTTTAAGCAGATCAATGGATCATGGCTGTTTGGAAAGACTTAAAGCAATATTAAGGATTTCAGCAGTTTAGAGAAAAGGATTGTGAATTACTGTGGGGTATTATAGCTGATTCCACCCTGGGATTCAGTCAGCCTGCCTGTAAAAATAGTGGGCCAGGAACCCCTCTCTGTGTCTGGTTTCTATTTGTTGCAGTTGTTGTCCATGAGGATTTCACTTTCTTGCAAAAAGGGGAAAAGATAGATAGTCATCACACTTCTGGAAGAAAATAAAAGAACATAATGTGACCCCAATGATCATATTTAATACCTTTAAAATGTAATTTTATGAGAGAATATAACTCTGGGAGGGAGGAAATGGACTTAGTAGAACCCTGCTTGGAAACCTAGATAACCTTAGTAGATCTAGAGTAGCAATAGTTGTATTCTTTGGCCCTGACTTAATTTTAGAAGATGTATGACATCCACTGGAGAGAAATAAAATACTTGTTGGAGGCTGGATTTTTGAGAGGGTTGATGTCCTGCTCATACATATTTGGGGGTCGCTGTTGTCAAAGATCCAGAAATACTAAAATGAAAAGCACCAAATCATTAAATAATATTTAGTAAGAGTTTATTATGCATATAAGAACAGTTTGTGAAGTGGGAGCTTCCAAATTCAAAGACTGATAGGAATCTCAGGGGCATGAAATTATAGGATGTCTTATATAGTAAAAATGAGGAAGTTGTTAACCTTTATAGTAATTGGTTATTACAGTGGGGGTTTCCAGACAGCGGGGGATTGTTAGAAGTGATTATCTAAGATCAGTTTTAGGAAGATGACTTGTTTCTTTTATTATTGTCAAAGGCATTTATAAGAACTAACCTAAGCTAAGTTTCTCTTAGGTTCATGAAATAAACTAGATTTAGTTTTGCTGACATGGCCTAAATGATTTTGTCTGCTCAGGGAATTCTTAGTCTGGTCTCCATTTAGTATTTAATTTTAACACTATCAAGTAAACTTTTGGTAGTAATATATTCACACTTGTGCCCACATAAAGCAGAGCCATACCACATTTATAGCTGTATATAATCCATATTTTACTTTACATTTGAATTCACAATTCAGCTAATTATTTAGGACATTATAGATGTTTAATATCTTGAATGTATTTTTAGTATATTAAATTTATGTTGTTATTATAGATTTCTGATTAAGAGGGATTTTTATATTATTTTTACCTGAGAATCCCAGGTTGACCTCATCATTTTTATAACCAAGACCCTGAGACTCACCATAAGAATGCTCGTGGGTAGATCTATCTTAAGACATAGAGGAATGTTGTCTAAAAAGTGTCTTCTCCCATTTGGGGATATATTAGTTTCCTCTTGCTGCTGTAACAAATTGCCACAAATTTACTGGCATAATGTAACATAAATTTATTATCTCACAGTAAGGGTGGTGGTAAGTCGTGATATCAGGATGTTGTCAAGGCCATGCTCCTTCTGGAACATATAGGGAAGAATCCATTTCCTTTCCTTCTTCAGCTTCTAGAAACCAACTGTATTCCTTGATTTATGACTTCTTCCTCCATCTTCAAAGCCTCTACTTTCAGAGCATATTTAAATCCTTGCCCTTTAATTTTTTTCCTAAAGGTTTCATTTTTAAGTAATTCTACACCCAGAAGGTGGCTCAAACTTACAATCATAAGTTTAAGAGTCCGAGCTCTGCTGACCGAGCCAGTCAGGTGCCCCAAATCTTTCCCCTTTTCTACATTTTCTTCTGTCTATCCCTCTCTCCAACCTTTGCTTCTATCCTAACATATTCTCTGACTCAGACCCTCTGCCATCCTCTAATAAGGACCCCTGTGGTTATATTAAGCCTACCTGGATGATCCAGAATATTCTCCCCATCTCCATGTGCTTGACTTAATCTCACCTGCAAAGTCTCTTTTGCCATGTAAGGTAATATAGTCATAAGTTTTGGGTATTAGGACATGGACTTCTTTGGTGGTGGGCACTATTCTGCCTATGATTGAGGGGTTATTTTCTAGTAAATTTATCAAGTTTGGAAAATTCTTTACCTGTTATTTATTTTTTCTTTCACACATATTTCCTGAGCTTGTACTACATACCTGGCTCCTAATGGAAGACACTAGGCAAATAGTGAAAGCACTGTCCCTCCAGTCAAGAAGCTGAAAGTCTCTTGGAAAAATAAGCGAACTTTGGGCTTCAGAATTTTTTTGATACTTTTTGGATTGCACAGTGATCTTGTTTATATTTAAGTGCTATATGTTGGTAATATTTGATACCACATTTGTTTGTACTTATGGTACGCACATCAATGCCCTCCAGCCAAAGACCACCAGGAACATAACCATAGTGGAACAAATTGAGTTTATTACTTACTGCAATGAGGGAGAATATACGTCATGGGGAATGTGTGGCATCTCAGAGGTTGTTACTAAAGACTTATTATGGGATTTGTGTTTGGTTAGGAAATGTTAGAAAAAAAAAGGAAATGTTAGGAAATGTCTAAGAAAATGGAGACTCACTTTCAATTAGGTGCTCTTAGTAAGCTAGGGCAATTCTATGACTGGTTTATCTTTACCTACTCGGGGCGGGGTGGGGGCAGAATAGAGTGGGGATAAAGCTGTCATAGGCAAAGAAACAACAGTCACTTAGATCAGCTGAGAAAGAGGGATGTTGGTATTCTGTGGGTGACATAGTAATCTTATTTACATCCCAATTTATTCATGGCCTCAGAGTCATCTTGTGTAATGTTGGTGTTCTGTGAGATTGTTTATATCTAACAAGAGAACAACATGGCCTAGCAGTAAGCCTCAAGCCAGCTTATAATAACACGGAGGCCTAGGTCATTCTAGTCCCTATTTTTTTTAAGATTTTATTTATTTATTCATGATAGACATAGAGACTGAGAGGCAGAGACACAGGCAGAGGGAGAAGCAGGCTCCATGCCGGGAGCCCGATGTGAGACTCGATCCTGGGACTCCAGGATCACGCCCTGGGCCAAAGGCAGGCGCTAAACCACTGAGCAACCCAGGGATCCCCATTCTAGTGCCTATTATGTTGGATTCGTGGTGTTTCCCATTGCTGTCCTAATTGTGGCACTTGTTAAACATACAGAATTCTGTATCTACCCCACAGTCATTGCATCAGAATCTCTGAGAATTTATTTATATGCTAAAGATTCAAAATATCTCTTTTTAAAATATAAAATATTTATCAATGTTGAGTATTTTCTTGTTTGTGATTACTATCTTTAGTAATTATTTTCTCATATTTTTAATTTTTTACATTTATAATTCATAAACTATGATTAAGCTTTTGTTTGTGTATGACCCTTTGTTAGATATTCCTTGAGGATAGCTGACCTATGCCTTAATGCTAAAGCAAAATAGAGATGCATTTTTGAAGAGTTTTGAATTAGGCACTAATGATGATTGTATAGACTTAACATCTGTAGTTCAGTCTTTTATTTTCACCATTTACTCTTATATTGACTGAGTATCACCTGATATGAGCACTGTAGGCCACAGCATGACTGAACAACTATTCCTATTTGGGTTTTGAATGCACCCTTTAGACATCATCTCTTTGCTTTATCTTCCTGCTAACAAGCTTCCTCATGTGCTTTAAACCTGAAACCACATATGTCTTACAATCTCACTCTGATGAGCATGCCCTTTGAAAGCTAAGCTAAAGATATTTTCCTAGTCCCCACATGCCAACATGAGGAGTGCTGGGCCTACCAGAGGGAGTTTGTGCCTTCAAAATAGCATCCATGACACTTATGCATTAATTTCTGGTTGTTTTATTTTTGCAGCAGTATAAACATGCACAATAGGAAGACAAAAGCAAATAAAGTCTCTTCGGTACAATCTCACATAATTATGAACACTAAATATGGCTCTAGGTTCTCAAAATATATTTTTCTGAAACAGTAACAATTTTAATGTCATGCTTTAAGTATGATTGTGTTTATAGGTAATTTTAGAAAAATGTTCACAGAGAACATGCTAAAGTTCAACATAAATTAAGGAAGAGAAGATAGATCTATGAAGTGTATATTTAGCCATAATTTGTTGCAACTTGTAATTCCAGAAGAAAATTAGAATTTAATAGGCATTCTGGAAGAGTGACACTGTAAGAGTGGTAGTATAAGAATGCCACATTTTCAGTGTCAGTAAAATGTCCATAGTGAACTTGTTAAACTATTCCCAGCAAAGTACCAAGATTTTTTGTATTTGTCCATTCACTCTTTTTTTTTTTTTTTTTTTGAGTGAAAGAGAGAGAGCAAGTGTGTGTGTGTGGGAGGGGCAGAAGGGTTCGGAGATAGAGAATCTTAAGCAGGCTCCACAAGAATGGAGCCTGATGTGGGGCTGGATCTCATGACCCTGAGATCATGACCTGAGCCAAAATGGAGTTAGAAGCTCAACCAACTGAGTCACCCAGGTATCCCATTGTCCATTCACTTTTTAAACATCATTACCAATTTCTCACAGATGGATAATTTTAATAGAGTGATACTTAATTTATAAAAATATTCTAAAATAAACAAACTAAAAATCTGTTCTTAAATTATTGGAATCAACAAGTATAAAATTACTCTTGTCAGATTGCTATAAACATTTCTAAAGGTTTAGTTTCCGTTTTCTCTACTTCATTGTAGACCAATAAAATTCATTCACAGGTCCCTACACTTTGAATGGTTCTGTCTGTTGTCGTATTTAAGCACTGAGTTTTTTTGTTCTGTTTTTTAAAAATATTTTATTTATTTATTTGAGAGAGAGAATGGGGCAGGAACAAGGAGAGAAGAACAAGCAGACTCTGGGCTGAATCTGGAGCCTGATGCTGCAGTCCCACAACCCTGAGATCATGACCTGAACCAAAATCAGGAGTCGGGCACTCAATCAACTGAGTCACCCAGGCACCCCAAGCACTGGGTTTTTAATGTTTATAACATCTTAATTTGGTAGAGCTCTAAGGGAGCTAAGGAATTTAACCCTAGATTTTTTTTCCAGTTTTATTGAGAAATAATTGACATTTATCACTGTATAAGTTTAAGATGTACAGCATGATGGTTTGATTTATATACATTGTGAAATCATTACAATATGTTTATATAACAATATCCATTTATTCCATGTAGATACAATAAAGAGTTCTTGTGATCAGAACTCTTAGGATTTACTCTCTTAATGACTTTATTATACACCATACAACAGTGTTAACTATATTCATCATTTTGTACATTACATTCCAATACTTATTTATCTAATAACTGGAAGTTTGTACCTTTTGACCTCCTTCTTCCGGCTCCCCCTTCCCCACCTCTGGTAGCCACAAATCTGATGTCATTTTCTTTGAGTTTGGCTTTTTTTTGTTGTTTTATATTACACATACACATATGAGAGAGATCATCCAATATTTGTCTTTCTCTGTGTTACTTAGCATAATGCCCTCAGGGTCCATCTATGTTTTCATAAATGGTAGGATTTCATTTTTTTTTATGGCTGAATAGTAGTCTATTGCATGTACATACCACAACTTCTTCATCTCTTCATCCATTGATGGACACTTAGATTGTTCCCATATCTTGACTATTCTAAATAATGCTTCTATGATATGGGGATGCATATATCTTTTTAAGTTAGTGTTTTCCTTTGAGTGTATACCCAGAAGTGGAATTGCTGGATCATATGGCAGTTGTATTTTTAAGTTTTTGAGGAATCTCCATATGGTTTTCTATAATGGCTGTACCAAATTACAGTCCAACAATGCACAAGGGTTCAAGCTTTTTTTCAAATCTATACCAGCATTTGTTATCTCTTGTCTTTTGGTTGGTAGCTATACTAATAGGCATAAAGTGATGTCTCATTGTGGTTTTAGTTTGCATTTCCTTAATGACTAGTGTTGTTGAGGAGCTTTTCATGTACTTATTGGCATATAATATGTGTATATCTTCTTTGGAAGAGTGTCTGTTCAAGTCCTTTTCCCATTTTTAACTGGGTTATTTGGGTTGAAATTTTGCTTGTTCTCTTTCTTTCTTTTTTTCTTGCTATGGAGTTGTAGGAGTTCTTTATATATTTTGAATATCAACCCCTTTTCAGATATATAGTTTGCAAATATTTTTCCCATTCTGTAGATTATCTGCTTTCTTTATTGATGGTTTCTTCTGCCATGCAGAAGCTTTGTAGTTTGAAGTAGTCCCATTTAGTATTTATTTTGTTGTTTGTGCTTTTGGTGTCATATCCAAAAAATCATTACCAAGACCCATGTCAAGGAGCTTGTGTAAAATGCTATTGGAATTTTGGTAGGAATTGCATTGAATCTATGGAAGGCTTTTGGTAGTATTGACATTTTAACAATTTTAATGTTCCTAATCCATAAACATGGATACTTTTCCATTTATCTATGTCTTCTTATATTTCTTTCATTAATATCTTGTACTTTCCTAAGTAGAGAGCTTTCACCTCTTTGATTAAATTTACTTCTTTATATTTTATTGTTTTTGATGTAATTACAAATGTGATCAATTTATTTCTTTTTCAGAGAATTCATTAGTAGCATATACAAATGCTACTGGTTTTGTATGTTAAGTTTATGTACTGCAACTTTACTTTTCATTGATTAGACATAACAGTTTTTTTTGGTTGAGTCTTTAGGACTTTGTATTTATAAAATCGTGTCTTCTGCAAATAAAGACAATATTACTTTTTCCTTTCTAGTTCTGATGGCTTTTGTTTCTTTTTGTTGTCTAATCACTGTGGTTATGACTTCCAGTACTGTGTTGAATAGGTGAGAGTGAGTACCCTTGTCTTGTTCCTGATCTTAGAGGAAAAGCTTTCAGCCTTTCACTTTGGGTATAATGTTAGGTGTGGGCTTGTCATATATGGCATTTATTATGTTGAGGTAAGTTCCTTCATTGCTTAATTTGGTAAGACTTTTTTATCATAAATGGATGTCAAATTTTGTCAGATGCTTTTTTGTGGGTCCACTGAGATGGTCACATAACTCTTTTATTCTTGTTAATGGAATGTTTCACATTGATTGATTTGTGTATATTGAGCCATCTTTGTATCCTAGGAATAAATCCCACTTGATTATGCTGAATTATTATTTTAACGTGCTGCTTTATTTTGTTTGATAGTATTTTATTGAGAACTTTTGCATCTATGTTTATCAGGGATATTGGTCTGTAATTTTCTAGTATTTTCCTTTTTGGGTTTTGGTATCAGAACAATATTGTAAAATTAGTTTGGGAGTGTTTCCTCTTTGATTTGTCTGGGAAAGTTTAAGACGGATTGATATTAATTCTTCTTTAAATGTTTGGTAAAATTCACCTGTTAAGCCATCTGGTCCTGGGCTTTTCTTTGTTGGGATATTTTAATTACTGATCCAGTCTTAATCAGAGCATTGAAAGCAGTGAGAATGACATTGTTGGTCAAGTACTTGGCAGATCCAAAAGCAAAAACAGCCAGTTAATGAATGGAGTAAGAGAGGCTAATAGACAAGAAATAATGAATATTATTTGCCTTATATTGTATATTTAGAAAAAATGAAGATAAGACAGTGATGATATTTATAATTTTAAAATAATAGTAGGAATGAGTTAATTGCAGAAAAGATTAAATTTTTGATATACAAAATGTAGAAGTTAGCAACAAAGCTAAATAGAATTGTGATCCATTTTTACTTAGGAAACTATTCTTGCTACTGTGACTGAGCTCATCCTTCATTTGTCTTTTCCCTCCCCTCCCACTTCCAGTGTGTCATCAGGCCCCACTGAGATAACTACCTAATGATGCCTCAATTTTTATTATAGTCTCTGCTTTATCCCTGAGACTTTAGTCATGCCCAACACATAGTAAATATTGAGTAGATATGTATAAAAAGATCAATTGAATGTGTGTTCCCCAATACATGCCACAATGCTATGTTTTTCCTTTGTGATTTTGAACATGGGTCTTGCTTTGCCTATAATGTTCTTTTATAAAAGACAGGCTTCATCTATGTGGCACAACTTGTCTAAACCATTATTTAAAATTCCCAGAAAAGGCCCTCCTTAACTCTACTCTGGGCCTAGATATATTGTTTCATTGCAATTATTTACTTATATATGTCTTCCACAGTAACTAAATGGTCTAAAATATAAAAATTATATCATTCTTCTAGTTATCTTCCTTTGTGCCCTAGCACCATGCCTGAAAATTCTAAGCAATCAATAAAAATTAATTCTCTGGATGAATAAGTGAATGAATGAGATGAAAAGAAATTATAAAATGGCTTTAGCTCTATTTATCACACATAGAAGTTTTATATTTTGAATCTCTAATTTGTGTAAAGCTTCTTACTCCTAAAGTCTAATAGTTATAGTTTTCAATTTCATTGATAAGTACACTAGAAATTTCTATTCCAATCTTTCTGTTTTATCCTTTATATGTCTTTTTGCATCCTTTTTTGAAATAAGGAAAAATTTAACCAAATCCACAAAACATACTCTCACTAACATTCTAAAATATACAATCCTCTCTCCTGGAAGTAATTATGGAGGATGCACTATCTACTTTGATATTTTCTATGTTGTGGGATGCACTTCTAAATACCAAAGATTTCTTGCCTCAGTACTGACCCCAATTTTATCAAAAGAAGTTTATAATTGAGGGCACACTCAACTGATCCCTAATCTGTGTCAAGGTTACTTCCCTTAGGTTAATTACCCAGTACTTAACTCTTGCATTTGACCCTCATAAAAGAGCATATTCAAAAGAATTCAATCCTTACTGAAGTAATGGATTACATCTTTTCGTAATTCTCTACTAGTTGGATAGTAAAGTAATTTACAACAAAATCTAATCTTTTCTGAACTTTATCTCATTCTTTGCAACATCACTAGATAAAGGTTCTTTGAAGATCACTTATATACTGTCACACATTTTATGGCAATCTCTTTCACTAAAAATAGTCTTAACTCCTATAGTCTTATTTTATCTTCTGAATAATTAGTAGAATAATATAATCACAGTCCTCTGACTTATTGCAGATTTTGACAAGTAGACTTTAGGGGAAATTATTCCTTTTTATTTGATAACACCTTGCTAGAGCACCTGTATCATCAAGTTACACACTTGGAGTTCTCAGTTTTTCCTTATAGGACTATTCTAAATTAATGTTGAAGCAACTCAACCTATTTTAACATATGGCCAAGACACAAAACAAAAATATCAATTTAACAATAGTTCTTACACTCATATTTTAATGTCCTTATTCAGAAAATATTTTTGAGGACTTAATATGAAATATTATTTATTAATATTTATTAATATAAAATATTAATATAAATATTATTTTAATATTAAGTATTTATATCAATATAAAATATTCTTATACTAAAGTAAAATAAGCAGATGTTTTCAATAAAATGTATTTAGAAAACATCATGCTGCTTTAGACATGCTTTTTAATGATACAAACCCTAATACAGCTTTTGAGTCTGCCAAATTTGTTTTGCTGCATTGGGCTCCACATCTGTTTTTTTTTTTTTTTTTTTTTCTTATCTGTAAGCTCACCTTCCATTAAAGTTATTCTTCTACAGAATTTTCTCCCTTGTGTGATCTGACTGGGCATCTTTTCTATGGGAGTACCTAGAAACTTCAGTTTTTAATATTCAGGCCTAGTGTTTCCAGGTAAAGTGAATAGTACTTGTTGGGCCACACCCATAGCACTGTCAAACTGAGAATTCCCATTTTCCAAAGATAACTTTTTCAACCCAAGATATGGGCCAGTTAGCTTATCTTTGGCGATAAGGCATATACATAGCTGGCAGAGACTTGTAGGTTCCTTCTCAGAAACAAGAAGCATAGTCTGGGCTTTTGGCTTCTAGTAGCACTTGGGGTTTGTGGCTTCCACTTCTGTCATGAAGCAAGCCATTAACACTACAGATTCCAATTTCTGTTTTGTGTTACCTCTTTATTACCAGTACTCTGAAAATCCCAGTTTTGCCTGTGCATTCATCTATATATTTTTATTTAATACTCTCTGAATGTTTTATTGAGCATTTTAAATGTATTTGGAATTGGAGAAAGAAATTAATGCACATGCTCGGTCTTCCAATTTGACTCAAAGTTTTAGTGCCAGTTTTACCTTGGAGATACATAAATCTTAAAAGTATGTATGTGGTCTGCTCAATCTTTTTAAATTCCTCCTTGATTTTTATTATTTGATAAATTTCAAAAATTATTTCACACCTCCTTCTTTTGCTATTCCCCTCCATTCACACCCTCCAAACAATGTTTTAGGTTAAGGAAAATAGGGAAAGACTTAAAGAAAAGGAATGATTTCTTTCATTTGTTTTGTTTATAAGTTTACTTACAGTGTCAGTTATGCAGAAAATCTACCTACAATAAGATTGCATATATTCTCTCATTTCTTTAAGTAGGAAGAGTCTGAAAACTGAAGAGTTTACTCACACTGAGAGAATGGAGGGAGAAATACATACTTATAAACGAACTAGCACATAGATTTCCTGTGCCTCAGGATCAAATAAATTACTAATACAATTTACTTTTTTTGTCCATGAGGAATGGGAAATCTAATAGTTTGCTTGTATTGAGCAACAAGACAGAGATGTATAAACCTCAGGAAAGATGGGCTGGGGAAACTTTACAAGCAGACATTTGATACTAAGTTAAGCAATTTGATTGCATGACACCCTGGTTGGGTATTATTTATCTGTTTAAAAAATAGCTTTCCCAACTATTACATTTCACTTGGTTCTCTAAAAACTTAACCTGTTTGAGACACTATGAGGTCAAGGACAGAACTGGGTTACTATATTATTTAATACCTAATGTTTTTTCATGATGATAAAGAAAAAGAATATTTTTTAGTGTAATGCCTTCAACAGTTCAAAATTTTGGTTTAGCACCTACTACAGGAAAAGCACATTATTAATGAATTCCTATTTCATTCTTACTACCCTTTCGCATCCTGAATTTCCTTTGATCCAAGACTTTTTGCTTCTTAAAAACTATGACTTTGACTAAGCATCTGCTCAGCCACTTCCTAGGTTTTGGCAAATAATTCTATCAATACTAATTTTCTGTAGGCATAAGCAAGGTCCCTACTTGCTGTGATATCAGAAAACAATGAAAGGGAGAAAAGTCAATGATCCTGCAAAGGAACTAGAGAGAAGCAATGAAAAGGATCACAGTGATTCACTGTTGCAAGAATATTAAATAATCTTGCTGATAAATTCCCTGGAAGTAGACTCAATAGAAGAATTTACTTTGGAGGGGGAAAAAAAGTGCTGTATATATTTGAAGACGATAGAGCCTTGGTATTTTTCATGAGAGACTTCTGAAAACTTCCACGTGGAGACATAGAGGTTGTCTAAACTCTTTTAAGATTTACTCATTATACATATTTTGATTTGTTCAAAAAATTAAGTACCTTGCTATGCTAAGGCAAACATCAAACACCTTATACCTGTTTGGATTTTATTTTATTTTTTTAAAGATTTTATTTATTTATTTGTTTGTTTGAGAGAGAGAGAGAGAGAGAGAGAGGCAGAGACACAGGCAGAGGGAGAAGCAGGCTCCACCCAGGGAGCCTGACGTGGGACTCGATCCAGGGTCTCCAGGATCACGCCCTCAGCTGAAGGCGGCGCTAAACCGCGAAGCCACCGGGGCTGCCCTGGATTTTATTTTTCCATCAAAACTTAAGTTGCTAAAATTTTTAACGTTTGCATATAATTTCAACATTTCCAAAGTTTTCGTTACATCATAGGATTCCTTGAAGAGTTATCAGATGGTATTTTTATAATATTTTCTGGGGATTTTGACTGCTTCTAGTTAGCAATCAAATATCTTTTTTTGTTTGCATTGATGAACAGTATATATGATTTGGTCTGAGATAATGGATAGTTTTTTCTGTGATAGCTTTTCCTATCTTTTCCTTACAATTGCAAATTTTAGATGATTCCTTACTTACATTGTCTTCTCTCCTAGCATAACACCAAAGAAAGTAAAAAGCATACTACATTCCAAAGTCAAAGTGTCAGATAGTTCTCCAGGATGACTCGATGATCCCTATTCCTAAATATTTGCATTCATTTAAGGACTCAGGAAAACTGCCACAAATAATGGCTGTAATTATTACAGTACATTTGTTCTCTAAATCGACTTTAGGGAGAAAATGTTATGCTAGTTATTTTTAGCAGTGATATAAACTAGACTGTTGAATTGAGGGATAGCTTCCGAACTGACCTGGAAAGGAGACACAGCTACTGCTGCTTCAATTACATTAATATGGAATACCTGACTATTTTAAGACCTATTTAGTCTTCTATTTTCTGGCCAGGAATCACAAGGTTGCTACTTCTTTAGATATTTAAATACTCAAATAAAGAAGGAAATGTGATTTATTTATCCGTTTTATAATTTTGTTCTTATTTTAATATAATCCATTTTAATTGTTTATTAAGGTTGACATTTTACTTGGACTTTTGTAGGTGGATAGTTAATTGCATTCAGGGATTTGTCATGAAATTAAGGTGTGGGTCTTTTATAGATTATTTTGTGGTATTAAAATCAGGTTCTTCTAAATCAATTGAAATTTTATAGATCTCTCAATGAAGTCAAAACTGATAGCTTTATTCTCTGTGCCAATCCTAGAAGAGTCAGCCCAACAAGAAGGGTAGTAAGCTGACTTTTGTATTTTTTCCTGATTATCATCTTAAATTCCTATTTCTCAATGCACTTGTGTATCTGAGTTATAACATAATGTTAACAGTACTTGCATATAAACCACTCTTAAAGTCTTCTTTCAATTTTGCTTTTGCCACCCTTCAGTTTTTATTATTTTTGTTTGGGGATAGTTTTTTGTTTGTTTGTTTTCCGATTGTTTGCTTTCCACCCTCCAACCAAATTATTTGTATGAAACTGTATTACCTGGCTTTCTGACTGCAAATCATTTTTTTCCCATTTTTGAATGTAGAGAATATTTTTAGAAATGTAATAGTGTAAAGAAAAAAATACATGGTAAGAGGAAAATAACACCAAAAGGAAAGAACAAAGATTTATATGGTTACGATATTAAATAACAATAGCAGTAGCAACAGTGATAATAATGATAGTGTTACTAGATGCCACTTGTATAGCATTTATCATGAGCTTTACTGTTCTAAGTGCTTCATGCACACTAACTCATGTAATTCTCACAACAGTGGGAATAATCAAGACAAAAAGAGGTTAAGTAATTTGCTAAAGTTTACAATGGAAAGGTCAGAAAGGAAAAATGGAAAAGTTAAGATTAAGCCAGAAAATTAAAAATAAATTTTAGGAATGTTAAGTGAAGTACTGAGGAATGCGAGAATTAAAATGTTAAGTCTAGGCTGTGTATCTTTCACTGTAACAAAAGGGATTTGATAAATTTATAAAGACCTTTCCCCCCAGCTCAAATAGATTGCATTTATTTAATACTTCTTGCCTGGCATGGATTTTTGGCTGAAAGCATTTTTAAAAAGTGGAGTCACATAAACATAATGCATTGGAAAGAATTCATGGTTTTGAAGGGAAAGGCAAAGAGCCAAATATGTTCTTGACCGGACCCTGGACCCTGGCAGGCTTAGAAGATGTTGGATAACATTTGTGTGGCAATCCCATCATTCTTCATCTCTTAGAACCAGTGAATTCTAAATGTTTCCTAACACCATAGATCACACACACTCTAGGTCTAGGAGAGTTAAGTTGGTCAAGGTTTTGCTCTGTGTCCACATATTGGTAACACCAAAGCAGTAAAAGAAAATAACATGGTAAGAGGAGACTTATATAGAAGAAAGACAGGTTTACCAATGGAAGAGAGTTAGTCCTCTTCTGTCTACCGTGGTTTAATAACTGTGGGTGCCATTAAGACTCCTATAGTACCTTTTTAAAAATGTGGGCTTCAATATATGATTCTGTTTTCCCTTGAGATAATTAGTATTTAAATTGGGACAAATATATTAATGAAAAAAATAAGATGTTAGAAACATTTTACATGTCTTACTGCTACAGATTTATCATAGAAAGATTGTAAAACAGACAAGCACTGTCTCTTAAAAAACTTTCCCTTCAATTTTTAGGCCCAAGTATATAATTATTGATGCAAACTTGTAAGAACTTTTTGAATCTTATAACTGACAGGCTGAACATAATTACTAATTTCTTCCCAGAATTTCTGTCTTTGATAAACTTGTAAAAGCTTTTTTTTTCCTCAATAGATACATGATTGCAAAAATCACCCAAGAAAATACATTTTTTAAAAGATGAAGATATTATCTGAGTGGAAAAATGGCAAGTTTTAATTGAGAATTTTTTATTATTACAAATTAAGTGAATGATTAAAAATGCCAGGGAACAGAAGATTATTTCATATGGCTCTCTGTTCAATGTGGATTGCCAATGTGGGAGAAAATCCTTGTAAATCTTAGCATTGCTCCCACACAACCACCTACACAGATGATCGCTTGACTTTCATGCTAACAATAGATGTGTTAGTAGAGCTCTCACCATCTGCAAAATGAAGTGCATTTTAAAAAAATACAGCAGACAGTAGTAATTGCTTTGCTTATATATTGTGATTAGCATTTTATATTTACACTTAAAAGGTAAGAATTTAAGCAATGATGACTCCCAGTTTAAATAACATCAGTTCCTGTGATAGCTCCTAGATAAAATAATCAGTCCTAGATATCAGATAAGCTGTTAGCAAACTTGATTTTTTAATGAAAACTTGATTTTTAATTTCTTGCTACTTAAAATTCATGTCTATCCAAAAATGCAGAATAAAATGTAGATTAAATGAATTCTGATACACTCACTTCTTCGGTAATAATTATAAACAATCTGGTTAAAAATAAAAAAGAGAATCACGAAACAAAAACTCCTCCCACAAGATACTTCCATTCCACAGTTCACTAAGGGAGAAGTTAAAGGAAGAAAATCAAAGTACTGGAGAGAAACAAGAGGGTGACTAGTGGCCCTATAACAATACCTAGATAGAGTAAAGGTGGAAGACAAGTCAGACTCAGGCTGAGGAACAAGGCCAGTAGGTTCTGCAGTGTCGATAACAGTTGGGTCATGAGCAACTGTTAACTAGAGCTGTATGTTTCCCTGTTCTCACCCCTGAACAGAGTACTTTGATTTACTAGTCATTGCACCTACCTGTCCTAACTCTTCTTTATCTTTAAACCTTTAAAGTCTCAAGCTGTTTGACAGAAACAGAAAAGAGATTTTGAAGTCCAAAAATATCAAAGGCAGCAGAGAAGGCACATCGCTACACCAGTAAGAAAGGAATAAATTTCTAGAAGTCTCTAACAGTGGCCAGAGGGGCCATGACATCTGAATAGTTACAGGAAATGATGGAAAGGTTGAGAGGGCTAAATTAGGTAAATTTGCTAATCTCTGTTGATGTTGATGACTCTAGTCTTGAAACTCATTTCTTTCTTATTGTCCTTGACACTCTATTTTCACCTTCACTGACTGTTTCTTCTCGACCTTTTACTAAACTTCAGTGGAATGGGTTGCCCTCAGAATTGAAAGAGTATCCAGGGCTAAACCTATCTGCCTTGTTTCTCAACATGTAATGCTTTAGCCTCGTGGCTGTGAACAACATCACTATTGTGACAACTTCCAAATACACATCAAAATCCCTGAATTCTCTACTGAGCACCAGGCCTATAGATGCAATGGCTAACTTAGCATCTCCATTTGGATATCTAATAGGCATAGGCTTGCCAGAATTAGCAATATTTGGGGTAGACTTCTATAAAAAAATTATTCGTCATTTATTTGAAATTCCAATTTAACTGGGTATCCTGTATCTTAATCTAGCAAACCTCAATCTTAATATGCCTAAAACAAATTTCTCACCTAAAGCAATAAGAACTCTTGGTTACATGGGAGAGAAATGAGCTCTAACTTTCTCAAGCATGTGAAAGCTAACTTTTGGAATGGATAACGTAAAGGTCTCAGAATCAATCTGGCTTCAAGAATGGGTCTGTTTAGGAGATTAAAAATATTATCTATAGAATTCCTTCAAATGCACATTCATTTGGTTTTCCCTTCTCTTAAATCTATTTTATTAATAGTGCAGAGTGAGTATTATGGAAATAATCTTTATAGCATTGGAAAATACAGGCTTTGGCCTCTTTTCCCTTATTGATTTTTTGTCAGGTATGGAAGGGTCCATGATTCCATTACTGGGACTTAGTCGAAGACTCTAAGGCAAAGTGTTAGAAAATGAATTATCTGGATTCTTTATAGGGAATGGAATGGTATAAGGTTTCATATGTAGACCCTCTCACACTTGGAAGGCTAGATGTGACACAGAGGACTTCATGTGACTGATGGAATGCAAAATAAAACTCATTTTTCTCAACCCAACACAAATAGGTACAATACTACTTTGTAATGGCAAAGTTTCCCTATGTTTCCAACCCATGTGTTCAAACATTTGGCCTGAATAATCTTATCCTTTCATATAGATAACTAAGGTAGTCTACATGAGCTATGAGAGCTACTATAACCCCAAAATATCATCCTAAAGAGCACTGCCTAAGATTCTGTGATGAAATGCTCATTTCTTTAATTATTTTTCTTATTTTTCTTATTTTTTTAAGTAATCTCTATGCCCAATGTGGTATTCGAACTCAGAACCCTGAGATCAAGAGGTACATACTCCACTGACTGAGCCAGCCAGGTGCTTTTTATTTCTTTATTATAAACATGGCCTTTTCAAAGCTCATTCTAATGCAGATTATTTTAGAAACAGTACTACTCAAGGCAATAATAACTTAGTATGATTTCATTTTATCTAATTTATTTTCCCTCTTAAATAATTCATAGTTCTAGAAATTTAATATTAGAAGGAAATTTAGGATTAGAAGGAAAATAAAATACCATCTAGTCCAAACACTTCATTTTTCCAATGATAAAATTGAGGCTCAGTAAAGGCTCTTATACCTAGTTAAGCACAAATCCAGAACTAATCCCTAAGACTCTTGACTCTGGTCCAGTGCATTTTCCATTATACTATCATAAAACATTAAGAGAACAGTGGTCCCTTGGGGTAAAGGTTAGGGGGTGCTGGAAAGGAATAGAAAGCAGGAAAAAGGAGAGAAAAGTAGGTATGCTGATCCCTTGCAATTATTTTTCTAGAGTTGATCCACATAACAGAGTCATTAGCAGAATTGAATTTAATTACATCAATGTAGATAGGTCAGTTAGCTTCACAATACAATGGTACCTTTATGGCAAAGTTCAGCAGAATCAAAAAGTCTTATAATGCCAGGACTGTGAAAATATGCACTCATATTATTCCCATCCAAAAAGCTATGAATCTAGAAAAAGATAGGAGCAGTTCTTCAAATACCCTGTGTATTAGCCAGTATTGCTGCAAAAGCAAATTGCTGGGGATTGGGAAGTATATAAAAGGAAGGTCATCTTTTCTAAGATTGGAGGGTTAATATTTATTTTCAAAGTCAGAAAATAAATAAAAACAATCAGGCTCAAGGCATGCAATAAAATTTTAAAAAATTCAGTTCTTATAGTACATACTTTATTCATTTAGAAAAAATCTATATAGTAAATTCAATGAATAAGAGTAGCCAGAAAACTTGAAATGTAATAGTCTATATATTATGTATTCGGTAAGTCTTAATACATATGAAATGACAAAATACTCCTTTTTTACTCATGTTGTATTAGTCAAGTTTTATTCTAACACATGAGGCAGATCCATGGGACTTTAGGAAATTAATTTTATCTTCAGTGGTTAGCGCCAATGTATACTGTGTATATGATAAAAAAAATAAAGTCATAAATTGAGTAAAACTGCTTTGTATATAATAGGTAATTGTTACTATTTGTTAGGTAACATATTTCTTGAAAGTTGAAAGGAAATAAACTCTTTTTAGTTTTTTTTAAATTAGAAATCATGTTTGTTGTTTTCTCTGTTCAGGAAATTGACTTTTTTTTTGTATTTTTAATTTTTTTGTATTTTTTATTTTATAAATTTATTTTTTATTGGTGTTCAATTTGCCAACATATAGAATAACACCCAGTGCTCATCCCGTCAAGTGCCCCCCTCAGTGCCCGTCACCCAGTCACCCCCACCCCCCGCCCACCTCCCCTTCTACCACCCCTTGTTTGTTTCCCAGAATTAGGAGTCTCTCATGTTCTTTCTCCCTCTCTGATATTTCCCAATCATTTTTTCTCCTTTCCCCTTTATTCCCTTTCACTATTTTTTATATTCCCCAAATGAATGAGACCATATGTGTGTCCTTCTCCGATTGACTTATTTCACTCAGCATAATACCCTCCAGTTCCATCCACGTCGAAGCAAATGGTGGGTATTTGTCGTTTCTAATGGCTGAGTAATATTCCATTGTATACATAAACCACATCTTCTTTATCCATTCATCTTTCCATGGACACCGAGGCTCCTTCCACAGTTTGGTTGTTGTGGACATTGCTGCTATAAACATCGGGGGAGCGGTGCAGGTGTCCCAGTGTTTCACTGCATCTGCATCTGAAATTGACTTCTAATAAGATAATGCAGTTAGTATCAGAATAGTCTCAAATAAGACAACAACATCAAATTCTTAGTCACCCCCAGAGGTATCATTGGAGTTCACAGGGGAAATTGCAGTACAGCATTGTTGAGTCAGTGCCCTGCTTTGGCAGGATGGTGTCATTGGGGTCCAATGAGAAATGAACATACACACGTACTCAGTTGTCATGAGACAGATCAGTGCAAGACTGCTTACTTAAAAAAGAAGGAAATTAAATAGAAATCAAAGTCTCATAATACAGGATCTCAGATGTCCAGTATACAATAAAAATATTACTCATTGTACCAAGAACTGTGAAAATCACGGCTGATGAGAAAAGCCAATCAGTAGATGCCAACACTAAGATGAATCAGACATTGGAATTATCTGACAAGGACTTTAGAAAAGCTATCAAAACTGTTTCATTGAGAATACCACATGATCATTTCAATAGATGAAGAAAAAGCATCTAAATTGAATATCCAGGATTAAAACTGTGGATAAAATAGGTATAAAAGGAACTTATCACAATGAAGGCCATATATGAAAATCCCATAGCTAACATCATAATCAATAGGAAAAACTGAAAATCTTTCAAGATCCAATACAAAGCAAGGATGCTCACTCTCACTATTTCTATTCTACATAGTACTGGAAATCCTAACCAGAGAAATTAGAGAAGAAAAAGAAATGAAAGTCACCTAAATCAGAATGAAATTATCTGTTTATAGATGACATGATCATATAGGTAGAAAATTCTAAAGATTCAACAACAAGAAAGCTGTTAAAACTAATAAATTAATTCATTAAAGTTGCAGGGTAGAAAATCAGCATAAAAATCAGTCAAGTTTTTATACAGAAATAGCAAGCTATTCAAAAATTAGGAAATTAAGGAAACATTGCCATTCACAGTAGCAACAAAAATAATAAAATACTGTGTAATAAATATGCAAAAGGTGCAAGACTTGTATGCAAAAGGTGCAAGACATTTACTTAAAAAATGTAAAATGAAGGAAAAAAGACAGATAAATGGAAACAAATTCTATATTCATGGATTAGAAGAATTAATATTATTAAAATCTCCATTCTCCCCAAAATGATTATAGATTCGATGCAATTTCTATCAAAACCCAATGGCCAGTGACCATAAAATATATGAAAAGGTGCTTAACAGCACTAATAATCAGGGAAATAAAAATCAAACCATAATGAGATATCACATCTGAACAACATGTTAGAAAGGCTGTTATCAAAAAGATTTTTTAAAAAAGATAAGTATTGGTGAAAAGTGTAGCGAAAAGGGAACATTTGTGTACAACAGTAGGAATACACATTAGTACAGCCATTATGGAGAACACTACAGTTCCTCAAAATAATTAAAAATAGAACTACCATAGGATCTAGCAATCCCACTTCTGTTTATATATCCAAAAAGAATGAAATTAATATCTCGAAGAGATAATCTGCACTCCCATGTTTATTGCAGCATTAAATAGAACAGCCAAGATATGGAAAGAACCTAAGTGTCCACTGATGGATGAATAGATAAAGAATATATAAATATAGTTCAGCCTCATAAAAAGATGAGTCTACCATTGGCAACAATATGGGTGAACCTGGAGGACATTATACTGAATGAAGTAAGCAATTACAGAAAGGCAAATACTGCATGATCTCACTTATACGTGGAATAAATAAATAGAACTCATAAAACAGAGTGGAGTGGTGGGTTGCCAGGGGCTCGGGGGTGAGGGAATTGGGGGGAGGTTGGTGAAAGGGTATAAACTCTCAGTTATGAGGTTCTGTGGATCTAATGGTGGCTATAGTTAGTTAATATGGTATACTTGAAATTTGCTTAGTGAGTTGATCCTAAGCATTCTCACCACACACATACGATAATTATGTGAATTAATAATTATGGAAACTTTTAGCCTCTTGATGCCTACCTGTTTAGTCTGGCTGCTCTCACACTTCCCTTTAAGTGATTCTCCTATTAATTCTGGGTCTTGCATCAATCCCATGAAAAATACTTTGACCAGAATTCTCAAGTTAGTCACTTCTTTTTTTTTAAAGATTTTATTTATTTATGAGAAACATACAGAGAGAGGGAGAGACAGAGAGAGGCAGAGACACAGGCAGAGGGAGAAGCAGGCTCCATGCAGGAAGCCCGCCATGGGACTCGATCCGGGGTCTTCAGGATCACACCCTGGGCTGAAGGCTGGGCTAAACCACTGAGCCACCAGGCTGCCCTAGTCACTTCTTTATTTCTTGTATATGCCCTTCTAAATTTCACCATTGTATCAATTTTACCTCTAAGTAATTGCTTTCTTTACTCTTGCCCCTGAGTTTCTAAGCTTTACTAAGAAAAAAAAATCATATAATTGTTAATCAGCGCCATTAAACTTAGGATTTCTTGTCCATTCTGGCACTTCAACACCATATAATAATTTCATCTCACTCTAAATAACTGCCTTCCTGTTTCCTTGTGTTGACTGTGCCATACCTTCGCCACCTCCCTCAGACCTCCTTTCCTTAAGTAAATGGTTTGCTGCATGAGAAAGAAAATATAGGACATCAGTTTACTGAATATTTCATGTTTATCTGCCTTGTTAGAGTATTTATAAATTTTCTCACTCTCACCTATTTCCATATGTTCTGGAAAATGTGTCCATTCTCCTCACTAAAGGCAAGCTTTCTATTTGTATCCCCACTTATTCTTGCCTCTTGGACCCATGGATTATCACTTACTCTTTATCATATTAAACACGTCCTTTCTCCATTCAGTCCTGTACTACCAAATGCTCATGTATATCTTTGAGGAACCAAAACCTCAAAATATATGTGACTAGGTTTTATTACCTTTATTTACTTTCTATGCCTCCTGTTTTCCTTTTTAGTAACAGGGGTAGAATTTAGTGGTTCATCAATTGCTTATAATACTCAGTGCTCATTCCATCACCCAATTACCCCATCCTCCCTACCCCCCCTCCAGCAACCCTCAGTTTGTTTCCTATAGTTGAGTCTTCTGTGGTTTGCTTCCTTCTCTGTTTTTATCTTATTTTTCCTTCACTTCCCTTGTGTTCATCTTTGTGTTTCTTAAATTCCACATAAGAGTAAAATCATATGGTATTTGTCTTTCTCTGAATTATTTATCTCACTTAGCATAATACCCTCTAGTTCCATCCAGAATAGATCACATACTGGTCACAAATCAGGTCTTAACTGGTATAAAAAGAGTGCAATCATACCATGCATGTTTTCTGACCACGTAAGAAACTTGAAGTCAACTACAAGAAGAAATTTAGAAGGATCACAAATACATGGTTAAAGAATATCCTACTGAATAATGAATGGGACAATCATGAAATTAAGAAAGAATTAAAAAATACATGGAAGCAAATGAAAATGAAAACATGACAGTTAGGGTTGCCTGGGTGGCTCAGCAGTTAAGTGTCTGCCTTTGGCTCAGGGCATGATCCTGGAGAACCCAGATCAAGTCCCACATTGGGCTCCCTGCATGGAGCCTGCTTCTCCCTCTGCCTATGACTCTGCCTCTATCTCTCTCTCTCATGAATAAATAAAATCTTTAAAAAAAAAAGAAAGAAAACATGAGAGTTCAAAACCTTTGGGATGCAGCAAAGGTGATCCTAAGATGGAAGTATATAGCAATACAGGCCTCGCACAAGAAGCAAGAAAAGTCTCATACAAAACCTAACCTTATATCTAAAGGATCTGGGAAAGACACAGCAAATAAATCCTAAATCAAGCAGGAAAAGAGAAATAATAAAGATTAGCAGGAATCAATGATGTAGAAATAAAAAGAAAAACAGTAGAACAGATCAGTAAACTAGGAGCTGGTTCTTTGAAAGAATTAACAAAATTGATCAACACCCAGCCAGATTTACCAAAAAAAGAAAGGACCCAAATAAAAGAAATCATGAATGTGCTGAAAGATGTACATGAAATAGGAGTGACACAACACCACCACAGAAATACAAAGAATTGTAAGAGAATATTATGAGCAGTTATATGCCAAAAAGTTTGGCAATCTGGAAGAAATGAATGCATTCCTAGAAACATGTAAACTACCCAAACTGAAACAGGAAGAAATAGAAAACTTCAACAGACCCATAACCAGCAAGGAAATTGAACCAGTAATCAAAAATCTCCCAACAAACAAGAGTCCAGGGCTGCATAGCTTCCGAAGAGAATTCTTTTTTTAAAAAAAAATTCTTTTTATTGGAGTTCAGTTTGCCAACATATAGCATAATACCCAGTGCTCATCTCATCAAGTGCCCCCCTCAGTGCCTGTCACCCAGTCACCCCAACCCCCTGCCAACCTCCCTTTCCACCACCCCTTGTTCGTTTCCCAGAGTTAGGAGTCTCTCATGTTCTGTCTCCCTCTCTGATATTTTCACCCACTTTCTCTCCTTTCCCCTTTATTCCCTTTCACTATTTTTTATATTCCCTGAATGAACGAGACCATATAATGTTTGTCCTTCTCTGATTTATTTATTTCACTCAGCATAATACCCTCCAGTTCCATCCACGTCGAAGCAAATGGTGGGTATTTGTCGTTTCTAATGGCAGAGTAATATTCCATTGTATACATAGACCACAGCTTCTTTATCCATTCATCTTTCCATGGATACCGAGGCTCCTTCCACAGTTTGGCTATTGTGGACACTGCTGCTATAAACATCGGGGTACAGGTGTGCGGGCATTTCACTGCATCTGTATCTTTGGGGTAAATCCCCAGCAGTGCAATTGCTGGGTCATAGGGCAGATCTATTTTTAACTCTTTGAGAAACCTCCACACAGTTTTCCATAGTGGCTTCACCAGTTCACATTCCCACCAGCAGTGCAAGAGAGTTCCTCTTTCTCCACATCCTCTCCGTTTGTTGTTTCCTGTCTTGTTAATTTTTTCCATTTTCACTGGTGTGAGGTGGTATCTCACTGTGGTTTTGATGTGTATTTCCCTGATGGCAAGTGATGCGGAGCATTTTCTCGTGTGCTTGTTGGCCATGTCTATGTCTTCCTCTGTGAAATTTCTGTTAATGTCTTTTGCTCATTTCATGATCGGATTGTTTGTTTCTTTGCTGTTGAGTTTAATAAATTCTTTATAGATCTTGGAAACTAGCCCTTTATCTGATAGGTCATTTGCAAATATCTTCTCCCATCTGTAGGTTGTCTTTTAGTTTTGTTGACTGTTTCTTTTGCTGTGCAGAAGCTTATCTTGATGAAGTCCCAATAATTCATTTTTGCTTTTGTTTCTCTTGCCTTCATGGATGTATCTTGCAAGAAGTTACTGTGGCCAAGCTCAAAAAGGGTGTTGCCTGTTTCTTCTCTAAGATTTTGATGAAATCTTGTCTCACATTTAGATCTTTCATCCATTTTGAGTTTATCTTTGTGTATGGTATAAGAGAGTGGTCTAGTTTCATTCTTCTGCATGTGGATGTCCAATTTTCCCAGCACCATTTATTGAAGAGACTGTCTTTTTCCCAGTGGATAGTCTTTCCTCCTTTGTTGAATATTAGTTGACCATAAGCTGAGGGTCCACTTCTGGATTCTCTCTTCTGTTCCATTGATCTATGTGTCTGTTTTTGTGCCAGTACCACACTGTCTTGATGACCACAGCTTTGTAGTACAACCTGAAATCTGGCATTGTGATGCCCCCAGCTATGGTTTTCTTTTTTAATATTCCCCTGGCTATTCGGGGTCTTTTCTGATTCCACACAAATCTTAAGATGATTTGTTCTAACTCTCTGAAGAAAGTCCATGGTATTTTGATAGGGATTGCATTAAATGTGTAAATTGCCCTGGGTAACATTGACATTTTCACAATATTAATTCTTCCCATCCATGAGCATGGAATATTTTTCCATATCTTTGTGTCTTTCTCAATTTCTTTCAGAAGTGTTCTATAGTTTTTAGGGTATAGATCTTTTACCTCTTTGGTTAGGCTTATTCCTAGGTATCTTATGCTTTCGGGTGCAATTGTAAATGGGATTGACTCTTTAATTTCTCTTTCTTCAGTCTCATTGTTAGTGTATAGAAATGCTGCTGACTTCTGGGCATTGATTTTGTGTCCTGCCACACTGCCAAATTGCTGTATGAGTTCTAGCAATCTTGGGGTGGAGTCTTTTGGGTTTTCTATGTCCAGTATCATGTCATCAGTGAAGAGGGAGAATTTGACTTCTTCTTTGCCAATTTGAATGCCTTTTATTTCTTTTTGTTGCCTGATTGCTGAGGCTAGGACTTATAGTACTATGTTGAATAGCAGTGGTGAGAGTGGACATCCCTCTCTTATTCCTGATCTTAGGGGAAAGCCTCCAAGTGTTTCCCTATTGAGAATGATATTTGCTGTGGGCTTTTCATAGATGGCTTTTAAGATGCTGAGGAATGTTCCCAGTATCCCTATGCTCTGAAGAGTTTTGATCAGGAATGGATGCTGTATTTTGTCAAATGCTTTCTCTGCATCTATTGAGAGGATCATATGGTTCTTGGTTTTTCTCTTGCTGATATGATCAATCACATTGATTGCTTTATGAGTGTTGAACCAGCCTTGCATCCCGGGGATAAATCCCACTTGGTCATGATGAATAATCTTCTTAATGTATTTTTGGATCCTATTGGCTAGTATCTTGTTGAGAATTTTTGCATCCGTGTTCATCGGGGATATTGGTCTATAATTCTCCTTTTTGGTGGGGTCTTTGTCTGGTTTTGGAATTAAGGTGATGCTGGCCTCATAGAATGAGTTTGGAAGTATTCCATCTCTTTCTATCCTTCCAAACAGCTTTCGTAGAATAGGTTTGGTTTCTTCTTTAAACATGTGATAGAATTCCCCTGGGAAGCCATCTGGCCCTGGACTTTTGTGTCTTGGGAGGTTTTTGATGACTGCTTCAATATCCTCCCTGGTTATCGGCCTGTTCAGGTTTTCTATTTCTTCCTGTTCCAGTTTTGGTAGTTTGTGGTTTTCCAGAAATGCATCCACTTCTTCTAGATTGCCTAATTTATTGGCATAAAGCTGCTTATAATAATTTGTATTTCCTTGGTATTGGTGGTGATCTCTCCTTTTTCATTCATGATTTTATTAATTTGAGTCTTATCTCTCTTCTTTTTAATAAGGCTGGCTAATGGAGAAAAAGAGAGAAAAAAAGGGGGGGAACAAACAGAAAACAAAAAACAAGGGGAGTATCCACTGATTCTATATACTGTAATCCCTTGACTTCCTTCCCAGGAGAATTCTACAAAACATTTAAAGAAGAATTAATATCTATTCTCCTGAAACTGCTCCAGAAAATAGAAATGGAAGGAAAACTTCCAAACTCATCTATGAGGCCAGCATTACCATGATCCCAAAATGAGACAAAGACCCCACTAAAAAGGAGAATTAGCCATCAGTGTCCCTGCTTAACATGGATGTAAAAATTTCCACCAAGATACTAGCCAATCAGATTCAACAGTACATTAAAATGATTATTTACCATAAGCACAGCCTGCAGGGATGGTTCAACATCCACAAATCAACCACTGTAGTAAATGCAAGGAAAAAAACCTGTATGATCCTCTCAATTGATTCAGAAGAAGCACTTGATAATATACAGCATCTTTTCTTGATAAAAAACCTTCCACCTTATTGGGATAGAGGGAACATAGCTTCTATTTTCACTATCTTGTTTAGAGATTTCATTTTAAGTTATTCTCACAAAACAGAAACCTTGGTTTCATCTTACTGTCTCTCTCATTGTTCTAACCATAAGGTGAGTTTTATTAGGCCAGGAGATTATTTATTCTATTTACTAGTATGTCTGCATAGCCTGGAACAGTGCCTGACATTTAATTGGTTCACAGTAAATATTTGTTAAATGGTTCTAAACTTCCTTCCAATGAAGCCCTTCACATGAAATAATTCAGTTATGTCAGTTCTGCTTCCATAATTTTTTGTCAGTTTATCCCCATTCTCTCCATTTGTGATCAGGCCTTAATCATCTGTCATCTGGCTTACCCACTAGCCTCAAACAAAGCAACTGCCTTGGGTCATTTTCATTTCTGCCTTCTCTTCAGAGTTAATTTTTGAAAGTACAAATATGACTACATCTCTTAAATATAGGGACTTCTCATTGCCAGGAAATACAAACTCAGTGATTTTGTACCATCTTTTCCCTGCTGTCCAAAATGGGGTTTTCCCTTCCTCTATATTGAGCAAATTCTCACTCAGAGTTTTTTAGGTAATTGTATGAATCTAGCGTTCCCTTAGTATATATTTTCACATTCTTAATTTATTTTTTGCTAATATGTACAATACTTAGATATAGTTGTAATTTGTACATTTTGTGTTCAGCTTTATAATCTTTTGCGATTTAACATTATTTCATTTGCACGAGAATTATCAATATAGCCCCATATATGGCTCAGTATTTTATCCAATTTTTTAAATTACTTCAGAAAGAGACAAATTCCTATAAGTCAAATACTATCTTTGTATAACACATATATTCTAGACTTCAGTTAATTTGCAGCCACTGAAAATGCTAATCAAGATAAATTATCAGGAAGTAGTTGATCAGGAATGTGACTATATGCTTAAACAACAGAGCAGGTCCATGAAATAAAATTACTCCACTTCTTTAGAGCACTATACTGTGGTTTTTAAATATCATTTGATAGAAAGAAAGAAAGAAAGAAAGAAAGAAAGAAAGAAAGAAAGAAAGAAGAAAGAAAGAAATATCATTTGACTAAATTAACAACTTTTCACCTGGGTGGTTTTATTTTTTTTTAATGAGTTATAATTGACATACAGTATTATAGTTTTAGGGTGCAAAACACAGTGATTTGACATTTATATACATTGTGAAATAGTCACCACAATAAGTCTAGTTACCATCAATCACTTAAAAGTTAATACAATATTACTGACTATATTCCCCATGCTGTACATTACAGTACCAATGACTTATTTTATACCTGGAAACCTGTAGTTCTTAATCCCTTTGCCATTTTGATGCCCCCCACCCCACCTCTGGCAACCACCAATCTCTTCTCTGTATTGATGAATCTGAGTTTTGTTTTAGTTTTTAGATTTTATATATAAGTGAAGAAAGCAGTGTTTGTCTTTCTCTGACTTCCCTTAGCACAATACCCTCAAAATCTATCCATGTTGTTGCAAATGGCAACATTTCACTATTTTTTATAGTTGAGTTGTATTCTTTGTATGTGTATGTATGTGTGTATGTCTTCCTTATCCATCCATCAGCAGACACTAGGTTCATTTGTTTCCATATCTTGGTTATTGTAAATAATGCTGCAGTAAACATAGGTGTGAATACATCTTTTTGAATTAGTGTTTTCATTTTCTTTGGATAGATACCCAGTAGAGGAAATGCTGGATCATATGGTACTTGTATTTTTTAATTTTTTTAAAGATTTTATTTATTTATTCATGAGAGACAGAGAGAGAGAGAGAGAGAGAGAGAGAGAGAGAGAGAGAGACTGGCAGAGACACAGGCAGAGGGAGAAGCAGGCTCCATGCAGGGAGCCTGACGTGGGACTTAATCTCGGGTCTCCAGGATCAGGCTCTGGACTGAAGGCAGCGCTAAACTGCTAAGCCACCAGGGCTGCCCGTATTTTTAATTTTTTGAGGAACTTCCATACTGTTATCCATAATGGCTGCACCAGTTTACCTTGCCACAAACAGTACCCAAGCACTCCCTTTTCTCCACATCTTCCCCAACAATTATTTCTTGTCTTTCTGATAATACCCATACTGACAGGTGTGAGGTAGTAGCTCATTTTAATTTTGATTTGCATTTCCCTGATTAGTGATGTTGAGCATCTTTTCATGGGTCTTTTGACCATCTGTTTATCTTCTTTGGAAAAATGTCTATTCAGGTCCTCTTCTCATTTTTTAATCAGATTTTTTTTTTGTTATGGACTCATATGAGTCTTTATGTATTTTGGATATGAACCCCTTATCAGATAGTGATTCAGTCTCCTTACTAGTAATCAGTCTATTCAGATTTTCTATTATTCATGATTCAGTCTTGGAGATTATAAATTGCTAGGAATTTATCCATTTTATCTAGGTTGTCCAATTTGTTGGTATATAATTGTTCATAGTAGTCTCTTACGATCTTTTGTATTTCTGTGGTATCAGTTGTAACTTCTCTTTCATTTCTGATTTTGAGAGCTCTCTCTCTCTCTCTCTCTCTCTCTCTCTCTCTCTTGGCAAGTCTAGCCAGAGGTTTGTCAATTTTGTTTAGCATTTCAAAGAACCTGCTCTTGGCTTCATTTATCTTTTGTCTTTTTAGCTTCTATTTCATTTATGTCCTCTCTGATCACTGTTATTTTCTTCCTTCTACTAACTTGGGGTTTTGCTTGTTCTTTTTCTATTTCCTTTAAGTATAAAGTTAAATTGAGATTTCTCTTGTTTCTTGGAGTAGGTCTATATTGCTATGAGCTTCCCTCTTAGAATTGCTTTTGCTACATTCCATAGGTTTTGGTATACCATGTTCTTACTAGGTGTATCTAGGTATTTTAAAAATGTCTCCTTTGGATTCTTCTATGACCCAGTAGTTGTTCAGTAACATGTTGCCTAATTTCCATGTATCTTTATTTTTTTCCATTTTTTTCTTGTAATTGATTGCTAGTTCCATACCCTTGTGGTCAGAAAAGATGCTTTAAATTATTTCAGTCTTCTTGAATTTATTAAAATTTGTTTTGTGTTCAAACATGTGATCTGTCCTGGTGAATGTTCTGTGTGCACTTGAGAATAATATGTATACTGCTTTTGGACAGAATGTTCTGTATATATCTGTTAAGTCCACCCAGTCTAATGTGTTGTTTAAGGCTAGTGTTTCCTTATTGGTTTTCTAACTGGATGATCTTTCCAGTGATGTAGGTTAGATATTAAAGTCCCCTAGTATTATTATATTACTGTCAATTTCTCCCTTTAGATTTGTTAATATTTGCTTTATATCTCTCGGTGTTCCTATGTTGGGTGCATATATAATTTTAAATGTTATATCTTCTTGCTAGATTGATCCGTTTATCATTAGGTAGTGCCCCCCATTTTGTCTTATTACAGCCTTTTTTAAAAGTCTATTTTGTATGATTTGAGTATTGCTATCCCAGCTTTCTTTTAATTTCCATTTGCATGGAGTAACTTTTTCAATTAATTGATTTTCAGTGTGTATCTTTACTTCTGAAGCCTCTTGTAGGCAACATATACATAGGTCTTTTTTTTTTATTCATTCTGCCACTCTGTTGCTTAATTGGAGAAATGAATTCACTTGTATTTAAAGTGATTATTGGTAGGTATGCACTTATTGCCATTTTGTTCATTGTTTTCTGGCTGTTTTTTTTTTAAGATTTATTTATTTATGATAGGCAGAGAGAGAGAGAGAGAGAGAGAGAGAGGCAGAGACACAGGCAGAGGGAGAAGCAGGTTCCATGCCGGGAGCCCGACGCGGGACTCGATCCCGGGACTCCAGGATCACACCCTGGGCCAAAGGCAGGTGCTAAACCGCTGAGCCACCCAGGGATCCCCTCTGGCTGTTTTTATAGTGCTTTTCTGTTCCTTTCTTCTCTTTCTCTCTTCCTTTGTAGCCTGATGACTTTCTTTAGTGTTAGGTTGAGACTCCTTTCTCATTTTTTTTGTGTATTTATAGATTTTTACTTTGTGCTTACCATGAGGTTCACCTATATCACCTTGTGTTTATAACAGTTTATTTTAAGTTGATAGCAGGGTATTTTTTTAGATGTTGAATCCACTTGGGTAGCATTTATTTATGTTTTTTGATATTTATATAGATACATATTTTAAATTCTACTTAGTTAACATATAGTGTAATATTAGTTTCCGGTATACAACACAGTGATTCAATACTTCCATACAGTACCTAGTGCTCATCACCATAAGTGCACTGCTTATTCCCCATCACCTATTTAACCCATCCCCCCAATCCTCTTCCCCCCGGGTAACCATCAGCTTGTTCTCTGTAGTTAAGAGTCTGTTTCTTGGTTAGCAGGGTAAATCTGAACATGTTCTAAAACAACATTTTTATGTTTTTGATGTCACTTTTTGTATATTCTTTGTTATTGATGTTTTTCTACTTTTAGATGCTACCTAATTCATTTACAGAGTTAAAGCTACAATTTTTACAGATTGAGAAATTACATATAAAGAGACAATAATTCGAATTCTTTCTGCTTTTAGCTGTAGTCAGTAATCTTTTTTATTCTCCAGATGGTAATAGTCTAGCCTTTAGCAGTACAATATCATTTTATTTTCTCCGTGTTGCTCTCAGGATTAAAATTAGCATGATAATTTAAAACAACCTAATTCAGATTAATACATTTTTAAATTCATATTAATATTAATGTAATTTCAATAGTATACAGAAGCCTTGCTTCAGTATAGCTCCATCCCCTCCTCTTCCTCCATGGTATTATTGTCAAACAAATTACACTTTTATTATATGTTATACTTTGCATATATTATACATTATATTTACTATGCCTTGTAAACCTGTCAGCAATTTTATAATTATTGCTTTATGATCTGTCTTTTAAATCTATAGAAGAAGAAAAGAGTTACCAAGAAAAATACACTCTTTTATATTTACCTATACAGTTACCTTTACTCATGTTCTTTATTTTTTATTGAGGTATGATTGACATATAAAAAAGCCAGTACATGCTCAATATGTACATCTTGATGAGTTTGAAGATAAGCATATACATGTGAGGTCATCGCCTTATGTAATACCATAAACTGAACCATCACCTCTAAAATTCTCTTTCTTTCTCTCTCTTTTTGGGATAAGCACAAGTGAAACTATATATCCTTTGGCCCACACATCATGTAGATTTGATTTACTGTCTAATGTTCTTTAGTTTCAGCCTCTTTAGTATTATTTGTAGGGTAGGTCTGCTTATGGTGCATTCTCTCAGTTTTTGTTTTTCTGGGAATGTTATAATTTCTTTTTCATTTCTTAAGAATAGTTTTGCTACATATAGGTCTTTTGGTTAACAGTCTTTTTCTTCAGTGCTTTGAATATGTAATACCACTGCCTTCTGGCCTTCATAGTTTCCAAGATTTGGGGAAAGGCTTAACAATCACTTTTTTCAAAGAGATACAGCTGGTACAAAATCATTGCCCTATAGTGGGTAGTAGGTTTGACTGCTGGGAGATTCAGCCCAAGTGGTAATCAAATGTGATTCATGCAAACCGAAGTCTAATCTAACGTATTCAACCCCACCTAAACATGTCACAGAAAATTCCCAAATAATGAAATATTTTTAAACAAGTAAGCATTCACCAAAGAGACACACTGTGGGTTAAAGAAAACCAAGATGGGGAACTACATATACAAATCAGAGAGGATGAGTGTGGTGTGATTAGGAAGTTCAGCCACTATCCTGGAGGACTGTAGGAGTGGAAAATACTGGTGAGATGTTGGTAGTGACCACATTTTAGTAAGCCCTTCAAATAACCCCAAAGTGACATAATATTGATGTATATGGTGAAAGATAAAAGCCTGTTTACTTCCCAGATATGTGTTAAAGTAAGGAAATTAGGAACAACTTTGCAGGACCAGTTATCAACACTGGACTCAATCCCAAATCAGCCTAAGGACAGCCTGAGGGATGTAGTAAGGGTTGTACAGAAAATCAGTAGTCATGCTGGTATGCACATATTTGTCCAAGAAATGGAAAAGGATTAGTCCTCTTTATGGGCAAACAGGAGAGCAATGAACCCACAGAATGAGGAAGACTTACATAGAAGAGACTCTCTGTTTTGTCTCATCATTGACACTACAAATTACCTGACCAGGGAAGTAGAGCTGAGCTAACATTTTAAATAAAGATGAAAAAACTACAGATTTGAGGATTGACATAAAGGCAGGCTATAGAGGAGTGTTTCCTGGTGGGGAAGGAACAAACTTTGAGGTCAGCTTGAACTGATCTTATGCCATAGCCTGGCTACTTTATCACTTTATTAGCTTCCTCATAGTTATGGGAATTAAATTCCTTTTTAATTATTTAACATAATACTTGTGTAATCACTTATTGCTCTTTATGACATTGTAGATACTTGCTATTATTTATCAATCATAGAATATTTCATTTGAATAAGAAATGAAATAAACATTTTGCTGAAATATATTGTTTTTCTCTAGCAATTATTTCTAGACCCTATGAGGGACTTTGTGTTGGATGATGAACAGAAACTCCTGCACAAATCAATGTTGGTGAGTCACCACACAATTAAAATCAGAATCATGGTGGGAAAGGAAGTCAAAGGAATACATAATATAATTATTCAGTATACAAATTAAACTCTGACAAAATGCAATAGTAACTCAAATTTTAAAGATAAAGTCAATAGGGGAAATTAGTGGACTATTTAAAACCATCTTATTAAAAGTTTGAGATAATTTTTTTAAAGATTTATTTATTTATTCAGGAGAGACACAGACAGAGAGAGAAAGAGGCAGAGTGTGTTACAGGGAGAGGGAGAAGCAGGCTCCTCGCAGGGAGCCCGATTGGGGACTCGATCCCGGATCCCGGGATCACGACCTGAGCTGAAGATAGGGAAGATAGGTGCTCAACTGCTGAGTCACCAAGATGCTGAGCATCCCGAGATAAATGTTTTTAAAAGCAAAACAACCAGCCATTCAAGATAGCTTCTGTTGCTGTGTTTGATACCCTTGTTCAGGCTCTCACTACTCTTACCTCAACTATGGCAATAATAACCCAGGAATTCTTATTGTCATTAGGTGTTTCTACAGACCATTTGCCACACTGCTCCATCCATCTTTCTTTCCATTTATCCATTCATGGTTCCATTCAAATATTTATCCATCCACTAGGTGCTGTGTTCAGGGGATCTATTAAAAATGGATACCTCTGAAATTCTCTCTTCTCAGTAAGTCCTGTGAGGACGACACATAAGTCATAAAATGATAATGTAATAAGATAAAGTAACTACTTGTAGGGATTGGTTGGTTTAATTATTATACCTATACATTAGATTACTATGTAGCTATTCATATTGGTAAGTAAGAGAGGAGATAACAGTATATGATGTTGATATCAGTGTATCTACTATCTATATGTATATGAATTATACAACTATATTTTAGGTAACTTTATGTATATTTGTGCATGAAAACATCAAGAACGATGTTCATCTTAACAATACTAATAGTTTTCTGCTAAACTGTCAGAGTTTGAATTTTCACCTACCTCTTAACTCTTTTGCAGATTGAATTTTTTACAATAAACATATATTATATATGTAATTAGATTTATAACCTAAAAGCTGTGCAGATAGGCAATATCCAGTTTTGCTTGACTTGGGGTTTCAATGAATCTCAGTCCCACTTCTTCCTAGACATTACTTAACTTATCTCTGCCTCACTTCTTAATCTGAAAAATGGAGGAAATTATAGTGCCTTCTTCATAGAACTAACTGTTGTCAGCATGAGAAAATAACCCAGCTGAGGTCTTATTCAGTGATATATGGCAAAAAGTAAGTGTTCATAAAACTTTGGTGATAAAGGAAGAGAGGAGAAGAAAAGGAGAAGAAAAATTAATCCATTTAAAGTTCTCCTGCTATAGATCTATCTCAATAAGGAGTCTCACAGTCAAAAAAAACATGGACAAGGGACTGTCCTCTCTTTGAGCTACACTGTTTTCTCAGATTTGCCCAGTGGAATGCCCTGCCGCTTATTAGCACATTTCAGGTGGTTCTCATGATTGTTCCATATAAGTCAAGGACCAAAGTTGGCCAATGGAAAGAATGGAGTGATGGAGATAGATAGCAGGAGTCATGGGCCATAATGTCAAAGATCTGTCTCACCTCAAAGCCCATGGATCAAAACCCAACCTCACACATGAATGGAATTAGATTTGCAGGGAATACATTTCCTGGTGATATGTCCTGCCTGGAGTCTGGTACAAGTTGATGTTCCTTGTGTGGACTCTTAAAGTACCTAAGGGTATCCAAGTATTCTTTTTTAAAAATCTAAAGCAGTATATCTAGAGTATCAGGACAAGGAGGAAATAGCAAAAAGTAGTGAGAGTTGTAGTGAAAATGGTACTTATGAAAGTTAGTGTGCATTGATTCATTTGAGTTTGGCTCTGCTATGAAGAGTCCAGAGAAACTGTAATGTTATTCAAGACAAATTCTTCTCAGTCATGTTGATATGGTTTTCTGATCTTTGTTGAGGAAATTGAACCATGCTCTCCAAATTTGAAATATAATCTTGAGGAAAGATGTGCACCAAACATGGCAAGAAGGCTGAAGAACTTTTGGACCTGAGGCACCTTGTGGAGTTGGAACATGACCTTCTCAAAGGTAAGTTGTTTGGAGAGAGGAGGCCAACTATGCCTTGTTGCTGTGCAAGACCCCAAGGTTATTGAACACTTTTGTTGGAAGGAGGAGAGTAATGGTGTCTGAGGCTGAACAGCAGTGAGGAAGTGGAGGACTTTAGGAGTTAGAGTTTTTGTGGATGCAGAAGGTATTAAGGACTGCTTTTTTTATGCTCTTGAATTTGTGGATTAAGACTCTTGTACATTACATGTAGGGACCTCATTCAGGTTACTAAGAGTTCTTATAGCACTTACCTACAACAGTGACCAATTCCACGCCCTACTATTGGAACTTATTAGTTTTGAGACAACAATCATGATCACATTTAGTAGCACATAATTATAACTGTAAAGCCTTAAAAATCTTTTCATATGTGTAGGATAAAGTTAATTCCAATGAGAATAACTTTGAAAGATTTCCAAATACTGCTTTAGAACCTCTAATAACATAATTTAGTTGTCAGAAGGAGGAGAGAGAGAGGAAATGAAGCTTTCTTTGAATCTGCTGAAGAGATTAATTTCTCCATTCTTCCCAGGGGATACTTAAAAACAGAAGCACCTGGGTGGTGAAACTTAAGAAGCCTATTTCAAACTAATAAAAACCAAAACCAAACAAAAAAGACCTCTTTCTATAACTAGAGAGTCACAAGGTAGACAATACTACCATAGGAGTACTCGGACATCAAGACAACCTTAATAAATCAAGACATAGACAAAAATGATAAAAAAAAGAATATAGGCAGATATGTTTTGCCAGTGATGCAATGATGATTCATCAAAATTTAAAGGTATTTTCTACTGATGATAAACTTCTTTGTCTAGAAGAAGACATATTTGAATTTTGTTTGAAACAATATAGTTGATGATGCCAAATAGCAGGTACCTGTGACATCTAAATATTTGCAAATAATGAACATTAGTGATTTCAAAGCAAACAGTGCTACAGGAACTATGAATTAGTGAACATAAGTGTTAGAATGGGCTAATAGACATTCAAATCAGAGAACATAGTAAATTTGGTAAAGATTTTCTAAGGGGCAAGAGTATAGTCATACAAAAATGGAAGACTTTGGCTCAGAAGATAGTAGCCTTTGGTAACTTAAAACTCAGAAATTCTGGATCTGGCTTTTTTAGAACATATCCAGGCAAACACAGAATTGAACTTATAATTATCTGCGAAGTAAATTCTCAAATAATAATGCTACTATAAGAAGGAGAGAAGTTTAAGGTAGTTGATCTCCATGGATCAGGGAAGCCAAGCATGAATTCTTTGAGTACCCTTGCCTCAAGGAGAAGCATGGCCAGCTTCATAGATATACAACCTGTGCGGTTGCACAGGGTACTGCACTTAAAAGGGAGCCACACTTGGTTTAATTCTCTGCTGTCACTGTCTTGAAATTCTTAATATATTTTTTTAAATTTTTTAAAAAATATTTTATTTTAAAAATTTTTTTAAATTGGAGTTCAATTTGCCAACATATAGCATAACACCCAGTGCTCATCTCGCCGCCAAGTGCCCCCCTCAGTGCCCATCACCCAGTCACCCCAACCCCCCGCCCACCTCCCCTTCCACTACCCCTTGTTCATTTCCCAGAGTTAGGTGTCTGTCATGTTTTGTCACCCTCACTGATATTTTCACTCATTTTCTCTCCTTTCCCTTTATTCCCTTTTACTAATTTTTATATTCCCCAAATGAATGAGACCATATAATGTTTGTCCTTTTCTGATTGACTTATTTATTTATTCATGAGAGACACACAGAGAGAGGCAGAGACATAGGCAGAGGGAGAAGCAGGCTCCATGCAGGGAGCCCGATGTGGGACTTGATCCCGGGCCTTCAGGATCATGCCCCGAGCTGAAGGCAGATGCTCAACCACTGAGCCACCCAAGCATCCCAAAATTATTAATAATTTTCTAACAAGGAGCCCCCATTAGTTTGATTTTTGTTGCCATACTTGAAAGATAAACTTGTGAACATTAAATTGGTAGAAGGGCAGTGCTCTAAAAAAAGTTGAAAAGATTTGAAATTAAAGTGCCTTATTTTGTAAAGATGTTGATTTTAAAAATAGATACTGGGGGCACCTGGGTGCTCATTCGATTGAGCATCCGACCCTTGATTTTGGCTCAGGTCATGATCTCAGGGTCATGAGATCAAGCTCAGCATCAGGTTTTGTGCTGGGCATGGAGCCTGCTTAAGATCCTCTCCACCTCTCCCCCTGTTCATGCCGGTCTTCTCTCTCTCCTCTCTCTCTCCTCCTCTCTCTCTCTCTCTCCTCTCTCTCTCTCAAAAAAAAGGATATGCGCTGAAGCCTGTACCATTAAAAAAATAATAACAAAGATAATGTGACATATTTATCACATTATTGAGTAATGGAGCAAGGAAGCATTCTTTGAAGCATGCCGTAGGTATCATACAAATGGAGAGAAGCCCTAATTTGAACAACATAAAATAATTTATGGGGTTCACCAATTTAGTGGATATAAAAGCTGAAAGATTCAAACTGATACGAGATAAATTAGTGGTGATAAACCACTAAGAATACTCTTTAAAGGGACCCCAAAATATTTAGGTGTATATTCTTAAACCATGAAGTTAATATCTGTTCTAAAGAAAAGATTCACAACAGCCATGTTTTCAGTTTCGAAGAGGAAAAAACACCTTATTAATATTATAAAAATCTAACAGAAACAGAAGAAAAGGGAAATCTATGCATAGATGAGGGCAATAGTAAGCAGTAAAGGAAAATAAGCCAAAGTTACATCAAATCGGACACTTACAACATCCAGCCTCTCACTAGCTGGGGAAGCCCTGTGGAGTCAGCCAAGCTGGAGTCTGGATGGAGAAGTGTGAGGAGACCATCCTCCCCTCAGGTGAGACTTCCAACTGACCATCCCCATCAGGGCTGTATTTATAGGGCAAATGATGGGGTCTGAGGTTAAACATTTGCTTTAACTGAATGTTAAACATTCAGTGGGAAGTGAGCTGTGTTCCATTGTTATCATCTTTACAGCTTCAAGGAGCCTGGGCTAGGTGCTCTGCCTCCCCTCCTGGATTCTATTCCCCCCCGGGGGGGTGCAGCCTGGCTTGAAGCCAGGGGGTATATAAGGCAAAATTTATAGCCCTTGGCATCCTGAACAAAAGGGCCAGTTCTGACCTGGCGGCCAGCTAATGTCAACTAACAGGCTTCCAAGGTCACTCATGAAGCAGAAGCTTCACAAACAACATCCTTTAGTCTGCCTGCATACACGTGGGTCAGGGTGAGTGGTTATTCAGGACAAGTCACAAAAACCTCCATTCATAGAATACAACATCAAAAAGGGAAATTATTGGATTCTGCTAACTTTGCATAGCACCTAACAGAGAGAATACTTGCTGCAAGGGCCATAGGCATGTTAGGTAATACTTAAACTCTTAATTTGTGTTCCCACAGAATAAACTGTGAATTATATTTCAGCCTGGCTGTCAATACTGATATGCCTATATTTAATTTTAAGCAGAGAGCAGTTTTTTTGTCCTAAAGGAGCCAGGTATACAATGATGAAAACAGGAAGGTCAGAATTAGAAGTTCTAACCCAATAATAAATTATATTTATAAATTGAATGTTAGTATTTAGCGATATTATATCATGCTCCACATAACCCACACAAGCATGGCAATGTTTTCATCCTCTTGAAAGAAGAAGAAACCAAGCTCAGAAAGGTTAACTGATTTTCTCAAGGAACCTGTGCCTTCTCAGAGCCACGTGTTCTAAAGTACTCATTAAAACTTACAAAATGAAAAAAAAAAAAACTTACAAAATGGGTTTTATGAACCAGTCAGTAATAATTACACTCTGACTTTTAGTGGGTTTGGTTAATCTATTCAGCCCATCTTCTACTCCTCACCCTTGTTCTAGGAGAAGGCTTTGCTTTCTTAGTGGGTGCTATGGTATTCTGCCCAGATTCCTATCCCTTTCTCCTCCAGGACTGAAGAACTCATTCCTTCAGCTCTTGGGAGTGTTGACAGCCAACCACTTAAAGCTGAGTCCCCCTCCAAAGAATACCCTAGCTGAAGAGAACTATAAGCCTAAAGTCATAGCCAGCTCCAGAAGCAACCTTCTACTAATGACTAGTGGATTCAAGAGTAAAAAGCCAGTCCTTTCTAAACTCTATCACAGATAACTGATTTTAAGAGCACTTTGTAGTAAACTTCCTGCATACAAATCTCTTTCTCAGAGCCTGCTTTCCAGGGAACCCAGCCTGAAACAAAACCCTTACTACTAGGATGAACACGAGACCTAGACAGATGCAGTCATGGTATCCCTCTCACCTATACATTTTGATTGCTTCAAGAACTAGCATATGACCTAGGCTAGACCAACCAGAATTTCTCTTAGAGATGTTTTTCAAAATTGGGCAGGGTAAAAGACTTCCTTATCCTTTGGACACAACCTATAGGGGTATGGGACTAAGTTGACTGCATATCATGCTCACTGCTGTGTAGTCTGTGTGAATAAAAGAAGCAGGCAGCAGGCACAGAAAGAATTTTGTGCCCAGCCCTTTTTATCATAATGGATAACTGAGCTCATGCATTAGCCTTTTTGCTTAAGTTAATTCTAGTTGAATCTCTGAATATAAAAGCAAAGGACTCTGATCGATGAATACTTAATCTTCAAGGTTTATAAAAATAAAATAATAAAAAGACCAATCATTTATTAAGGAGGTTGGAAAAATTTATATTTCTTCATATAATCACTATTTGAAGGAAAGGGGCTAAGCTATTGTTCTCTAGAAACTGTTATGAAAAGAGTCCAGAATTATCTTAATTGATTTCAGACCTCAGAAAGCTGAAAACACATTGTTGTAATATGAAGGAATGAATATAAGCTGCAGGCAGATGCAGTAATTAGGCCCTTTATCTTCTGCTTGGGAATTTATCTTTGTATTTATTTGAGTAGTAGCTATTACACAAATGATTCTTTCTTTGAGAATGTATGTAGACCTTTATAATTCCCTTTAAAAAAAAACAAATTTCCTTTCCATGAATAGCTTTCTACCTATGAACTAACAGAGACATGTGCCTTTCATGTATTAGCAGTTTTTGTGTGCTTGATATAGAAGAGATTTTAGTGTGTTAGGCATTTGATATCCTTTAATTCTCCTCTGTAAATCTCAGAGACATTTTCTCTGGCTGAAAACTAAATCACTGTGTATAGCAGTAAAGAAAGCTATACTGGATCAGGGGTTGGGAAGACACCAAGGAACCTGCAAATAAGCCTCCTTTAGCCTCTTCTTTTTATTTTGTTCCTATGTGTTCACTCTTAAAGTTTTCCAGTTCCTCCAGACTCTCTCTCAACAGTCACCACCTCAGTTTACATTAGTTCAGCAGCTGTTTATAGAGAACCTATTATATGTCAGGGACAGTGATAAGTCCTGAATTGTGTTGAGCATTTCCCACGTGTTTTTGTTTTTTCCCTTCTAATGTGGATCTTTTTATGATAAACCTTCTATAGCTTTTTTTAAAATGACTGATAACACATTTATTACACTCTCACATAGTAATGTCGATTTGACTAGTTATATAAATCTAAATGAAAAAATATTTATTGGACACCTCACTGGTGCAGTTGGTTAAGTGTCCAACTCTTGGATTTGACTCAGGTTGTGATCTCATGGTTGTGAGATCGAGCCTCATATCAAGCTCAGCACAGAGTCTGTTTGAGATTCTCTCCCCCTCCTCAAATCTTTAAAAAAATAAAACTCTTTTTCTTCAATACTTGAAAAACATCCCCAACCGGGCTGCCCTATTTACTAATTGATAATTAATTTACATGTAATCTCATTTTGCAAGTTGTTAGGGTTTTTCTCCTCCTGAAATTGTGAAAGTTCTTAGAGATTTGACATTGTGTGGGTCCCTTTTATTTGTGTTCTAGGTTCTTGATGGGCCATTTTAATCAGGAGATTTATCATTCAGTTTGGGAAATTTCATTCTTTGACAATTTACTTCCATTTGTTTCCTCTATTCTCTCTCTCTTGTACTGCAGTTAGATGTTGGAGCTAGTCAATTGTTTTCCTATTTTCTTATTTTTAGTCCTTATTTTCCATCTCTTTGTCTCATTCTACTTTTGTGAGATTTTACTCAACTTTATTCTTCAGGCCTATTGAATTTTCAATTCTGAATATCTTACCGATATTTTCAAGAACTCTTTGATGTTCTTTGACATTTTCCTGTCTTGATAGAATTCTGTTTCTTGCATGAATTATCTTGTGCTTTGTATTAATTTCAGTTTTCTTTCACTGTATACAGTGTCTATGTTTCCTTCTATTTCCCTTTTTTCCCCAAGTATAAGGCTCATCAAATGCCTACTATTTTGGGGCTGTCTTTTAAAATTAAAAGTGAGAACTAGAAAAGCCTCTTTTCTGTTGTCTTAACTCTAAGGTTATCAGATGTCAAATCCAGCTTTTATTAATGGATCTCCCAAATGTCAGTTTTAGGACATTTTTTTTCTCTGAGGAAATTAAGAAAATAATCCTTACTCTCCTGTCTGGTAAGTATATGCCTAGGTGTTCTGTTCTGGAATCATGAAGGAAGAACTGGGATGAGAATACCCACAGTTCATTGTATAGACTTAATTCTGCCATTTTCAGCTCTGCATCTCAGCCATGAACATCTTCTCCACTGAGACTATTGGCCCCAACCAGACCCTCACTGGTTCAATTTGCCCAGAGACTAATCTTTCCTACTCCTCAGTTGGCAAAAGGGAGTAATAATAGACAGCTGACTTTGCAGCCTGGATAATGGACACAGGAAAGGGATCAAACATCTCTGGATACAGGATTTCAAAATATCTTCATAATGCCAATCATGTGCCTCAGCCTCATATGCCAAGTTATGTGGTATTTTCAGTTGTTGAGCCACTCTTGAGATTCCACAGGAGAATATGGTCTCCTTTCCCCCATGAAGGCAGTTCCATTGTCATTTCCTTTGCTTTGCCTAAGTACCCATCCTCCATCTTTCTGCCTCCCAACATTTTTGAAATGGCTTCTGTGCTACATAGTCATGTTCTCAGTGATCTTGTTTGTTAATAATACCTCTAAAACAATTCACTATCAGTTTGGTTCCACTTTTAGAGGAAAAAGACATATTACACACATACAGTAGGAACAAGATTAATTAGAATTTTGTGTTTGTCAACCTATTTGTGCTTCATGGTTGCAGGCTTCTTTGATATTTCTCTGCTTTATTTTTTTCTGTTTTATTAAATAAAAAATAAAAAAATTTCTGTTTATTAACCAAATGCTCCTTGCTGTAAAGACTGTAGAATCATAATTATTTTTATACTGTTATTATTGGAATGTCTGTTTTTCTGCCAACACCTATAATCTATCAGTATCCTATCCCTCAGTAGGATAATGTAAAGTATAATTATACTGTCTGCAAGCCCTTTATATGACTGAAGTAATCTTATTTCTGAAAAGGATACCTTTTTAAAAATCTTCTTGGTTTATTGTGCCTTACAAAAAGTCTTTTAATTACATTTCTGAAACCCTGTTAATATAGCTCTTAGACATTAATTTTTAGTTTTAATAAGTGGTTACTCCCATTTATTCTGTCTCCCTCATTTAGTTATAGCCATTTCTCAACTGGCTAAAGTATTTCTGTGTTTGGGTTTTTTTTTTGGGGGGGGGGGGTTTCTGTTGCCTTTACAAATGAACATAGCATAACTTTACTGCAAGGTATACTCATAGACGCTTCTTTAAAATTCTATGTGCTTTGAACTCCACTCAACGATCTAGTATATGTGAATGGGCTTTAGGGAGTTTGTGAACCAATTCCTTATATGAATGAGTATCATGCATTCTTCTAGGTAAAAGGTGCATAATCAGATTGTCAAAGATACTCATTTCTCCAAAGTTTGTTTATAAACTTTGTACCAACATTTTCTGATATTTAGTGTTGCCAACCTATTTTTCTTTTCCTTTGCTGATAATGTCCTGGGAAGCTTGTAGGAATTTTACTCAATGTTTTAATTTCAGAAATTTCACCCTGGTATGTCTACATGTTTTTATTTTTCCATTAACTTTGCCAGGTACTTCAAGAGTTTTTTTGGGTTTTTTTGTTTTTTTTTTTTTTATGGGACTCCTGGGTGGCTCAGTGGTTGAGCATCTGCTTTTGGCTCTAGGCATGATCCCAGAGTCCCGGGATTAAGTCCCACATCAGGCTCCATGCATGGAGTCTGCTTCTCCCTCTGCCTGTGTCTCTGCCTCTCTCACTCTGTGTCTCTCATGAATAAATAAAAGTATTTAAAAAAAAAAACAATTCTTTTCTTAAAGCAGGCTGAATTTAACTGGAACAGTACACTCTCTATCTGGCACAACCACATAACAAGGAATTGTGCTATTTTCATAACAGTACCTATTTTCTAAAAATGCCAAATATTCTAAGATAAACATAGGGGCCAGTCTTAAAGGTCAGTCAGTTGTGGTGGAATTGTGATGATGGCATACTGGGCTGTTAAGCAGGCTCTTTCCTCTTCTTTATTCAGCTCCTCCATTTACAGTCCACTGTTTTCGGTATTGGAGTAATTCCCTCTGGTTTATTTACTCTATACTTAGCTAACTCAAGGCCTAAGTGGATGTCCCAAAATCTTATTAAGCCCTATTGGAAAAAAAAAAAAAGCCCTATTGGTTGCATACACTGGCTTGCCTCTAGATTCCTATGCTCAAGGATTAAGGATTTTCTCAGAACTTTCTTGGCACACACTTGCTCAAAATTTAAATCCAAAGCTACCTTCTAAAATGCTATTTTTCAAAATAATAATTTACACTTACTCCATACCTCTGCAATTCCCTAATCTTTGCTGTGCTCAAAAACTTTTAATGGTTCAACATTTTTCCCCAATAATACAATCCAGGAAACCTTGCATTTAATAGATTCCTATATCTAGCCACTACCCATTTCTTCAACATGGAAAAGCTATCTATTTTTTTCAACCAAATAGTTCTGTTCATTGTTTCCTAGATAACAATGTTTCTGATACTTTAGGTAGCTTACCCTCATGTCCAGCATGTCCTCTTCCATCCTCACCTGTATAAATATTAAAGAACTGATTGGTCATCTAGGACGCTACCCTAAGATCTGACTCAGTGAAGGAGTTAGTAAAATGAAGTCTTTTTCATTTGATTGGTAGTCCAAACCTTGATGGAATTAGGAAGCTCAGATAGGAAGTGAAAGAAATTATCTTACTCTTCAAAGCTGTCAGTAAATTTCAAGAATACAAAAGACTGTATCAATGTCTTTGGGCTACTTAGACACAAAACCTAGAGTTTTGAGGCTTAATAGCGTAAGCAGATAGAAATATTAACATCTACTTGATCACATGGTCAGCCCAAGAAGCCACCCAACAAACAAAAACCCAGAACTTATATAGCCAAAGTTCCATGAGTTTGGACTCCACTGAACACAGCAAATTTCTATATGGAAAAATTGCTAATCCTTTACTTTTTATCTGATTTACCTAAAAGCAAGCAAAGATAACAAATCAAGGGATTTTAGAGGTGCCATTATAAGTAAAGTGTTAGTAGGGCACTAAAAAGTGATCATCCTCTCCCTCTAGGAAAATTCCAAATCTATGCAAGTTTCTGGGCTTCTTGATGATAAAACTAACGAAATATGCTAAGAAGGCCACATGTGGAAAATATCAAATACATCAGACTTTACTGAATTTATACTACCATTAGCTTCACAGATTTTTCAAAGGAAAGAAAATATGGTAATGTTAAGATGGTTCTGAAATATTACAGTGTGGGAAAATGAGTGTTTTATAGAATTAGTCAAATATAGTGTATCTCAGTTGTACCTAAGGAACACTATTGTGGTCAAGGCCTTCATAACAGTGTCCTCACTTCTTGCTGAGTGCCCTTTAACTTTCACGTAAAATACCTAAAATTAAACTTAGTTGATATTCCTGTATGAATTCATTTTTTAAGAAAGCTACTTGAACTGCTTCTAATCACTTTGATCCAAATACAGAGAAATTGGGAGTGTAAATTTTATATAAGATAATATCAAACATTCACTAAACCATTTGGGATTTCCTTCCAAACAGAATGTAGATGTGGTTACAGCTGCTATTTAAGAAATGAAGATAAAAGGTAAGATTAAGGGGATACCTGGGTGGCTCAGCGGTTTGGCACCTGCCTTTGGCCCAGGGCGTAATCCTGGAGTCCTGGGATAGAGTCCCACATCAGGCTCCCGGCATGGAGCCTGCTTCTCCCTCTGCCTGTGTCTCTGCCTCTTTCTTTCTTTCTTTCTTTCTTTCTTTCTTTCTTTCTTTCTTTCTTCTTTCTTTCTTTCCTTCTTTCTTTCTTCTTTCTTTCTTTCCTTTTTTCTTTCTTTCTCTTTCTTTCTTTCTTTCTTTCTTTCTTTCTCTTTCTTTCTTTCTTTCTTTCTTCCTTTCTCTCTCTCTCTCTCTCTCTGTCTTTCATGAATAAATAAATAAAATCTTTTAAAAAAAGGTAAGATTAATATTGCCATACATTTGACATTACCATTAAAATATTTGCAATAATATCTTAAATGTACCTAATGTTAGGAACTTTCCATGAGTATTGTGATTATTAGTGTATGTAGGCAACTCAGAATTTAATAAAACCCAAGGTACCAAATTTGGAAAAAGCACTGCATGGTAAGTTAGAATGTTTGGTAGGCTATAGTGCTTTTTAAAATAATTGTTTTTAATTAGCTTCTTTGTGTTTTTTTTTTTTTTTTTTTGTGGTGTGGTATACTAACTTTACTTTTGTCCCCCATTTTTTGACTTTCTGGAAGAATAATTGACAAAGATAATTGTATATATTTAAAGTGTACAATATGATTTGATATACATTGTAGAATGATTGAGGTGATTCATGAATTAATTAACTAGCTTTTCTTTTGATCTACAAAAGATATACATAATATTATTAAATCTTATATGTAAGTTAAAACAAATGAATCATTAAGATGTACTGCAAGTTAAAATTCTTGGTAAAACCATGAAATAAAATTTGAAAAATAAATTGCAATAAAAGTTATGCACATAGTCAGTGACAGAATAAAATCTGCTAAGCTTTTATTATTATTATTTTAAATCACTGGCATGGAAAATAATTGGTAGTGGTGGAAATCTGATCATTGATTAATAAAAATGAATCATTATTTTAATGTGGGTGACTTCAAATAAAGTAAGTTAGGGACTTGAGATGTCACATAGAAAATGTTTCTGCAGTTTTAAATACATTACTCAAAGTATTTAGGAGAAACTGGGACTTACTTTTTACCCAAAATGTCAATAAACTCAACTCTAATTGTATTTTATTGCTTCTGAGATAAGTTTATCTATCTTTATTCTTCATATTATCCTTAGGTTGTAACCTTCTGGTCCCTCATTTATCTTCCCTCTTCACTGAGCATTTTTTTAATTATAACTCTGTACTGTGATCTTGGTTTTTTAATTTAATTTTCATTTTTTTTATTAAGAAATACAGTTAACCCTTGAACAACATGGGTTTGAACTATGCGGGCCCACTTATATGTGGATTTTTTTAACAATACAGTTATTTCCCTAATGACTAGTGATGTTGAGCATCTTTTTTTTTAAAGATTTTATTTATTTATGAGAGAGAGAGAGAGAGAGAGAGAGAGGCAGAGACACAGGCAGAGGGAGGAGCAGGCTCCACACAGGGAGCCCGATGTGGGACTCAATCCCAGGTCTCTAGGATCACGCCCTGAGCTGAAGGTGGCGCTAAACTGCTGAGCTCCCCGGGCTGCTCCGCATCTTTTCATGTGCCTGTTTGCCATTCATGTATCTTCTTCAGAATAATGTCTATTCCATTCATTGCCCATTTTTTAATTGTACTACTTGGGGTTTTGCAATTGAACTGCATGAGTTTTTGTATATTATGGATATTATCCCTTTATCACATAGATGGTTTGCAAGTATTTTTTCTCATTCTGTAAATTGTCTTTTCACTTTGTTGATGGTTTTTGCTGTGTGAAGCTTTTTAGTTCGATGTAGTACCATTTTTCTTTTTTAATTTGTTGCTTGTGCTTTCTTTAGGTGTGATTTCCAAAAAAAACAAAACAAAACAAAAATTACCAAGATCTATGTCAAGGTGTTTTATTCCCCCTATGTTTTCTTCTCAGAATTTTATGGTTTTAGATTTTATAGTGAAGTCTTTAATCTATTTTGAGTTAATTTTCATGAGTTGTGTAAGATGGGGTCAAGTTTCATGTTTTTATATGTAAATATTTAGTTTTCCCAGCACCATTTATTGGAGAGAATATCATTTTCCCATTGAATATTCTTGTCTTCCTTTTCAAATATTTCATATATGGATATGGTTGGGTTTATTTCTTGTCTTTGATTCTGTTCCATTGGTCTATTTGTTTTTACACCAGTACCATACTATTTTAATTAGTATAACTTTATAGTACAAAGGCATACCTCATTTTATTGTAAAGCACAATAAAATGTGCTTTGGAGATATAATTCTTATAAATTGAAGGTTTGCGGCAACTGTGCATTGAGCAAATCTATTGGCACCATTTTTACAACAGCATTTGCTCATTTCATGTCTCTATAATATTTTCCTAATTCTCACAATATTTCAATTTATTTCATTATTATCATGTTTGCTATGGTCATCTGTAAGCACTGATCTTTGATGTTACTATTGTAATTGTTTTGGGGCACCCAAATCACACCCACCTAAAATGGCAAGCTTAATGGATAAATGTTGTGTGCTGACTGCCACCACCAACTGGCCATTTCCCCATCTCTCTCCCTCTCTTCAGGCCTCCCTATTTTCTAAGACACAGCAGTGTTGAAAGTTGGCCAAGTAGTAGCCCTACAATGTCTTCTGAGTGTTGCAGTGGAAGTAAAAGTCAGCTGATAGAACTTTATTACTATCTTATTTTGAGAAATTACCATACCTACCTCAACCTTCAGCAGTCATCACCCTGATCAGTCAGCATCCACCAACAGAGGCAAGATCCTACATTAACAGAGGAGATAAGGATTCACTGAAAACTCAGATGATGTTTAGCTATTTTTAACAATAAGATATTTTTAAATTAATATAGGTACTTTTTATATAATACTATTGCATACCTAATAGACTACAGTATAGTGTAAATATAATGCTTATATGCATTGGGAAACCAAAAAATTCTTTTGTCTTGATTTATTGAGATATGTGCTTTATTACAGTGGTCTGGAACTGAACTCAAAGTATCTCCAAGGTATGCCTGTATAAAATCATGTCATGTGCAAATAGAGACAGTTTTACTTAAAATTCCTTTACAATTCTAATGCCTGTATTTCCTTTTCTTGCCCAATTGCTCTAGCTAGAACTTGCAGTACTATGTTGAAAAGGGTGGTGAGAGGAGACACCCTTATCTTGTTTCTGATCCTAGAGGAAGAGCTTTCAATCTTTCACCCCTGAATATGACGTTAGCTGGATGCAGGTCATATATGGCCCCTATTATGTTGAGATATGTTCCTTCTGCCTAATTTGTTAAGTGTTTTATCATTAATGTTGAATTTTGTCAAATGCTTTTTCTCCATCTGTTGAGATGATCATATCATTCTTTTCTTTCATTCTATTAATGTGATGTATCATGTGAATTGATTTGCATATGTTGAACCATCCTTGCATCCCAGAGATAAATCTCACTTAATCTTGGTGAATGATGTGATCTTGATTTAACTTATAGACTCCTGGATCTAATAGATCTCCTGGAATTTTTGCTCTTTTTAATTTTATTCTTATTTTAGTTTATTGTCTTCTCTCATGGAATGTACATTGAAAGAAAGCCGTATCTAAATATTCCTATATCTACAAACAAAATAGTACCCCCATCACAGATAGCAAGAATCTTCCCATGGCAGAAATACCCAGTACTTAAGGCTTTGACCAAAATGACCTTGGCCTTAATATTCCCCTGAGCTTAATAGTCATCTCCCTATAGTGGAATAGAAACAAAATCAGATTTAGTGATTATTTTATAATCATGCTTTTGGTGTTAAGTCCTGAAGATATTTGCCAATATTATCTCTGAAAAGTTTTATGGTTCTTTTATAGTTTCACATTTTAGATTCAGTTTTTGATATATTTTTATTAAATTTTGTTTATGGTTTGAGACAGGTTGAGGCACTTCTTTCTGCCTATGTATATTTAACTGCTCCAACACCATTTTTTTCTCTTCTATTAAATTTTATTGGGATCCCTGGGTGGCGCAGCAGTTTGGTGCCTGCCTTTGGCCCAGGTCGCAATCCTGGAGACCCGGGATTGAATCCCACGTCGGGCTCCCAGTGCATGGAGCCTGCTTCTCCCTCTGCCTATGTCTCTGCCTCTCTCTCTCTCTCTCTCTCTCTCTCTGTGTGTGTGTGTGTGTGTGTGACTATCATAAATAAATTAAAAAATTTATTTAAATTCAATTAATGAACACATAATGTATTCCTATTTGTTTATTGCCCTGGTTAAAACTTGCAGCACTATGTTGAAAAGTGGGGGTGAGAGTGGACATTCTTAGTCCCTTTTTTAGGGACAAAACATTCAGTCTTTCATAATTATGTTATCTGGTTTTCTTGTTACATGGTCTTTAACAAGTTGAGGAAGTTTGCTTCTATTCTGGTTTGCTGATAGTTTTATCTGGAAGGTGGTTGGATCTTGTCAAAAGCTTTCTTTGCATCAGTTAATAGAATCATGATTTTTTTTCTTCTTTTGTGTGCTGATATGGTAGATTACACTGATTAATTCTGAAACATTGAGGCAACCTTGAGTACTAACATCCATTTGATGTACAAATCCTTTTCATATTGTTGGATTCTATTTTCTAATATATTGCTGAGAATTTTTGCGTTTAAGTTCATGAAAGATATTGGTCTCTAGTCTTTTTGTGTGTGTGTGCTGTTTTTGACTGGTATTAAGGTAATACTTACCTCATAAAATGAGTTGGGAAGTGTCCCCTCTTCCATTTTCTGGAAGTGTAAAATTGGTGTTAATACTTCTTTAAATATTAAAATTCTCCAGCAAAACCATCTGGCCCTGGAGACTTTTTTTTTTTTGAAAGTTTTAAAATTACAAATTAAATGTCTTTAATGGTTATAACAATATTCATGTTAGCTGTTTGATCTTGGCTAAATTTTAGTAATTTGTGTTTTTTGAGGAATTTATTTTTCTTCTAAGTTGAATGTATGAACATAAAGTTTGTTAATATTTTCATATTCTCTTTTGTGAAAGGCTGCACAATCTATAGTGATGTACTGTGTCTTCTTTTTATCTTTGTCAGAATTTTCAGAGGTTTCTCAATTTTACTATTTTCAAAGAACCAAAGTTTTTGTTTCATTTACTTCCTCTATTTTCCTGTTTTTAATTTCACTGATTTCTGACCTTATCTTTATTTTTGTCCTTACTTCTGCTTGCTTTGGGCTTAATTTGCTCTTTATTTTCTTGTGGTTGGTATCTTAGATCACTGATTTTAGATATTGGTTATTGGTATGAAAAGTGATTTTTAATTGAAATGTGGAATTTTAGGTTTTTTTATGAAACTCTGGATCTTTTTAAAATCTATGTTTCAAAAAAAAATAAATAAAAAAATAAAATAAAATAAAATCTGTGTTTCAACAGGCTTCCTCCAGCAGAGTGAGGCACCATCTTCTTATTCCCACATTGGCAGTGGTGATGGGGGGATTCCAGATTTTTTATATAACCTCTGTCAACACCTGATGAGGAAGGGGCACCTCCCTACTCTTAGGCAGATTTGGGGGTTCAGACTATTAGGCCATTGTTGATACTATTATAGCTGGCAGGAGCAGTGTGCTTCTTTACTGCTTTCCCCCCCTTATACTGAAGAGGGGTGGCATCCCTATCATTGAGTGGTATTGATAATCCTGACTCTCCATTATCCCTGCTCAGATACAACACCAGTTAGGAGGGAGAAGTGCACTTTGTTACTACTAGGTGGGACTAAGCATCCTGGCTCTCCACTCAAACTTTCCTGACCCCATTATGGTAGGGGTTAAGAGGAGGGTTTAGCATCCCTCCTTACATCCTGGCAAGGGTAGAATTAGAGTTTTGAGTGGAACCACAGTTTTTTCTCTGATGTTTAACTAGAATAGAATGATTTTTGTCTAAAAGTTTTCTGTCTTGCTAGATTGACCCTTTCATGGTTTTGGCTAAAGACAGCTGGCTTTCCTTGGGCTTTTTTTTAAACCTGAGCTCCATTGGCATTTCTAAGTTGCTGCTTTAGTACTTAATCTGGGATATTTGAGGTTAAAAGAAAACCAAAAGTACTTAATAGTGTGTCATTCCTTGAGTCTTGAGGGCTATAGCAGGTTTGCTTCTCTCCATTTCTCAGATTCTCTTTATGTAGGATAAATATATATATTTATGAAATGTCCCAGATTTTTAGCTATATCTAGTAGGAAGACTGAAGTCAAATATGTCTATTCCACTTTTCAGGACTGCAAGTCCAGATTTGATTTCTCTGTAAAAACTTACTAGTTTTTCATTTTTCCTATTTTTGACTATGTCTAGATTTTCTAATTTGTTATCAACATCTTGCTATATTTAGTCTCTTGTGTGGTGTGTAGCATCCATTTATTAGTCCCTCATAATGTTGGTTTAAATTGCTGCATTTTCCTTATCCTAAAAGTCCATCATTTTATTATCCTGGTTTTAATGTCCTCTTTTCACTGAATGTATTTATTTAAACTCTTCTGTATCTTAGCTATTGTGAATAATGCAATGAAAATGGGAATGCAGATATCTTCCAAGATATGGAAATAGCCTAAGTGTATCTTAACAGGAAATGGATCAAGAATATGTATGTGTGTTCATTTGTGTGTATACATATACATACACAATGAAATATTATTCAGCTATAAAAAAGAAGGAAATCTTGCTGTTTGCAACAAATATGAATGCACCTGGAGGGAATTATGCCAAGTGAAATAAGTCAGAGAAAAACAAATACTGTGTGACATTTGTGGGATCAAAAAAAAAGTCCAACTCCTAGAAACAAAATAGAATGGTGGTTCACAAGGGGTGGATGAAATGGGCAAGGTGATGATCAAAGGATACAAATTTGCAACTAAAAGATGAATAAATTTTGATGATCCAATGTACAGCATGTTGACTATAGTTCATAATGCTATATATGTACTTTAGATTTGCTAAGAAAATAGATCTTAAGAATTCTAACCACAAAAAAATAAGGTAACTATGTGAGGTAATGGATGTGTTAATTTACTTGATATTGGTAAATATTTTATAATGTATACCTACAGCAAATCACCATATTGTACACTTTTAAATAAATATTTAAGTAAAATTGTATATATTTAGAGAGCACAAAGGGAAGGGCCAAGGGAGAGGGGAAAGGGGGGACAGAATCATAATCACCCTGTGCCATGTGTGGAGCCTGACCCTGAGATCATAATCTGAGTCCAAACCAAGAGTCTGACATAACCAACTGCACCACCCAGGCACCCCTTTACAATTTTGTTTATTATTCCTCAATAGCTAGAAAAAGTTTTCTGTGGTACAAATAATTTATTCTGGGTATTTTAGTTGTTTTTTGGTTGTTTCTAGCATAATTTCTGTTCCTATTTTTTTACCCTCTTTTTCAAATTATGTTTCTATATTTCTCTATATACTTTTGTGTATTTGTTATGACATTTATTTTCATCTTAAACTTTCATAATAAATAGAATGGGAAGCTCCATGAACAGGAACTATTTGCTCTAGTTAATGTGTGTGAATTATCTTTGATTCTTTCGCAATATATCTGAGGCCCACTTTGTCTCAAGAATTTTTATATGAGAGTTGTATAATAAGCGTATATTCACATTTTTGTTTTGTAATCCAGCTACCTTTCAGAACTAGTGGAGGCCAGAGAAAGAGGGACAGAAACCTCCAGGAATTAGTATAGGTTTTGAGTGTATATGTCATTTCTTAGATGGTCTTAGCAAATATTGTTGATGGGGTGTGGGAAAGTTAATATTTTAATACATAAAATTTCTTTAAAAAACATTATAAGGTCTAGTATTTTTGTTAATGTCATTACATCCAAGGAAAGTAGACTTGATTTTTTTTTAAAGATTTTATTTATTTATCATGATAGAGAGAGAGGCAGAGACACAGGCAGAGGGAGAAGCAGGCTCCATACAGGGAGCCTGACATAGGACTTGATCCCGGGTCACGCCCTGGGCCAAAGGCAGGTGCTTAAACCTCTGAGCCACCCAGGCTGCCCCTAGACTTGATATTCTGAGACTTTTATAGATGATTTTAACTTTCATTATTCAATTTATAAAATGATTTAATCTACTTTTAATTAGCTCAGCAAATTTGCAGCTCTAACTATTGTGTGAGGATATTCCTCACATGCTTTAAATTTTTCCTTCAAAACTATGTGGAGCCTTGGGAAATTTGCTTTAGATGGATACAGTTACCCTAAGTTCTCATACCCCATACTTCATCAGCTTCTCTCCTGAAGTTATGTCAACTCTTCTTATCCAGTGGAGGTAAACATAGGTGATATCTGTCAGGAAAATAATCTGAAATTTGGAAACGAGAAAAAATATATTACTGCACTTGACTTTCTTTTGTTTGGGCTATTTTACAATTTTGTAAGGCAGAGGTTAAATTTGGAGACTTTTTGGCTGGTAGAGATGAAATTCCTTTATATTTATTGAAACAGATAACCCCTAAAGGTCTATGGCTCTTTTATTTTATTTTTTGTGTGTACACATTTAGTTTTATTGTAACAAAGCAACTTGTACACTTTTAACGTTTAAAACTGAGCATCTTTCCAGTGAAACAAAAAGAAAATTTAAAAATAAACAGGAACAAAATTACAATAGAGAATGTCAATTCCAAATAAGATCCTACAGGTTCTGCTGATTCTCCCATCGAGTGCAGGGCTCAAGTCATCATTAGGAGAGTTTTATTTTAAAAGTGTCATCTTAAACTGCAAGGATGTCTGTTAAACATCACAATTAAACATGAAAAAGGAGAAGCCATGTTGTCAAAATTCCCACTTAACCCACCCAAACATCTCAAACCCACCCTTTGCTGACCTTCTATAACCCCATTTTTTTTAGTTTTTTTTTCTTTTTTTAAACAAGAGAAAGTAGACAGGTACATGTTGGTAAATGCTAACTGTCCATATTCACATAGAGACACAGTGTAATCTCTGAGCCCAATATACAGAGAAAGGAGGAAAAAAGCTAGAATTCTATGCACTACTACACAGGGGCCTAGCACCCTCCAGCTTCCAGCAGACTAAGGGAGCAGAAGGTTTTTCTTTTTTCCCATAGAGCACGGTGGTGTTGATTCCATAAAGTTTTTGTAGAGACAGGAAAGAATAAAAATGAATTTGGAACAGAAAGGGGTAGAGATTCTTTCCCCGCTGTATTCTGCTCAAAGTATTTCCCCCCAAAATAAGTTGAGAACAATGGTATAAAGGGAGAAAAAAGAGACTTCAAAAAACAGGGCGAATGAGCACCGGGGGGGGGGGGGGGGGAGACGCAACTTGCTCCCAGGGACTGGAGAAAATTAAAAAAGGAAGGTTGGAATCCATCAGTGTTCCATTAGTCATCTTCTTCATCCTCCTCTCCTTCCTCCCCCTCATCATCATCTTCATCTTCTTCACCTTCATCCTCATCTCCTTCTTCATCAATATCTTCCAATCCTTCTTCTTCATCATCATCATCATCATCTTATTCTTCTCCTTCTTCATCATCCATATCAGGAACCAAGTAGTACTGTAATGGATTTGGCCAAATATCATCTTTGATGACCTCTCCTAACTCATCTGCACCTGCATCAGAATGGTCAGTAAACCAGGTGAAGAAGCTCTCTGGTTCCTCCTGCTGTCTCTTCCTGCTGGCTTTATTCTGCGTTTGACTTCAACGTTTCGTCAAATCTTTTCCAGATTTCCATTTGATTTCAGTGGACTTTGACGATGGATCACCACTCTCATTCAGATGAAATTCTTTGGAGAGAACTTTATTTTCGAAGTAAGGGTTTTCATCAAAATAAAAATCTATTCTGTAACCTGATTTAATATCTTCAAATTCTGTCACTTCGACTCTTGTCAAATAATGCAGCGCCTCTTCATCCTCCTCCCCAAGCAGTGCAGACACTTGTGGATGGTTGACAAATGTTGTTACCCAAAAATTGGGGATTTTGGCGATCAATTCCGACCTCTTCTGAAAAAAAATGGTTGGCGGAGTTTGTTATATTTCTGTTCTACTTTCAAAATCTCCTCACTGGCTTGTTCATTAAGTCTGTCTATTTCATTTTGTACTTCATCAATATGTTCAATTGCTTCTTGCTGTTCTTTTTCTCCCTTCGGCAAGTGCTAAGAAGTCGACGTCTCCTCCGGCTTGGGGGCCGGAGGCAGCCTCGGTTTCTTCGTTTGAGGTGCCAGCGAGGACTGGCGCTTGGGGGCCATGCTGAGGAAACTTCACGAAAGCGGGAGAGGGACACGTCAGGAAGAAGCTCCGATTACTCTCTATGGCTCTTTTAGACATTAGCAGTTTTGTATCTAACCTAACAATCTAATTCTACCATTTCTTTTTTTTTTTTAAAGTTTTCAAGTCCAGTATAGTTAACAGTGTTATATTAGCTAGAGCTGTACAGAATAGTGTTTCAGCACTTTCATACATCACCTGATGCTCATTACAGAATTGCACTCCTTAATCCTCTTCACCTATTTCACCCAACTGCTCACCCACCTCCTCTCTGGTCACCATCAGTTTGTTCTCTGTTGTTAAGGGTTCGCTTCTTAAGAAGCTTTTCTTTTTTCCCCATGATTGTTTGTTCTCTTTCTTAAATTCCACCTATGAGTGAAATCATAAGGTATCTGTCTTTGTTAAATTCCTATATACCTAACTTTTCAGATATTCTCTGGGCTCTTTTTTGAACTGTCCTACTTGTTTTCTAATTGATGAATTAAAAAGCATCGTTGACATTGTCATTTTATATGTCCCTTAGATTCATAATTTTACTTTTTTGAAAACTATACTCGAACCGTTTTGGAGGTTTCACTGAGATTCCCAAGTGGTCTCACCTGATGAAGCCAAATAAACTAAATCTTGTGGGCTGGGTAAGTCCAAGCCAGTTTTCTCCTAGCTCCTGGAGTGAATTCTGAATGGCAATAGAACTTTTACTTTGCTAACTCTGTTTTTCTTAAGTTGTTTTCCCCCAATTTTAATGATTTTGTGTTTTGTATTTGTTTCCTTTTTTTTTAATTTTTATTTATTTATGATAGGCACACAGTGAGAGAGAGAGAGAGAGAGAGAGAGAGAGAGAGAGAGAGAGACAGACAGAGACACAGGCAGAGGGAGAAGCAGGCTCCATGCACCGGGAGCCCGACGTGGGATTCGATCCCGGGTCTCCGGGATCGCGCCCTGGGCCAAAGGCAGGCGCTAAACCACTGCGCCACCCAGGGATCCCTGTATTTGTTTCCTTTTTACTCAACTGACAAGTTATTTTCCCGTGGTGGCAGCAGTGATTGGAAATTTCATCTTATGGTCTTACCATTTGGTGATATCTTGCAGATGAATGACAGAGATCTATTTTCTGCTGTGAGAGAAATGACAGAGACTATGGTTTGTTAATCATTTTGGGTTTTGTCTATTTATGAACTTGAGTCAATTAAGAATTTTGTACCCTTTTTAAAAAGATTTATTTATTCATGAGAGACACAGTGAGAGAGAGGCAGAGACACAGGCAGAGGGAGAAGCAGGCTTCATGCAGGGAACCCGACGTGGTACTCTATCCCAGGTCTCCAGGATCACACCCTGGGCCAAAGGCAGCACTAAACCACTAAGCCACCCAGGCTGTCCGGATTTTGTACCCTTTAAGTTCTTTGTACATTTTGGATACTAACCTTTTATTGGATATATCATTTGCAGATATCTTCTCCCATTCACTAGGTTGCCTTTTCTTGTTGAGTTTTGTTTTTTTGTTTTTGTTTTGTTCTGCAAATATTTTTTATTTTGGTGTAGTCCTAATAGTTTATTTTTGCTTTAGTTTCCCTTACCTGAGGAGATCTATCCATAAATATGCTGCTAATACACAACATCTAAGAGATTACTGCCTATGTTTTCTTTTAGGATCTTTTTGGTTCTGAGTTTATTTTTATATATGGTGTATGAAAGTGGTCCAGTTTCATTCTTTTGTATGTATGTAGCTATCCAATTTTTCCAACACCATTTGTTGAAAAGACTATCTTTTCCCTATTGTATACTCTTATCTTTGTTGTAAGTTGACCATATATAAGTATGGGTTTATTTCTGGCCTTTGTATCCTGTTCCATTGATTTATGTGTCTGCTTTTGTGCCAGTATCATACTCTTTTGATTACTATGGCTTTATGGTATAGCTTGAGATCTGGGATTGTGATACATCCAGCTTTGTTTTTCTCACTTTTTCTTTGGCTGTTGGAGGTCTTTTGTCATTATATACAAATGTTAGGATTGTTCTAGTTCTGTTAAAAATGTCATTGGTGTTTTTGATAGGGTTTGCATTGATTCTGTAGATTATTTTGGGTAGTATATTCTTTTGGTACAATTGAAAATAAGATTGTTTTCTTAATTTCTCTTTTTGTTACTTTATTATTAGTGTATAGAAATGCCACAGAATCCTGCATATAATCAGTTCTATGTGGTAGAGTCTTTAGGATTCTCTCTATATAGAATCTTCTCATCTGCAAATAGTGGCAGTTCACCTTCTTCCTTTCCAGTTTGGATACATGTTCTTTTTCTTGTCTCATTGCTGCAACTAGGACTTCTTTTACACTACATTGAATAAAAGTGGTGAGAGTGGACATGCTTTTCTTGTTCCTTAAAGTAATAGCCTTCAATTTTCCACTGCTGAATATGATGTTAAGGTTTGTCATACATGACCTTTATCAGGTTGAGATATGTTCCCTCTAAACATACCTTGTGAAGAGTTTTTAACATGACCAGTTTTTGTATTTTGTCACATGTCTTTTCTACCTCTTTTGAAATAATCATTTGGTTTCTACCCTTTCTCTTGTTAATGTGATATATAACATTGACTTATTTGCAAATACTGGACCACTCTTGCTTGCATCCCTGGAATAAATCCCACTTGACTGTGGTAAATTATTTGAATTTGTTTTTATTATATTTTTTTCTGAAACAATGAAAGCTGGAATGTATCCTTTTATATTTTTTTAAAAAAATACACTATTTAGGAAAACTTAGAAGTATTTTTACATATAAGCAGGAGCACCGTCTCTGAAATTAAGATGGTGTGGTTGAGAGGAAGTCTTTCAGAGCTAAATTTGTAGGGAATTTGGAAATTGGGAGAGATAAGGAAATAGACAAAAAACTATGCCTCTCCAAATTATTTGTCTTTTTCAGTAATGTAAATCCTGAAATTCATTAAGTCGTTGCAGAATAAAGAATCATTATAATCAGAAATGATTTTCAAAATCTACAGGTATTTGTTTATAAGTGATTTATGTATTAATGATTCTAATTTTTCATATTATGCCAGGACAAATTTATTTCCATTAAAATTCACATTCAAATGACTCTTGTTATCAGTAGAAAAGCATATTTTAGATTTTCAGAAAGTTTATTGCCACACACATTCTTTAATTATTCCCATTCCTAGAATTAGAATTTTAAATGTATAAGCAACATACTCTTTAATGTGTACATATTCAAACCATATTCATTTCTATTTATGTGAAAGTTTCATTTAATTTTAAATTTTGATTCAAATCCATTTTCACACTAAATTATTTTTTCATTGATTGTATAATATCTGCCTTCCAATTAAAGAACCTTAACATCCAAAGAGAATCTTTTTTCCCAAGAATTTTCTCATTATTTCAAATACCAGTGACTTACAAATCTTGTCACCAAGGGATTTGATCATCCATGCCAAAATTTCTCTCAATTTATTACCACATATACAAGCAATTAAAATGAGTTTTCTGCCATTGCTTTGTCTTTCTGACTTATGTTTATTTCACAAGATAGCAATTTTACAAATCAAGAGTTTTCTGAGTTTCTAAAGGTTTTTATACGTCAAATATTCTCTTTTCCTAAAAACAAATTTAATTTGTGCATAAGAGGTTTCTAGGTTTGGTCATAAAATGTAACAATATCTTCCATTCAAGTAACATAAGTCCCACATATCTTGGAATTTCAGCCAAAATATATTTCACTGTTATGTATCCATACTTTTGCTTGCTGTGCCACCATGACTAAGCACTAATGTAAATATAGCTTTCAGTAAAAGCAACATCTCTTGGCACATTATCATATTTTGCAAACAGAACTTAAAGATGTGATCTGACAAGTACCAGTGCTACTGTATTTATGGAAGGAAGAGCTTGGATGTTTGATGATCCTATCCTCAAGTATGCAGACCTCTGTATTCTTCACATGAGACTTCAAAGCAAATGCTAGAATCGTGTAGTAAATGAATATTGTCTGTGGATTCATAACGTGTGCATTCAGGTCCTATTTGGGGGTTACGCTACTAGTCTGTGATGCCAAGTGATTGAAACTTAGCTTTCTCTTCTGTAAAAATGGCAATATTCTTAACATGTACCTTGTAAAAGCACTGTTAATATTAAACTAACACGTGTAAGGCATATGAAATGGGTTCTGGTTTGTAGTCTGTACAAGTATGCTCTCAATGTTATATACTTTTCACCAAGGGAATATTGTTTATAAAAATATATTCAGAAGTCATTTTTATCAATGACATATGAGTCTTTGTGTATGTATACGTATATGTATGCATATACACACAGTGCTATGAGGTTATATACATGTATCATATATTTTTACCCTTGATTAACCCCATTCATTTGCAAAGACTCACTTCTGGCTCTGCATATTTACTGATGCTACTCTGTCTGAACTCAGCAAGTCATTCTCTGACCATTATTTCTTTTTGTTGTCTGATTGCTGAGGCTAGGATATCTAGTACTCTGTTGAATAGCAGTGGTGAGAGTGGACATCCCTGTCATGTTCCTGATCTTAGGGGAAAGGCTCTCAGTGTTTCCCCATTGAGAATATTTGCTGTGGGCTTTTCATAAATGGTTTTTAAGATATTGAGGCATGTTCCCTGTATCCATACACTTTGAAGAGTTTTGATCAGGAATGGATGCTGTATTTTGTCAAATGCTTACTTTGCATCTATTGAGAGGATCATATAGTTCTTGTTTTTTCTCTTGTTGATGTGATCTATCACATTGATTGTTTTATGAGTGTTGAACCAGCCTTGCATCCCAGGGATAAATCTCACTTGGTCATGGTGAATAATCTTCTTAATGTACTGTTGGATCCCATTGGCTAGTATCTTGTTGAGAATTTTGCATCTGTGTTCATCAGGGATATTAGTCTTTTTTTGGTGGGGTCTTTGTCTGATTTTGGATATTCTCCTTTTGGTGGGATCTTTGTCTGGTTTTGGAATGAAGATAATACTGGCATCATAAAATGAATTTGGAAGTATTCCCTCTCTTTCTATCCTTCAACACAGCTTTAGTAGAATAGGTATGGTTTCTTTAAACATTTGATAGAATTCCCCTGAGAAGCCATCTAGCCCTGGACTTTTGTGTCTTGGGAGGTTTTTGATGATTGCTTCAATTTCCTCACTGGTTATTGGTCTGTTTAGGTTTTCTATTTCTTCTTGTTCCAGTTTTGGTAATTTGTGGTTTTCCAGAAATGCATCCCTTTCCTCTAGATTGCCTAATTTGTTGGCATATAGCTGCTTATAACACGTTTTTAAGATCTTTTGTATTTCCTTGGTATTGGTTGTGATCTCTTTCATTCATGATTTTTTAATTTGAGTCTCTTTTCTTTTTAATAAGGCTGGTTAGGGGTTTATTTATCTTATTAATTCTTTCAAAGAACCAATTCCTGGTTTTGTTGATCTGTTCTACAGTTTTTCTAGTCTCTATTTCATTGAGTTCTGCTCAAATCTTTAATATCTCTCTTCTTCTGTTTGGTGTAGGTTTTACTTGCTGTTCTTTCTCCAATTCCTTTAAGTGTGAAGTTAGCATGTGTATCTGAGTTTTTCCAATTTTTGAGGGATTCCTTGTATTGCTATATATTTCCCTCTTAGAACCACTTCCGCTGTATCCCAAAGATTTTGAACGGTTGTATCTTCATTTTCATTAGTTTCCATGAATCTTTTTAATTCTTCTCTAATTCCCCAGTTGACCCATTCATCTTTTAATAGGATGCTCTTTAACCTCCACATGTTTGAGTTTCTTCCAAATTTCTTATGATTGAGTTTTAGTTTCAAAGCATTGTGTTCTGAAAATATCTGGAACAATCCCAGTCTTTTGGTATTGGTTGAGACCTGATTTGTGACCCAGTATGTGGTCTATTCTGGAGAAAGTTCTATATGCACTTGAAAAGAATGTGTATTCAGTTGCATTCGGATGGAAAGTTCTGTATATATCTGTTCTGTATATATTTGTGAAATCTATGTCATCCAGTGTATCATTTAAGGCCCTTGTTTCTTTGGTGATGTTGTGCTTAGAAGATTTGTCATTTGCTGAAAGTGTCGTGTCTCCTACTATTAGTGTATTGGTCTTAACAGGATTTTTTTGTTCACACTCTTCAAAAGCTTGATAACCTTTATTTTATTTACAGATTTTCTTTATATTTTGCTAGTATTTTCTCTTTTGAACCTACATCATCTTATGAAGTATTTTAAATTGTTTGAAGTTAGAACTGCCAAATCCCATTGACTTTTTTAGAATCCCAAACTGATTTTAGCCTGACTTTGAAGTATATTCTCATGCCTCACTTTCCTACCACAGCCATTCTGTTCTGGGTGAGGGGTAGAAAGTGGCCAGGTTTTATCAGGGATGAGAGTGAGTTTGTTCACACAAGCAGTTTACGGAACAGCAAGCACAAACTTAAGTGGCCACAGGGTTTTGATCTGTGGCTCAAACTCCCTTTAATAATCACTGTCACCAATCATCCCTGTGCCACTATATGCAAGTGCTAATAAATGTTTCTTAGAATAGAGTGTATATAAATGTGGGATGGAAGCCATATCTACTAGCTCCCACTCCTCTATGACTGACTTCAGTTCCAAAATGAACAGAGACAATTTTTAACAGAATATCACATACAGCCTAGACTAACCTTGATTGCATCTAAGATGGAAAAGAGGGCCCTGAGCCAGGGAGTTCTCGTCTACAGTGAGAGGCTCTCAGCAGGTAGCTGATCAACTCACATACCTGAAAGCCTTTATCATCTCATTAGTTTCCAATTGTCTGCTCCTCAGTGCACTCACACATCATTTCGCTAAAGCCTCAGCTGGTCTTTGTCAGCTCTCATCAGGAGATCTGCATCCCAGTGATATTAAATCGATTTTATATCACAATGTAAGTCAAATTGTAAGTTTGCTTAGCCAGCATCTATGAACTATGTTGTAATAACTGAAATTCAGCATTTCCAAAACCTATGTTTTGAAAATGCTGCCAGGTGAAGGCGCATAATGGACTTTGGAAGACCAATTAATTAGGATACTGTTTCATCTGTCAGGATTGTTTAGTAATATCCAAGTTAACAGCCATGTGTTGCTTCCAGGTGTATTGCTTAATTTCCAAACTTCGTTGTTATTTTTAGAAGAGTTTAAAGCATTTTTCCTCAAACTTGGATACACATTAGAATCATCTAGGGAGGTTTTAAATATACTGATGGCTAGGCTTTACCTCCAGAGATACTGATTTAATTGATCTGGGTGAACTCTGTCATTGCTATTGTTTTAAAAGCTTCCCAGATGATTCCAGTTTGAAGCTAGGCTAGAAAACCACTAGTTTATAATAAAAGCAGTTGCTTAAACTTTTCTGTGCTTCATAATAAACTTCTGCTAAGTCAATTAAAACAATATTCCACTAAGAAAAAAAATTGAGTGCTGTAGTCTTTTTTTTAAAAGCCAATACATTTCTGTACTGGTTCTAGAAAATTCATATTGAATATTGTTTCTTTAGCCTGGACTGGTCTTTATCCTTGATGTAACAGGTTTGTTAGCCTCAGAAGCGACATATACATTAAATAATTTCTGATTATTTCTGAGCACCTTTTATTTGAGTAGTTAGATGCTATGGGGAAATTAAGATACTTAAAACATATTTACCACAAGACATATTTATCTGAAATACTGTGACGAAGGCATAGTTATTTCATAGCTATATGAAATAATGGCCCATAATACAAAAATTAACTGATGCTTGTTAAATTAGAAATAGAGACTATATAGTTACCATGTAGCTTGCTAATGAACCGTTGAAATTCTTTCTCTCAAGTGTTGGGGGTGAAACAACCTTTGAAGGGATGAGGTGAGAGAAGCCACAATCTAAACTAGATAGATGGAGTGAGAAGGGATTTGAGGTGACAAAAATTGGCTTTTTATTCAAAGACCAGTGATTAGGAAACAGTTATAAACGTAAGTGCCATTGGTAAATTACAGAACTAGCCCCAGTTATTTTCTCTTCCTAATGCTGCTCTCCTTTAATGCTGCATTCAGTCAGCTCTGTTTCTTCTGTATTTCTGCTTGCCTCTTAGGCCTTTGTCATCACCATGGGAATATGCCCTGGTTAGCCTGTTGGAGGATGAGATGTGGATGAGAGCAGTCAGCTTGGTTAACAGTCAGCTGACTCTAGACTTGTAAGTATAGCCAAGTTCAACAGAGCCATCTGGCCAGCCCCCAGTAGACCCTGCACATATGAACAATACACACAAAAGGATAATAATCCAATAAGTAGAATGGAAGAATTATATGAATAAAAGCATATATCTATTTTATTAATCTCTCTGGATTTTAAAATGTGAAGTTTCCAGAATTTACCTATATGCTATTATACTGATGCTTATTTCACAGTTTTAATTAGTATTTTAGCTGCTGAGTATTCTTTAGAAATACATCCACCTTTGTATGTTGCCTGCCAGATTAACTACCTAAATCTTTTTAAAACAGTCTTATTTTAAGAAAAATTAACTTTGCCTCATCACCTAGGAAAATGGGTGGGAATATGAAGTATTCGGATTCCCTCTTAGTCTAGGAGTTGTACTTGGAGAAAAAAAAAGGTAATAATACCTTCTAAACTTAATTTGCTCTTTCCTCCTCCAGGGTTTTCAAACTATGCCCAATTGCTCTTACAAACAGCTCAAAACATCCAGGTTTATTAGAGTGTTGATACTCTCAGGAATAGATCCACCCACACAGCCAGTAGTTTTTGTAGAAATTCAAGGCAAAGTGATATTCAGTGAACCTTATGGAATGAATAAGGAGCAAAGTATCAATAAAGAATTTAAGGAGGTACACAGTAAAGACAGAGAACTACTTAATTCACTCCTGGTGTTCTTTAAAGTTTGTCATCCAACTTTGTGTTCCTTCTGCCTATTGCCAGTAGTTATTTATATGAGCTTCACACAGCAAATGATTATCATATAACCTGATTGCAGGGGTATAAGAATGAAGATTAATCTTCATCTTTGGCTCATAATACACATTCATTGTTGGTCCAGGCATGACCCTCTTTTATTATTCAGTTAGGTATGCATATGTTTGTATTTATTTCTCTATGTGAATATAAGAACCTGAGAAGTCACCCCTCAACATGAAAAATAGAATCTTGATAATAAGTTAAACTAATACATGATCTTATACAAACCATTATCCTGCCTACTCCTCACCTAATGGAATTTCTATCTAAATTCTGTGTTCATTTCCTTAGGTTAAATGGCATCTAGTTTTAAATTAACTATATATATTCCTAAAAAGTATATGCAAAGACATATAGGTATAACTATAGATAGATAAACAGATATACAGGCTGTATGTTCTCTTTTGGGATTTTTTTTAACTTAAAAATTCAGGGTTTCACATATTATATCTTGCTACAATTTATTCACTTTAACTTCTGTACAATATTCCTCTGTGTGAACATACATATTTCATTTATCCATTCCCCTCTGGATAGATGGATTGTTTTCAGGTTTTTGCTCTCATGAACAGTGTTATTATAGATGTTCTTGCATGTGTCTCTGAATGTGAGTTCCTTTTAGGATTGGAATTTAGTCATAAGGAATGTGTATATAGAATTTTATGAGATAATGCCAAATATTTTCCAAAGTAGCTGTACCAATTTTAGAGTGTCACCTGAAATCTTTCAAAATACTATGGGTCTATATTCTCTCCCACATGTGGTATTAGACATTTTTATTTGAACTTTCACTAGTCCAAATGGAAAAATATATATCAATATATATCATTTTGATCTTGATTTGCATTTCATTTGTCAGAACATGTGTTTTCAAATTTATTAGCACCAAGTTTCTTATCATGTGTTAAATGCATATTCTTTATTTCCCTTCATTTTTCTTTTGGGTTGTTTCTGATTTCCTTAGTGATTTGTAGAAGATTTTTGCATATTCCTAATATTTATTGTCATTTGCGTAATGACAAATGCACTCCCAGTCTGTAACTTGAATTTTACTTTAAGATATCTCTTGATAATTTACAAAACTACAAAAAAGTTAAAAGAATAGTACGAGTATCAGTTTATCCTAGATTTATCAATTGTTAACATTTTGCCACACAAGCTATATTAACACGTTTCTCTGCATATTATTTTGCAAAACCACTTGAAAAGTTACATCATGATACTTTATCTCTTAAGAATAAGACACAGTCCTATATAACCACAGTATAATTACTGCATTTAAAATAATAAAAAAATTCTATACTATCATGTAATATATCATGCAATATTCTGATATCCCTGGTTCTCCCCAAATTGTCTTCTGGAGCTTTTTAATATCCAAAGTTCAGAAATCTTTTTTGTCATTTTTTAATCTCAAACATCTGCCTTTTTGGTTTTCTCATTGCTTGTTTTTTACATTTATTTGTTTCTCATGGCATTAAATTTTTGAAGAATCTGGTCTGTTATCTCTTATAAAATCCTCCAGTTAGAATTTTAATAATTGTTTCCTCATGATTAGAATTAGTTCAAACATTTTTGAACATATAAATGCCTTATAGGTAATGTTAACTGCCTTCTTACAGTATCACTTCAGAAGCCTATAAAGTTTGTCCCACTTTTGGTAACACTGAATTACTTAGTTAACACAGCGTTGGCTAGATGACTCCAATGTTAAAGACACTGTTTTTTTCCTTGCTTTTAGTAAGTAATCTGTGGGGTGGTACTTGAGTATTAAATAACCCCAGCGGTTTTTTCACCAGTTTTTAATTCCCCAATTATATTATTCTTTACAAACTTGATATTAAGGGGTACCTGGCTGGCTCAGTAGGTTAAGCATCTGCCTTCAGCTCAGGTCATGATATCAAGGTCCTGGGACTGAGCCCTGCATTGGGCTGTCTGCCCAGCAGGGAGTCTGCTTCTCCCTCTCTCCCTGCTCATGCACTCTCTCTCTCTCAAATAAAATCTAAAACACATACACACACACATACACACACAAACTCGATGTTGGGCATCTTTTCATATGTCTGTTGTTCCACCCAGTTTTTAATTGAAGAGTTTTGTTATTGAGTTGTATGGCTTCATATATTTTGGATATTAACCCCTTATTGCATGTATCATTTGCAAGCATCTTCACCCTATTAAGTAGGTTACCTTTTGTTTTGTTGATGGTTTCCTTGGCTATGCAAAAGTTTTTTAGTTTGAAGTAGTCCTATCTGTTTATTTCTGCTTTTTTTTTTTAAAAAAAAAAAAAGATTCTATTTATTTCAGAGAGAGAGTGAACGAGCAGGGGGAGGAGCAGAGGGAGAGGGGAGCAAGCAGACTTCTCCATGAACATAGAGCCCACAAGGGCCGATCCCACTACCCTGAGATCATGACCTGAGCCACAATCAAGAGTTGATGATTAACCAACTGTGCCACCCAGGCACCCCTGTTTATTTCTGCTTTTGTTGCCTTTCTCTGATGAGACAAATCCAAAAAAGTACTGCTAAAACTGACGTCAAAACAGCTTCCTGCCTATGTTTTCTTCTAGATGTTTTATGGTTTCAGATCTTATGTTCATTTTTATTCTTGTATATAAGAAAGTGGTGCAGTTTTCTCAGCACCATTTATTGAAAAGACTTTTTCCCATCTTATGTTACTGCCACCTTTGTCATATATTAATTGATCATATAATCATGGGTTTATTTCTGGACTCTCTTAGTCTGTTCTATTATCTATGTATCTGTTTTTATGACAGTACCACGCTGTTTTGATCACTACAGCTTTGTAGTATATCCTGAAATCTGGGATTGTAATACCTCCAGCTTTGTTCTATCTCAAGAGTCCTTTAGCTATTTCAGGTCTTTTGTGGTTCCATACAAATTTTAGGATAATTTATTGTAGTTCTGTGAAAAACGCCATTGGTATTTGGATAGGAGTTGCAATGAGTCTATAGTTTGCATTGGGTAGTATGGACATTTTAATATTCTTTCATTCATGAACACAGTGTATCTTTCTGTGTTTTCATTTTTGCTGATATCAGTGTTATAGTTTTCATAGTACAAGTCTTTCACCCCTTGTTTAAATTTCTTCCTAGATATTTTATTCTTTATGATGCAATTGTAAATGGGATTGTTTTCTTAATTTCTCTTCCTGCTACTTTGTTGTTAGTGTACAGAAATGCAACACATTGTTTTATATTAATTTTGTATTCTGCAACTTTACCAAATTATTTTTTTTACTTTTAGTAGATTTTTGGTAGAGTCTTTAGGGTTTTCTATATATAGTATCATGCCATTTGCCAATAATGACAATTTTACTTCATCCTTTCGAATTTAGGTGCTTATTTATTTTTTTGTCTGATTTATGTGCCCAGAATTTCTGATACTGTATTGAAAAAAGTGGTGAGAATAAGCATCTTTGTCTTGTTTCTGATCTTAGAGGAAGGGCTTTTAGTTTTTCACCAATGAGTATGATGATAGCTATGGGTTTGTCATACATGGTTTCTATTATGTTGAAGTATATTTTCTATATGCCAATTAGCTTTTTACCATATATAGATGTTAAATTTTGTCAAATGCTTTTTCTGCATCTATTGAAATGGTCATATGATTTTTATCCTTTGTTTTGTTAATAACATGATTTATCTTTTATTAATAACATTTATTGATTTGTGATTGTTAACCATGCTTGCATCCTAGGATGAATCCCACTATATTGCGGTGTGTGATCTTTTTAATGTATTGTTGAATTTTGTTGCTAGAATTTTGTTAAGGATTTTTACATCTATGTTCATCAGGGGTTATTGGCTATAGTTTTTTTTTTTTTTTTTTTTTTTTTGGTAGTATTTTTGTCTGCTTTTGGTATTAGGATAATGGTAGCCTCATAAAATGAATTTGTAAGTGTTTTTTCTACTTTAAATTTTTGGAATAATTTCAGAATGGGTATCAACTCTTATTTAAATGTTTATGTGGAATTCACCTATGAAGCCATCTGGTCCTGGAATTTTAAGAGATTTTTTAATACTGATTTCATTTCATTAGTAGGAATCACTCTATTCAGATTTTGTATTTCTTTATGATTCAGTCTTGGAAGATTTTATGTTCCTAGCAATTTATTTATTCGAGATTGTCTAATTTGTTGGCACATAATTATTTATAGTATTTGCTTAGATTTTTTTATATTTCTGTGGTAGAAGTTGTAATTTTCCCTTTTTGATTTCTGATTTTATTTTATTTTTTTAAGGTTTTATTTATTTAATCGAGAGAGAGAGACAGAGACAGAAGCAGAGACACAGGCAGAGGGAGAAGCAGGCTCCATGCAGGGAGCCTGACATGGGACTCCATCCCAGGTCTCCAGGATCACACCCTGGGCTGTAGGCGGCGCTAAACCACTGAGCCACCCGGGCTGCCCTGATTTCTGATTTTATTTGGGCTCTCCATCTTTTTTTTCTTGATGTCTGGTTACAAGTTTGTCTACTTTATCTTTTCAAAGAACCAGGTCTTAGTTTAATTGGTCTTTTTTATCATTGTTTTAGTCTCTATTTCATTTATTCCACTCTGATCTTGATTATTTCCTTCCTTCTACTAATGCTGGGCTTTGTTTTTCCTTTTCTACTTCTTTTAAATTTAAAATTAGATTGTTTGAAAATTTCCTTGTTTCTACTTTTTTTTTTTATTTTTTTTATGATAGTCACAGAGAGAGAGAGAGGCAGAGACACAGGCAGAGGGAGAAGCAGGCTCCATGCACCGGGAGCCCGACGTGGGATTCGATCCTGGGTCTCCAGGATCGCACCCTGGGCCAAAGGCAGGCGCCAAACCACTGTGCCACCCAGGGATCCCAATTTTCTTGTTTCTTGAGATAGGCCTGTATCACTATGAACTTCTCCCTAAGAATTATTTTTGCTGCACTCCAAAGATTTAGGAAGGTTATATTTCCATTTGTCTCAAGGTATTTTTTGGTTTCCTCTCTTTGACTTTTTCATTGATCCATTGGTTGTTTAGAAGCATGTTGTTTAGTTTCAATATGTTTTATTCCAGTTCTCCTGTAATTTCTTGTTTCATCCCATTGTGGTCAGATAATATGCTTGACATGATTTCATTCTTCTTAAACTTAGACTTGTTTTGTTGTCTAACATGTGATATATCCTAGAGAATGTTCATGTGCACTTGAATAGAATGTGTATTCTGCTATTTTTTTATTCCCAGTCTTTGAGCCCCCTGGTTACAAAAACTCACAAAATTCAGCCCCTTTCCTTTTCCCAGGCAGTAGCTTTGGGGAAGTGTTCTTGTGCACTCCCCAGTATGCTTCTCAATCTCTCTGTCTCAGTCTCTGTCTCTCTCTCTCTCTCTCAGAGCAGCTTTTTTTCTCTCCCTCCCCTCTGCAGCACCCACAATCTGTTACTCCCCAAACCACATCTCCACAATTCCAGCCTTCCTCAAAGTGGCCCCTTTTCTCCCTCCAGTTGTGCAGTTTATTCTGTCAGTCCTCAGGTTGATTTCTGGCATATTCAAAACAATTTGAAGGTTACCTAGTTGTATTCAAGGGGTGAGAAAAAGCTAGGTTCTTCCAATTATGCCACCATCTTAGCTCCTCAAGGACCCTAATTATTGGGGGTCCAATAATTATAAGTTTTAATTTATTTTACAATTTTTGTATTTATTTAATTTATTTTACAATTTTTGTATTTATAATTTTTACAATTTTAATTTATTTTACAATGTATAAGTTTTAATTTATTTTACAATTTTTGTCTTTTACCCTTCATACTTGGAAATTATTGATCCATTACCTCTATTAATTACTTCTTCTCCCTATGCCTGGGGTAAGTTCCAGCAGCATCCCCCGCTGTTTTATGAACGTCTAAGGCTAGATCTTTTATATATTAGTTGCTCTTTTAAATTTTAAACCATGGCACTTTTGTTTTCTGTGCCCAATGGCAGACAAATCGGCTCACAGTCCCTCAGCACTATCCCTCCCCACTGCAGTCTGCAGTCAGGTGTCGGGGTTCCCTTCATTATAATCTCTCAAGCTCCTTTGCCATTCGCTACATGGTCTGTCTTCTGTTGTGCTGTTCATTCAGCCCTCAGTTCTTCAGGAGGAACTGCTCTATAGAAAGGGATAGTTTTGGTATCCATGGAGATGAATTCAGGGTCTTCCTATGTTGCCATCTTGGACGTGAAACCACCTCTCATCTGCTCCACACTAACATGTTTATCTCTTGTCTTTTTGAAGATCCCCATTCTAACAAGTGTGAGGTGATAATCTCATTGTGGTTTGCATTTGCATTGTCTTGATGATTAATGATGTTGAGCATCTCTTCATGTACCTGTTGACCATCTATATGTTTTCTTTGGTAAAATACCTATTCAAATCATCTGTCCATTTTCTAATTGGATTTTTTATTTTTCGTTTCATTTCTGAGTTTTTTATATATGTTAGTTATGAACTCCTTACCAGATAACATGGTTTGCTTTGCAAATATTATCTCCCATTCTATAGGTTGTCTATTTATTCTTTTGAAGATTTCTTTTGCTGTACAGAGACTTGTTAGTTTGATTTCTATAAAAGCATTACCCCAATTGCATTCTCTCACATGTAAATATCCAATCACTCCTGCACCATTTATTTTCTCCATGGAATATTCGTGACTCCCTTGTCAAATATTAGTTGACTATATATGCTTGGGTTTGTGGGCTCTCAGTTCTGTTCCATTGATCTGCTGTTTTATGCTAGTACTATGATTTTTTCCAGTACTATAAATTTATAGTATAGCTTGAAACATCAGGAAGTTCAATGCCTACAGCTTTCTTATTCTTTTTCAGGAATTCTTTGGCTACTCAATGTCTTTTGTAGTGGCATACAAAATCTAGGGCTGTTTTCTATTTGTGTAAAAAATGCCATTGGAATCTTGATAGAGGTTGTATTGAATCTATAGATGACTTGTAGTGTTGACATTTTAATATTCATTCTTTCAATCCATGAACAAAAGACACCCTTCCATTTATTTGTGTCTTCTCTGATTTCTTTCATCAATGTCTTATAATTTTCAGAATATAGATCTTTTACTTCCTTGGTTAAATTTATTCCTAATGTTTTATTGTTTTTAATGCTATTGTAAATAGGATCCATTTTTTTCATAAATTTCACTTTGTATAGAAATGCTACTAATACTTGTATGTTAATTTTGTATCCTGCAACTTTACTGAATTTATTAATTGTTTCTAACAGTTGTTTGGTTGAGTCTTTAGGATTTCCTATATATAAAATCATGTCATCTACAAATAGACAATTTTACTTCTTCCCTTCCAATTCTGATGTCTTTTGTTTTTATTTCTTGCCTGATTGCTCTAGGTAGTGCTTCCATTACTATGTTGAATAGAGTGGTAAGAGGAGGTACCTTTGTCTTCTTCCTGATCTTAAAAACTTCCAACATTTCATCACTGAATATTCTGTTAGCCATGAGTGTATCATATACGTCCTTTTTTTTTACATGGTTTTATTTAATTTTTAATTTTTTATTGGAGTTCAATTTGCCAACATATAGCATAACACCCAGTGCTCATCCCGCCAGTGCCCGCCTCATTGCCCATCACCCAGAAACCCCAAACCCCCGCCCACTTCCCCTTCCACTACCCCTTATTCATTTCCCAGAGTTAGGTGTCTCTCATGTTTTGTCACCCTCAGTGATATTTTCTCCTGTGTTCTCCTCTAGGATTTTGATGGAATCTTGTCTCACATTTAGATATTTCATCCATTTTGAGTTTATCTTTGTGTATTGTGTAAGAGAATGGTCTAGTTTCATTCTTCTGCACGTGGATGTCCCATTTTCCCAGCAGCATTTATTGAAGAGACTGTCTTTTTCTCAGTGGATAGTCTTTCCTCCTCTGTTGAATATTAGTTGACCATAAGTTGAGGGTCCACTTCTGGATTCTCTCTTCTGTTCCATTGATCTATGTGTCTGTTTTTGTGCCAGTACCACACCATCTTAATGACCACAGCTTTGTAGTACAACCTGAAATCTGGCATTGTGATGCCTCCAGCTATGGTTTTCTTTTTTAATATTCCCCTGGCTATTCGGGGTCTTTTCTGATTCCACACAAATCTTAAGATGATTTGTTCTAACTCTCTGAAGAAAGTCCATGGTATTTTGATAGGGATTTCATTAAATGTGTAAATTGCCCTGGGTAGCATGGATATTTTCACAATATTAATTCTTCCCATCCATGAGCATGGAATATTTTTCCATCTCTTTGTGTCTTCCTCAATTTCTTTCAGAAGTGTTCTGTAGTTTTGAGGGTATAGATTCTTTACCTCTTTGGTTAGGTTTATTCCTAGGTACTTACGCTTTTGGGTGCAATTGTCAATGGGATTGATTCCTTCATTTCTCATTCTTCAGTCTCATTGTTAGTGTATAGAAATGCCGCTGACTTCTGGGCATTGATTTTGTATCCTGCCACACTGCCAAATTGCTGTATGAGTTCTAGCAATCTTGGGGTGGAGTCTTTTGGGTTTTCTATGTCCAGTATCATGTCATCGGCGAAGAGGGAGAGTTTGACTTCTTCTTTGCCAATTTGAATGCCTTTTATTTCTTTTTGTTGCCTGATTGCTGAGGCTAGGACTTCTAGTACTATGTTGAATAGCAGTGGTGAGGGTGGACATCCCTGTCTTATTCCTGATCTTAGGGGAAGGCCTCCCAGTGTTTCCCCATTGAAAATTATATCTGCTGTTGCCTTTTAATAGATAGCTTTTAAGATGCTGAGAAATGTTCCCTCTATCCCTACACTCTGAAAGAGTTTTGATCAGGAATGGATGCTGTATTTTGTCGAATGCTTTCTCTGCATCTATTGAGAGGATCATATAGTTCTTGTTTTTTATCTTGCTGCTATGATCAATCACATTGATTGCTTTATGAGTGTTGAACCAGCCTTGCATCCTGGGGATAAATCCCACTTGGTCATGGTGAATAATCTTAATGCACTGTTGAATCCTATTGGCTAGTATCTTGTTGAGCATTTTTGCATCCGTGTTCATCAGAGATATTGGTCTATAATTCTCCTTTTTGGTGGGGTCTTTGGTTTTGGAATTAAGGTGATGCATCATAGAATGAGTTTGGAAGTATTCCATCTCTTTCTATCCTTCCAAACAGCTTTCGTAGAATAGGTATGGTTTCTTCTTTAAACATGTGATAGAATTTCCCTGGGAAGCCATCTGGCCCTGGACTTTTGTGTCTTGGGAGGTTTTTGATGACTGCTTCAATTTCCTCCCTGTTATCGGCCTGTTCAGGTTTTCTATTTCTTCCTGTTCCAGTTTTGGTAGTTTGTGGTTTTCCAGAAATGCATCCATTTCTTCTAGATTGCCTAATTTATTGGTGTAAAGCTGCTCATAATAAGTTTTTAAAATTGTATTTCCTTGGTGTTGGTGGTGATCTCTCCTTTCTCATTCATGATTTTATTGAGTCTTTTCTCTCTTCTTTTTAATAAGGCTGGCTAATGATTGATTTATCTTATGAATTCTTTCAAAGAACTAACTCCTGGTTTTGTTGATCTGTTCCACAGTTCTTCTGGTCTCGATTTCATTGAGTTCTGCTTGAATGTTTACTAATTCTCTTCTTCTGCTTGGTTTAGGATCTATTTGCTGTTTTTTCTCCAGATCCTTTAGGTGCAAGGTTAGCCTTTGTATTTGGATTCTTTCCCGTTTTTGGATGGATGCTTGTATTATGATGTATTTCCCCCTCAGGACTGCTTTTGCTGTATCCCAAAGATTTTGAACGGTTGTATCTTTATTCTCATTAGTTTCCATGAATCTTTTTAATTCTTCCATAATTTCCTGGTTGACCCTGTCATCTTTTAGCAGGATAGTCCTTAACCTCCACGTGTTGAAAATCCTTCCAAACTTCTTGTGATTTAGTTCTAATTTCAAAGCATTATGGCTGAAAACATGCAGGGGATGATCCCAATCTTTTGGTATCGGTTAAGACCTGATTTGTGACCCAGTATGTGGTCTATTCTGGAGAAAGTTCCATGTGCACTTGAGAAGAATGGTTATTCAGTTGCGTTTGGATGTAAAGTTCTGTAAATATCTGTGAAATCCATTTGGTCCAGTGTATCATTTAAAGTTCTTGTTTCTTTAGAGATGTTGTGCTTAGAAGACCTGTTTGTAGAAAGCGCTATATTCAAGTCACTAAGTATAAGTGTATTATTATCTAAGTATGTCTTAATTTTGGTTATTAATTGATATACTTGACAGCTCCCACATTCGGGGCATAAATATTGATGATTTTAGGTCCTCCTGTTGGATAGATCCTTTAAGTATGATATAGTGTCCCTCTTCACCTCTTACTATAGTCTTTGGGATAAAGTTTAATTTACCTGATATAAAGATCACTACCGCTGCTTTCTTTTGAGGACCATTTGAATGGTAAATCGTTATCCAACCTTTTATTTTCAGGCTGTAGGTGTCCTTATGTCTAAAATGAGTCTCTTGTAAACAGCAAATAGATGAGTCTTGCTTTTTTATCCAGTCTGAAACCCTGTGCTTTTTGATGGGTTCATTAAGCCCATTCAGGTTTAGAGTTACTATTGAAATATATGAATTTAGTGTCATCATGGTATCTATTCAGTCCCTGTTTTTGTGGATTGTTTCCTTGGACTTCCTCTTTCTTTCACAGGGTCCCCCTTAAGATTTCTTGCAGAGCCGGGTTGGTGGTCACATATTCTTTCAATTTCTGCCTATCTTGGAAGCTCTTTATCTCTCCTCCTATTCTGAATGAGAGCCTTGCTGGATAGAATATTCTTGGGCAGCATGTTCTTCTCATTTAGAACCCTGAATATATCCTGCCAGCCCTTTCTTACCTGCCAGGTCTCTATGGAGAGGTCTGCTGTTATCCTAATGCTTCTCCCCATAAAAGTTAGGGATTTCTTGTCTCTTGCTGCTTTGAGGATCTTCTCTTTATCTTTGGAATTTGTAAGTTTCACTATTAAATGTTAAGGTGTTTATTGATTTAAAAATCAGTAAAAGGGGGGCATCTCTCTATCTCCTGGATCTGAATGTCTGTTTCCCTTCCCAAGTTAGGGAAGTTCTCAGCTATGATTTGTTCAAATACTGTTTCTGGACCTCTGTCACTTTCGGTGTCCCCAGGAACCCCAATTAAACGTAGATTTTCCCTTCTGAGGCTGTCATTTATTTCCCTTAACCTGTCCTCATGAGCTTTTAATTGTTTTTCTCTTTTTTCCTCAGTTTCCCTCCTTGCCATCAACTTGTCTTCTATGTCACTCACTCGTTCTTCTACCTCATTAACCCTCATCATTAGGACCTCCAGTTTGGATTGAATCTCATTTAATTGATTTTTAATTTCTGCGTGATTAGATCTAAATTCTGCAGTCATGAAGTCTCTTGAATCCTTTATGCTTTTTTTTCTAGAGCCACCAGTAGCTTTATAATTGTGCTTCTGACTTGGCTTTCTGACATTGAGTTGTAATCCAAATTTTGTAACCCTGTGGGAGAGAGGACTGTTTCTGATTCTTTCTTTTGAGGTGAGGTTTTCCTTCTAGTCATTTTGCTCAGTGCAGAGTGGCCAAAACCAAGTTGTACTGGAAAAAGGAGAAAAAGAGAGAAAATAAAAAGAAAAAAAAAAGGGGAGGAAACAAACAGAAAACGAAAAACAATGGGGAGTATCCTCTGATTCTATATACTATAAATCCCTCAACTTCCCCTGGAACTTTCCAGTGCTGCTTGGTCAATAACTTGCTTTTCCCCTGTCCTTCTAGGTGATCTTCTGGGGGAGGGCCCTGCTGTGTGATTCTCAGGTGTGTGCAGCTGGGGAAGCTGCCCAGTCCCCTGCCAGGTACATGGCTCAGTGGGAGCTGTTTATCCTGTGAGGCCCCTGCTCAGTCCCAGGTACAAGGTGACAACAGGAGGAACAACAACAGTGGCAGTGGCCAGCTGTCCAGCTCTGGAGTCAGCTCCCGCAGTAACTACCACAGCTCCCAGACCGCAGGGGCCTGGATGCTCCTGGGGCAGGGGCACCAATCTGCACAGCTTGGGGCTGCCCAGGGGCAGGAGCGTCCTCACTGTCCTGGGCCCTCCAGGCCTCTACCTGTCCTGGGGGGAGCGCCGGGTCTTGGGCTGTGTCCCCCAGTGCCCTTGGCTCTGGGGCCTGTGCGCTGGACTCGTGGTCCCGGGTTGCCCAGCCCCCTCCATGTGGAGCCGCTGCATGAGCTGCTCTCGGGGCCACGCTGGGCGTTTGCTGCAGCCCTTTAGGGAGCTTGGCCGCGGGGTGTAGTGCGCTCTCCCCCGGGGCACAGGTCCTCTGTCCCCCGGGACACAGGTCCTCTGTTCATGACCCTGGGAGCCTGAGGGCATCCCTGCCCCTCCTGGGATCCTGCCCAAGCTCCCTGTGAGTGCCTTTTGTCAGGGAGATTGGTAAAGCTCCTGCTTCTCCTGGCCTGGGCTTTCCTGTCCTGGGGGTGCTCACCACAGGGCCCTAGCCTGGCTCCTCGCTGGGGCTCCTCCCCCTGGGATGCTTTTTTATTTATTTTTTTCTGTCTTCCTACCTTAATAGAAATGCAAACTCTTCTCACTGTAGAATTCCAGCTGTTCTCTCTTTAAATCTCAGACCAAATTCATAGGTTTTCAGGATGATTTGAAAGTTATCTAGGTAAGTTGGTGGGGACAGGTGACTTGGGGACCCTACTCTTCTGCCATCTTGCCCTGCCTCCTATATGTCCTTTATTACATTGATATATAATACTTATTTGCCTAATTTGTTCAGTGTTTTGGCATGAATGGATATTAAATTTTCAAATAAATTTCCAATATCTATTGAGATAATTATATAATTCCTTATTTATTCTGTTGTGATATATCACATTTATTGGTATGCATATATTGAACCTTCCTTGCATCCCTGATATAATAAGACTCACCTGATCATGGTGAAAAATCCTTTATTGTGTGGCTGAATTTGGCTTGTTAGTACCTTTGAAAGAATTTTTGCTTCTGTATTTATCAAGGATATTTTCCTGTAACTTTTCTTCTCTAGTAGTGTCCTTAATCTCACTTTGATATGAGGATAATACTGGACTAGGAAAATGAATTTGGGAGTATTCCATCCTCTTCAATTTTTTGGAAGAGTCTGAAAAGGATTGGTATTCATCCTTCTTTAAATGGTTGGTAAAGGGCGCCTGAGGAGCTCACTTGGTTAAGGGTCTGCCTTCACCTGAGGTCATAGTCCCAGGGTCCTGGGATTGAGGGATTGAGCCCTTCAGTAGGGTGTTTGCCTCTCCCTCTCCCTCTGTTCCCCCTTGCTAGGTGCTTATACTCTTTCTCTCAAATAAATAAATAAATAGTTGATAAAATTCACCAGTGAAACTGTCCTAGGCTTTTCCTCCATGGAAGATTTTTGATTAGTCTATTCACATTTTCTATTTCTTCCTGCTTCAGTCTTGCTAGATTGTTTGTTTCTTAGAATCTTTTCCATTTCTTGTAACCTTTCCAGTTTTGGGGTGTATAATTGTTCATAGTATGATCCCTTGTATTTCTGTTGTAATGTCTTTTTCTTTTTTAAAAATGTTTTGACGGTTGACTTAAAAAAAACCCCTTTTACTTAAATTTAGTAAACATATACTTTATTATTAGTCTCAGGGTAGAATTTAGTGATTCATCAGTTGCATATAATATACAGTGCTCATTACATCAAATGCCCTCCATAATGTCCATCCCTGCCACTCACTTCCCCTCCAGAAACCCTCAGTTTGTTTCCAGAGTTAAGAGTCTCTTACGGTTTGCCTCCTTGTTTTTATTTTATTTTTTAAAAGATTTTATTTGTTTATTTGTGAGAGACACAAGAGAGAGAGGCAGAGACATAGGCAGAGGGAGAAGCAGGCTCACCATGGGGAGCCTAATGCAGGGCTTGATCCCAGGACCCCGGGATCATGACCCGAGCCAAAGGCAGATGCTCAACCACTGAGCCACCCAGGTGCCCCCTTTTTATTTAATTTTTGCTTCCCTTCTCTTATATGCATCTGTTTTATTACTTAAAAGCTACATTATACGTGAAATCATAAGGTATTTGTCTTTGTCTTATTTTGCTTAGCATAATACCCTCTGGTTCCATCCACATTGTGGCAAATTGGAAGATTTCATTCTTTTTCATGGCTAATATTCCATTTTATATACATACCACATCATCTTTATCCATTCATCTGTTGGACATTTGGGCTCTTTCCATATTTTGGCTATTGTGGACTTTGGTGCTATAAATATTCAAGCCTCTGTGCCCCTCTGAATCACTACATAAGGTAGTTCTATTTTTAACTTTATGAGATACTTCCATACTGTTATCCAGAGTGGCTGTACCAGTTTGCATTCCCACCAAGACTGTAAGAGCGTTCCCCTTTTTCCATATTCTAGCATCTGTTGTTTCCTGAGTTGTTAATTTTAGCCCTGTTGACCTGTGTGAGGTGGTATCTCCTGGTTTTGATTGGTATTTCCTTGATGGCAAGTGATGTTGAACATCTTTACATGTGTCTGTTGGCCATTTATATATCTTCTTTGAAGAAATAGCTGAATATGTCTTCCACCTATTTCTTGACTGAATTTTTTTATTTTTGGGTATTTGGTAAATTTGGTAAATTTGGTAAATTATAGATTTTAGATATTAACCCTTTACGGATATGTCATTTGTGAATATCTTCTTCCATCCTGTAGCTTGCCTTTTAGTTTTGTTGATTATTCCCTTTGCTGTGTCAAAGCATTACATCCTGATGAATTGCCAACAGTTTATTTTTCCTTTTGTTTCATTTGCCTTCAGAGATATGTCTAACAAGAAGCTCATGCAGCCAAAGTCAAAGAGATTGCTGCCTGTGTTCTTCTCTAGGATTTTGATGAAATCCTGTCTCAGATTTAGATCTTCCATCCACTTTGAGTTTGTTTTTGTGTGTGATGTAAGAAAATAGTCCAGGTTCATTCTTCTGCATATGGCTGTCCAGTTTTCCCAGCACAATTTGATGAAGAGATGGTCTTTTTTTCCATTGGATATTCTTTCCTGCCTTGTCAGGAAAATTAATTGGCCATAGAGGTAAGGGTCCATTTCTGAGTTTTCTGTTCTGTTCCATTGATCTATGTGTCTGTTTTTGTGCCCATGCTATATTGTCTTGATGATTACAGCTTTGTAATACAGCCTTAAAGTCTAGAATTCTGATGCTTCCAGCTTTGGTTTTCTTGTTCAACATTCCTCTGGCTATTTGGGGTCTTCTCCAGTTCCATACAAATTTTAGGATTCTTTGTTCCAGCTCTGTGAAAAATGCTGATAGTATTTTGATACAGATTGCATTGCACATACAGATTACTTTGGGTGGCATAGACATTTTTACAGTATTTGTTCTTCCAATCCATAAGCATAAATGTTTTTCCAGTTTTTGTCTTCCTCATTTACTTTCAGAAGTGTTCTATAGTTTTCAGAGTACAGATCCTTTACCTCTTTGATTAGATTTATTCCTTGGTATCTTATGGGTTTTGGTGCAACTATAAATGCAATCAATTCCTTGATTTCTCTTTCTTCTGCTTCATTGTTGGTGTATAGAAATGCAACTGACTTTAATGGGTTGATTTTATATACTGTGACTATGATGAATTCCTTGTCAGTTCTAGCAATTTTTTTGGTGGAGTCTTTTGGGTGTTCTACACAGAGTATCATGTCATCTGTGAAAAGTCAAACTTTGACTTCTTTGCTGATTTGGATACTTTTTATTTCTTTTTGGTGTCTGATTGCTGGGGCCAGAACTTCCAGTACTGTGTTGAAGAACAGTGGTGACAGTGGACATACCTGATGTGTTCCTGCTCTTAGGAGAAAAGCCCTCAGTTTTTTCCCATTGAGGAGGATATTAACTGTGGATCTTTTCTATATGGCTTTTGTCATGTTGCAGCATGTTCCCTCTATCCCTACACTACAGAGAATTTTTATCAAGAAAGGATCCTGTATTTTGTCAAATACTGTTTCTGTATCTACTGAAAAGGTCATATGATTCTTATCCTTTCTTTTATTAATGTGTATTGATTGACTTGCGGATGTTGAACCAACCCTCCAGTCCAGTAATAAATCCCACCTGGTCATGCTGAATAATCCTTTTAATGTACTGTTGGATCCTATTAATTAGTATCTTTGTAAGAATTTTGCCATCCATATTCATTGGGGATGTTGGTCTGTAATTTTCCTTTTTAGTGAGGTCTTTGTCTGGTTTTGGGATCAAAGTAATGCTGGCCTCATAGAATGAGTTAGGAAGTTTTCCTTCCATTTCTATGTTTCTTGAATAGTTTTGGAAGAATAAGTTTTAATTCTTCTTAAAATGTTTAGTAGAATTGCCTTGGGAAACCATCTAGTCCTGGACTCTTTGTCATGGAAGATTTTTGATTACTGCTTCAATTTCTTTGCTGGTTATGTGTCTGTTCAACTTTTCTATTTCTTCTTGTTTCAGTTTTGGTAGTTCGTATATTTTTAGGAATTCTTCCAGATTGCGTAATTTGTAGGCATATAATTGCTTATAATATACTAATTGTGGTCTCTCCTCTTTCAATCATGATTTATTGTGTCCTCTCTCTTTTTGGTGAGTCTGGCTAGATGTTGATCAATTTTGTTAATTCTTTCAATGAATCACCTCCTAGTTTATTGATCTGTACTACTATTTTTTTTTATTTCTGCATCGATTTTTGCTCTATACTTTTTCTTTTCCCTTGCTGGATTTAGGTTGTATTGGATGTTCTTTTTTTAGCTCCTTTAGATGTAAAGTTAGGCTGTATTTTTGAGACTTCTCTTCTTGAGGAAGACCCATATTGCTATATACTTCCCTCCTGTGACTGACTGCCTTTGCTGCATCACAAAGGTTTTGAACTATCGTGTCTTCATTTTCATTTGCTTCCATGTATTTTTTTAATTCTTCAATTTCCTGGTTGACTCATTCATTCTTTAGTAGCAAGTTCTTTAACTTCCATGTATTTTTGGTCCTTCCGAATTTCATCTTGTGGTTGGCTTCAAGTTTCATAATGTTGTGGTCTGAAAATGTGCATGGTACCATCTCAATCTTTTTGTACCAGTTGAAAACAGATATGTGACCCAGTATGTGACCTATTCTGGGGAATGTTCCATGTGCACTCAAAAAGGAGGTGTATTCTGCTGCTGTAGGATGAAATGCCCTGAATATATCTGTGAAGTCCATCTTCTCTAGTGTGTCATTCGTAGCCACTGTTTCCTTGTGGATCTTCTGCTTAGATGATCTGTCCATTGCTCTGAGTGGGGTGTCAAAGTCCCGTACTATTATTGTATTATCATCAGCGAGTTCCTTTATGTTTGTTATTGTTTTATATATTTGGGTGCTCCCATGTTGGGTGCATAAATATTTATAGTTGTTAGATCTTGTTGGATAGACTCCTTTATTATGATACGGTGTCCTTCTTCATCTCTTATTACAGTCTTTGGCTTAACATCTAAAGGATGGCTACTCCAGCTTTCTTTTGATGTCCATTAGCATGATAAATGCTTTTCCATCCCCTCACTTTCAATCTGGAGGTGTGTTTGGGTCTAAAATGAGTCTCTTTCTTATAAGTAGCATATCAATGGTCTTGTTTTGTTGTTGTTGTTGTTTTTGTTTTTAATCCATTCTGATACCTTTTTCTTTTGTTATGAGCATTTAGTCCACTTACATTCAGAGTAATTATTGAAAGATAAGAATTTAGTGCCATTGTAGTCCTGTAAAGTTGCTTTTCCTGTAGCTTGCCTCTGTTGCTTTCTGGTCTTTGTTGCTTTTGGCCCTTCCTTCTCACTCAAAGATTCCCCTTTAATATTTATCACAGGGCTGGTTCAGTTTCCATGAGCTCCTTCAGTTTTTGTTTGTCTGGGAAACTCCTACTCTCTTATTATATTATGGAATGATAGACTTGCTGGATAGAGTATTCTTGGCTGCAGATTTTTCCCACTCAGCACATTGAATTTTTCATGCTATTCCTTTCTGGCTTGCTAAATTTCAAAAACGATGTTTCAGATCTTTGTGTTTGTGACTAAATAGAATACTGTGTTTTATATGTGAATCAGAGGGCTTCCTATCTTGAGTAACAGGTTCTAAGTCATTGGAATTGAGGACAAGAATAGTTAGATTGTTATCTGTGATCTCATGATAAGACCACAATAAAATTTATTATTTATTAATACCAAGAATGTTAGATATTGCCATATTAAAATGATAGGTCACATGTAAGATTTTACAAATGAAATTTGTATAAAATAAGAACAGTTTGTTCTGCTAGTTTTCTATATAGTAGATGCTGTGTAGTGTGCAAGAAAACCTTGGATTCCATCCCCAGTTCTGACACTTGCCAGCTATATGGCTTTAGATGTGTCATTAAACTTTGATAAGCTTATTTTCTTCTTCTGCTTCTAAAAATATCTTTAACCATCTACAGAATAATTATTTTTAGAATTAGAAATGTTTGTAAAGGAGTGAGCATAGTACCTGACTCAGGTGTTAAAGAAATGGTAAGAATTATTTTTATATTGCATATCCTGGGTATTTCTATTACTAAGGATATGATATAAGTATAGTTGAATTATATATCTTAGTTCTTATTCTTTTTCTTAGATGGTATGGTCCCATGCTAATGTTATTTTCATCACCTTGATTTCTTAAAATGTAATTTCCCTTAGAAACCTTTACTTACCTGACTGGACTAGACAGAAAGCACTAATCAGAGACACTGAAATAATTCAGCTCCTCCATCCTTGCCTATGCCTGCCAAAATTATTTTTGTGTGTCCTTGTATTAAAATCTACAGCCCCATTTACAACAGCATCAAAAAGAAAAAAACACTTTGGAAAAGTTTAACCAGGGAAGTGAAAAGTATGAAACATTGAAGAAAATAATTGGAGAAGACACAAATAAATGGGAAGATAATTTCTTCAGTCCATGAACACAGGATAAGATTGTTAGTTAAAATGTCCATAGTAACCAAAGCAATGTACAGATTTAATATAACTTGTATCAAAATTCCAATGGACTTTTTCACAGAAATTGAATTCTTTCAAAAATTTGTATGAAACCAAAAAAGACCCAAAATGAGAAAGGATAACAAAGTAGAACACATTATACTACCTTATTTAATATATTACTTCAGTAAATAGTTCTGGAAACTGGATCTTCACATGGAAAAGAATGAGATGGTATCCTTCTTTCAGCCACTCATAATTTTTTTGTTTGTTTTCACTCATAAAAATTAACTCAAAATGGATTAATGACATAAATGTAAGACCTAAAACCACATAACCCCTAGAAGACAACATTGAGAAAAAGTTCCTTGACATTGGTTTTGGCAATGATATTTTGGATATGACACCAAAAGGACATGCAACAAAAGCATAAATCAGCAAATGACACTATATCAAACTAAAAAGTTTGTGCATAGCAACGGAAACAAAAAGAAAAGATAATTTGGAATAGAAGAGAATTATGCAAACCATAGAGCTGATAGGTGGCTAAAATAAAAATATATAAGGAACTCCTATAACTCAGTAGCAAAAAATATAGTCCAATTAAATAATGGGCACAAAACCTAAGTAAATGTTTTTCCAAAGAAGACATACAAATGGCAAAAAGTATATGGAAAGGTTCTAAACATCATAAGTTTCAAGGAAATGCACACTGAGAAATCATCTCATACCTGTTAGAGTAGCTATTACCAAAAAGTCAAAATATAGCAAATGTTGGCAAGATTGCGGAGAAAAAGAAATCCTTGCACATTGTTAGTGGAAATATAAATTTATAGAGCCATTATAAAAAACATTACAGAGGTTCCTCCCTAAAATAAAAGTAGAACCACCATATGATCCAACAATCCCACTTTGCAATACCTGAAGGAAATTAAATCAGTATCTCTCTTAGGAGATACCTGCATTTCCCATTGCTGGTTTATGCAGCTTCCAGGTATTCTCGCCTGCCCTTTGTTCAGATGGAGCAATTTTATATTTCCTTTGCTTAGGCACGATGGGAAGGGGCCACTCCAGGCCTTTCCTTTTTTTTCCAAACAAACTTTCCATTCCAGAGAGGCCAGAAGCTACCATTATTCTTGGTTATAAAATAATCCCTCTGGCTGGGCATAGCAAGGGGAACCCTCAGTGAAATTACACAAAGGATCAAAAAGAAAAAAGAAAAAGAGTGAAGAAAGCCTTTGAGCATTATGAGACACAATGAAAAGAAACAATATTTGCTTTATGGGAATTTCAAGAGTTGGAGACAGAAAGGGACATAAAGTATACTTAAAGCATTATTGGCTGAAAACTTCCTGAACCTTGGGAGAGAAATCAACATCCAGCTGCATAAGGCCTAAAAGAACCCAAATAGGAAAAACTCCTAGGGCTACATGAGACATATTATAATTCGTCAAACTTCTAAGACAAAGAATACTAAAAGCATAAAGAAAAAAGTGAAAAGTTACATACAAGAGAAGCCCCATAAGATTATCAGATTTCTCAACAGAAAATTTTGAGGCCAGGAAAGAATGGGATGACATATTCAGAATACTGAAAGAAAAAAAATTGTTAACCAAAATTCTATACCAGGCAAAATTGTACTTCAGAAATGAAGGATGGATAAAGACTTTCTCAAGCAAAGAGAAGTTAAGGAAGTTCATTACCACCAGATCTTCCCTACAAGAAATTCCAAAAAGAGTTGAGTGGAAAGTAAAGGATACTAGTTAACATCAGAAAGAGATTAAAAGTTTCTGTAAAACTGACTGGTAGTGGTAAGTATATAGTCAAAGTTAGATACTGTAAATTGGTAATAGTCCAGAATTCACTTAAAACTTAATTTTACTCTGTTCATTTTTTAAAATTTTAACCATAACTATAATAAAAGGTTGCTAAACAGTAAAAAATATGTAAGTTATAACAGCAATATCCTAAAATGTGAGTAGGAGAAGTAAAAGTGTGAAGTTTAGGAATTCTACTGAAATTAAGTTGTTATCAGCTTAAATTAAGATGTTAAACTTTAAAGTATTTTATGTAATTCTCCTGATAACCTAAGAAGAAAAACCTGTAGCACTTACACCAAAGAACATGAATTAGAAGGCAATGCATAATGATATTAGAAGATATTAGGACACAAAAAAAGAGTAGGGTAAGAAATAATAAATAAAGGATCTACAAAAATCAACAATATGGCAACAGTCTTTATCAATATTTACTTGAAATATAAGCAGATTAAATTTTCCAATCAAAAGACATACAATGGCTGTCCGGTAAAGCATAAGATTCAATGATATGCTGCCCAGAAGAGTAACTGTGGCCTTAAAGACACACAGACTGAGAGTAAACAGTTGGAAAAAGACACCTCAAATAGTAACAACAATAACAAAAAAAGCAGAGATAGATATACTTCTACAAGGCAAAATACATGGTAAACTAAAAACAGTGATAGACAAGAACATCATTGTATAATAATAAAGGGGTCAATCAAAATAAAAAAGTCAAGTTTTTTTTATCTTATCAAGAGATAAGACATTTGTAAATGTTTGAGTCCAATGCAGAGCACCTAAGTAGATAAAGCAAAAAGCTAAAAGAGTTAAAAAGAAAATAAACAGCAATACAGTAATTGTTGTGGGATTTAATACCTCTCAACAGTGGATAGATCATCCACAAATACTCAAAAAGTCAACAGTGTGTTAGAATAAAACTATAGACCAAATGGATCTAACAGACCTATGCAGAACATTCTATTCAATAAACACAAAATATATATTCTTCTAAAGAGAACATGGAACATTAATTTTTTGGATAGAACATATGTTAAGCCATGAAGTAAGTCTTAGCAAATTCAAGAAGATTGAAATCACACGAAATATTGTCTCTGATCACAGTGGCATGGAAGTTCAAATCAGTAACGAGAGGAAAACTAAAATATTTATGAATACATGGAAATTAAGTAACATTCTCCTGAACAACCAGTGGATCAAAGAATAAACCAAAAGGGAAATAAAAAATCTTCTTGCGGGCACCTGGGTGGCTCAGTGGTTAAGCGTCTGCCTTTGGCTCAGGTCATGATCCCAGGGTCCTGGGATCAAGCCCTGCATCACGTCCCCAGAGAGAGCCTGCTTCTCCCTCTGCCTATGTCTCTGCCTCTTTCTGTGTCTCTCATGAATAAATAAAATCTTTAAAAAAAATCTTGAGACAAAAGTGGAAACACAATATACCAGAACTTATGGCATAGAGCAAAAAAGCAGTTCTAAGATGAAAGTTCATGGCCATAAACAATTATAAGTAAACAATCTAACTCTATGCCTTAAGGAACTAGGAAAAGAACAAATTGAGTTCAAGAACAATAGGATAAAACAAATAATAAAGATTAGAGCAAAAACAAGTGTGATAGCAGAAAAACAATAGAAAAGATTAACCAAACTTGGTTTGGTTGAAAGACTTGGTTCTTAGGAAGAAAGACTTGGTTCTTAGGAAGATAAACAAAATTGACAAACCCTTAGGTAGCATAACCAGGGAAAAAAGAGAAAACTCATGATGGCTAAGGAGTAAAGGGACCGCAAGTTTGTCTCCTCCCTCTAATACAACTAGATAGCTATCAAATCATTCTGCACACCTGAGAAATCTATTGGCGCTCAGAGAAAAAAAATGCTGCAAGTCTTCAAATAGAAAAGGGATCAACATTTGGAAGTAAGAGGTGTGGAGACTTGAATCAGGTGTGATGTAGCTGAGGCTACAGCAAAGTATTATAAGCATTGGAGTGCACAATACGAACTTTTGGATGTACTTGGATTAAAGGTGTTCAGGGGGTGAAGTGTGAAAGCATAGTCTTAGGATGCCGAGGGTGCAAGAAATGGTGGTCTCTGAGTGGGGCAGAGTTTCCAGGCATAGGAGCAGGAAAGCCGGCTGAGAACAGGGAGTCTAGGTGCTAGTGTTTCTGCTCTGTATTGCCATAAACTGCCAACTGCTGCAAGGGTTAGCTGCCACTTTCCTGGGAGGGGGCTAGCCAAAGGCAGAAGTGTGGAAGGCCCCTCCCCTTCCCAGGGAGGTACAGTGCTGGTCTGCACCTCGGGAGTCTATAAAATTTGGAGTTTAGAAAGTCACATGCATGAGATAAAAATGCTTGGTCATTGGCCTGGTGGACACCTAGTTCTGATGGAAACCCGGGAGACAAGAGTGACGGATTGCTTTTCTGCAAGGGCTCACTCAAGAGTAAGGGGTACAAATTTTCAGCTTGGGGCTAGAGCATGGGGCACACAGCCATTTTCTTCCTGCCCCTCAGTGCTGAAAGCCTTCATGGAAAAAAACAGCGCCACCTAGTGGAACCCGAAGCTGCTTACACCAAGCCCTGCCTGCGCAACGGAGGCAAAGGCACCTGAGAATTTTTCCACCAGGGCAAGTCCACCTAAGAATCAGTACAGCAGGCCCATCCCCCAGAAGACCAGCACAAACAACTTGCTGTCACCAAGTTTACAGATCTTAGAGGGCTGCAAAGCTTCAGCTGTTGGGGAAAACAGTATATAGCATGCTTTGTATTTCTATTCTTTAGTTCTTTAGTATTATTTTTTGTTATTATTTCTTCAATTTTTTAATTAAAAAAATTTATATATACTTTATGCATTTTACTTTTTGTTTTCCTCATTGTATTGTCTTTTATATATATATATATATATATATATATATATATATATATATATATATATATATATATGTTTTTCTTATTTTGGGATCTAGTTTCTTTTAATAAGCAGACCAAAACACACTGAGGATTTAGTTTTTTTGTTTTTATGTTGCTTTTGTTTTTGTTGTTTTTCTATTCTTTTCTTTTCTGGACAAAATGACAAGACAAATTCACCCCAAAATAAGCAACAGGAAGTAGTACTCATTGCCAGGGATTTAATCAATGTGGATTTAAAATAGATTTCTGAACTAGAATTTAAAACCGAGATTATAAAGATACTAGCTGGGCTTGAAAAAAACATAGAAGATACTAGAGAGTCCATTACTGTAGAAATAAAAGAACTAATATCTAGTCAGACCAAAATTAAAAATGCTATTATCAAGATGAAGACCCATGTGGAGACCATAAAAACAAGGATGAACAAAGCAGAAAATCAGTGGTACAGAAGATAAAATCATGGAAAATAAGAAAGCTGAAAAGAAAAGGGAAAGAAAACAGATTACTAAGGTAGGTTTAGGACACTCATGGATTTCATAAATTGAAATATTATCTATATTATAGGAAGATGAGGAGTGGTAAAAAAAGGGGTAGAAGGTTTATTCGAACAAATTGTATTGGAAAACTTCCCTAATCTGGGAAGGAAACAGGCACTCAAGTCCAGGAGGCACAGAGAAGCCCCCTTAAAATCAACAAAAATAGGTCAACACTTCAACATATTATACCGAAGCTTGCAAATTACAATGAAAAAGATAAAATTCTGAAAGCAGTTTGGGGCAAGAGGTAGACACATAAGGCTGGCATCAGATCTGTCCATAGAGACCTGGCAGGCCAGAAAGGAGTGGTATGACATATTCAACGTGCTGAGTGGGAAAAATCTGCAGCCAAGAATACTCTATCCAGCAAGTCTATCATTCCATAATATAATAAGAGAGTAGGAGTTTCCCAGACAAACAAAAACTGAAGGAGCTCATGGAAACTGAACCAGCCCTGTGATAAATATTAAAGGGGAATCTTTGAGTGAGAAGGAAGGGCCAAAAGCAACAAAGACCAGAAAGCAACAGAGGCAAGCTACAGGAAAAGCAACTTTACAGGACTACAATGGCACTAAATTCTTATCTTTCAATAATTACTCTGAATGTAAGTGGACTAAATGCTCATAACAAAAGAAAAAGGTATCAGAATGGATTAAAAACAAAAACAACAACAACAACAAAACAAGACCATTGATATGCTACTTATAAGAAAGAGACTCATTTTAGACCCAAACACACCTCCAGATTGAAAGTGAGGGGATGGAAAAGCATTTATCATGCTAATGGACATCAAAAGAAAGCTGGAGTAGCCATCCTTTAGATGTTAAGCCAAAGACTGTAATAAGAGATGAAGAAGGACACCGTATCATAATAAAGGAGTCTATCCAACAAGATCTAACAACTATAAATATTTATGCACCCAACATGGGAGCACCCAAATATATAAAGCAATAACAACTTAAAGGAACTCGCTGATGATAATACAATAATAGTACGGGACTTTGACACCCCACTCAGAGCAATGGACAGATCATCTAAGCAGAAGATCCACAAGGAAACAGTGGCTACGAATGACACACTAGAGAAGATGGACTTCACAGATATATTCAGGGCATTTCATCCTACAGCAGCAGAATACACATTCTTTTTGAGTGCACATGGAACATTCTCCAGAATAGGTCACATACTGGGTCACATATCTGTTTTCAACTGGTACAAAAAGATTGAGATGGTACCATGCACATTTTCAGACCACAACATTATGAAACTTGAAGCCAACCACAAGAGGAAATTCGGAAGGACCAAAAATACATGGAGGTTAAAGAACATGCTACTAGGGGCATCTGGGTGGCTCAGTAGTTGAATGTCTGCTTTTGGCTCAGGTCGTGATCCTGAGGTCCTGGGATTGAGTCTCACATCAGGCCTATCGCAAGGAACCTGCTTCTCCTTCCGCCTATGTCTCTGCCTCTCTCTGTGTCTCTCATGAATAAATAAATAAAATCTTTAAAAAAGAACATGGTACTAACTAAAGAATGAATGGGTCAACGAGTAACTCAAATTAGAAATATAAAAATAATAATATGTTGAAACAAATGAAAATGAGAACACAATGGTCCAAAACCTTTGGGATACAGCAAAAGTGGTCCTGAGAGGGAAGTATATACCAATATAGGCCTACCTCAAGAAGGAAGAAGAATCTCAAAAAAACTAACCTTCACCTAAAGGCACTATAAAAAGAACAATAAACAAAGCATAGAGCCAGCAGAAAAGGGAAATAATAAAGATTAGAGCAGAAATAAATGATTTAGAAACTAAAAAAAAAAAAAAAAACAATAGAGGAGATAAATGAAACCAAGAACTGGTTCTTTGTGTTTTTCTTTTTCCTTTTTTTTTCTATTTTTTGTACATTTTTTATTGGAGTTTGATTTGCCAACATATAGCATATCACCCAGTGCTCATCCCATCAAGTGCCCCCCTCAGTGCCCATCACCCAGTCACCCCATTCCCCCTCACCCGCTTCCCCTTCCACTACCCTTGTTTGTTTCCTAGAGTTAGGAGTCTCTCATGTTCTATCACCCTCTCCGATTTTTCCCACTCATTTTCTCTCCTTTCCCCTAAAACCCCTTTCACTATTTTTTATTTCACTCATATGGGGAATATAAAGAACTGGTTCTTTGAAAAAAGTAATAAAATTGATAAACTCCTAGCCAGATATATCAAAAAGACCCAAATAAATAAAATCACAAATGAGAGGAGAAATAACACCACAGAAATATGAACAATTATAAGACAATATTATGAAAAACTATTTGCCAACAAATTGGACATGGAATAAATGAATAAATTCCTAGAAACATATAAGCTACCAAAACTAAAACAGGAATAGAAAATTTAAACAGATCAATAACCAGCAATCAAAAATCTCCTAACTACAAGAGTCCAGGTACAGGTGGCTTCACAGAAAATTCTACCAAATATTTAAGGAAAAGTTAGTACCAATTCTTCTCAAACTATTCCAAACAATTGCAATGGAGGGAAAATGTACAAATTCATCCTACGAGGTCAGTATTACCTTGATTCCAAAACAGACAAAACACCTCCTCTAAAAAAAAGAACTATAGGCCAATATCTCTGATGAAATTGGATGCAAAAATCTCAACAAAATACTAGAAAATTGAATCCAACAGTACATTAAAAGAGTCATTCACCATGATCAAGTGGGATTTATTCTAGGGCTGCAGTGGTAGTTCAATATTCACAAATCAACCTGATACACCACAATAAAAGAAAAGTAAAAACCATATGATCCTCTCAATAAATGCATAAAAAGCATTTGACAATGTACAACCTCCATTCATAATAAAAGCCCTCAACAAAGTAGGAATAGAGGAAACATACCTCAACATAATAAAGGCCATATACGAAAAAACCCACAGGTAATATCATCTTTAATAGGGAAAAGCAGAGCTTTTTCTATACAGTCAGGAACAAGACAGGGATATCTACTTTCACCACTTTTATTCAACACAGCAGTGGAAGGCCTAGCCATAGTAATCAGACAATAAAAACAAATAAAATTGGCAAGAAGTCAATCTATAACTATTTGCAGATGACATGATACTCTATATAGAAAACCCAAAAGAAAAAAAAAAGAAAAAAAGAAAACCCAAAGAGTCCACAAAAACCTTGCTAGAAGTATTATATGAATTCAGTTAAGTCACAGGATACAAAATAAACATAAATCAGTTGCATTTCTGTACACCAATAATGAAGCAGCAGAAAGAGGAATCAAGGAATCAGTCCCATTTTCAATTGGACCAAAAGATACCTAGAAATTAAATTATTAAAAGAGGTAAAAAAAAATCTATATTCTGAAAACTATAAAACCCTGATGAAAGAAATTGAAGATAACACAAAGAAATAGAAACACATTCCATGCTCATGGACTGGAAGAACACATATTGTTAAAATGTCTGTACTACCCAGGGCAATCTACACATTTCATTCAATCTCTATCAAAATACTTTTACAGAGCTAGAACAAACAATCCTAAAATTTGTATGGAACTACAAAAATACCCTAATAGACAAAGCAGTATTGAAAAAGAAAAGCAAAGCTGGAGACTTCACAACTCCAGACTTCAAGTTATATTAGAAAGCTGTAGTGATCAAGACAGCATGGTACTGGCACAGAAACATAGACACATAGACACATAGGTCAGTAGAAGTGAATAGAGATCCCAGAAATGGACTGCCAACTCCATGTTCAACTAGTCTTCAACAAAGCAGGAAAGAATATCTAATGTCAAAAAGACAGTCTCTTCAGTGAATGGGGTTGGGAAAACTGGACAGCAATATACAGAAGAATGAAACTGGACCACTTTCTTACACCATACACAAAAATAAATTCAAAATGGATGGAAGACCAAAACGTGAGATGACAAAGGAAACCATCAAAATCTTAGAGGAGAACATAGGCAGTAACCTCTTTGACATTGGCCACAGCAACTTCTTACTAGACATGGTGCCAGAAGCAAGGGAAACAAAATGAACTATTGGGACTTCATCAAGATAAAAAGCTTCTACACAGAGAAGGAAATAGTCAACAAAACTAAAAGGCAGCATATGGAATGGGAGGAGATACTCGCAAACAACATATCTGATAAAAGGGTTAATATCCAAAACCTATGAAGAACTCATCAAACTCAATGCCTAAAAAACAAGTAATCCTGTTAAGAAAAGAGCAGAAGACATGAATAGACACTTTTCCCAAATAAGACATCCACATAGCTAACAGCCACATGAAAAGATGCTCAACATCACTTATCATCAAGGAAATGATAAAAATCAAAACCAGGATGAGATACCCCCTCACACCTGTCAGAATGGCTAAAATTAACAAAGGAAACAATAGGTGTTGGTGATGATGTGGAGAAAGTCCCCTTAAGTATCTCTTACATTGTTGGTTAGAATGCAAACTGGTGTAGCCACTCTGAAAACTAGTATGGAAATTCCTCAGAAGTTAGAAATAGAACTACCCTACCACTCAGGAATTGCATGACTAGATATTTACCTAAAGGATACTAAAATACTAATTTGAAAGTTTACATGCACCTCAATGTTTGTAATTAATTAATATTAGCCAAACTATGGAGAGATCCCAAATGCCCATAGGCCGATGAATGAATAAAGATGTGGTGTGTGTATAGATATAGATTTAACATACACATACCTATACATACAGTTGAATATTATTCAGCCATCAGAAAGAATGAAAACTTGTTATTTTCAATAATGTGGATGCAGCTAGGGTGTATTATGCTAAGTGAAATAATTCAGTCACAGAAAGACAAATACCATATTATTTCATTCATATGTAGAATTTAAGAAACAAAAAAAAATGACATTGAGGGGAAAAAGAAAAAAGGAGCAGACCAGAAAACGCTCTCTTATAAAGAACAAACTGAGAGGTACCAGAGGGGAGGTGAGCAGGGGAATGGCTTAAATGTGTGATGGGTATTAAGGAGGGCACTTGTTTTGATGGGCACTAGGTGTTGTATGTAAGTGATGAATCACTAAATTCTACACCTGAAATTAATATTAAACTCAATGTTAACTGGAATTTAAAAATTTTGAGAAAGAAAGTGTGAAAATTAAAATGCATTGGAAAATATAAGACAGTGAAACAAAAAACCTATACATTTCAACACCAGAAAAATAATTTAAAAGATAAAGGATCTAGATAGACATTTGTACAAAGAAGACATGCACATGGCCAAGAGACACATGAAAAGATGCTCAACATCATGAATCAGCATGGAAATACAAATCAAAAGCACAATGAGATATCACCTCACACCTATTAGAATGGCTAGTATCAAAAAGACAAGAAATAACAAGGGTGGGTGAGGATGTGGAGAAAAAGAAACCCTCATGCTCTGTAGGTGAGAATTTAAGTTGGTGCAACTGCTGTGAGAAACAGTATGAAGATTTGTCGAAAAATTAAAAACAGAAATACCATATGACCCAGTAATTCCACTGCTGGTTATTTAACCAAATAAAAAGAAATTTCGAAAAGATAATATACATTCCCTTATTGCAACTTTACAGTAGCCAATATATAAAAGTAACCTATGTGTCTAACGATAGGTGAATGGATAAAGAAGCAGCTCTATATATACACAATGGAATATTTCTCGAGCATAAAAATAAGATCTTGGGCAGCCCTGGTGGTGCAGCGGTTTAGCGCAGCCTGCAGCCGGGGGTGTGATCCTGGAGACCCGGAATCGAGTCCCACGTCAGGCTCCCTGCATGGAGCCTGCTTCTCCCTCTGCCTGTGTCTCTGCTCCCCCCCCTCAATAAACAAATAAATCTTAAAAATAAGATCTTGATTACAACCCCATGGATGGACCTAGAGAGTACTATGCTAAGTGAAATAATTCTGAGAAAGACAAATACCAAATGAATTCAATTATATGCGGAATGTAAAAAAACGAAATGTAAATGAATGTAAAAAACAAAACTAACAGAAAACAGATTCACAAAGAACAAACTGGTAGTTGCTGGAGAAGGGGTGTGGGGGAGTGAGTAAAATAGGTGAAGATGATTCAGAGTACATACTTTGAGTTGCAAGATAAGTAAGTTACAGAGATGAAAAGTACAAAATAGGGAATATACACAATAAGATTATAATAGCATTGTATTGCAACAGATGATACTATACTTATGGTGAGCAATGAGTATAGAATTGTTGAATCACTGTTGCATAACTGAAACCAATATATGAAGGTTGGGGTGCCTGATATGGGATATGATACCCTTGCTCCTCAGAGAAAAGCTCTGATTTGTGAGATTCCTCCTGAGTGTGTGCACTGGGCTGGGGGTATGGTTTATGATAAGACCATTTCTCTGCCTCTCCTACCTGTGTCTTGAATGACCCTTTTATCATTTGTTATGCAGTAGCTGTTCAGGGAGTTTTCAGGTCTTTTTCAAAGGGAATTTTCCATATGTCGGTATAGATTCAGTGTGTCCAATGGAAATAAATTCAGGATCTTCCTGTGATCCCATTTTGCTGGTTTTTTTTTTTTTCATCTAAATGAGATGATGGATGCTAACTAACTAAACTAACTGTGGTAATTGTTTTACAATGTATTGAAATCAGATCACCTTGCTGTACACATTAAATTTATTTTTATTTTTTTGTATATTTTTTATTGGAGTTCAATTTGCCAACATATAGCATAACACCCAGTGCTCATCCCATCAAGTGCCCCCCTCAGTGCCCATCACCCAGTCACCTCAACCCCCCACTCACCTCCCTTTCCACTACCCCTTGTTTGTTTCCCAGAGTTAGGAGTCACTCATGCTCTGTCACCCTCACTGATATTTCCCACTCATTTTCTCTCCTTTCCCCTTTATTCCCTTTCACTATTTTTACATTAAATTTATACAGTAATGTATTTCAATTATTTCTCAATAAAACTGGAAAAAACTTTACAGTAAAATTAAAAATTTTGACTTCAGGTTCTTTGACCTCTTCCAAAGTGATTTTTCAAACGTTTCTTTGAGAAGATATTAAAATTCCTTTGCATTCAAGTGTTATTTAAAAGCAGTCTAAAATACACTCAGAAAAAGATTTCTAATTTCTTAGAATTAATATTTATCTTATAATGCTAAAGTGTGTGATAATGGTTCTACAAACTTGTCTGCTACCTGCTTCATTTCATTGTATATTCATCCCTGTCCACACAAATAACGAAAGCAGTTAGAAACTGATGGGAGAATCTGAACTTAAAATCTCAGTAGCAGTAAAGGAACAAGAGAAAAAAATTAATCTTTTAAATCAACTATAAACTGAAAGACCTCTACCTTTGAATTTCTAAAAGAAACATGTAAATAATGAACATTTATTCAGTTGTTAATTAATCAGTGTAAAGTAAATACACAGATTTTGGGTTGCAAAAGCTATTAGTGCTAGGATAATTCAGGTATTAAATTGCTAGAATATAAAGTTAGTGGTCAGAAAAATTCTGAGACAACAAAATGGGAACAGTGAAATGGAGAAAAGTTTCTAAAAGCCCCTCATTTTTATCAAGATGAAAAGCATGAAGCAATGAGTGTCATTTTTACAGAGTTTACTGAAAATGTTCACATTTTTGCCAGGTCCTAAATTGTGATATTTGCTATTCTCACTTTCTGGATAAAATAATACAGCACATAGAAATTGAGTATGACATATGGACAAAACGAGATCATTCATCTCACACAGTAATTATCCCTAAAGCAAGAGCTCCACTAGGGTATTCCCTTTGCAGCAGAAGGGTCATTTTATCTTAAGGTCATGCCTACCTAAATTTTCCCATTCCCTGATGTTAACATCAATAACCCATGCTGGGATTAATACACCGTACCTTCCTAAAATAACCTTCTATTACAAGGTTGGATAGTTCTCAAAACTGCCTTCAATATCAATCTTATGTAATGATGAAAACACAAGGTTAGAAAGTTTAGATTTAATATGAATCTCTGAGATTCTTCTTCATAATATCATGGGATGATAATGATTCAAAATAATGGGAGAATCTATGGCTTGCTATTGATTTCTTCAAACTACAGATAAAATACAAAACTCACAAATTAGGCAAACTCTTCATGGACAAATAGCTTAGCACTCAGCTTAATTACTGTACTGGTGGTGTAAGAAATACTGTATCTTGTCCCAGATACAGTATTGCTTCCAAGTTTTGTTTGACAATGTTGTAAAAAGGGTTTACACTTCATCTTATCTGTATAGATTTTTATCCCTATTTGGAGAGAGATACTACCAGTTATTCCTCATATATACAAGTATATGTTATATAAAACGTGGTAGGATAGCAATATAGTATAAAGAGAATCACATTTGAGGAAACACATTTGGGTTCAAATCCTGGTAAGCCTTTAGAAAAGGTAATTATTCAAGTAATTATAACCTATTTGTAAACTGTTATAAAGATAAGTCTGTCACAGTATTGATGTGAGGACACTGAGATTACCTACGTAAATCACCAAGGAGGTAATTGGTGTTCAAATACCTTGTTCTTTTTCAGTCTCATCAGTAACACCTTGTGGATTGTTTGAAAGAGTAACTGTGTGTATGGTTATTTAAAAGCCACAACAATTTAGAATTTAAGACTATTTTTTGAAATGCAAGGACAGTCTAAAAACTGAAGTGAAATGTGTTTAGGGCTCTTTCATATAATGTCAGTTCAAGTAAGAGAAAAAGAGCATCATCTTCAAATGATGTTTATATAGAAAAATATTTATTATATGCTATCTGATTATGAAAAAAGCAGGAATATATAAACACACTGCTTTATGCATCATAATCTATATAATACACATATGACATTCCATATAATATATATTACTCTATACTATATGCTAAATATATATAATATTCAAGAATATATATTACTAACTGTAATATATAATTTGTTTACATAATTTGTATTATCACAAGTTAATGTCATATGCTGTGCCTTATATTACACATTTATATTACATGTTTATATATATATATATATACATATAAGTCTTTATGTAAAATAACCACTTATTGCAGTTATTGCTCTTATTTTCCTGAAGAAGGAATTTTTTTTAAGATTTATTTATTTATTCATTCAGAGAGAGCGAGAGAGAGGCAGAGACACAGGCAGAGGGAGAAGCAGGCTCCATGCAGGAAGCCCGATGTGGGACTCGATTCCGGGGTCTCCAGGATCACAACCCGGGCTGCAGGCGGCGCTAAACCGCTGTGCCACCAGGGCTACCCAAGAAGGATCTTTTACTGAGAAAGCATATTAATAGATTTTCAAAGATTTTTGTTATGTTAGTAGCTGCCATGTGTTAGGAAAAATAGGTTGAAGATTTCTTAGAGTTAAGAGACTATCAGAATAGAATTGTAAAAATTAAAATATAGCTCAGTGATATATACTAATAGAAAAATGTTTTTATCATTTGAAAACAATAGTTGTACTTTATATGGTCCTACTTTATAGCTCTCATTCATTAAAATTTTTGCCTCTGATTCCAAATTTTGTATATGATTTTAAACAGGAGTGATAGAATCTGCCTGTTGACCACAAAAATTCTCCCTAGTTGTTTTGAAGATTTCTCCCATTTGTGTTTCAGAAGTAATAATTCTGTGAGCATCCTGTTTGAATCATTTTAATATTACCAAGTACTCTCTGTGATTACAGAACATCTAGATAAATTTAGTTTTATGAACACAGACTTTGTGTTCCTAAAACAGTATGTAGTGATAAAGTACTCATATTTTTGCTTTATTCTTCATTTACTGTGCCATTAAATCACACTGTTTGATATTGTGTACAAATTTTATTTTATTATAACTTTCAAATACTATAAAAAAAACTTTCTCTTGCTTCTTTAACATTGTACTTGGGGGCTTTCAGAATGGCTCTCTAGAACGGGTCAAATATTAGCTTTCCATACAAAAAGAAGACACTAATATACATCAAGAATAATAAATATAATAAAAACAAATGAAAAGCCAAATAGTTTTTCCAAACTGCTGTAATTATCAGCTCATAAAATTTCTCCCATGTATCTCTGTAAACACAAGGTACAAAGGAGAAAGCCAAATGTGGTGGTAGAAGCACAGGCTGAAGAGTCAAATAGACAAATGTTACAGTCTCGTTCTGGCACTTAGGAGATATGTGACTCTGAGCAAATTACATTACCTCTCTCAGCCTCAGGGTATATCAGTTTGTTTCTATGGTCTTCTGTTTTTCTGCAAAAGTGAGATAGAACCCACCTGAAATATTTTGATATATATTAATGTATTTAATATATATTTATTTATGTCCAAAATATGTAGCATAGATCCAGGCCTATACTCTCAACTCCTAATTACTATATCCTCATCTTACTTTGCAATAGCCTTCCATCAGGTCTACTTGCCTTTAGTCCTGAATAATCTATTTTTTGCTAAGACTCCTTACTGTATGGGGGATTCTTAATAAACTTGTACCAACCAGCCACAGCCTTTCTAACTTTATCTTTAAATATCTTTCCTCTCACAATAAACTTTACAATGAAGTACACCGGCCTCCTCACTTTTCTTTCATTCAAGTAGGCACTCATGCCCCATGCAATTCAGATAGAAATATTTAGAAATTCCCCAGAAGGAACTTAATGAAAATAAACTCTATGTACTTGTACTATGCTGGACAATGAGAAATGATGAAGATATACCAGAAACAAATCCTGTTTTCAGGGACAGGCAACTTTCTGGTTATTGAAGATAGATTTTTTTAAACTTAATTTTAACTTGGATTATCTAGGAGTAAAAACCATGGATAGTTGAATATTTTCCAAATGTTGATATTATTCTAATTATCCAGGCCTCAGTCTTATTCGCCTTAGTAATATTAAAACAAGAATGAAGGGTTAAACTTGATTGTCCCTTTACTCTTTAAGCTAAAAAGCACACAGAGTTTTAATATTTAATTCACAGCCACAATGCGTGTAAAGCAGTAGCAATGACAAGCTTTCAGTGCATGGTATAGTAAACATAAGCATGAAGCTGTATGGGTTCATAAAGACACTGGTAAGTGAGATTAAGTTTGCTCTTTATTAAGTAATTTGCTCTATGTAGTCTAAAACAACAGAAACAGAAAGAGAAAAATTAAAAATTCACAGTTAATGTTCCCAGCCCTGAGATACACATACAATGAGAACACTACAAAGAGAGATATTGTTTGAAATCATGTACTGTTTTTAAATGTATCTCCAAAAATTCCCATGTGTGTGACAACATTTGTGTGCCATCCACAGCAGAGAAAAGGAAGGCAGAGTGCAGAAGAAGCTTATATGTGTGTATTTTGCATGTGGACAATAAATTGAAAGGCCAGACTCATCCATTAGAATATAGATAAATTACACATAAAGGTTGGAAACTGAATTCTTAACTCTTGCCAGAAATATTGTAAAATGTATCCAGATTGCTCTAAATCAGTTAGAAGATTTGTTGGAAATACTATATCGTCTTTCCATATGCTGAAGGTTAGCAGCTTAACAGAAAAAAAAAAAAAAAAAAGACACAGCATAGAAATTTGGGTTAAAAGTGGCTATTCGGCTGGGGTATGTTTTCTGCCTATTTTCTTGTCTTCCAGTGCTCTGAAATCAGTTGAAAGACTGATGTGCCTTCTCTGCTAATGGAATTCTTTTCTATTCTTTATTTGCTCCTGGACCATGTAAAACCATTTTATAGTTCCTTGGACATTCCCAAGTGCAGCTTTAGCTTTTACCACCTGTGGTCTCTAAAATCCTCTTAACTAGACAGGTAGCCTAAAGTGTACAAGAGAATCAGGCCTCTGTTGCAAGGAAGTTTTCAGTCTCCGAAGACTGCCAAGGTAAACCTGACAAAAGGATTAGAAGTCAGAAGAGTAATAGAGAGCTAACCTAGACTAACTACCCAACAAAACCAGCAGCTCTATTTACAGATTTCAGGAAGATGATGAACCCACCAGTTATGGCACTTTTACAGAGAGGACAAGTTCAGTTCTTCATTTCATTGTTACATATCTTCAGTTACTAGAAGAGGCTAGCTTATGCTGAGCAGTAATTATCCTTCCAGTAACTTCTACTATTTGGTAGTGTCTTGTACATCAAAGGATTATTTTCTTCCTCTATATTATATTCTCAAGTACATATATTTATACAAACAATAGCATGTGCACTAACATCCCAAATGTGGTGTCAAGGAGTAATTTGGAGTCATATTTTCACTTTAAAGGAAATATTTTTACATCAGATAGAAATTCAGCCTCTTAAAGAGAGTATTCTGAACATAATTTATATTTTGCTCAATGGTTGTGGGTCATCACCATTATTAAAAGAAATTATTGTATTGTGTTTCATATGTTGATGCCTTCAGAGTTTATGCAAGTTGGTAGAAAAGTGTGTCTCTGTACTGCATGGTCTTAGGATCTTTACCTTTGGGGCTTTGTGTATTTTTTCTGTAGGTTTTCTCTTTTGTTTCCTAGTATCAGATTGTGTGATCTCAATCCTGCCACTGTGCTTCCCTGTACTTCTAATCTTATGTGACTTCGGAAATTAGACAGCCACACTCATTGCAAAGGCATCTAAAAGTGCCTGAGTGAGACTTTCTTATAAATAAAATATATAAACTTAAATGCATGCTCCAATGGACAGAATCTCATCCCTTCTCCATGGTATCCAAGCCTTTGTGTATTCGCGTCTTCTTGAGTGTGAGTACAACCTCTGACTTGCTTTGAAACAATAGAATATAGAAAGTAGAGAGGATGCCACTCCTTTGATTAGGTTACATTAATGGCACTGTAAAGGGATTTCATAGATACAATTAAGGATGATAAACTGATTTTGAGGTATCAAAAAGATTATCCTGGATGGGCCTGACTTAATCAGGTGAAATCCCTTATAAGAGGAACTAGACCCTCCCTAAAGTTAGAGACTTTTCAGTTCTGGCTTTGAACATGCACACTGTCATGCTATGAGGGGGCCTGTGGTGAGAACCATGTGGCAAGAAACTGCAGGTAGCCTCTAGGATGGGAAGGAAGCTGACAGCCATCAAAACTGCTGAGGCTGTCAATCTTACAGCTGTGAAAAAAAAAATGAATTTTTCCAACAACTTGAAGATGCTTAGGACCTTCCCTCAATCAATCTAGTGATAATCCTGGGATGCCTGGGTGGCTCAGCAGTTGGGTGGCTGCCTTCAGCTCAGGTTGTGATCCCGGGATCTGGGATCGAGTCCTGCATCGGGCTCCTGCGAAAAGCCTGCTTCTCCCTCTGCCTATGTCTCTGCCTCTCTCTCTCTCTCCCTCTCTCTCTCTCTGTGCCTCTCATGAATAAATAAATCCTAAAAAAAAAAAAAAAAAACCTTGTGATAATCCAAAGTCTGACCAACACCTTGAGTGCAGCCTGGTGAGACTCTGAGCAGAGGACACAGCTAAACTTTACCCTGAGTCCTGCCCCACCAGAACTGTAAGATAATAAATGGGTATTGTTTTCAATTGCTGCATTTGTGGTAATGCATTCAGCATAGGTAACTAATACATATGTGCTACATGCCATTCACTTTGTGTGTACAGAGAAACTTTGGGCTCTTTCTTGTCTTTTCCTGGTTTCCAGTTGGTTAACCTCATCTTCACTCATTAAAGTATTAACCAAAATATTGAATACACACATGCATGTTGTACATTTGAATATATGCATATTAAGTACCCTTTCCAACTAGTATATATGCCATAAAAACATAAGATTATTCTGAATGTGCCTTAATTGCTTAAGGGAATGTATATTGATGGAGTGAAAGCAAAGAGGCTCTTTCAGCATAGGTGTAGGGCACCTTACACAAAGGTACTAAATAAGATGATATAACATAAATACTGAAAGAGCTGAATACTATTCAAAATATTCTAAATAGGGAAGCCCCGGTAGCACAGTGGTTTGGCGCCGCCTTCAGCCCAGGGTGTGATCCTGGAGACCCAGGATTCGGTCCTGCATCAGGCTCCCTGCAAGGAGCCTGCTTCTCCCTCTGCCTGTGTCTCTGCCCCTCTCTCTCTCTCTCTCTCTGGTCTCTCATGAATAAATGAATAAAATCTTTTTTAAAAAAAACCCAAAATATTCTAAATAATAATATTTAGAATTTAGGATATTGTGTCACAAATTTAACTGTCTACCAGGCCTGACATTTCACTTAAATGAGTGAATCTGGCCACAGAATAAAGAATAAGGAGTGGTGGAGACTGTGGTGAAAATGTCACTGCCCAAAGAGGCAGCTGTTATTCTGCCCTTACCAGATAATTTTCATGTGAGTATGTGAACACAATTTTTCCAGATATGCTATTTTTCAAAAAGAAGGTAAAAATGTAGATGCTCACGTGGTATCTCCATCAAAATGAAAATTTTAAAAAATAAGCAACTGTACTGGCCAAATAAGACAGTAATATAGGCCATATCTGGCTATAAATTTGTGTCTTGAATTAAAACTAATGACTTATATGTAAGAGTCTTCAAGCATATATATTTAGTTTTCTTAATCAGCATTAATGAACAGGTCAGTGAACTAGAGAAAGTCTACACAGGCTTTTACTAATATCCTAATGAAAGATACAGTATTCTTTACCTTTTGTTATTCTCATTTGTGTTTTATTTCCATTGCAACGCATGAGTAAACAAAGTCTGTATCTGACAAAAGTTTGTCCATTCTCAACTTAGTATTTTTGTGACTTTGTAAATGAGGGGAACTGAGAGGGAATTAGGAGCAAGGAAAAGAAAGATAAGGTACCTTAATATTCCTCATTCAGCCCCAGAAGGTCATGGTCCACACCTGACTCCTTTTCCAATAGATTTTTACACTAAATAGAACTCCAAATTAATGGATTTCAGACAGCAGTTTATAAAGGAGGATAACCCATGTTTCTTGAAGTCATATTTTCCCAGGGCCTAAATGGTATCAGAGTAACAGTAACTACTCCTATTTCTATAACCCTTACCACAAACTGATATGATAGCCATCCAGTCTACTACAAATTCCACCATCTTGCCCTACTCCAAGTTATATATGGGAACTCCATATAACTGTCCTTTGAGACATCATGCAAATGCCCTTTCAGCAACCAAAGAGTATCTTCCAAGTCCTTCCTCTCTTGTTTCAGTAGCATTTCACCCTAGGCCCAAGAACCCTACTTTGTTATTTGAACACACATAAGCATAGTTACTACAGGTAGTGCTGGTGCTGATAGAAATCAACACGATCTAGAATTGGCACTGTGTCAATTACACAATTACCTTGAGGCCCTCCCTGACAGTGTTCCCTGAGGTGTGCTTAGCATTATGCAAGCACCTCATGCAAACCTCAGTTAGTGCTTACCATTTCTCTTGCCATAGACCCCAGCTTCTGATCCATGAATTTTGAGTAAAGCCTCCTCCACATCATTAGCATAACCTGTGATCTTCTTAGAAATTCAGAATTTCCAGCCAAATTCTGAATATACAGGCTGAGAACCCAAATTTTAGCAGGTGATGTGTATGTATCTTAAAGTCTTGGCTAAAGGACCAATACCTGAGACAGATATACTAGCCATCTTCTAAATCTGTCATAAATATGTAAACTCCACCTGCAACCTATATTCCCTGTACCCCTTTTGATCACCCTTCTATCTTTTAGAATTTACCAAAAAACCCTATTGAAACAAAACTTATTTCTTTTTTCACTATACAAGGTTATACTGGAAGATTTTTTTTTTTTACTAGAAACTGCCCTTTGTATCTAATATAAAATTGGACACATTACCTCCCATTATAATTACAAAACCACTTTTTATCACTTTTTAAATCCCCATTAAGATTTAAACACGCGTACCTTTTAATCCAACAGTTACACTTCAAGGAATTTATCCTGAAGATATACTCACACAGGTGCAAAAGGATATATGTTCTAGGATGATCACTGTTAACACACCAATTATAATACTGATATCTAAATATATAAATGCCCAGCCATCAGGAACTGGGTAAAATAATTACATGTCCATATAATCTGTGCCTTTATAAAGTATAAAGAAAATCTGCATATAGCTGATCAGAAAGGTGTCTAATAAGTAATAAGGATGCCAACCAAGTCATGAAATTTTATTTTGCATGCTGTCATTTGAATATTACAAATCCATATATCTACATATACCTATATGCTTGTTTGTGTGAGTATGTATATAGAACCTATATAGTTGTCATTGTATGTTGGCTTACCTGACCTCATTTTCAACTCTCTTCTGTCCTACCTGCCTTTTCTGCAGGGGCTGTAAAAGATAAAACCAATTTCTCAGATTTCTTTGCAGTTGAGGTTAAGCATGTCAAACTATTATGGATAATGATCTATAATAAGAAGTCACCCATTGGTGCCTCTTCCTCTTTTTTTACTCTGCTTAGAATACCACAAAGGCTGGAGGTGCAGCAGTCATTTAGTGACCATAAGACAGCAAGTGTCAGGACCAGAACCAATACCATAGAGAAGAAAAATATGAGTCTTTTGTGGCAACTTAAGACAACAATACTGGCACTGGTTTTTTTTGTTTTTGTTTTTGTTTTTTGTGTTTTGTTTTTTGTTTTTGTTGTTGTTGTTGTTGTTTTTGCTATGAAAAATAATTAAATCCCTGGATATTTAAGTCACTATATAGGGGTTTTATGGTGATGGTGATAGTGGTGGTAATTAGGCATCACTAACAAAGTGTTAATTCTGGAAAGTGGGCAGAGGCGTTATTTTTACTTTTCAAAAATTTTGCTCTTGTGATGTTTGAATTCTATAGTCAAGTAAGTGACCCACAAACAAACATAAACTCATTTTAAAATGCAAATAAAATCACTGAGTTTTGGGGTGCCTGGGAGATTCAGTAGGTTGAACATCTGCCTTTGAGTCAGGTAATGATCCCTATATCAGGCTCCCTGCTGAACAGGGAGCCTTCTCCTCCTTGTTTGTCCTCTCTCTCGCTATCTCTTTCACTGTCTCTCAAATATATAAATAAAATCTTTTTTAAAAATCACTGAGTTTTATGCATAGATGTTTCAAACACTGGCTTAAAAGAGAACTATTTTTTTCACAAGATTGTTTCTGATATTTATATTGGATGGATAATAACAATTTAATATGTCATCCCATAACAGAATGGTTGCTTAAAAGGACAAATATAATTACATTAGTGATCATACAACTTATTTGACAAATCGTTACTCTTCTCAGGCAGAGGAGGTAATTTCTCCTCTCTTGTTTTAAAGGAAATTAGTTAACTATCTCTGTTTATGGAAAAATAATAGTGATAGGGCTGACTAATAATGCCCTTCATGTTTTCTTTCTTCTTGCTTTTTGATGTTTAGAGAAAAAAGAAGACAGAACTCAGAAGAAATGAGAAATATTTAGGGGATTGTTCTTTATGAAGCAGTTTTTTAAAGCAGTGGTCACAGGATGTGTTCTTGTGTAGGAAAGGACTAATTCAGTAGATGTGGATTGCTCAAACTCTGCACAATTTCAAAAAAGGCCTGTTTTTAGGACTGGCCCATGGCTGGCTCCTGAGAGCTGAACTCTGAGCTCTAGAATGTTCTTTTTGTACTATTTTGACCTAGTAGTTTATGCAAATAATGTGATTTATGGAAACACTTTTTTTTGCTCTGGCAATGTGGTCTAAATAGCTAAGGTCAGTTATGCAGATACTGCACACCTACTTGGCTGACCCCTGATAAAAACCCTAGACATCAAGGCTTTGATGACCTTATCTGATTGGCAACACTTTGCATATGTTGTCACACATTGTTGTTGGGAGAATTAAGAATATTCCATGCCAGGGGACACCTGTGTGGCTCAGTGGTTGAGCATCTGCCTTCAGCTCAGGTTGTGATCCCAGAGTCCTGGGATGGAGTCCTACATGGGCTTCCTGTGGGGAGCCTATGTCTATGCCTCTCTGTGTGTGTGTCTCATGAATAAATAAATCTTAAAAAAGAAAAAGAATATCCCATGCCAGGGAGCAAAGTAGGGAGGGATTTGGAAGCCTGCTCCAGTTTTCTGCTGGACTTCACCTCTTGAGTCTTTTCCCTTTGCTGATTATCATCTATATTACTTTTGCTCTAATAAATCATAACAGTGAATATAACAGCTTCTGAATCCTGTCAGTCCTTCTAGTGAATCATTGAGCATCAGAGTAGTCTTGGAAACCCCTGACACAATTCCCTAAATAGCCAGAGCTTTAAATAATTACAAAGTTGCTTGATGCTAAATCATTATGAAGTCATAAATTACCCCTCAAAATATTTTATTCTAGAAATTGGATGAAAATATAAAGGCATATTTTATAAAAACATATAAATGTGTGATAGAAACAGGACTCAACAACTAATGATCACTGAGAATTTTATCAATTATGTTTTCTAAAACTTTGGTTTAATTCTTTTAATAAAACATTTAATTTGGCATTAAAGAAAATAATTGCGTGGAAAATACATTACTCCTTTAGTGATGTCAAGAAGTAAAAGAGAGTCTCTAGCCAAGGTAGTTAAGACAATGAAATTTTTCAGACATACAGATAAGCCAACAGGTACATTAAAAGATGTTCAGCACCACTAATCGTCAGGTAAATGCAAATCAAAACCACAGTGAGCTATCACCTCATAACCTGTCAGAAAGGCTATTATCAAAAAGACAAGAAATATCAAGAGTTGCCAAGGATGTGGAGAAAAGGAAATCCTTGTACACTATTAGTTGGAATGTAAATTGATATAGCCACTATAGAAAACAGAAAGAACGCCCCTTAAAGGGTTAAAAACAACTATCACATGATCCAGCATTTATCCAACAAAAAATGAAAACACTAACTCAAGAGATATCTGTACCCCCAATTTCATTGCAGCATTATTTACAATAGCCAGGATATAGAAGCTACCTAAGGGTTCGTCAGTGGATGAATGGATAAAGAAAATGTGGCATTATAAACACAATGGAATATCATTTAGCCATAGAAAATAATGAAATTTTGCCATTTGTGACAACATGGGCAGACCTTGAGGACATTAGGCTAAGTGAAATAAGTCAAAGAAAGACAAATAGCATGTGATCTCACATGTGGAATCCAAAAGAAGAAACAAGCTCACAGCTACAAAGAACAGATTAGTAGTTGCCAGAGGGGGGTAGTTGGAGGGGAGTGAAATGAGTGAAGGGAGTCAAAAGGTACAAACTTCCAGTTATAAAATAAATAAGCCATGGGAATGTAATGTACAGCATGTGGACAGTAGTTAACACTGCACTGCATATTTGAAAGTTACTAAGAACACAGATCTAAAAGTCCTCAACAGAAAAAAATATATGTATGGTGATGGATATTAACTAGACTTACCATGATGATCATTTCATAATATCATGACACTGTATAATTGAAACAAATATAATGTTTTTACTCAATAAAAAAAAGACAATGGGACAAATGTAGGAAACATTTTGAAGAGGTAAAACTTTGTGCTTGAATCAAGAATAGCTTAATAGGTAGTCTGAAAATATTAAAAGGTTTAAATCTTTTAATTTTCTAATTTTTTATGATGCTGACAATCACTCTGCTTTCTATTCATGAACTGACACATTTTTAATATATATTTAGTAAGAAAAATCTGCATAAACATAATCTTAAAATATGGAGAGTGTGAATATTAAGAATATCTTCCCCTTAAACTTAATAAAATTGTTTACTTGTTATTTTGTTTGTGATTTATTTCTATTTCTATTTGGCCTTGTTCCAAATTCTATTTTTCTCTGAATGTGGGGAAACTGAGACATATGATCCTTTAATGAGAAACATTAAAATACCTGGAGAGAACATTACAATATTGGTTATAAACTATAGAAGTAAATAATTTTCCAGCATGTTCTCAAAGGCTGACATAAAACTGGCAGAAGCCTAGAAAGAATTATCTCAAGAATCAAAATGTAAAGAGTCAAAGTATATGTGGATATTCCTCAGTTCATTTAGTCGACTGTTATTTCTTCTGTTCCAACTGTGGGCCCAACCTTTCTCTAGAATGAGATACCATTAAAAGGTTTTTTTCATCATGGAATTTACATTATTTAGGGTTAAACAGGCAATGAATAACTCCACAAGTAGAACATTCTATGCGTGAGATGTTACAAAATGCTATCTAGAAAAATAAAGCAAGAAAGAGACTTATGGACATGGTGATATGTTTTGCAAATTTAAATAACATCAAAATAGACTTGCTATGTATATAGATCTTAAAAGTCCTCGTCATAAGAAAAAAAAATCCATATGTATGGTGACAGATGTTAACTAGACTTACTTTGATGATTTCACATATATGCAAATACTGAATCATTACATTGTACAACTGAAGCAGTTGTATGCTATACTTATATGTCAGTTATTCCTCAATAAAGACAATGAGACAAGTGTATATAAATACATATAAATACATGGACACATGCTTGAAAAGGTTATCAAAAAATACAATGTCAGTTTAAAAAACATTTGAGGGATGGCTGGGTGGCTCAGCGGTTGAGTATCTGCCTTTGGCTTGGGGTGTGATCCCGGAGTCCCTGGATGGAGTCCCACATCAGGCTCCCTGGGAGGAGCCTGCTTCTCCTTCTGCCTAGTCTCTACCTCTCTTTGTGTGTCTCTCACAAATAAATAAAATCTTTAAAAATAATATAAAACACACTTAAAATGACAACATACAGTAAGTACCTATCATGAGTCAGATCAAGTTTGGTATATGATTCACCAGTCAAATCATATTAGAATATGAGAATAAAGTTAAAGACACATTTGTTGGAATGGAGATAGAGAAGTACTGTTTGTTAGATAAGTCCACTGTTTATGTGGAAACAGCATAAAAACATCTCTTGTAAATCAAAGCAATGTCAACACACATCCTTAAATAACAACTACATTGCAACTGAATAATTTGAAAAACAAAGTCATTTGATTCAAATCAAATTCCTAAATGGACCTACCTAAATTGTTATTAAATTGAAAAACAAGAAGTACATGTCTGTTAGACTGCCTTCTCAATTGGTGTGGAATGCTCCGTCTTCCATCTCCCCCGTATCTCTCTTATTTTTTTTAAGATTTTTAAATTTATTCATGAGAGGCATAGAGAGAGAGAGAGAGAGAGAGAGAGAGGAACTCAGGGAGAAGGAGAAGCAGGCTCCCTGTGGGGAGCCCAATGCGGGACTTGATCCCAGATCCCTGGGATCACAACCTGAGCCAAAGGCGGATGTTCAACCACTGAACCACCCAGGTACCCCATCTCCCAGTATCTCTACCCTTGTATAACTCCTTCCTTTTGTGTGTGGGCTGAACAAAGTGATTCCCTTTTAACAAATAGGATAGCAAAGGAGATGGCATGTCACTTCTGAGATTAGGTCACAAGACTGACTTATGTCTTAGGGGCACTCTCTTAGTCTCACTAGTTCACTTTGATAAAGCAGGCTACAATGTTATGAATTACCCTATGCAAAGGCTTATGTGGCAAGGAACTGAGGGCAACTTCCATTCAAACTTCAGAAAGAAATCAAGGCCCTCAGCTCAACAGCTTTCAAGGCATTCAGTTCTGCCAACAACACTGAGTCAGGCTAGAAGTGGATAATTAATGCTCTAGTTTTACCCTGGGATGACTAAGGCCCCAGGTGACAACTTGATCACAGCCCTGAGAGCCTGAGCTGGAGAATTCAACTAAACCATGCTCGGATTCCTGATACATAGAAAAAAGATGTTATTCTTAGGTCACTATGTTTTGGGGGATCATTTGTAGGCAGCAATAAATTAGACATCACTATTCTCTAAGATTTCTAAGGCAATATCTATTTTCTTACACCTGGAAATTTAATATAGTATTTTTGTTATCTATTAAAGTGATTCAAAACATCACTTGTTAAAAGCCAGTTAAACCTAGTTTAGATTTTGTTTATGTGAATCAGTAAATTAGAGCCTGTAGCTCCCACTAAATGATCCAATCAAGACTGGAATATTAACAGCTACAAAGTTTAAAATATTTAATTTTTAAAAGATTTTTGTTATCATTTTTTATTAAATACTTACTACAAATTCAGTAATGAAGGGGAGATAGCATAGGAAGAGAGATGAATTGGTATAAGAATGTCACTAAAATAATAGTACCTAATAATTTTATAAAGTCTAAAATAATAGTACCTAATTTATAATTATAAATTAACACATCCTATAATTATAATTCTGTAACAAATAATATGTTCCTTAAAATCTACAGGAAAATTGTTATCTTGAGGTGAATGCACTGAAATAATATTGTGGTGATGAAAGCAAACAGGAATGACAGAGTTGTGTATATAGAGTAGTGTGTATATATGCTTGTAGACTGTGAAAATAGAGGAAGTGGAAAGATTTTTCCTGACAGAGACCACAAAAGTGACAACAAAAGCTATAGTAGTGCTGGCTACTTTAATATTCACAGAGTGCCTGCTATTTTATATTTTTGAAAGGTAAGATAGTTTTTTTGCATTCTTATTTCCAATATGCTTAACCTGCCTTGCTGCCTATGCCTGTTACCAAGGAAACAAATTGGGCCTTTGCACAAAATACATAAAATCTCTCATATAAGGTAAACATGGGATTTTTCCATTCATACTATGATTTATCCATCCTCTGTATTCATTTATGTCTTCTCCTTCTGACCTGTGATATTTTCCAAATAATAGAAGATCCTACTGCTACTTTCATTTAAGTACTAGCTTCTTGTCATCCTTTCTCCCTCATGCCCTAGGTTGGAACAATCATTAGTAATGGACTTCATTTTCCCCAACTCACCACTGCAGTATTATTCACAAATGCCAAGCCAAGATATGGAAACAACCTGTGTACATCAATGAATGAATGAATAAAGAAATCGTGAGATATATACACATATACACACAAAAAATGAAATGTTTTTCAACCTCAAAAAAAGAGAGAGATCATGCAATTTGCAACAGTGTTAATGGATCTGAAGGACCTTATGCTAAGTGAAATAAACCAGATGCAGAAAGAGGAAAAAAGAAGCCACATTATATCACTTATAGATGGAATCTAAAAAGAATCAAATACAGGGAAGTGGAGAGTAGAATGGTAGTTACCAGGGTTGGGAAGTGGGGGAAATAGACGTAGGTCAAAGGATACAAAGTTGTTATATAAGATGACTAAGTTGAGATTTAATGTACAGTATGATGACAATAGTTAATATTGTATTGAACACTACAACTTTTCTGAGAATAAATTTCACGTGTTCTCATCACAAAAAATGGTAATTGAGATGTTAATTAGCTTGATTCTAATAACCATTTCACTATGTATACCAAATTATATTGTATACCTTAAAATATAATTTTTATTTAAAAATAAATCTTAAAAATTATTTCCAAAAAAACCCGATCTATATTAAACATACTTTTATTTTTTCGAGAGTCCTCAATTTTCTAGAATAAGTGTATCTGCCAAGCTTCTGTGTAGAATGCATGAAAATTTATAACATCAACTGTATTAATTTTCTATGGCTGCCATAATAAATTACCACAAACTTGGTGGCTTAAAACAACCTAAATTTATTCTTTCACAGTTCTAGAGTCTAGAAGTCTGAAATCACTATCCCTAGAAAGAAATCAAGGTGTTGGGGTCACACTCTCTGGAGGCTCTAGAGAATCTGTTATTGCCTCTTACAGTTTCTCCTGGCTGCTGGAATTCCTTGGGCAGTTCTGGACTTGCAGCTACATCACTTCTGTCTTTGCCTCCATGGTCACAATGCTGCCCTCTCTTCTGTGTCAAATGTCCCTCTGCCTTCCCTTAAAAGGATATTAGTATGTTTAGGTTGTGGATAAACAAGCATAATCTCTACCATCTGAACATCCTTAACTTAATCACATATGCAAAGACCTTTTTCCATATTTACAGATTCCACTAATTAAGATTTTCAAGTCTTTAGGAGCCATTATTCAAGCCACCACAACAACCAACTTTAAATTATAAAAATAGTACTCTTTAACAACCTGAGGCATCACACACTTACATCACTGATTAATAGAATTGAGTTGGAGGGTACAACCATTAAAATAGATCTGGCTTTCATCAATTCATGGGGAAAATGAATTCCATAAATGGAAACACTTCATGAGAAACACCTGATGTTGAAGGTCAACTCGTTATCAACTTAAATACCACAGTTATTTCAAATGCTGAATCAGTGCCCACGAGACACATTAACTGGAATGCAAGCAAGGCCATGAGCTTCTAAATGGCTAAATTAAGATCGTCTTTTATCAGAATGAAGATGCAAACAGATAGCTGCTTCTCTCTCAAGAAACCCAAACTGACAAAATAGTGATTAGATATAATCATCTATATATTAAAAGGTGGTTTTATAGGTTTCACCTTTTAGTGAGTCATGTAAAGATTCACCACACACTTTGTTTAAATGGTAAAGTCCATTAATTTTTTTTTAATTAATTTTTATTGGTGTTCAATTTACCAACATACAGAAAAACACCCAGTGCTCATCCCGTCAAGTGTCCACCTCAGTGCCCGTCACCCATTCCCCTCCAACACCCGCCCTCCTCCCCCTCCACCACCCCTAGTTCGTTTCCCAGAGTTAGGAGTCTTTATGTTCTGTCTCCCTTCCTGATATTTCCCAACATTTCTTCTCCCTTCCTTTATATTCCCTTTCACTATTATTCATATTCCCCAAATGAATGAGAACATACACTGTTTGTCCTTCTCCGACTGACTTATTTCACTCAGCAATAAAGTCCATTAATTTTATTTCTGGATATTATTGACTTTATGAGAAATTATAGAAGGTAAACTTGATGTCTCATCCCATGTTGAGAAATATTTTAAATTTTTCTTATGTTTAAATTACATTTTTTCCTGAGTTTCAAGATTAAGATTTTTTTCTGCAGAATTTTTTTTAAGATTTTATTTATTTGTTTATTTGAGAGAGAGAGAGCACAAGAGCTGGGTGAGGGGGAGAGGCAGATGGAGAGGGAAAAGCAGACTCCCCACTGAGCACAGAGCCCAACACAGGGCTCAATCCCAGGACCCTGAGATCATGACCTAGGCTGAAGGCAGATGCTTAACCTACTGGCCACCCAGATGCCCCTTCCTGCAGAATTTTTAAAAACATTTTCCACTGTCTTCTAAATTTGTAAATATGTTTGCATCCAAATATATAAACTAGCCTATTATGATTTTTATTGGTTCAATTTTATTAGATTTTTGTATAACTATTAGCCTTGCTTCACAAAACCAGGGAATTTCCAACTATTCTGTCATATTAAATAACATCCGAATCATCTTTTTTTTCAAGGTGAGGTGTTAACTGATCCAATGCTCAGTGTTATTTCACATAAAATATTTCTATTAATTTTTTAATCTCTTCCATGAAAATTTGTTTGAACAATTTTGATATTTTGTATTCTGTTAAAAATAATCCAACTCATTTGGTTTGTTGAATTTGTCAGTTTTATGTTACATTTTTTTAAAGATTTTATTTATATATTCATGAGAGACACAGAGAGAAGGCAGAGACATTGGCAGAGGGAGAAGCAGGCTCCCCACAGGGAGCCAGATGTGGGACTGGATCCCAGAACTCCGGGATCACGCCCTGAGTGGAAGGCAGAGGCTCAACCACTGAGCCACCCAGGCGTCCCTGTAACATTTTTCTATAATTATTTTAAGCTCTCTATACAGCTGATAAGTTTTCTTTTGTGTGTGTGTGTGTGTGTGTTTTAGAGAGGGGTGTGAGGGGCAGAAGGAGAGGGGGAGAAAATCTTAAGCAGGCTCTATGCCCAGTGTGGGAGCCTAATACCAGGCTTGCTCTCAACTCTGAGATCATGATCTGAGCTGAAATCAAGTGTTGGCTGCTCAACCGACTGAGCCACCTAGGTGCTCCTGGTTTTTTTTTTTTTTTTCTTAATTAGGTTCATGAGATGTTATTGTACTCTATGTAGCCAAGATACAAATTTGAGTTCATCTTGCTGAAACTGAAATACCGGGGTAAATGCTCCAGGCTTTCAGATGACACCACTGAAGGACTACATTCTAGAAGTAACAGCAAAGCATAAGACAACCAACTATCCTAAAGTAAGAAATCCAGCTTCAAATAATCTGAGATCCACTGAAACATGGGAATAAGCCCTTATCTACTTTCTTGCCAGAAGAAAATTAAATTATCCCACGAAAAAGATAACATATCTAGGGATTCTAATATTTGTTATATCTAGCATTTGATCAAAATTATCAGGTATGTCTCTCCATGCAATGAAATATTTATCATTTTTTAAAAAGAGTTATCTGTTAAAAGACATGGAATTCTCCACCCCTGCCAAGATTTTATTTAAATTCCAGTTAACAGGGCAGCCCGGGTGGCTCAGCGGTTTAGCACCACCTTCAGCCCAGGGCCTGATCCTGGAGACCCAGGATCGAGTCCCACATTGGGCTTCCTGCATGGAGCCTGCTTCTCCCTCTGCCTGTGTCTCAGCCTCTCTCTCTCTCTCTCTCTCTCTCTCTCTCTCTCTACCTCTCATGAATAAATAAAATAAAATCTTTAAAAATAAACAAATAACAAATAAATAAATTCCAGGTAACATACAGTGTAATATTTGTTTCAGGTATAGAATCTAGTAATTCATTACTTACATACAATATCCAGTGTACATGACAACATGTGCCCTCCTGAATACCCATAATCCATTTAACCAGGACCCACTACCACCACCCTCACTCACCTCCTCTTCCAGTAACCCTCAGTTTGTTCTCTATAGTTGAGTGTTTTCTGCTTTGCCCCTCTCTTTTATTCATGTGTTTTGTTTCTTAAATTCCACATGAGTGAAATCATATGGTGTCTTTCTCTGACTTATTTCACTTAGTGCAATACACTTTAGCTCCATCCATGTCATTGCAAATGGCAAGACTTCATTCTTTTTGATGGCTGGGTAATATTCCATTACACACACACACACACACACACACACACACACACACACACACACACACCATACTACATCTTCTTTATCCATTCATCTGTCAACGGACACTTGGGCTGTTTCCATAATTTGGCTATTGTTGATAATGTTTATAACATATAAACACCAGGGTGCATGTATTCCTTCCAATCAGTATTTTTGTATCCTTTGGGTAAATACCTAGCAGTGCAATTCCTGGATCATAGGATAGTTCTATTTTAACACTTTGAAAACCTCCATACTGGTTTCCAGAGGGGCTGCACCCATTTGCATTCAACATGGAAGAACTTTAAATGCATGTTGTTAAGTGGTAGAAGCCACTTTCAAAGGTTAATTATTATATGATTCCAACTAGATATTCTGGAAAAGGCAAAACAACAAAGACAATAAAATTATCACTGGTTGCCAGAGAGATTCAAGGGGAGAGGGACAGATGAACATGTGGAATTACAGGGTCTTTTAAGACAGTAATACTATTCATTATGGTACCATAATGGTAGATGCACCACATTATACATTTGTTAAAACCCATGGAACTACACAACACAAAGAATGATCCATAGTGTATACTACAAACTTCAGTTATTAATAATGTTATCAATGTTAGTTAATCAATTTTAACAAATATACCATATCAAGGCAAGATGTTAGTAATATAGGAAACTGGGTGTGGTGGAGTGGGTGGGGAAGAGAAAGGGTATACAGGAATTCTATACTTATTGCTCAGTTTTTTTTTGTAAATCTAAAACTTCTCTAAAAATTAAAGTTTATTAACTAAAAAATAATTACTAAAAATGCAGAGACAAGATCAATGGACTGAAAACTGAAGAATATTAAAATAGGTCCACAAGTGAGCCAGATGATTCTTAGGCACAGACCTCAAAATACATAGGACAGCAACACCATGTTGATTTCACCTTCTCATGGATAAATCAACTCCTGTAGAAGGATTGAGTACTGACTGAACAGCTTCTGCACAACAAAGTATAGAGGGACCATACAGAATAACAGGAGAGTAGACACTGCTACATGAGGAACTCCACCCCTAAATGTGCAAATCGCAGTCAGGAAGGATAGCAATGAGGAACCTGCATGCAGATTCACTCACCCTGGGACACAGAAGAAAAAAAAAAAAGCCAGGGTTTAAAGGGGAACCAGACTATAAGTGAAGAAAACTCATTCACTAACTTGATCATTTACCAAATGGTAGGGGAACTGCTGTAACTCTCTCCAGGGTCAGAGGTACTGGCAACCACCATTGTTTATGCTCCCCCTTCACCTTGACAGCAAAGACAGAACAGAGTCTAGGCACTTAGGTGGCCTGTCCGCTCAGTGAGCACAGACTAGGGCACACAACAGTTCCAGGCACACCCCCAAGGAAGCTTCAGCATGAGACACACCAGGACTACCAAAGCCCACACCCCCTTCAGCTCTAGTTGCCCTACCAACATGCCATGAGCACAGAGCACCACAGGACCCCCAGCCCATGCCTGCTTCAGCTCCACCTGTCCAACTAGGGTAGCCTCAGCACAGAGTGCCCTGAGATCATCCATCCTGGCACACTTCAGTTCCAGTGGTCCCACCAGGGTGACCCTTGAACAGAGTGTGTCAGAATCCTCTAGCACTCTCCCACTTTATCTCTAGCTATCCTACTAGGGTGCTTCCTGTGCAGAGCACCCAGGAGTCCCATGGCTAATACCCACTTTAGCTCCAACCATTCCACCAGGGTGGCCCCTATGTGGATGACCCTGGGATCCCCAACCCATACCTGCTATAGCTTCTGTCACCCAGTCAAAGCTGCCAGCCACTTGCAGTCTACACAAGGCATCTCCTTCAAGGCTGGGAGAAGTAGCTGTTTCACCCAATTCATAGAACCAATACTGACAGTCCAACAAAATGAGGAGACAGTTCAAAGTAATGGTCATAAAGATGCTTACCAGAATTGAGAGAAGAGTGGATGGACTCAGTGAAAACTTTAACAAAGTCAAATGCAAGAAAGAAACAAAAAGCACTAACCAGAATTGAAGAGTACAATAAGTGAAATGAAAAATATACTAGAAAAAATCAAGAGCAGATTAGAGGATGCTGAAGAACATATCAGCAATCTGGAAGACAGGGTAATGGAAAGCACACAAATTGAACAGCAAAAGGAAAAAAGAAAAAAAAATAATAAGCATAATTTAAGAGACCTCTGCAGCAACATCGGGGATACTAACAATCACATTATAAGGGCCTCAGAGAAACAGGTAAAAAAAAAGCTTATTTGAGGAAATATTACCTAAAAAATTCCCTAAATCTGGAGAAGTAAACAGACATTCAGGTCCAAGAAGCACAGAAAGCCTCAAACAAGATGAAGCTAAGGAGGTCCTCATCAAGACACATAATAATTAAAAGGTAGTGTATGATCACTGATAAAGCTAGTGAAGGTTAACAGACAAAAGTAGTAAAATCAGTTATATCTAAAACATTAGTTAAGGGATTCACAAAATGAAAAGTTATAAAATATAAAGGGGAAAGGAGAAAAAATGAGTGGGAAATATCAGAAAGGGAGACAGAACATGAGAGACTCCTAACTCTGGGAAACGAACTGGGGGGGTGGAAGGGGAGGTGGGGGGTGGGGGTGACTGGGTGGCGGGCACTGAGGGGGGCACTTGATGGGATGAGCACTGGCTGTTATTCTATAATGTTGGCAAATTGAACACCAATAAAAAATAAATTTATTAAAAAAATAAAAAAATAAGACACTAAAAAAATAAAATATGACAACATCTACATAAAATGTGGAGGGGGAAATAAAAATGCAGTGCTTTTAGAATTTGTTTGAACTTAAGCAACCATCAACTTAATATAGACTCCTATACACTTAGAATGTTATATATGAACCTCATGGTAATGACAAAACAACCTATAATACACACACAAAAAAATAAAGAGAAAGGAGTCCAAGCATAACCCTAAAGAGTGTCATTAATCACAAAGAAAGAGAATAAAAGAGGAAAAAGGAACAGAGAAGAATTACAAAAACCAGAAAACGATGAACAAAATGGCAATATGTACATACCAATTGATAATTTTTTGAAATATAAGTTGTTTAAATGTGCCAACCAAAAGACAGAGGGTGACTGAATGGATATAAGAACAAGATTTATCTATAAGCTGCCTACAAGAGACTCACTTCAGACCTAGACACAGACTGAAAATGAAGGAATAGAAAAATACTCCATGCAAATTTAAGTGAAAAAAAAGCCACAAAGCAATACTTATATCAGACAAAATTGATCTTAAAACAAAAACAGTAACAGGAGAGAATGTATGGCTTTATATAATAATACAGAAGCCAATCCAATATGACAGAACAATTGTAAATATCTATGAATCCAACAAAAGAACACCTAAATATATAAAGCAAATATTAACAGACATAAAGGGGGAAACTGATAGTAATACAATAATAGTAAGGGACTTTAACACCCCATTTACATCAATGGATAAATTATCCAGACAGAAAATCAATAAGGAAACAGTGGCTTTGAATAAGACACTAGACCAGATGGACTTAACAGATATATACAGAATATTCCACCCCAAAACAACAGCATACACATTCAAGTGCACATGAAACATTCTCCAGGATAGATCATACATTAGGACACAAAACACATCTCAATAATTTTAAGAAGACTAAAATCAAATCAAGCATCTTTTCTGACCACAATGATATGAAACTAGAAATCAATTAGGAGGAAAAAAAGATTGGAAAAAAAAAAACAAATATGGAAGGTAAACAACTGACAGGTCAATGAATAAGTTAAAAAGGAAGTCAAAAAGTACTTGAAAACAACTGAAAATGAGAACACAACACTTCCAAATCTTTGGGACATAGCAAAAGCAGTTATAAGAGTGAAGTTACAGTGATACTGGCCTACTTAAAAAAAAATAAGAAAAAAAAACTCAAATGAACAGTCTAACTCTACACCTAAAGGAACTAGAAAAAGAAAGACAAACAAAGCCTAAAGTTAGTATCAGGAAGGAAATGAGAGAAAAAAGTAAATGAGATAGAGACTAAAAATAGAAAAGATCAATGAAACTAAGGATAAACAAAATGAATAAACCCTTAGCCAGACTCATGAAGAAAAAAAGAAAGAGGACTTAAATAAAAAAATTATAAATAAAAGAGAAGTTACAACCAATACCACAGAAATGCAATGGATTATAAGGAACTAATATGAAAAATTATATGCCAAAAAATTGGACAACCTGGAAGAAATGATTCCTAGAAATATATAATTTTCTAAGAATGAATCAGGAAGAAACAGAAAATCTGAACAAACCCATTTCTAGTAACAAAATTGAATATGTAATAAAAAAACAACCAACAGAAGTCTAAGACTAGATAGCTGAATTCATATATGAATTCTACCAAACATTTAAAGATAAGTTAATACCTATTCTCTCGAACTCTTCCAAAAAATAGAAGGAAATTTTCAATTTCGTTCTGTGATGTGTCATTACCCTGACACCCTAACATCAAAACTAGACAAACTATCACAAAAGAAAAATCCAGGAAAATACCCCAGATAAACACAGTTGCAAATATCTTCAACAAAATATTTGCAAACCAAAATCAACAGTACATTAAAGGGAGTGCACATGGAACATTCTCCAGAATAGATCACATCACAAATCAGATCTCAACTGGTACCAAAAAATTGGGATTATTTTCTGCTTATTTTCAGACCACAATATTTTGAAACTTGAACTCAATCACAAGAGGAAATTTGGAAGGAAATAAAATACTTAGAGTTTAAAGAGCAATGGGTCAACCAGGAAATTAAGGGGAATTAAAAAAATTCATGGAGACAAATGAAAATGAAAACACAACTGTTTAAAACCTTTGGTATGCAGCAAAGGCAGTCCTAAGAGGGAGGTACATAGCAATACAAGCCCTTCTCAAGAAACTAGCAAATTCCAAAAACACAAGCTAACCTTTTACCTAAAGGATCTGGAGAAAGAACAGCAAATAAAGCCTAAACTAAGCAGGAGATGAGAAATAATGAAGATTAGAGCAGAAATTAATAAATAGAAACCAAAAGAACAATAGAACAGATCAAAGAAACCAGAATCTGGTTGTTTGAAAGAATTATTAGGGAAAAAAAAAGAATTATTAGGATTGATAGACTCCTAGCCAGACTTATCAAAGGGAAAAGAGAAAGGAGCCAAATTAATAAAAGTATTAATGGAAGAGGAGAGATCATGACCAACACCAAGGAAATACAAAGAATTTTAAGAATGTATGAGCAACAATATGCCAACAAATTAGGCAATCTCAAAGAAATGGATGCATTCCTAGAAACTTATAAACTACCCAAACTGAAATCTAGAAATAGAAAACCTAAACAGACCCATAACCAGCAAGCAAATTGAACCAGTAATCAAAAATCTCCCAACAAATGAGAGTCCAGGGCTGGATGGCTTCCCAGGGGAATTCTACCAAACATTTAAAGAACTAATACCTATTTTCCTGAGGCTGTTTCAAAAAATAGAAATGGAAGAAAAACTTCCAAACTCGTTCTATGAGGCCAGCATTACCTTGATCCCAAAACCAGTCTAAGATCTCACCAGAAAGGAGAATTACAGACCAATATCTCTTATGAACATGGATGCCAAAATTCTCACCAAGATACTAGCAAATAGGGTCCAACCATACGTTAAAAGGAGATTATTCAAAAAAATAAAAAAAAAAAATAAAAGATTATTCAGCACAACCAAGTGGGATTTATTCCTGGGCTGCAAGGGTGGTTCAACATTCTTAAGTCAATCAATGTGACACCTCACATTAATAAAGGAAAGGACTAGGACCATATGGTCCTCTCAATTGATGCAGAAAAAGCATTTGACAAAATACAGCACCTTTTCTTGATTAAAACTCTCCACAGTGTAAGAGTAGAGGGAACATGGCTCAATATCATAAAGCCATCTATGAAAGGCCCACAGCAAGTATAATTCTCAATGGGGAAAAACTGAGAGCTTTTCCCCTAAGGTCAGGACCACAACAGGGATGCCCACTCTCACCACTATTGTTCAACACAGTACTAGAAGTCCTAGCCTCAGCAATCAGACAACAAAAAGAAATAAAAAGCATCAAAATTGGCAAGGAATAAGTCAAACTCTCACTCTTTGCAGATGACAGGGTACTTTATGTGGAAAACCCAAAACTCATACAGGAATTCAACAATGTGGCAGGATACAAAATCAATACACAGAAATAAGTTGCATTTCTATAAATTAACAAGACAAAAGAAAGAAATTAAGGAATCAATCCCATTTACAATTGCATCAAAAACCATAAGATACTGAGGAATAAAGCTACTCAAAGAGATAAAGGATCTGTACTCTAAAAACTACAGAACACATATGAAAGAAATTGAGGAAGACACAAAGGAATTGAAAAAATGTTCCATGTTCATGGATTGGAAGAATAAATATTGTTAAAATGTTTGTGCTACCCAGGGCAATTTACACATTCAATGCAATCCCTATCAAAATACCATCAACATTTTTCACAGAGCTGGAACAAATAATCTTAAAATTTGTATGGAACCAGAATAGGCCTCAAAGAGCCAGAGGAATGTTGAAAAAGAAAACCAAAGTTGGTGGCATCACAATGCCAGATTTCAAGCTCTATTACCAAAAACACAAAACACTGTTTTGTGGCACAAAAACAGATATACAGATCAATAAAACAGAATACAGAACCCAGAAATGGATCCTCAACTCTATGGTCAACTAATCTTCAACAAAGAAGGAAAGAATATCCAATGGAAAAAAGACAGTCTCTTCAACAAATGGTGCTGAGAGAATTGGACAGCCACTTGTGGAAGAATGAAACTGGACCATTTTCTTACACCATACACAAAGATAAACTCAAAACGGATGAAAGACCTAAATGTGAGACAGGAAACCATCAAAATCCCAGAAGAGAACACAGGCAGCAACCTCTTTGATCTCATCTGCAGAAACTTCTTGCTAGACACATCTCCAAGGGCAAGGGAAACAAAAGCAAAAATGAACTATGGGGACTTCATCTAGGTTAAAACTTCTGCACAGTAAAGGAAACAGTCAACAAAACTAAAAGGCAACCTACAGAATGGGAAAAGATATTTGCAATTAATGTATCAGGTAAAGGGCTAGTATCCAAGGTCTATAAAGAACTTATTAAACTCAATACTCAAAAAAACAAATAATCCAGTCAAGAAATGGGCTGAAGACATGAACAGACATTTCTCCAAAGACGACATACAAATGGCCAACGGACACATGAAAAACTGCTCCACATCATTTGGCATTAGGGAAATACAAATCAAAAACCACAATGAGATACCATCTCGCACCAGTCAGAATAGCTAAAATTAACAAGTCAGGAAACAACAAATGTTGGCATGGATGCAGAGAAAGGGGACCCTGTTACACTGTTGGTGGGAATAGAAGCTAGTACAGCCACTCTGGAAAACAGTATGGAGGTTCCTCAAGAAGTTAAAAGTAGAGCGACACTATGACCCAGCAATTTCACTACTAGGTATTTACCCCAAAGATGCAAATGTAATGATCTGAAGGGGCACATACACCCCAATGTTTATAGCAACAATGTCTATAATAGACAAACCATGAAAAGAGGCAAGATGTCCATTGACAGATGAATGGATAAAGAAGATGTGGGATATATATTCACAGTGGAATATTGCCTAGTCATTAGAAAGGATGAATATGTATTATTTACATCGATGTGGATGGAACTGGAGGGTATTACTCTGAGCTAAATAAGTTAATCAGAGAAAGACATTTATCATATGGTTTCACTCCTATGTGGAATATAAGAAACAGCACAGAGGATCATAGGGGAAGGGAGAGAAAACTAAATGGGAATTAATCAGAGAAGGAGACAAACCATGAGACATTCTTAAGTATAGGAAACAACCTGATGGTTGCTGGAGGGGAAGGTGTGTGTGTGGGGGATGGAGTAATTAGGTGATGGGCATAAAGGAGGGCATGTGATGGGATGAGCACTGGTCATCAATATGCAATTGATGAATTACTGAACTCTACATCTAAAGCTAATGATGTACTATATGTTGGCTAATTGAATTTAAATTTTAAAAAACAGTACATTAAAGGATCATTCACCACAATCAAGTGGTATTTATTCCTGAGATAGGAGGATGATTGGAAATCCAGAAAACAATGAACACAATACAGTACCTTAACAACTTTTAGAGCATCGGCAAACCTGACAGTTTACTATTCAACAGAAACATAAACATGATACTGGGAATAAACTTGAGTGAGTTATTTAAAGTTCTGAAAGTGAGTAACAGCTAAAATTGTGTAACTCTCAAAGATTTCCTCCAAAAAAAAAAAAAAAACCAAAATAAAGTGCAATTTTTAAAGACAACCCAAGATTCGGGAAAGCATGGGGTTAAAAGATTACTAAATAGAATTATTTAGGCAGAGGAAAAATGAATCCATGTGGAAGTACAATAATGCAGTAAGGAATAATGTACTCCAAAGACTATAAAATGAATGAACATCAATGATTTCAAAAGGCAGGAGTGTATTTCTCTGTTGTCCTTAAAAAGTATATATGAGGTAAGAACTCCAAGGCTGGTAGGCCATTCCATGGATGCAGCTCTCTTTTTCTGCCCCATGACAACCAACATTTCACGAACTTTAAGAAGAATGAATTAACCCATTCATCTCTTCCATGTTTTTTGCACGATAAAGGAAGAATGAAGAACACACTTCTCCCTGGTACTAAATGGAACAGGGCAAGAATCTGTCCTAACTAGAACAACCCATTTCTAATTATATCCCATTGAACAGAATTCAGTTATATAGACCCATTTGGCTGCTAAGCAAGCTGAGAAGTGTAGTCTTTTTTCTGGGCATCCCTGTGCCCTATTAAACATCAGGACATCTAATACTAAATTAGATATTGATAATAGGTTGATTTGGGGAACACCTTGTAGACCTGCAACCCAACTATCCATGACCATTTTCTTTTCTTTTTTTTTTAAGAAATAGACTTTTTTTTTCTTTTAAACATTTTATTTATTTATTCATGAGAGAGGTAGAGAGACATAGACATAGGGAGAAGTGGGCTCCCCATAGGGAGCCTAATGTGGGACTCAATCCCCCAGACCCGGGATCATGCCCGGAGCCAAAGGCAGATGCTCAACAGCTGAGCCACCCTGGCATCCCCATGACCATTTTCTTATATAAAAAATCATATCAATCCATTTTTCAAGGGAACTCCAATGAACCAAATAATTACTATATTTCAAAATCCAAGCTCTGTCTGTGATAACCATCTTTTCCCTCAGATTCATATTTGGTATTTGTTTTCTAGACATGTATCATGAGCTCAGGAATTGATGGAGTGTCAATAGAACAACTAAAATGAAGCTCTCATTCAAAATAGGAAAATAGGAAACACAAACAGCAATAACTGATTCTTAGCCAATATCAAAACCTTTAGGGCAGGGACTGTAAATATTGCCTATCATAGCAGTGCAGTAGTTGGAAGTCCCCCCGATTGTCTTCTTGGAGCATTTTTTTTCTTTACCTTCCTCTATGATGCATGTGTTTGCCCTTTGGGAGGCTCTTTCTTTTCTTTTCTATTACCTTCCTTGGCCAAATTTGAAGCATAGATGGGAAAGCTTTTGCAACTCGTTTCATGCTGCAGTGGCCTGGGGATTGCTTTATGGGTTAAACAGTTACAGGATTTTTCAGTCCTAGCTTGTATTTTGTGCTTGTCTCCTTTTGGGCTTTTTATGGTAAAAAAAATTTTTACCTCAAAAATATATGATTTCTGGCCTGTTTGCTATAGGCTATTTCCATATTTAGATATGTATTTAAGCCTTCAGACTCTAGTCTTTTACTTACTGGCCTCCAAATCATACTCAACCTTTTTCTCTGAGTAACAGCAGCCTTCTTGTAGGCCATTTGAAACCCTAGACTTTGATGAGAAGGAAATAACCTAATCTCTTCCTCGATTAAACGTCCACTGTCCTTTATGTGAGCATATCCTTCTAAAGCTACCCTTTGGTACTACCATGTATACAGAAAGTTACTTTTCAGATACATAAACAAATTCTGGAAATAAATAACTTAGGACTTCATAATCTTCAGGTATTCCAGCACTTTCTGTCTTAAAACCCTATTAAACTCAACATACATTCTCCAACTCATGGTCCAAAATAACTACAGAGCTTTAGCCATCATATCTGCATCCCTGTCAGAATAGAAGACTTTACTAGAAATGTAACTTTTTTAAATTTTTATTTATTTACTCATAAGAGGCACAGAGAGAGAGAGAGAGGCAGAGACACAGGCAGAGGGAGAAGCAGGTTCCATGCAGGGAGCCCAACGTGGGATTCGATCCCAGGTCTCCAGATTCAGGCCCTGGGCCAAAGGCCGCGCTAAACCACTGAGCCGCCCGGGCTGCCCAGAAATGTAACTTTTAAGTTAGACAGCCACTGATGATTCTATTATTTTTTAAAAAGGGGAGGGTCAATGTGCACAGTTGCCCTTTATTCTATCTTCTGGTCTTTGTATTAATAAAATTCTACATTTTAATTCCATCTTTTCACTAGTAAAACCTTCATCAATACTGTGTTTAATATGTACTATTTTCTAATGTCTTGTGATGTTTAATTTCTTAACATGGTTATTCATTGAGCATTCTTCTTTATTAACAATAAAGGCATTTAATGTTTAAGGGCACCTTTTGCTGTTTTCCATATATTCTGGTATGAAGTGTTCTCTTTTACATTATTTTACAGATATTTAGTAATTTCCTTCCTGATATAGTAGTATATGTCTTCACTTCAAAGTTGCCAAAAAATATTGGAAACAGATATACATGGGAAGAAAATATTTGTAAACCACATATCTGACAAAGAACTGGTATCTAGACTGTGATAAATTCTTCAAACTTAGCAGTTAAAAAGATGATAATTAGAAACTGAATGGAAGACATGAAGAGACATTTCACCAAAGAAGAGGATATGCACATGGCAAACAAGTTATGCAACACTATGTGTCATTAAGGAAATGCAAATTATAGCCACAGTGAGATTTCACTATATGCCTATCAGAATAGTAAAACAAACAAATTACCATTGACAATACCAAATATTGATAAGTATGCTGAGAAACTGCAACACTTAATACATACTGGATTACTTATACATTACCATTGTTGGTGGGAATATAAAATAGTTTAGCCACTCTGGAAAACAGTGTGTTAATTTTTTCTAAAATTAAACATGCTACAATCCTATGACTCAACAATTGCACTTGTGGGCATTCATACCCTAGAAAAGTAAAAACTTATAATCACATAAAAATTGCTACACAAATGTTTATCAAGGCTTTATTTACAATAACCAAAAACTTGAAACAACCCATATATCTTTCAATGAATGAACAGTTAAACTGTGGCAAGTCTATACCATGAACTACCACTCAGTGATGAAAAGGAACAAGCTATTGATATACACATCAGCTTGGATAGATCTCTGGAATTAACTTAATGGAAAAAGCCAATCTCTAAAATTGCAGAACAGTCAATTTAGATAACATTCTTGAAATGACAAAATTATTGAAATGGAAAACAGACTTGTTGCCAAGGAATAAGTCTAGGTGGGGTTAGATGGAAGGAAGTATCAGTGGTAACAAAAAGACAATATTAGGGATCCTTGTGATGATGGAAATGCTCTATATCTTGACTGTATCAATGTCAATATTCTGATTATGATACTGCACTATACGTTTGCAAGATGTCATCACTGGGAGAAACTAGGTCAAGAGTACAAGGGATCTCCATATACTATTTCTTACACTTATATGTGAAACCACAGTTATCTTAAAATAAAAACTTTAAAAAGTCAAAGAATTATCTTCATGAAATTTTTCTCCTGTAAAGATAATAAAAGTTTTTTTAAAGGTTTATAAGGCATATAGCATGATGGTTTGATTTATATCGATTGGGAAATGATTATCACAACCTATTGGTTGATTTATTCATCATTTCACATAGATTAAATAAAAAGAGAAAAATTTTCTCCTTGTGATGAGAACTCTTAGGATCTACTCTCTTAAAATTTTGCTATATCGTGTACAGCTATAGACATAGCTATATAGTCATCATGCTGTACTAGTAGTTATTTATCTTTTAACTGGGAGTTTGTGCCTTTGATGACCTTTCTTCATTTCCCCCTTACCTTGCCCTCCACCTATAGTAACCACAAATTTGATCTTTTTTTATTAGTTTGGTGGTTTGTTTTTAGATTCCACATATAAATGAGATCAAACAGTATTTGTCTCTCTGCTTTATTTCACTTAGCATATATCCTTCAAGGCTTGTTCATGTTGTCACAAATGGCAAGATATTCATTCTTCAAAATACACTAATGTCTTTTCCATGGAAACTTTTCATTTTTTGCAGATGACATGATACTATATATAGAAAACCTAAAAGACTCCACCAAAAAACTGCTAGAACTGATAAATTCAGTAAAGTGGCAGGATATAAAATCAACTCCAGAACTCTGTTGAGTTTCTATATACCAATAATGAAGTGGCAGGAAGAGAAATTAAGAAATCAATTCCATTTACAATTGCACCAAAACCAGTAAGATATCCAGGAATAATCTAACCAAAGAGATAAAAGACCTGTACTCTGAAAACTATAAAACACTGATGAAAGAAATGGAAGATGACACAAAGAAATGGAAAGACATTCCATCCCCATGGTTTGGAATTGTTAAATATTGTTAAAATATCTATATTATCCATATTTTGGCTATTTAAATAATACTGATACAAATAAGGAGGTGCAGATATCTTTTTTAATTTGCTTTTTTGCTCTAACTCCCTGCGGGCACCTTTCCACCTGGGAAGTTTGCAAATGACGTATCAGATAAAGGGCTAGTTTCCAAGATCTATAAAGAACTTATTAAACTCAACACCAAAGAAACAAACAATCCAATCATGAAATGGGCAAAAGACATGAAGAGAAATCTCACAGAGGAAGACATAGACATGGCCAACATGCACATGAGAAAATGCTCCGCATCACTGGCCATCAGGGAAATACACATCAAAACCACAATGAGATACCACCTCACACCAGTGAGAATGGGGAAAATTAACAAGGCAGGAAACCACAAATGTTGGAGAGGATGCGGAGAAAAGGGAACCCTCTTACACTGTTGGTGGGAATGTGAACTGGTGCAGCCACTCTGGAAAACTGTGTGGAGGTTCCTCAAAGAGTTAAAAATAGACCTGCCCTACGACCCAGCAATTGCACTGTTGGGGATTTACCCCAAAGATTCAGATGCAATGAAACGCCGGGACACCTGCACCCCGATGTTTCTAGCAGCAATGTCCACAATAGCCAAACTGTGGAAGGAGCCTCGGTGTCCATCGAAAGATGAATGGATAAAGAAGATGTGGTTTATGTATACAATGGAATATTACTCAGCCATTAGAAACGACAAATACCCACCATTTGCTTCGACGTGGATGGAACTGGAGGGTATTATGCTGAGTGAAATAAGTCAATCAGAGAAGGACAAACATTATATGGTCTCATTCATTTGGGGAATATAGAAAATAGTGAAAGGGAATAAAGGGGAAAGGAGAAAAAATGAGTGGGGAATATCAGGGAGGGAGACAGAACGTGAGAGACTCCTAACTCTGGGAAACGAACTAGGGGTGGTGGAAGGGGAGGAGGGCGGGAGGTGGGGGTGAATGGGTGACGGGCACTGAGGGGGGCACTTGACGGGATGAGTACTGGGTGTTATTCTGTATGTTGGTAAATTGAACACCAAAAATAAATAAATAAATTTATTTTTAAAAATTTGCTTTTTTGTTTTCTTCAGATATACTCCCAGAAGTGGGATTGCTGATTATATGTTAGCTCTGTTTTTCATTTTGGGGGAAACCTACATATTGTTTTCCACAGTGGCTGCACCAATTTATATGGCTACCAAGAGTGCGCAAGGGTTCCCTGTTATCCACATTCATGCCATAAACTCAAACTATTTAGCTTAATATACCCTTCATAGCCTTAAATCATCAAATTTTTCTCCTTTCCTACCATCCAGACTCACCAAGTAACTGATCTTTCTCTAATCAAGATGTATCTCACCATAATGTTACTTTTCCCTGTCGTTATTTCTTCCTGGAGTGTTACTGTTCTTGCCTATCTCCCCAGCACATTTTCTTTCTCATCTTTCCAGGCTAACTCAACTGTTACTACTTTCTCAGTGAAAGTCTTCTTCAGGTTCTCTCCATAGTAACAGACAGTTGTTCTCTTTTTCTTTGTGCTCCTATATAGCATTGTCCATACTGTTTTTATGGCTTATTACTTGGTACTGAAATGGTTTATTTGTATGACACTCCTAATAGACTGAGGGCAAAGGTCTTAATTTATCTTTGTATATTCAGGGTATAGTTCAATGCTTGATATTCAGGACTTCATTAATAACCAGTCCATACATTGCCTCAGTCATCATTTTGAATACCTATCTCTTATTTAGTACAACCTTATCTGTAAAATGTGGAATTGAACTAAATCTTTATTTCTCAAACATTTGTTTTAATCAGCAATTGCCAATGATGTTGGTTTTTTTCTACCTCTGTTGGATAGCTAGTGTCTTTCTAGAGTACGCTTGAAGGGTACTACATCTTGATGAGGATAAGATGAAAAGTATTCTGTTTAATCAATGGTGTTATTGATATGAGGTTGATAGTTGGGTTTTTGCTATCAATTTACTATTAAGTCTTATTTTCCTAAATTTGTGATATCAATTTCTTTCATGTGTCTGTGTTTTTGTGGATGCCAAAAGCAAGGTACTAAAGAAAAGAGAAAAAAATACAGCTAATAATTTCTGATCAAAAATATGTTCAAATTGAATTTTTCTGATGTGTAAACTATGAATATATTGTAAAACATGCACAGAACACACATTTTACAATCGAAATGTACTGTACTGATTTCCGTTCTTACGTGATTGATGTCTTTAACATTGTAACATTCTAAATGGTTTGTTACCAAGTGATGGTTTGTGAAAACAGAAGGTATATTAATAATTTCTAACATTCTTCCTACTTTTCAAAAGTAGACAGGGAAACCATGTAGAAACCAAGAAACTGACATGAAAAGAGAAAGCATGACATGCCCCTAGATTAGCAACTTTTTACAGTCATTTAAATGCTATAAGAGAAGGATGAATTATTTATAAGTACTCTAAATCCCTTATCTGTAGGTTTTTCAGTTTATATTTCCTTGATTCATTGCCTAAAGGGAGTGTGATAGCAAAATAGTAAAATCCCTGGATCTACAGCCACACAATAGTTCACACAGATAACCTGTGCACTCCTTATGGGTAATATGGACTTCAATAGAAGTCTTAAAAGACTACATTTCAATTTCCATCCACTCACTTCACAATCTAAGTTGACAACAAAATGTTATCTCTTCAAGAATATTTAGAATGTGTCCTTACATTTAACATTTGCTTTTCTTTCTTTCTTTTTTTCTTTTCTTTTTTTTTTTTTTTTGCTTTTCTTTCTTGCTTTTAATGTACAACCACAGAAATTGGAAGAAATCTTAAGCTGCAATGTTTTTAGTTATCAAAAAAATGAATGGAAGGACATTTAATAACATTCATAAATTTGGGCTAAATATTAAAAGTATATGCCCTCTAAGTGAAGAAATATATGTAATGGGAAGATTAAATGAGGCTGCTTCTATTTCTTCAAGTAAAATATTAATTTTGAAATCCATTCAATTCTCAATCATATAGTATTTATTAACCATTTATGAAGCACCAGTATTGTTCATAGTACTATTCTAGTTAGATGTTTAAATTAAAGACATATAAACAATGTAAAAACTGGCAGTATTTATAATTGGTGTTCACCTAAACATCCTCCACAAATCCAAAAACCTGATGGAAATTTACAAACTGAACATGTTTACACTCTGCTGACCTCAATATTTTTCCTTCTCTGAAGTCTAAGGCACTACATACAAATTACAATCAATTGTGGAGGTCTCAATAATAAATACAGTATTTCTGCTGAAACAACAATCACAAGGATACTATACTTTATTATATTTAAATAATCCAGGATAATATACTAGACTGAGCCTAGGTGTAATTATTCCTCCATAAATATATCAACACAAGCTCATGGATTATTTTATTGGGTTATCTAGTTGTAACCCTGGAAATTAGAGAAAATGGCCCCAAAATGATCATACTCAAAGCAAATAATTTTTGACGGTAAGAGAAAGAAAAGAAGAATCAATAGGTTTTGCCTTTGAAAAGCAATCCAAGTAGGATTATTTATAGAGGTAGGGCCATGCAGAGTCCTGTTTGAAAAGTGGACTAGTTAAGTATTACAAAAGAAATTTGTGTATGTTTGCAAATTTTGCATATCTGTACACATTTGCCTATATGTCTTCCAATATGTATTTTCTAGGCTAAAAGTGACAATGTTAGTGCTATAGTGTAGAAAATAGAAGTCTACATTTCATTTAATATCAAACTTTGTAGGAGCTTATATATGGGAAAAAAACATTTTACATTATTCAACCAAATTCTCCCATTTCACACATGGAAAAATTATCTTAACATTGCCCTTACCCCACAAGGGCCCATTATTTTCAGTTGTTACAGACATCTCTTAGCAGATACAAAATATGAAGATAGCAAGAGACATGAAAAATCCTAAGTCTAAATAAATACCCCTTAAAAAGTGTTTCTATGACATGAGATGTATTTTTAAAATCTCATTAAAAGTATTTCTCATTTATTTTTTTAAGATTTATTTATTTATTCATGATAGACATAGACAGAGAGAGAGAGAGGCAGAGACACAGGAGGAGGGAGAAGCAGGCTCCATGCCGGGAGCCCGACGCAGGACTCGATCCGGGAACTCCAAAATCGCGCACTGGGCCAAACGCAAGCACTAAACCGCTGAGGCACCCAGGGATCCCCTGTATTTCTCATTTATAATCAATTTAACATTATATGTGATTTAATGCTTACTATGGGCCAGGCACAGTGCTAAATTCTAGAGATTCTTTGAATAAATCCATTTCTTCCATCCTTAAGCTCATAATTTGGAAAGAAAAATAAACTTGTATCCCTCTATGATTTTTCAAAGTGTTATAAAAAGTCATATGATGTAATATTTAATTTCATGAAATATATTTGGTAATCTATTGCTTTATGATGGGCAAAAAACTTTCATATACATGTATTCATGAAATTCTCACAACTGTGTAAAGTTGGTACTATTATCATTGCAAGAATAATAATTACAGATAACCAAGAATATGATTTAAGAATAGACACATACATGGGATGCCTGGGTGGCTCAGCAGTTGAGCATCTGCCTTTGGTTCAGGGCGTGATCCCAGAGTTCCAGGATCGAGTCCTGAATTGGGCTCTCTGCATAGAACCTGCTTTTCCTCCCTCTTCCTATGTCCCTGTCTCTCTCTCTCATGAAAAAATAAAATCTTTTAAAAATGGATTATTAAAAAAAGAACAGATACATACATAATTGAGAAGACCATACTCTTGTCAAGAAAATAATGTATACTAACAGAAAAAGAAGTGTTTAATTTCTAAGAGGTTTATATCATTAAAAGTTTAATTAATCTTATACCATATGAATTAGGACATTATTTTAGAAGGCTATTTTCTATTAAAACAAATCTCAACAATTATCAAGGTATTGCTATTGTGTTCTAGGAAATGGTTAGAGAATGGGGTTTTAGTCAAACTGAATTTAAAATTTAACTAAGAATCCCCTATGTGTTAAATAAAACAGCCTAAGGCAAGGACACTGATGCATAAGCTATGGGAACAGGTGGCCCAAAGCCCTCTCATGAGTGGACAATTATATTGCTTGCTTTCACAAGTTATTTCTTTTTAGAAATATAGCACTTACCAACCACAAATCTTTAATATAATGAACACAGCATCAACCACAAAGTTGAAAGAGAGGTCAGAAATCATAAAGCTTAAGTTATTGCTTCTGGCATTCTAGCAGACTAAGTAACCTGAACAAACCCTTTCAAGAAATAAAAAAAAGAAAACAAAACAAAAATGCTGGACAAAATATTTAAAAATATTTTTAACTGCATCCAAGAGTTGAAAAACTGGTAAAGAAACACTCAGAAGCCAATAAAATAAAGGTAAGCTAGAATCCAGAAGAAAAGTAAGTTGAAGGGTGGCTGTCAACTTGAACTTCAACTTTCAGATCCTCTCACAGCCCAGAGGAGAACAGGAAAATCCCAGAAGTCAACCAAATTGGAGTATCTAATAGGACATAACTCCCATGGAGAGCTATGGTCTCAACAAACTATATCTTCAAAATAAGAATATACTAGAAGCAAGTCTGCCCATTCTCTGTCTGTCTCATTGAACTTCAGTGTTGAATGCAGGGGAAGAAAAATGAATTTGTAGCCAAAATTCAGCCCTCATGTGCATTTGCAACCTGAATTGCCCTACATGAGTAGTCTGAAAAATCTCTAGCCAAGACTTTAAAGCGTCCAGAGCTGGTAAAGCCTCCTGGTAGCCTACAAAAGAAAATGAAAATAATTTTTAGATGAACTCACCTAAAACCCAGGTTTCAGAGTATTTCCAGGGGTAAACTTTCTAGAATTATTAACTCAAATTCAAAAACCACTAAACACAAAATGAAATAAAGTATAAAGAATCCAGGAAAAAGCATCAGACAGTGGAATCAGACCTCGATACTTCATATATTTGAATTATGAGAAGGAGAACATAAAAATAATACATTTTAAAAATCAAAGTGACTAAATATGAGATAGATAAGAAAGTACTAAAATGAACAAACTGATCTAAAAGATATCTGCACTTGACGGGATGAGCACTGGGTGTTATTCTGTATGTTGGTAAATTGAACACCAATAAAAATTAATTTATTAAAAAAATAAAAGATATCTGTATTGAACTTGAAGAATTAAATAATATTGAATATTAAGGGTTCAATAGGTGAGGAAAACATGCTTGATAAAATTTAACATCAATTTTTTTTTAACATCAATTTTTAATTTAAAAAATTATTTTAAAAAATGTAATGAAAGGAAACCTCCCTAGTTGGATAAAAGAGAGCTCCATAAATCCTATAATAAAAATCAGAATTAATGGAAAAACATGAAGAATGCTCCCTTTAGATTCAGGAACATGATACGACTTCTTTTTTTTAATTTTTTTGTTAACTTTTATTTATTTATGATAGTCACAGAGAGAGAGAGAGAGAGAGAGGCAGAGACATAGGCAGAGGGAGAAGCAGGCTCCATGCACTGGGAGCCCAACGTGGGATTCGATCCCGGGTCTCCAGGATCGTGCCCTGGGCCAAAGGCAGGCGCTAAACCGCTGCGCCACCCAGGGATCCCCATGATACGACTTCTATTAAACATTATACTGAAGAAGTTAAAAGGCAGATTAATCAATGAAGAAAAATAAATCAAATGATTAGAAAGGAAAAGGCAAGATTATTGTTTTTCTCTGATAACAGCACTGTGATTTTTAAAAATCATTATCTAGGGGCACCTGGGTGGCACAGTTAGGTGTCTGACTCTCAGTTTCCACTCAAGTCGTGATCTCAGGGTCCTGAGGTCGAGCCGCACATCAAGTTCTGTACTTACCTTGGAGACTGCTTGAGGTTCTCTCTCTCTCTCCCTCTGCCCCTTGCACTTGTGCTCTTGTACTCTCTGTCTAAAATAAACAATCCTTTAAAAATACAAAAATGAAATCACACCAGATTTTTAAATTACATTTAAGAAAGTTTCCTAAAAGAAAGGGAGACAGAACATGAGAGACTCCTAACCCTGGGAAATGAACTAGGGGTGGTGGAAGGGGAGGTGGGCGGGGGGTGGGGGTGACTGGATGATGGGCACTGAGGGGGGGCACTTGATGGGATGAGCACTGGGTGTTATTCTATATGTTGGCAAATTGAACACCAATAAAAAATAAATTTATAAATAAAAAAAAGAAAGTTTCCTAAAAGTTGCTTGATTTTAAAAAATCAATATATAAAAATCAGGTGCATTTCTTTTTTAAAAAATTTCACTTATTAATTTGAGAGAGAGCAGACAGAGAGAGAGAGAGCAAGAGAGCACAAACAGGGTAGAGGGCCACAGGGAAAAGGAAAAGCAGGCTCCTCACTGAGCAGGGAGCCCAATATAGGGCTTGATCCCAGGACCCTGGGATCATGACCTGAGCCAAAGGCAGACATTTAAACTACTGAGCCACTCAGGTGCCACAAATCAGTTGCATTTCTAATCAATAGCAGCAACAGAGGTAAACTGTAACTTTTTCAATTTTCACATTTATATTCAGAGTAGAGCATACACTTCTATTCACAGTTTAGCAAATATTAACAGAGAACCACATAGCCAATGTTTAGTCACAAAGTAGAATATTGTCAGCCTTTTGGTAACCCCCTACATACTACTCCTTAATTGTAACTACTTCCTTCCCCCTAAATGTCAACACTATCCTGGTTTGGGGAATAATTCCCATATTTTTACTACTAACTTTTTTTTTTAATTTTTTTTATTTATTTATGATAGTCAAAGAGAGAGAGAGGCAGAGACACAGGCAGAGGGAGAAGCAGGCTCCATGCACCGGGAGCCCGATGTGGGATTCGATCCTGGGTCTCCAGGATCGCGCCCTGGGCCAAAGGCAGGCGCCAAACCGCTGCGCCACCCAGGGATCCCTACTACTAACTTTAACATATACATAGGTATGAATGTGACTTGGTAATAATCACTTTGAAAAATGAACTAGCTTTATAAATTGCAACTGGAAATGCACATATTCTATGTTCCAACTTTTCCACTTTCAGGTAAATAATAAGTAATAAGCAAGTAAACTCTTGCTTAACTATGATATATTCATGTAAACAGTTCTTAGTAACATTGTTTTTATAGCAAAACCGGGAAACAACTCAAATGCAATAGTAAAACAGATAGTTGAAATAATGAATTACAATAAATACAATACTGTACAAATACTACAAAATTGATAAACTATAGTTACAAATTATGACGGTGAATACAAATACTAACATTTCTAGACCTCAGACACTTTGTAAAATTAAGGGTTTTCCCAGAAGAGGAATTTGTATTATCCCTTACAAGCAAACGGAAAAAAAAAATCCTCTAAGAAAAAATTGTTAATACAAAAAAAATAAGATTATTCATTAAAGAATAAATCAGGATAGTGGAGCCTGGGTGGCTCAGTTGGTTAAGCGACTGACTCCTGATTTCTGGCCAGGACATGATCTAAGGGTTATAAGACCAAGCTCCATGTCGGGCTCCATGCCCAGTAGAACTTAAAGATTCCCTCTCTCCCTCTTCTCCTGCCCCTCTTCCCACTCTCCAAAAAGAAAGAAAGAAAAGAAAGAAAAGAAACAAAAGAAAAGAAAAAAAGAAAGAAAGAAAGAAAGAAAGAAAGAAAGAAAGAAAGAAAGAAAGAAGAAAGAAAATTCAGGGTATATCATGCAGAAGTTTGGTGATTTCATTTGTGTAATGTTTTACTCAATGTTTTTTTTAAATGGGATTTTTTTTGTCTACAGACAGAGGAGGAGTCTGTAGTGCAAAGTTGTGCCCATGCAGAATACTGGCCAAGGTGGGTTAAAAATGTGACTAGTTACAATATTTTACCAAGAAATATTTATCATTAGAAAACCAGGCTAGGGGGCCTAAGTGGCTCAGCATTTGGGCATCTGCCCTTGCTCAGAGTGTGATCCTAGGGTCCTGGGATGGAGTATCACATAGGGCTCCCTGCAGGGAGCCTGCTTCTCCCTGTGCCTGTCTCTGCCTCTCTCTGTGTCTGTCATAAATAAATAAATAAAATCTTTTAAAAAAGAAAAGAAAAGAAAAGAAAACCAGGCTGAGGAAATGTCAAGAGGGAAAATAGAAGTCCAAAGCTGAACAGAAGAAGAATGCTGAGAGGAAAGAGGGGCAGCTGATGAGTAATATCTGAAGAAGGTAATCTCAAATATACTGTACGCTTATGTCAAAATATACTAGAAGAGGAAGCTCAAAGTCTGAGTAAGTTGATCCTGTTATTTCTGTTACAAGTGCTTCCTTATATTCACAGAATAAAACTGGACATCTTAAATGACTATGTAAGTAAAATCAACTAAATACATTTGAGAGGTTGGGGAGGGAGGATGGATTTTCACCAGCATTACAAATTGAAAATTAATTTCCAATTACTTCTCTGTTTTTGATAAACTGATTACATAATCAGTAGCAGAAGGGGAGGCACTAGAATGACACAGTAACATGGAGATTATATTTGAATATGGATCATTACAGTAAAATGTGTGTTTTCTCCTTTGTGACTTTTAATGAAACATCAACAAATGGACATGCAGGTCAATTTGATTCTGTCTACTAGGAGACAGGGATCTTTATAGCCTTATATCCTAGAGAATCTCAAATTGTGTTTCTCAGCTTCTAGCCATTGGATTACCAGGCCATACTTTCATTGCTTTGCGCCAGAACCATCTTTGCCCCTTCATACAGCAGTTAGTTTCTCTACTCTCTTCATTCTCTCTCTCATTCCTGGGCCCAGACCAAAGAGGTGGTCTTCAAGTTCACCATTCTGGACCCTTTTTGTAAACTCATGATGGTCACATTAAATGATTTAAAATCCTACACCAGATACTGTGATGTATCAAGTCTAATTTACTATTATCTGAGGTAGACAGTATAGGCCTGGTATTTCAACATCTTCATCTTTGCAGTAAAACACTGGAAGATAAAAGCCAAATTTTAGTCAGAAGTAATTTAATATTTAATTTCAGGAATATTGAGTTGGTTTCCCCAAAGGCAAAGACTGAGATGGGGATTCATGAGCAAGTAATTTTTGGAATAATGTTCTCAGAGGAAAGGAAGTTAAGGAAGCAGGTATAGTAGGGAAAAAAAGCAAGAATGTAGTTTAACCTAGAGTCCACATTAAGCATGAACTGTACCACAGAGTAGGTACTGCCATTTGTATGCCCATACTAGTCTGCTTCTGGGAGTATGGGTGGCTCTGAGGTTAGGGAGGTCCATTACTCCTCCAGCAAGGTAAGGCAATTCTCCGGAGAGGGGCCATAAATGTTGGCAGCCAAAACTCACAGCGGGTGAAGGATGGGAGCAACAGCCAGGAAAGAGGATCTTGATATGGTGCCAAGAAGATCTACTAGAAGCAGAAAGAAATTTTCTAGAAACACTTTCAGTGATTACTGGACCATGGAATTGGTATAATAAAAGTTGCCAAGTTTGAATTCTGTACAATATATTGCTAGATATTTCACAAGCATATTTCAATTTACTAGAACAAAAAAGACTGTTTTTTAAGAATAACTTCAGTTTAAAATGAGATAGTATCTACACTTTTAGGGCATAACTTCTAATAAGATTTCACTTAGCAACAATATTTATAAACTGTATCACTGATGATTGTCAAATGGAAGAAGCTATACGAATATAAATTGCAACATTTTGAAATATCTGACAGAATATGGAGGATTTGGGGCATTTTAAGATCCTTATATAATTTTTGAAATATTATATTTATAAAGCACAAGTAAATCACATTTATCTGACCAAAAGAGGGGAAACTTCATAAAAAGAGATATTTCCCCAGAGAACTCTGAGTAGCAACATAAAGCTTTTCTCTCACAATAAATCTAAAATCAACATTCATCAATGATACTAAATCAGATATAATTTTTAAAAAGACCTACTGGTAATAAGTTTTATTCTCATTTATAAGCAAAAGAGATGACTAATTACTGTTATTGGTATCCATTAGCCTAAAGCCAAGCAAGATCTTAGGCTGCGGCTGAGGCTAGGATGCTTCCCAGTTTTATTACAAGGATCTTAACTCAGCAGTTTTTCCTTCCTCCTGCCTCATGTAAATGAGAGTGGCCATCTTTCCATACCACCTAATGTAAGACCGAGGAGCTTCACACGTCTGCTATTTCTGATGACACACTAACACTGCTCCATTTCACTGTGCTCATTCCCATTCACTATTGAAAACAGTAGTAATTTTATTGCAAGGGGAAAGTGGAGGGTATCAATATTTGTTGAGTATCTTTCAGAAGATAGGAAAATGTACATATGTTTTCATCAAGTCACAAATTTTGAGGGCGCCTGGGTGGCTCAGCCAGTTAAGCATCTGCCTGTGGCTCAGGTCATGATCCCAGGTCCTGGGATTGAGCCCGGCATTGGGCTCCCAGCTCAGAGAGGAGTCTGCTTCTCCTTCTCCCTCTGCCCCTCCCAATACTTGTGCACACTCTCTCTCTCCAATAAATAAATAAAATCTTTTTATATAAAATCTTTTTTAAAAGAGTAGTAAATTTTCACTTCCATTATCTTTTTAAATAACCATATAAACTTTATTCTCATCCTGAAGCCAAAGAAGCTCAATCTAAAAGAAACTAAATAACTTGCCAGATGTCTCACAAATAATAAATGACTGGAGAGATATTTGTGCCCAAAGATTGGCCTATTAAAAAAAATCTGTGCCCTATTATACTAGTTGCTCCCAAAGTGCAGTGCCTGGACCAACAGCGTTACCTCAGAATTTGTTGGAAGTTACAAGTTTGTGTACCTTATTCCAAATCTACTAACTAGATACTGCCAGATGTAGGCCCAGAAGTCTGCATTTTAACAAGTCCTTCGGATAATTATAGTGCATCCTGAAGTGTGGGAATCTTTGTTGTACACTGTATTTCTTTTTTGTGTGTGTGAAAAGAAACAGATGATGTCTATGACCTAGCTTTATGTACTTTTTCCTATTAGAAATTCTATATCCTGTGGACCCCCAAAGATAACCCTGAACTTTGACTATAAACACTGTTGCTGTTAATAAGTTTATTCAAGGTTTTAACTTTTTCTTGATGCTGGTTAACAGGTCTATTTCCTAGATATCAACCTAAGTCCTCCATCATTACCCCACTTTTCACTTAATGCTTATTTATTCATTTATTCATCCATACACTCTTTCATGGAGCAACTATTATTTGAAAGCCTTGTATGCATCAGGTCTTGTACTAGGCAGGTTAATAGTCCCCCAAAGAGGTCCATGTTCTCATCTCCAGAAATTTTGAATATGTTGTGTTACACAACAAAGGGGAGTTAAGGTTGCAGATAGAATTAAGGTTTTGGGGATGACTGGGTGGCTCAGCGGTTCAGCGTCTGCCTTTGGCTCAGGGCATAATCCTGGAGTCCCAGGATTGAGTCCCACATTGGGCTTCCTGCATGGAGCCTGCTTCTCCCTCTGCCTATGTCTCTGCCTCTTTCTCTCTGTGTCTCTCTCATGAATAAATAAATAAAATCTTAAAGAAATAATTAAGGTTTTGAATCAGCTAGCCTTAAAATAGTGAGGTTTTCCTGGATTATTAGTACTTAAAAGATGAAATACCTAATAAGGAAAGGAAAAATAAGATAAAAACAGAGAGGGAGGCAAACCATAAGAGACTCTTAACTCTAGGAAACAAACAGGGTTGCTGAAGAGTGGGGTAGGGTGGGGTAACTGGGTGATGGGCATTAAGGAGGGCACATGATGGAACAAGCACTGGGTGTTATATGTAACTGATGAATCACTAAATTCTACCCCTGAAACTAATAAGAGAGTATATGTTAACTAAATTGAATTTAAATAATTTTTAAGTGAAAAAGATCTATATGAGGAAAACTACAAAACTGCTGAACAAAATCAAAGAATAATTAAATAAATAGAGACATATTCTGTGTTCATGTACAGGAAGACTCAATATTGTCAAGACGTCTTTTCATCCCAATTTGATCTATGGATTCAATACAATCCAAACAAAAATCCCAGAAAGTTATTTTATGGGTATCAATAAACTTATTCTAAACTTTATATGAAGAGTAAAAGCTAAAACAATATTGACAGAGAACAAAATTGGAGGACTAATGCCACCTGGCTTCAAGACTTGATAATAAAGCTACAGTAATCAAGACAATGTAGTTTTGATGAAAGAAGAGTCAAATTAATGGGACAAAACAGAGAGCCCAGAAACAGACCCACATAAATATAGTTACCTGAAATTTAACAAAGGAGCAAAAGAAATACAATGGAGCAAAGATAAGGCTCTTCAAGAAATGGTGCTGAAACAACTGGACATTCACATGCAAAAAAACATTAATCTAGACACAGGACACAGACCTTATACCTTTCACAAAAATTAACTCAAAATAGATCATAGAATTAAATGTAAATTCAAAACTATAAAATTCTTAGTAACATAAGAAAAAAACCTAGAAGACTTTGGATATGGTGATGACTTTTTAGGTATAATAACAAAGATACAATCCATGAAAAAATAACTGAGAAGCTAGACTTCATTAAAATGAAAAATTCTGCTCTGTGAAAGATCACATCAAGAAGATAGGAAAACAATCCACAAATTGGGAGCAAATATTTGCAAAAGACACACCTGATAAAGGACTGTTGTCCAAAATGTACAAAGAGCTTTTAAAATTCAACGATAAGAAAACAATCTGATTTTAAAATGGGCCAAAGACCTCCAAAGACCCCTTACCAAAGAAGATATACAAATGGCAGATAAAGATATAAAAAGATACTCTACATTATATGTCATCAAGGCAACGTGACTTAACAAGACAGCATGAAGGACATATCAGAATGGCTAAAATCTGAAATACTGCTGACCTCAAATACTAATGAGGAAATGGAGTATCAGGAATTATTATACATTGCTGTTGGGAATGTAGAATAGTTCAGTTACTCTGAGAGGCGGCTTGGTAGTTTCTTACAGAATTAAACATTGTCTTACCATACAACCTACTAATTCATCCAAAGGAGGTGAAAACTTATAACTACACAAAAACCTGCATATGGGTGTTTAGAGCAGCTTCATTCATAACTGCCAAAACTTGGAAACAGCCAAGATATTCTTCAGTAGGTGAATGAATAAACTGCAGTATGTCCAGATGATGGAATATTTTCAGTGTTAAAATAAAGGAGCTGTCTACCCATGAAAAGACATGGAGTAATGTTATATTCATATTACTGAGTAAAAGAAGCCAATCTGAGAAGACTACATACTGTATGATTTCAATTATAGGACATCCTGGAAAAGGCCAAACTATGGAGACAATAAAAAGGTCGTTGGTTGCTGGAGAGGGTGGGGAAGATAAATAGGCAGAGCACAGTGAATTTTTAGGGTGGTGAAAATACTCTGTATGATATTATTTTTTAAGATTTTATTTATTTATTCATGAGAGACGCACAGTGAGAGAGAGTGAGAGAGAGAGAGAGAGAGAGAAAGGCAGAGGCACATGCAGAGGGAGAAGCAGGCTCCATGCAGGCAGCCCGATGTGGGACTCCATCCCGGGACTCCAGGACCACACCCTGGGCCATAGGCAGCTCAAACCGCTGAGCCGCCCGGGCTGCCCTCTGTGTGATATTATAATACTGGGTATACATCATTATACACTTGTCCAAGCTCACTGAATATACAACACCGAGAGCCAACCCTAAGGTAAACTATGGACTTTGAGAGATTATGATGTATCAGTGTAGGTTTATCCTTAGTAAAAAAAAAAAAAAAAAAAAAAAAAAAAGTTTACTACTCTAGTGATAAATGTAGGATGGTATGATTGTGTGTGATCAGGTCATATATGGGAAATCTATGTTTTACTGAATTTTATTATAAAACTGCTCTAAAAATAATGACTTAAATAAATAAAAAGTTCTATTTAAAGAGCAACTTTAGGTCCCTTAAAAATGAGTTTCTTCCTTAGCATTTCTTTCACCAATGTGAGTGTGTGGGAAGAGAAGTTGTTTTTCTAAAGGCTTCTAAATGATAATTTTTTCTAGCTACAGATTTTGAAAAGCATTTAAAAACAGTTTCACAGTGTACTCTCCTGGATGACATCTTTCTCTTGATGTAGAGGAATGACATTTTTTTTAAATGTATTTTTTAAATAGTTGCTCTCCCAAAGGCAAAGATACCTCATTCTAATGTCTCTTCAGCCTCTTGCCTTTTTTCATCCTTCAATTTTTTCCAAGTCTTTCAACACCACTGATACCATTACCCAACATTTTATTATTTTTTCCCAACATTTTGTTAAATGGACTGGACCAAATGAAACATTTTATTCTATGTTGCCATCCATTTTGAAGTTATAAAGAAAAATATTCTAGGTACTAGAACTCAATTTCTGTATGGGATTAATTCCATTACCCATTCTAATTAACTCAACTGTTTCCGATTTTTCTTTTTAATAAAAGAAACACAAAAAGCTCAAAAACACATGGAGGTAGAGATATTAAGATTAAAAATGGATGTGCTTAAAGGGCTCAACAATTAAAAATAAAGAAAATAAACAATGTCCTGGAGTTTTACTGCAACACTCACAGTAGCAGAAGAGAGGTGTCATATTTACTATGATCTTTCTTGGTAGTTCACCAAACAGTATAATGTAATTTGATTTTCCCAAGCCTTGTTAATAATGCAGGAACCCCATATTTGTATATAAACTTCTTCCTGGAGAGTTTAAATCTCCTCCATAACATTTTCTCTAACCATGCCAATGTTCTACTTGGAAGTCTTACTTATTTGTTTTCTTCCCAATGCTACAAGTGAGAAAATGAGTTATAAAGACTCAGAATATCTGATGACCTGAGAAATTGTTGAATCAAATCTATGATGCATCACTTAAGTTCCAAACTAATTATCCATTCAACTTTGATTCTTTCCTAGGCTAAAAGCTAAAAAAATGATTCAGACACTGTATATCAGTATCACAGAACAATGATCTCTCAGATAGGAAAACCAATGGGATAATACCCTGATTATACCACCTAGAGAAAGTTTCTAAGCTATAGCACAGGGGTGGAGAACACAAGCAGAAGAAGGTCACCCTGATTTGAGGAGTTGGAGCTAGAAACTGGGGATACCATGGCAGCTAGAGTTGTCAAGATAGTATACTAGACAGGAAAGAGTTTCACCAAGAGAGACTTTAGAGACCTGCAGAAGGTCCTCAAGTCATCTTCTAACTATAGATCAACATAAATGGAATTGTCTGATGTCAGGCAAAGAACTATTTAGAGACAATTCTCCATGGGTCTCTGTATTAGTACTCCATGGATTGCATTACAGAATACCACAAACTGGGTGATATAAACAACAGAAATTTATTTTCTCACACTTCTGGTAGCTGGAAGTCCAAGATCAAGGTGCTAACAGGGTTGGTTTCTCATAAGGCCTCTCCTGATTTGGAGATGACCTCCTCCTTCTTGTGTCCTCCCATGGTCTTTTCTCTGTGAATGTATAACTCTGCTATTTCTTCCTCTTTTTTTAAGGACATAAGTCATGTTGGATTGAGCCCTGCCCCTATGACCTCAGTTGATCTCTATTACCTCTTTAAAGGCTCTGTCTCCAAATACAGTCACATTGAGGATAAGGGTTTTGACATATAAATTTTGGGGGTTTGTAATTAAGTCCATAACAATCTCTTTCTGTACCTCTTCCAAATATATTCACTAACTGCCTCTGTTCTAGTATATAATTTCAAAGATGTTTATACAGTGAACTGTCTTACAAGATAGATATAATGTCTCCCTGTGAAGTAAAGGACAGGCATGTTTACTATCCAGTATAAAACATCTATATTCACTAGGCTTAGAGTTCCCTCCTATAATGAAACCTACTACACACACCGGAGTCACCTGGTCCTTTTCACATTGCCCTGTGAGAAGTGGGGCTCATAGAAGTTAACTCCATTCAGGACCTTACAGCTTCTGTCAACATTTATGATACTGTGGCAGCTAAGTTGTTGTCTCGCAAGTAGAACAAAAGCTCAGACTCTTCATAAAAGTCCAAAAGAACTATCCAAAAGAATTACAGCAGGTCCAGAAATAGTTCATGGTTCCATCAATCAAATGGAAAACTTTGTAAGTCACAGGGTATATGGGAGAGGACTCAGAATGACACTGATACAATAATGGAGAAAATTTACCCCTAAAGACTGCTCTAGTTCTATTTAGCAATGCTTAAAATCAAGTCTTGAGAGGAACAAAGCACTGCAAAATAATTTAACTGCAACTCAGAAGAAAGTTCAAGAATATAGGACCTAACAAGGTAAGAACTTGACATTTCTGACATTCAATAAAAATATGATTAGGCTTACAAAGAAGCAGGAAAATATATCCACAGTAAGGAGAAAAATAGATCAATTGGAACTGATCCAGAAATTACAGAAATGTTAGGATTATTAGATAAGGACTCCAAAACAGTTCTCATAACTAATGCTATATATTCAAAAAGGTAGAAGAAAAATTCAGCATATGAAACAGAGAAAAACTGTTATAAATTAAAAAGTACACTCTGATAAAAAAATACATTGTGTAATATTAACAGAAAATTAGCCACTACAGAAGAAAAAACATTAGTGAACTTAAAGACATGCCAGTAGGAACTGTCACAAATAAAAGAGAAAAAGACTGAATAAAATGAACAGAGTTATCACCGAGCTGTGAGACATATCAAGCTGTTTAATGTATATGTAAATGGAGTTCTCAAAAGTGAGGAGCGGTATGGTGAACACGGAAAAAAAATCTTTGAAGAAACAATAGCCAAAAATTTTCTAACTTTGAGGAATACTATAAATCCAAATCCACAAAGCTCAACACTCCACAGGCATGAGAAACATCAAGAAATATTTATCATGACATAATCACACTCAAATTGTGTAACTAGTTGTAAAGAGAAAAATCTTAAAAGGACCCAGAGACAAAAAAGACATTACATACGAGGGGAACAAAAGTAAGAATTACAGTAGATTTTGCCCCGGATTCAATGTAAATGAGAAGACTCTACATTGAACCCCGGATTCAATGTAAATGAGAAGACTCTACAAATAGCAGAGTTAAAACAATGCAAGGAAGGAAGGAAAAGAAGGGAAGGAAGAAAATCGTAAACCTGAATTATATACCTAGCAAAAATATATTTCAAAAACAAAATTGAAATAAAGACCTTTCATACTTACAAAAGCTGAAATAATTCCTCATCCAGACTTGCATTTAAAAGAAAAAAGTTAAAAGAATTCTTCCAGTAAGATGAAAATAATACCAGATGAAAATCTGTGGTTTTTTTTCACAAAGTAGTAAAGAACACCAGAATTGGCAAATACAAAGACTTTTAAAATTATTTTTTAACACTCTTTAAAATATAACTGTCAATTTAAAATCTAAATAATAATGCAGGGTGTTGTTTATAGCATATATAGAAATAAAATCCATAAAGACCATAACTTAAGGGCTGAGACAGGGGAAAATTGTCAGAAGGTTCTTATACCATAGATCTTATACCATATGATCAAGATCATACTATAATATTAATCTAATGATGAGGAAAAATTATAAATGTGTCCTGTAAACCCTGAAGCAATCACATAAAAAGAAGAAACATAGCTAATTAGCCAACAGGAAATAAAATAATAAAAAAAACTATCCCCCCCCCAAAAAAAAAGGCAGAATAGGAGGAAAAAACAAATAATTGATTCATGTAGACACAAAAAGACAAATGGTAAATTTAAACCCACCCATATCAGTAATCACATTAAAGTGGTCTAAATACTGCAATAAAAGATAGAAATAGTTGGATTGAATAATGTAGAAAGGAATACTAAACAAAAGGGAAACCAAGAAACCCACTTTGAATGTGAAGATGAAGGTAGACTAAAAAGAAAATAATGACAACAGATATACATACTAACACTAATTGAAAGAAGACCAGACCAGTTATATTAATACCAGAAAAAGTAGATTTCATAACAGAATATTCTTTAGGGTGAGGCCCCTGGGGTCTCAGTTGGCTAAGTGTCTGACTCTTCTTTTAGTTAAGGTCATGATCTCAGGGTCGAGAGATCAAGCCCCATGTCAGGCTCTGTACTCAGTGTGGAGCCTGCTTAAGATTCTCTCTCCTCTCCTTTCTCCTCTCCCCTGCAAAAAAACAAAACAAAACAAAACAAAAAGAATATTCTTTACAGCAAATAAGAGGCTACTTTGAATACTGTACCTCCTGAAGAAAAACAAAATATGGTCAATTATTAACTCAAATTTGCATTCTGGTCACCATCCACCTTTTTCTTTCCTAAGCTTTATTTTCCTCAGATATGTGAGAAGATATATGGACTAGGAGATTCTTAATTCTTGAACATTATTAGAAATCTAGTTTTTATTAAGTTTTGACTACTGAAAATTATCCAACTCTTTGACAACTCATGGGTCACGCTTTTGATGATATTTATGAATGGTATATAATTCGGATGTTACAGTCATCAAGTCTCTTATAAAACTGGAATTATAAGTTTTTATATCAATATTGGTAACCACATATTTTACAAAAATTTATGAATTACTGAATAAAATAAATATCTTACAACAACTCCATGAGAGTTTTGTTGGTGGGCCCAAAAAAGTCTTCCTTGAAAGTCCAATTAAATATTTTTTAAGATTTTTTAAATTTCTACATTGGTAGGTAGACCTAGAAGGAGATGAGGCAAGCCTGTTTCAAGGCTCAGCAACAGATGGCAGGTAAAAGATGTTCCATATACCCTCAACCTGGCAGGAGAAATTGGTCAAATATATTTTAGCAGCTGCCAAAGCAAATAGAGATACGGAAGAGATAAGACAAAAGAATTTCAAATGATCCTATGGAGACTAATTAAAGAATTGTACAAGTTTAAAGCTATATATTTCTGTAAATTCCAGCCTTCTCTAAGTTCTTAATTACTCTTTTAAACTTTTAACACATCTGGGAACTGTTAATCCCATGTCCTGGTGCTCTGCCCATCTTAAAGAACTACCAAAAAGTCCAGAGGTGTCTCCTGGGGAAAAGTGAAACTCAAGTTACCAAGGCCAAGTCAATTTCTAGCTACAGAACTGATTGTTCTCAACACTGAAATATATGTCCTAATTGACTTATGGAATTGATTTGGCAGGCTAAAAGGTTTGAAGTCACAGTGACAGATTGGGTTGTGTACTGAGAAAATAATGGTCCAGGATTCAAGAGATAGGTCTTTGTTATGATAGTAACAGTATAGGAGCCCTGATAAGTTACTCAGCATCTCATGGCTCAATTTTCTCATTTATACATTGGGAAATCATTCCTACTGTGCTTATCTCAGAGACCTCATTGTGGATAAGTTATATAAATTTTATAAAGTATTTAGAAATAGTAAATAGAATGAAAAGAGAAAATGGACAATAACCAGGGAAAACTATTTTTTAAAGATTTTATTTATTTATTCATGAGAGACACACAGAGAGAGACAGAGACAGGCAGAGGGAGAAGCAGCTTCCCATGGGCAGCCTGATGCAGGAGTTGATCCCAGGACCCCAGGATCATGACCTGAGCTGAGGGCAAATGCTCAACCACTGAGCCACTTGGGTGTCCCAGAGAAAAATTATTTGTGAATTATTCTAAATATTTTAAAGTTTAGCGGTGCCTGAATGGCTCAGTGGGTTGAGTGTCTGACTCTGTTTTGGCTCAGGTCATGATCTCATGGGTTATTTCATTATTTTGTCATTATTATTAAAGCTAGTCTTTGAATTCTATAAGGAAAACATTTAATTTTCTAAAAAAAACTGAAAAAGGAATTACCCAAGTTCAAAACCTAATTCATGACATACTCATTAACCTAGCTTCTATGTAAGGAAGACATTTCCCAACAATCTGAGGTGCCCAGAAAATGGAAGAATCTGTCTTCTAAATAAAGAAGTTCCATTCTTGTAGATATTATAAGGATTATTCCTGCATTGAAAGGAAGGAGGCAAAGGAATATTAAATGAACCCTAAGCTGCCATATAGGTTCATGTCACAAAAAAATGCTAAAGACCTCTAGGGCCTAGTGATTCTCCCAAATGGGGTTTGACCTTGACATGCAGGCAAAGGCAAGATATGAGCAAACTGTGGGAAAGAGAGCAGGGAGAGATTTGCACAAACTATGTTTTTCTACGGGGTAGGAAAAAACAATGTATTGTACTATCCTCTGGTTGTGATATATGAAAAACGTTTACCCCAATTGACAATGGCAGTGAACGTTCTGTTCTGGTGTCCAGTTTAAGAAGATGAAGTAAGCAGCCGCTGCTCTGCTCTGGAATATTAACGAAGCCTGGTAAAATTCTGGTTAGATGCACTAATGGCCAACTTAAGATAACATAACACACACACACACACACACACACACACACAACTCTAGTATCAGACCAGGGTAATATCTTATTTTGCCCTATATCAAACAAGTTGTATACATCGATATATGTATATATCTGTAATAAACAATAAAACTTAAATTCCTATATCTGTGTATAATCCAAACAATGAAACAGACCTGAGGTTACCTCTAAGATACTTGTGTTCATTGAAGAAGAAAAATTTTCAGCAATTATATTTTAGAGGAAAAGCAAATATTCCCTAGAGGTCTATGTTCCAGTATTTTCTTTAGTTATAAATTGAACTTTAAAATTTACAAATTGTCACAAAAGCATTGAGTTTTTCACTGAGGTTCTAAGAAAGACAGTAACACATTAATGATATTGTAAAGATATTTATATATCTTTATAACATGGTAATATAGAGAGTAACAATATATTAAACAATTACTAATATTCACAAGAACCTTATGAGGTAAGTACTATTATTATCTCTGTTTCAAAATAGAAGCATGGGATTTAGAGAGATTAAAGTATTTGCCCACGGTCACGAAAGTCGAGAAGCCTGGATTTGAACTAATTCATTTAGAATGAGATCATAGCTGTATGTGATGGCTCTGTAGGAGGAACCATGGTGAGGAGTTTGCTTACACGGCTCCCTTTAATCCTCTATAACCCCATTAATTCAGTACTATTGAGATCCTCTTTACAGATAGGCAAACTGAGATTAGTGAGATCTAGAGTCTCCTAGTTAGGATATTGAAGACTTGGGATTCTCCCCAGGCAGTCTGACTCTGAAGGCAATGTGTTTAATTCCTCCACTCTACCATTTTTGCAAAGTGAAAGAGATACTTAAAATGACTTCTGCATAGAAACACTATAATCATCTTATCCTTTATCACAATGCAGGAACATAAATCCTTCCAATTCTTCAAACTCTATTCTAATTTTCATTTGTATTAAGTTACTTTCTTAGGAACATGGTACACATTATGAATTTTAAAAATATTCATTCACTGGAGCATAATGCTGGGTTATGTGGACCTAAGCTCGCTCACTGTGTGGGTACAGTACCCTTTTAGATAGAAAACTCAGTGCTGTTAAGTACAGCCACATAGTAAAACCTTTCCTGGTTCAAGGGTAAAAAGTCCAAACACTTAAAGAACTAAAAGGCAAGTAAATTGCAGAGATGCATTTTCACAATGCATTTCACAATGCATTATTTATCCTTATTTCACATTTTCTAAAACAGGAAGAGGCTATCATTGGTAACCTTTCCTGAAAACACCAAATAACAGTGTATCTAGCACTTGCTTCTTCTAAAAGGTCTAGCACACAAAATCACTTCGAAAATGTATAACCTGGAACTAATCATGAAGAATCATCAGACTCGCTTAATTTGAGAACCATTCTATAAAGCACCTGCCCAGGAATCTTCCAAAATATTACAGTCGTGAAAGTCAAAGGAATCTGAGGAAGCACTGTACATTAAAGAAGACTTAAGAAATAATGACAACTGAATTTAACATGTGAGTCTGGATTGGATTATGAGCTATGGAGAATTTTTTTTTCTAAAAAAAAGATACTGTCACAATTAACAAAAATTTCTATCAGATCTATGGGTCACAGCAATTGCACTGCTGGGGATTTACCCCAAAGATACAGATGCAATGAAACGCTGGGACACCTGCCCCCCGATGTTTCTAGCAGGAATGTCCACAATAGCCAAACTGTGGAAGGAGCCTCGGTGTCCATGGAAAGATGAATGGATAAAGATGTGGTCTCTGTATACAATGGAATATTCCTCAGCCACTAGAAATGACAAATACCCACCATTTGCTTCGATGTGGATGGAACTGAGTGAAATAAGTCAATCGGAGAAGGACAAACATTATATGTTCTCATTCATTTGGGGAATATAAAAAATAGTGAAAGGGAATAAAGGGGAAAGGAGAAAAAATGAGTGGGAAATATCAGAAAGGGAGAAAGAACATGAGAGACTCCTAACTCTAGGAAACAAACTAGGGGTGGTGGAAGGGGAGGTGGGTGGGGGGTAGGGGTGACTGGGTGACAGGCACTGAGGGGGGCACTTGATGAGATGAGCACTGGGTGTTATTCTATATGTTGGCAAATTGAACACCAATAAAAAAATAAATTTACAGATCTATGGGTCAGCTGATAGTATTACATCAGAATTAATTTCTTGATTTAAATAATGGTACTGTAGTGATGTAAGAGGTTGTCTTTGTTTTAAGGAAATAATTAAAAAGATCTTGTTTCTACAAATCTCAAGTATTTTGGAAAAAATAGATATCTCAATCCACTGTTTTTATGAAACCAATTTTTCATGCTTTAACCCTCTATTAAATTATACATGGATTCACTGGATGCTAAGAGCCAGTTTGTTCATTTTTGAAGCATTGAGCATGCATTAGCATTTTAGAAAGCATGAATAAAATATTGGCAGTGGTGTTTCCTATATTCACTTTATGAAAAATCTGGCTTTGGGTGATTACTACTCTATAAGCCATATCTGTAGTTTGAAACCCTGTTATAACCTAGAAGTTGATTTAGCTTCTTTAAGCAACATGAAAAAGGTAGGTCTGATGATAATCAACACAATGTGCCTGTCAGTTCTCATCCTTGTCAATTCTAATCCCCAGCATTATTGGTCACTTCTTAGCCAGTCCTGAGTATCCTGGAAAGGCCTAAAGGTATTGGACTCTGATCCCTGGATGATTTAGACTCTGTCAATATACTAGTCTGCATGTATTTCCTACCACACTGCAAATTTCAAATTCTTGAAACTCTCTGACTATGACCTTAAACTAACTCATGGCATATTGTTTTCCAGGAATATGTGGATCCCCAGATTAAAAGAGGCACACTCACATTCCCAACCTTCTATACTTTTGTCTACTTTTAAAATAACAAAAATTAAAAATTCCCACTTTTATACTCTTGATTTTTTTAATGCTATGTTCAACCCCTATGCTCTGGTAGTTTCTAAGTGATAAATTTTTGAAAGAAATATGGAATAGTTGATCAAATTAATTATCAAACAACAAAAAGGAAAGTGTAAGTAAGAAGCTTACATATTCTTATGTATTGTAAGGATAAATGGGGATAAATGGATTATTCCTGATTCACCCTTGGGGATAATTTTTTTGTTGTTGGTTTATTTGTTTGTGGGTTTTTTTGGGATAAAAATCTTAAAATAATCCTCAGATTTGTTCACTATAAATCTGATTCCCCATATAATGTGATTATAGATAAGAGAGAATTTTAAATACTTCCATGGTTTGTCATTGGGGAAATACTCCATTTTATAATATGCTATATACTACAAAGCCCTCAACTGCTCTTACCTTGAAATTCATGGTTGATAAGGATCATCAAAAGACCACTAACTAAAAAAAAAAAAAAAAAAAAGACCACTAACTAAAGAAAACAATAAAATCTAAAAACAAACACATTCCACTGAAACACCTCAAATATGCAATAATTTCTTATTTTAATATAAAACTTTACTGTTTGTAAACATTTTCACCAATGCTTTCTAAAACGCAGATCAGAGTAGACCTTAATCCCATGACCACTCTAGCCTCAACATCAGGACATACTTTTTGTTTCATCAGAGTTTTTGAGCATTTTATATCTCGTATACTTCTCAGACCTAGTAACTTGTGCTTATCTCGGCCCCTCATCCTATAATTCCTTCATCAATTACAACCTCCCAACTTCCTAGCATCTACCAAATTTTTATCTGCCTTTCAAGCATCAAGTACAATATCACTTTCTCACTCACAACCCTCTTAGTAAGTTAGTTTTTTGAACATTTCATAAGCATCTCCCAGCACTTTCACATATATGGACTACAGAATATCTCACATGCCTATATTAATGTTGGATGGATACGGTAGTTATTTTTAGGTGTCAACTTGGCTAGGCTATGGTATCCAGATATTTGATCAAATATAATTCTAAATGTTGTTTTGTAAAGATACTTTTTAATAGGAGATTAAAATTTAAATCAGCAGACTTTGAATAAAGGAGACTACTCTCCATAATGTGGGTGGGCCTCATCTAATCAGTTGAAGGACTTAACAGCAAAAGACTGAACTCTCCCTAGGAGGGAATTCTGTCAGCAGCCTTCAGATTTGAGCTCCTCCCCACCCTCCTCTTCCCACCCTCCCTAGATAGATACATATGGATATAAAAATATACAGATACATCTTATTGTTTCTGTTTCTTTGGAGAACCAAGACTAAACTAATACATTGGAGGATACTAGAATATTTTGATTCCCTGTATTTTTCTGTATCTTTAAATTTTCTACAACTAAGATCTTAGTGGAATTCAGGTACAAAACAAAAATGCAGAGGTCTTTTGTTAAATAGGATTCACATACTCCAAAATGCTAACAATTATTATCTAAGTGTGTCTTTCATATTTTTTTTCTTTGCACTAGTCTCTATTTTCAAAATATCCTGTAAAGAACTGTATTACTTATGTTAAACAGAAAAAAAAGTTATATTCTGTGAGAAAAGCATCAAAAAGCCCTTTAAGTTAGTTAGATATTCTATTTATCACTAGGGCTCTTTGCACCCTGATTTGAAAACAGGTGAATAAATACTTGAGGTCAGCCATTTTGGAAGGTCAACAAGAAATGATAAAAACTATGGTGTACTAGAGAATGTGTACCCCATCAATAAATGGCAGTAGCTATAGGTCCAGTAGATCACGATTAAAAGTTCTACAAATATGTTAGACTCTTACTTGTTCAAAATATAACAGTTTTAAAATGATGACAACTAACTAAAAAAATAATAATAACCACTTTACTTTCCAAACAAACAAACTACTGAGGACTCTACCTTCTGGCCTCAGGCTGATTCTAAAAGTTATTTAACTTCCCAGCATTGTTTTAGCATACCCCACTGAGAGTGTCATCTTTCAGAATGGTACTAAATGCTTCTATGTGTTGACTAGGGTATGAATTTCAGAGACAAAATTAAAGAATTGCACGTACCTACTGATGAATGATAATTAACTATACTTAAAAGCATAGTGGTTCTGTGATAATCTTCATCTCTCTCTCTTTCATCAATTCAAGGGATTTCCCAGCCTAAAAATTACTCAATCATGTATTTCTAGGCTATTTTAAAAATGTATATATGAACAGTAAACCTAAAAAATCAAGGCAATCTCTTGCTGACATAGTTAATTTAAAGCAATAGTTTTCTAAAGGGCTCTGTATCACTCACTCCACAGGAACATTTTAGGACCAAAGTGATGGAGGTGGAAAGGTACCAGAGTGAAGTATGCAGAGGTCCAGAAATGTTCCAGATTGTCCCAAATGTGAAGAACTATCCTGCCCTTCTATGACTGTCAAGCATCCCCAGTGAATGTTCATGAACATGAAAAGCTTATGTGAGTATAGATAGACTTATTTTATAAAGAAATACAAAGCATATTTGTAAAGTTTTAAAATAACCTAAATTTTCTAGAAATTCCACTTCTATGTATAGTGAGGAAATCTGTACTTTGCTCTCCAAAATGTTACCAAGGATTTCTCAGTATTCCAGAAAATTATGCCAGTGAAGTCAATGCTGCTCTTGGCGTTTGAGTAGCCCACACTATACATCTGCATCTGTTGGTATGTATAGTTGTCACAAGTCTACTGATTCTATGGAGGGGTACAAGCATCGGACTACCTCATCATGTCTTCTAGAATGCTCATACCTAAACATTTACATAATGAAAATACTTTTTAAAAAAATGAAGCATTTAGCATTTATATCTCCTTTAAAGTCAGAATACTATAGTGCTTTTGAAAAATTATGTCAGTAGGTTCTAATACCTATAAATTTTATTTCAGGATATTAAATGAGGCATTAAAATATTTATTATTAAAAGAGATTGTTAGGTCCAATTGAGTTGAGAAACACTAATTTAGAATATATCCTGATTGATGAGCCTAATCCATATTCATGTCCTCAAGGTTAGAAATGCAGTACAGTCATTCCATCTCTGAAATGAAATGTTTTACTTTTGCCAAATTATGGACTTATCACAGTGTGGAACATCATTTCTTAAAACTTTATGAAAGCTTTCTTATTTAAAAATGCAACGATTTGATTTCCCACCTAATTTTTTTTTCATAATCATTGAGCAGGATTTAGGTATATTTATGTTACCACTCTTTATTGCTACGGCTTGTGCTATCTCAAAAAAGAAATAGTAAAACACATTAAGGGTATTCATTAAGCATTTATAAAATTTGATTTATGTGCACACCATTACTAGAGAACCTGTTATTAATGATGCTTTGAAGACTATTACCTTCTATTGCCAAAATCAGAGCCCTGTGAGCTACGGTCCCATCCTCTAATCTTTCGATTGCATGTAAAACACTTGGCACACCAAGCTTAAATTGTTAAACTCTCACTGAAATTTAACTAATAATCCCATTCTAGGAGAAATAAAGGAGTCTGTTATTAATTACTTAAGACAGCTTAAATTCTCCTTTAAATTGACCTTCAGAACTTTTTGAAAGTTCTACCTGGAGGTCAGATGCAGCTATATGCTTATCAAAACCGTTTAAGTAAGTCATCATCTTAAATGAAGCATGCAGCTTCAGAAAGAAAACAAGAGAAATGATAAATATAGAAAGGGGCCACACACTTGGCCAGCCAGATGAGCTAAATTAATTCTGGATGAATCAATAGGTTGAGGTAGCTATAACCCAATTTCATCTGCCAGAAACTATCTTCCTACAATGTCATCTGAATCTACTTAAGCTGTTTGAGTCTACTGTAGACATTCTCCTCATTATGTTATTATGGACTCCCAAAAATCTAATTAAAGTGCAGTATAATAAACAACCAACCAACAAGGAAATGAATGAAAATATTTTCCCTCCTACCTTTGCTTTCTAAGGGCTACTATCATCACTGCCCCAATGATTATATAGTATAGCCCTCATTTCTTCCTAATCATTTCATGTAACATCTAGCTCATTCCTATTTTCATTAGTTATTTAAACAAAAAAGTCCTATCCCATTTTCCCTTTAAATTTATCCTCTTACATCTACAAATAAATCTCACTGTGTCACTCTTCTGACCTAAAGTCAAAACCTCTGAATCTGATATTATTGAACAAGTTGGAATAGGTGGGTTAACATACTGAAATAGCTTTGTTGAACTCATGTTTACATACCTTTGCTGGAATATAACTCCTATACCATAACTCATCTAAAGTATACAATCCAATTCTAAAGGAGACCTCATACTCATAAGTAGCCAATTTAAACCCTCCCTTCCCTATCCCAGCCCTAAACAGTATTCCTTTACTTACTATCCCTATAAATTTGCCTGTTCCAAACATTTCATGTAAATCACACAATATGTGGTCTTTTGCAACTGAGTTCTTTTACCTAATATATTTTTAAGAATCATCCAAGTTTTACCATGTATTGGTACTTGATTTCTTTTTACAAATAATCTACTGCATGGATGTATCACACTTTATCCATTCATTAACTGATGGACACTTGGCTGTCTTCACTTTTGGTTCTTATAATGGTTCTATAAAAATTCATGTACAGGTTTCTGTGTGGACACACGTTTTCATTTCTTTTCAGTATGTGCCTAGGGTATGTTGCTAAATCAAATGGTAACTCAATGTTTAACCATTTGAGAAACCATTGAAAAGTTTCCAAAATATTTACACCATTTACGTTCCCACCAGCAATGTACAAAGGTGTCAATTCCTACACATCCATGCCAAATCGTGTTCCTACCTTTTTTTTTTTTTGGATATTATAATATGGTATTTATTTATTTTTTTTTATTATTATTTTTTTTTAAATTAATTTTTATTGGTGTTCAATTTACCAACATACAGAAAAACACCCAGTGCTCATCCCGTCAAGTGTCCACCTCAGTGCCCGTCACCCATTCCCCTCCAACACCCGCCCTCCTCCCCCCTTCCACCACCCCTAGTTCGTTTCCCAGAGTTAGGAGTCTTTATGTTCTGTCTCCCTTCCTGATATTTCCCAACATTTCTACCTTTTTTATTATAGTGCTCATATAGGAGTTAAGTGATTTCGATTTGCATTTCCCTAATGACTGAGGATGTTGAACATCTTTTCATGTTCTAATTGGTTTGTGTACACCTTCTTTGGATAATTATCTATTCAACTTCTTTCCTCATTTTGTAATTGGGTTGTCTTCTTAACCAAGTTGTGAGAGTTGTTTGTATGTTCGAGATACTAGTCACTTATCAGATACATAATTTACAAATGTTTCCCCCCATTCTGTGAATTTTCTTTTCACTTCTTTGATGATGTCCTTTGAAGCAGAAAAGTTTTTATTTTTGATGGAGTCCAATTTTTTTTTTTTACCATTTGTGCTTTTGATATCCTGAAAAATCATCATCTAGTGCAAGCACACGAAGATTACTCCTATATTTTCTTCTAAGAGTTTTATAGTTTTAGCTCTTACATTTAGGTCTATGATCTATTTTGAGTTAATTCTTTTGTATGGTCTTTTTAATATGCTGTTGAATTTGTTTCAAGTTAGATTTTTACATGCTTTGTTTTATAAATGAACATAACAATGGGTAGAAAAAATGTAACAGTGAATGCAGCGTCCCTTAAAAAGTGCTTATTATGATGTACCACCATTCAGTGTTCACCTTAAGCTCCCAAATTCAGGGATTTAATTTTCACTGCCACAGATATATTTAAGAATCATGGTAATATCCACTAAGTTCCATATACTTTATGAGGCACAATGAGAGGAAATCAATGGATACCTACATGATATTGGGCAAGTTATCCTTTGGACTTCAATTTCGTCATTAAAATGATGATATGACAGAGATCTTAAAGGATTGTAATAGGAAATAATAAAATGCATGTAAAGTGCTTAGAATAGTACTTGGCACATAATAAGCATATTACACCTCTCTAATAGTAACAGTCTTACTGTTTGTATTAATATTATTATTACTATCTCATTTAATCCTAACACACTCTCTGGCAGACAGGTATTACCAGTTGGGAAAACAAGTATTTAAAAACAGGTAATTTAAAACAGAGAACTAGGTGCAGGGCTAACAGAGAGGGTGACAAAGAAGGGAAGGGAAAGGAGAATAAAAACTAGTTAACTCCTGCCAGTTCTAAAGCCAGGGGGACTAAAAAGGGTAAATTATTTTAGTTGATCTCAGAAGCCAGGGTTGCCAATTGAGCTTGGAAACTTGGAACAGGTGATGTCTGAGGGGCTAGCCAAGCCAGAATTGGAAACCTGGAGGCGGGGCTACAACGAAAAGGAGGGCCCCCGGGAAACTGGGAGCAGAGAGAACAAAAGGTCCAGCAGAAAGCTTAACAAGAGCTAATGCAGGCTCTGCTGGAGCTGCCACCTTAAGAAGAGGAAAAAAAAGGAGAGAATCTGGTTTATCGACTACTCCGGTTTTCCAGTGTCCTGAGAGTGCTACCCATTGGCTAACCCTAACCTGAAGCAAGGCTGTCTGGGAAATGTAATTTGTAGCCAAGGGCCAAGAAGATGGGAGCCCTGGGTGGCTCAGCGGTTGAGTACCTGCCTTCAGCCCAAGGCCTGATCCTGGGGACCTGGAATCGAGTCCCATGTCGGGCTCCCTGCATGGAGCCTGCTTCTCCCTCTGCCTGTGTCTCTGCCTCTCTCTCTTTCTCTCTCTCTCTGTCTTATGATTAAATAAGTAAAATCTTTTTTAAAAAAGAAAAAGGGCCAAGAAGAGATCTGAGAGCAAACACGCAGATGTCTGGCACAGAGGCTAAGTATGCGGAGGAATCTTGTCTTCTATCCCTGAGGAGCAAGGATCTGGCCTGGGAATTCTCTTTTCATCGTAATATAAAACCTCTCTAGAATGCCTACGAAAGAAAAGCACTGGAGGATGCCTGGTGTAATTCCAGGAACAGTAATTTCGATAGTAATTAACTTAGTGATTTAGGTGGCAATCTGTTTTCAGTTTACTAGTCCTCAAATCATACTACTCTGTTTCTGTCACCACTTGAAAGAGCCAACTATAGTTAAAACAGTAGAGAGACAGAAGGAGAGATCCCTCAAGGACAGGGAGTTCATCATTTTATTCAGTTTGGGGTACACTGCCTACATGAGCATCCAGTTTTATGTACTTACTGAATACTTGCACAATACCTCCTTTTCTCGACACTCCAGTCGTACCTCCTCTTGCCTTCAGTACCCATTGAAATTGAATGTATTTCTTGAAAAACATAGATTGGTTTGTGTGAACACATTTTTAATACACGTCGAAGTAGTTTTAGTTCTCATTCTGCTTAATTTTTATCACTCGACTCCATCAATGCTTTTAAGATCTATATGAGTTGCCTCTTGTATATCTCATCTGTGGCTTCTACTCATCATATTTTTAGTTGTGCATCTACCACATTTTACCTGAACAGTCTCCCAGAGATACACATACAGACTGCCTGCATCTCCCAGGCAGATGATGAACACTTCAATAAACATGCTGTACATGTACTCTCATGTGCCTCCATGACGACTTCACTGGAATATAAACAGAGTCAAAAAATTGCTAAAGCATATATATATATGTATATATAAACATATATATATATATAATTTTACTATGTAGTGCCTATTGCTTCCCTGAATGACTGCACTGGTCTACAGTTTCAAGAGCAATGAGGAGGATTTCCATGTCCCCAAATCTCTGACTGCAATTGGCACAATCCAGCTTTCCAATTATTGCCAGTTTAATAGCTATAGAGTGATCTTGTTTTCCTTCCATTTCTATTTCTCTAACAATAGTTTAGGGAATCTCATCACACGCTTGTTACTTTCATAGATTTTCTCTTTAGTAAGGTGCTTGTTTAAATCTTTGATCCACTTGATGGGATGAGCACTGGGTGTCACACTATACGTTGGCAAATCAAACTCCAATAAAAATAGGCAAAAAAATCTTTGATCCATTATTTTTGTAACTGCAGTAATATTTTCCTTCTTTATTTGCAGATCATTTTATGTAAAACAAGGAACTCTTCTCAGTTTTAGACCTCACAATATTTTTCCATTTTGTTAATGGTGAATTAAATTTGTTTAATGTCCTTCGCTGAACAAGAGTAGAAATCCTTAATTTTTTACATGAACTCTTTAAATTTTTGCCTTGTGATTAGTATTTTTGAAGTTTTAAGGAGGACTTGCCTCTGGATCATGCCCTTCTACCTTTTCTTCTATTAATATTGCTGTTTCACCATTCAAATTTGGGCCTTTAATTTGCTCCGTATGGTCATCCCTTTTGCCCACCCCATTCATTAAACAATCCACTTTCTCCATTGAGATGTGTATCACTCCTCTGTGAAGTTCCCATCTCCATCTGTCTCTGAACATACTTTGGTGTTCCCATTTGCTGAATTTTTCTTGCTTTGACAGCACACTCTATTTCTGTGACTTTGTTTTAGGTTTTTTTTTTTTTAAGATTTTATTTATCCATTTATGACACACAGAGCGAGAGAGAGACAGAGACAGAAGCAGGCTTCATGCAGGGAGCCCAATATGGGACTCGATCCGATTTTTGCCCTGGGCCAAAGGCAGGTGCTAAACTAGTGAGCCACCCAGGGATCCCTGTTTTAGGTCTTAATATCTAGGATGGTCAGTCCTCTATCTCTACTCTTATATTTTTTAAAGATTGGCCTAGTTATTATTCCTGAATTTTCATTTATCCATACACTTTTTATAGTAAAAAGTGAGTTTAGCAAGCTCCTAAATATTGTACTATAATTTTATTGCATTTATGAATGAATTTGAAAGAATCAGTATCTTTACAATATTTTGTCATTCCAGTCAAGAGCATGGAATATGTTGTGTCCTTTATTAGTTTTAAACTCTAATTATGAAGATCTATTTTTTTAAAATTATTTGACAGAGAGAATGAGTGAGCACACAGGTGGGGGCAGGGGGCAGCAGGCAGAGGGAGAGGGAGAAACAGAATCCCCACTGAGCAGGCAGCCTGACATGGAGAAAAGGGGCTCCATCTCAGGACTCAGGACCCTGGGATCATGACCTGAGCTGAAGGTAGATGCTTAACCAACTGAACCGCCCAGGCACCCCTAAAAATCTACTTTTCTTATTTAAGATAGATTAGATTCTTAGATTTTTCTTATTTAAAGATTTAATTCCTAGATTATTAATGGCAATGTGTTCTTTTATAAAATGTTCTAATTGGCTGTTTCTGATCATTTTTATAGTGACCTTTTTATCAACAATATAGCAGGTGAATGTTTTAAGAATTCCTAATCCTGAAAGTTTGGAGTTGTCAGTTTTCTAGGTAAATCACTTCATCCACAAGGAGTGTGAATTTTATTGTCCCATATTAAAATCCTTAAATTTCTGGTTTTCTCTCTCTAATATTGGCTAGGTCTTCCTATCCTAGATTAAAATGCAGGAGTGATAATAAATATACTTGCCTTGTTCCAAATCATAAAAAGAACATATTTCAGTTACTCCAATAAGTGTAATATTTGCTGTAGGGTGTTAGAATACAAATTTACCAAGATAAGGAATTCCTTTATATTCTTGGCTTGATAGAATTTTCTATTTTAAATTGATGAAGAACTGTATCAAATATTTATTCTGTACTGGTTAAGATAACTGTATAAATCCTCTTTTAATCAACTTATGTGGAAATCAGTATTGATAGATTTTTTGAATTTGGGGTGTTTTGCTTTTGTGGGATAACCTTATGTTGTATTATTTAATAAGCTATTAAATTTAATTCAATATTTTATTTAGGACATTAGCAACTATATAAAAAAAGGGAAATTCTTCTTACCTAATTTTGTGATCAAGATTATATTATCTTCATAAAATGACCTAGGCATAAGTGTTCCTGTTTTTGTATTCTGGTCCTTGAGACAGAGGAAAAGTAACAGATCCTTGACCATTTGGTAGAAATCACATGTAAAACTATCTAATCCTGGAGTTTTTTTTTTTTTTTCCAGAGAAATGGGCCTAACAGCATTTCAGTTGCTTTGATTCTTATTAGCCTACTGAGGCTGTCTTTCTCTTTGAACCCATTTGAACATTTTACATTTTCCTAGGAGATGATACACTTCAATCATATTTTCAAATATATTATTGTTTGCATATGCAGTTACTTTCTAAATTTTTGCATACAAATTCTTTTATCTCATTTTGCCTTTTATTTGTATCTTCTCTTGTTTCATCTTGACTGCATTACAGAAGGTCTACTTTATTAATCTTTTCAAAGTATAACCTTTGATTATGGTAATTTTCTATGTTAATGTTAGCCACAATTTGATTTCTACTCTTATATTTTCCTTTTTATTTGTTATTGAAGTATAATTAACATGCAGTGTTATATGAGTTTACAATATAATGATTCAACAACTCTATCCATTACTCAGTGCTCATCATGCTAAGCTTATTCTTAATCTCCTTTATCTATTTCACCCAACATTGTTTACAATAGCCAAGATATGGAGTGACCCAAAATCTTTTCTCAATTTAAAAAATGCTCAAGGGCAGCCCGGGTGGGTCAGCGGTTTAGTGCTGCTTTTGGCCCAGGGCGTAATCCTGGAGTCCTGGGATCAAGTCTCCCATCAGGCTCCCTGCATGGAGCCTGCTTCTCCCTCTGCCTGTGTCTCTGCCTCTCTCTCTCTCTGGTCTATCATGAATAAATAAATAAAGTATTTTAAAAAAATAAAAAAATTTAAAAATGCTCAAGTTTTCCATGGCTTTTTACATTAAGTATTTATTCTATTGATTCCGCCTTTGCATCATGACTTTAAAGGATTTATACTATTTTAGGACATATTTATTTACACTATTCCATATTTTTTCCTTTGACTTTGTCATTTACCTTTACACTCTCTTCTGCTTTCTGTTGGCTACATCAGTATTTCTTTTTTAGGATTAAAATGTAAACGTCCTATTTTGAAGAGGTATCTGCACTCATGTTTATCGCAGCATTACAGCAGCCAAGATATGGAAACAATCTAAATGCCCATTAATGGGCAATGGATAATAAAGATGTGGTATCTATACACAATGGAACATTATACAGCCTAAGGAGACTATCTGGCCATTTGCAACAACATAGATGGACCTTGCATACATTATGCTAAGCAAGATAAGTCAGATAGAGCAAGACAAGTACTGTATGATATTACTTACATGTGGAATCTAAAAAAAAAAAAAAAAAGCAAGCCCATTAAAATAAAAAAAGCAAAATTATGGATACCAGGGAATAGGAGATGGAGAAGTCAGATTGATTTAATGGTACAAACTTGAAACAAGTAGTAAATAAACCATAGTGATCTAATGTACTGTTTGATGAATATAGACAATATTGTATCATAACTTTGTAATGTAATATGGCTAGAAAGGCAACCATATAATATATAAATGTATCAAGTAACACACTGCACATGTTAAATCCAGACAAGGTTCTATTTTCCCCTCACATTGTTGACCCTTTAATTAACATGCATCTGTGTATTCATGTAGCCCTATTGATGTTTTGAACCATATCATTATCTATATTGTCCTTATAAAAACCAAAGTATATTAGCACACATTCCTGTTCGTTTCCCTACCTGAATGTTACAATAATGTCTAAAATTTTCTTTTACTGGGATGCCTAGGTGGCTCAGTGGTTGAGCATCTGCCTTCAGCTCAGGGCATGATCCCAGGGTTCTGGGATCAAGTCCCAAATCAGGCTACCCACAGGAAGCCTGCTTCTCCCTCTCCTGTCTATGCCTCTGTCTGGGTATGTCTCATGAATAATAATAAGAAGAAATTTTCTTTTACTTCTTCTGGAATTTTTCTTAGATACAACACATTTTTGCCAGATATTGATTTACCCATAATTAATATTTTTCATTTTCTCCTGAATTTAATTATAAAAAAGCACTTAAAACCATTTTGTGCATTTCACTCATAATCACCATGGCAATTTGGTAAAAATGTCTTAAAAGAGACTGCCCTTGTGAACAAAATATAGTAAAGAAGACAAAATAAAATCCTTTTGTTTCTAGAATTTATTACTGTACAAGGGAAGGATGCATTTTGATATAATAAATAAAAGGTTTAACTCTCTCCTCCAGAAGTCATAAATTTTAGGTCTTCCTTTTCAAGAGATGAATTCAGGATCATTTTGCAAAATTTAAAAAATTCCAAGAATCTTTTTTCTTAATTTAGTATGATGTTAGATCTTTCAACAGAATATGAACTGCAACTCTAACTTCAATTTAAAGTGGCTCAATTCATTTTAATACAGGTTTGTGATTGAAGTAGGTAAACTGAAGTGGGGGTCAACTAAGGGCTTAAATATTACCAATTCAGGATCCTGAAATAATCATGTTGTTCAAGAAATAATTAAGCTTCAATTCAGGAATGTATAGGGATATAGCAAAATCACAAGACATCAACAGATACAATTAGACTTTTTCAAAACTGTACTGTAGAATATACCCGTTTTTAGCAGTTTCAGAGACACAGCTAATAAAATATCAGTGGGGGCAGGGCATAGATGAGAACTCTACTTTCTCATCAATTTTTTTTTTTTGTCTTGTTGCTGGATAGTTTATTGAAACCAAACTGATAATACAGAAAAGAGACTGAGGTGGCAGCTCCCAGAATCTTGGTGGATTACAGATGCAAAGTGGCTGGAGAGAAGTCGTTGAACCCACACTTCAGTAAAAGACTGATAAATCAGTTGCATAAATACGGAGAACGAAAGACACGAGACATTTCACAGCTTTTCGCTTTGTGTTTGTTTTAAACATATGTATGTTACAACTTTACATTTTAAATTACCATTCCATGTTTTTTGTGCCAATGGCTAAGGATGCAATGGTCCCATCCCCTGACATAAGGAGAGTTTGGTCTGCAACATAGAACATTTTGGTGAGATACCAACACTTAAAAGTAGTTTAAAGAATAAAGGTTATAGAAAATAAATTAGTAACTGGCCTCATCATGCTAAATATCCCCACTAAAAGTGGAACTAAAAATGTCTTTAAAATAATTGCATTATTCACCGTGTAAAATAAAACAATAGGACAAAGCAATTTAGTAACTCCTTCACTGATCTGTGCATATGAGAATACTCTCCCTTGGAAAAGGGATTACTAGTGTAGACATGAGCCTTCCTTTTTTGGGTGTGCACAGATTAATGAATATATACTTATTTATAAAATATTTCTTAATATTAATTAGACTACAATACTCTGGAGGATTCTGAGCAAACTGCAATGGTCATAAAAGATACTTACAACCAATTAAAGCTGTAGATATAAATCTAGTAGAGAAGACTTCGGTACCATTAGTTGTTTCAACATTTATCATTTCTTAAGTAAAAATCTGTTAAATTACTTCCAAAGATTCAAATTCTCTTAGTATATGGTAGCTTTAAATAGCCTCAAGAGAATAATCAAAATCCAGTATTGTTAATCCAGGCTCCGTCAGATTTAAGGATATGTGATTATACTTATTTTGTCAATAACCTCTTGGACTCAATGCTCATCATATTGTGCATATTCAGTGTTTTAAAAGGGGATTATTTTCTAACCTAAGGTAAAAGAAGTCATGGATTTAAATTCCATATCCACAATCTGGACTCTATGTTTTCCTCCACCGATGTGTCTGGAGTGCTAATGCCTATGTGTGAATCCCAGCCATAGTATTTACCTGTAGTGTCACCCAGGAAAAATTATTTAACACTCGTGAGCTTCAATTTCCTTTTCTACTGATAGTAGCTGACACTAAATTTGTACTAAGTGCCAAGAATTCTTATGTATATATAATTTGACCTTCACAATAAACCTACTCCTGGATCCTATTTTTATTCTCATTCTTTAAGACCGAATACTGGAGCAGTGATACTCAGATGCCTTGCCCAGATCACACACTTGATCAGTGACCAGCACTGATACTGAGGCAGGCTGATTTCAGAGTCACCTTTGTTGTGAGGATTAAAAGCTATCAACACTATAAGCATTTATACCTACTCTATAAAGCATTATAGGCTTTCAGTAATCACTGGTTAAATGTTAACTAATCAAATATAATAGTATGTGTATGCAGAGGATGAGAGGGTTAGGCCTCAGGTTTAGGCTTTTGATATAAGATATTTATTCAGAGAGACATATAAAATTTCATCTTTCTATACAAAGATATTAATTTGTTGTCACCAAGAATTTAAATTATACTATGGTTTGCATAACTGTCTTTTGACACTTCTTCATTTTTTTAAATTTGTGAGATCCATTAAAAAATGAAGACCCAGACAGTGAAATATGATTTGACAATATAAAGAGCTGATACATGCTACAACATGGATAAACCTAAAAAATATTATGCTGAGTGAAAGAAGGCAGACATGAAGACCACACATTATATGATTCCATTTATATGAAAATGCATTAAAAGAAATCTCTAGGAACAGGAAGTAGATTAGTGACTGCCTTGGACTGGGGGGTGGAAATGGGAATGAACGTAAATGGGCACAAGGTTTCTTTAGTAGGTGATGGGAATGCGGTATATTGTAGTACAATCTAATTTTTGTATGGTATTTATTACATTTTATGGTATGTATTTTATATTCCAATAAAGCTATTAAGAATATGGAAGTAACATAGGTCTCTCTTAGCTTCTGTGAACACCTATAATTAATATATTAATGGATGCTCTTAAGCAATTTCCTTCTTCTGTTTCCTCATTCCATCTAGTAGAACACTCCCTCTGTTTCTTTTTTTTTTTTTTAACACTTTCACTGTGTAATTAATATATAAAAACTGCATGTATTTAATGTTACAATTTGATGAGTTTGGACATATGCATACACAATTCAGGTAACAAACATATCATCTCCCAAGTCTCCTCCTGCCTTGTGTGTTTATGTGTGTGTGTGTAGGGGTAAGAACACTTAAAAGGAGATCTACCCCCTTAAATTTTTTAAATGCACAACATGGCATTATTAACTATAGGCACCAGATTCTACACAGAGCTCTAGAACTTACTCATCTTGCATAACTATAACTCCGCACCCACTGAACTCCCCGTTTTCCACTCCTCCTAGCCCTCTGCAACTGATACTCTACTCTCTGCTTTTCTAAGTTTGACTAATTTTAGATAGTTCATGTAAGTAGAAGCATGTCCTATCTGTCCTCCAGGTTTATTCATGCTGTTATGTATGAAGAATTTCCCTTTTTAAAAGGCTGAATAATATTCTGCTGTATGTGTATCCCACATTTTATTTATCCATTCTTGTCAATTGACATTTACTTCCTCATCTAATAGTCCTATTCATGATGACACATACCATGTCTTTTCAATCACTGTACCTCCATTAGGCACTACAAACATCTGTTTAATAAACGAACAAAAGAAGTTACTTTTCTTATATATACTTAATTCTCTCAATAAGCCCTGAGATTTGAGCAATTTTTCTTCATTTCACGCATGCAAAAACAAAGGCTAGAGCAGGTTAACTAAATGGTAATTGGAGCATGTAATTTGTAAACATTTGTAAGCAGAATTTAGCCTAAGAATGATTCCTGTGTCTAGATAATACCTGAACAAAAGCCTTATATGTCTATCTTTCCTCCAGTCCAGGATGGACACACTCTGCAGGAAATAAATCAATCTTTAGTCTAAACTTCTGAAGGCTGTTTAATTTGACTTTAATTTTCCCTGAAATGCAGAAGCCACTTCTCTATTACAAGCATTATTTCTATAATTTCCCAAGTCTGACAGAGGCTTTATTAATCCATGTCTGATCATGAGCTAAGGCCATCATCTTCTAACATCCAAACTAGGAAAGTGGCCTGAGAGTTTAAAAGAGATAAATTACCAGGCTTTCATGTCTGAAAATATTGATGATGCAGATTTCTTTAGTAGTTATATTTTTAAACAAATAGTTTAAAATAGTTTAGGAATTTTTAAGGAAATTATTCTTGCAATAAATAAGCAGGAATTTTTAGTAGCTTTGGTTAAGATATTAAACTGTAGCAGGATAAGAATGTATAATGAAATATAGACATTTCTACTCTAGGGTATGGATGGTGAGTATTTACATCACTTGGAATCAATAAAAAAAATGCCTTATCTCTGTAGATATATAAAATTGGGCTTTTCAAAGAAGAAAAACTATAGAATTTGGATGTGAGAGAAAGTGAGGATTAATATAACAGTTTACATTTTACTCTTCTATTAGAGACATCTCCAAAAATGAGAATCACATTCCTTATTTAGAAATCTAGCACCATGTGGATTTCTCTACCTTAATGAGTTCATCTCAATTCTTTTTTTTAAAGATTTTATTTATTCATTCATGAGACACACACACACACACACACACACAGAGAGAGAGAAAGAGAGAGAGAGAGAGAAAGAGAGAGAGAGAGAGAAAGAGAGAGAGAGAAAGGCAGAGACACAGGCAGAGGGAGAAGCAGACTCCATGCAGGGAGCCCAACGTGGGACTCGATCCCAGGTCTCCAAGGATCACACCCTGGGCTGAAGGCGGCGCTAAACCACTAAGCCACTGGGGCTGCCTCAATTCTCTTTTAAGTACATTTGAAAGGCTAATACCAAAATAAAGAAAAGTGATACTGAGATCAGTAAAATAAAATGGCATTTCCAGAATTCCAGATAGAATAATCCAAACAAAGTGGTAAAGTAACAATTTTTTGTTGTGTTTCACCTATATGAATAAGAGTGGCCTTTACATGTTTAATTTGACAAAGCCCAGTAATCTGGCTAAACATAGAAGTTAAGTCCTGTTAATTATTACACACATCAGGTATTTTTGTTTTTAAGCAAATTCTTCTGTGCCTACAAAGAAATAAATGATATATGTGCTTTCAAATAACTATATATAACAGATATTAGACCAATGTTCCAGAATTGGTTGACATAGGATCATAACATCTAACCAGCCAACAATAGTATTTTCCTTTTTGGAATTTCTAGAGTATATACCTCCTATATCACTTATCAGATAGTGTTCATAGCCATTCTTTATATTGCTGTCTTGTTGTATTATTCGTTCTTGTACAGTGATTTATCATCCACTGTCATGACTTATGCCCAGGCTAGATTGACACTTCTTATTGAAAAGGACTGAGTATTATATTTCTGAGTATCCTCTCCTGCTTCAAAAGCAGGTGCTGCATACATGGCAGGCCATCAATACTATTTGTTGAATGATTGCAGGGAGGCTGCTGGGCTGAGAGAATTGATCTCTGTTCAATTGCCTGAGAGATGGTAAACTGATGCTGCATTCCTTTTTATAATTTATGAGAGCTATTTTCCATTTGTAGTTGCATGCAAGAAAAAAGTGCATTCTTCATGTTGGGGTGTTTTTTGGCTTTATTCTGATGTTGTTCTTATTTAAAATCAAATAAATTTACTTTAAATTTGCTGATTTGAAAAACAACCTATTCCTGACAGATTGATATGAGAAAAACTGAAAATTTTTAATTTATTTCAAGCCAAATTAGAGAAGTGACTACTCTGTTTTCTTGAGACCTACTTTCACACTTCAATGCACATTTATTAAGACTCTTTCATTTCTGCATCATGGAAATTATGAAATCAAATGTTTCACCTAGAAAGAAATGTCAATTGCAACCAGTTAGGGCTTGAATTTGTGAAATATTTTTTGTTTTAGAAAGTCTAATTTCAAAGTATTCATGAATATGAGCTCTAGAAATTGTTTTCAACAATTGCTTTCCTAAAGTTTATTGCTTTGTAGAGTTTGGAAGGTGAGCAGATGTTTTTGTTCATAAATACTTATGGAAATAAATTTAATATGGATTTATAAATATTCTAGTAGAAATATTTATGTTTTAAAATTAATGGTATAATTTGAATATCTCCTGTTTATACAAGCATGAAATTGAGGATATTATTACAAACTGAATATACCATAATAAAAATATCATTCATTTTTTACCTCTTAAAAATAGATGACTTCTTTATCAAATTTTAATTAAAAATACATGTTAATAAGAAGTTCTTTCCAATTCAATAGGCTGCCTTTTGAAACATTTCACATGTATTTATAAGTATGAGAATATATGAAATATTTTTCCCTTTTAATGAAAACAATCTTTAAGTCTGAAAAGCCCTCAGATGAGACAAAAATTATAAAATGATAGTTTCTATATCTCACTGTACTAATAGACTAAGTAGAATTTTAGTAACTGACAGTTCAATGGATGTACTAAGAAAACATGAAATTTGGCTTACTTTCTTATTTCTATTTGTATTTATAATTTGGAATGCATTATGAAATTCAGGTATAAACATTTAATACCAATACTGAAATATGATGCTTTTATAACTTTGTTATAATAAACATGAGTTATTAAATACTGTGTCATATTATTTCATGTTTCTCCATTTCTAACTGAATCACAAATCTTTTTAAGGCAAGCGATGTATCTTCTACTTCTCTATATTTCCCACAGTTCCTTGCATGAGCCAAAGTTCAATATCTGTTGATCTGGTTTTGATCACAAATCTCACAAGAAAAAATTTCTCTTATTTCATAATAAGGAAGAATTAGTAGAAAATGTGTCATTAAATAATGAAATATTTTAGTCTTCCCTTTAATTTGCTAAGGTATTCCTCCGAGCATTGTGACAAACTATTGAACAATGTAATTATGAGATCTCCTTTTAGTTTTTTTTTTTTTTTTTTTTTTTTCACCCAGGGCATTAATTTTTTATTGGGCTGAATTTCTAACTTTAGAATTTTGTGAAGATTTTTCTTTTTGGTCACTTCTTCCTCAGCTTATAGTATCAGGAAGTAAGTTAGTGTCTGTGCTGATTTCATCATCTCCAATTCATTCTTAGATTTTGGGTTTTTTTTTCCCCCTCAAAGGATTGGAATATGTTCTAATCTGACCATGTAAAAACAAAGCATTTGAGTCTTGTATTTCAGATATATATTCAGGTGTGCCCCTTTGGGATCATAGTAGGATTGAAGGACAGCTCTTCCACCAAACTTGCCAGCTCAATCCATAGTCATGGTCCTTCAGCAAAGCTTAAAGTTTCTTAAAGACCCACAGTCTGCTCCTCCTGTCTGGCATAGTCCAAAATTAAAGCATCAAGAATCAGAGTGGGAGAAAAAATGAATAGCAATACAGAGAGATGGAGAAAAGGACTCCATTTCCAGTGAAATTCTAAACTGAATAAACATATTATTCTGAAAGCATTATGCTTAATTCTAGGTGCCATAATATATGGAAGATGCCAGTCAGATTGACAATGAATCTCAAGGGTTGTTGTGAAAGCCAAGGAAAACAAAGAAATGAAGAATTCCACATTTTCTGGCATGATGAAAGGCAGCAATACATCCAAGTATTCAGAACAATCAAAACTTGGCAGATGAAAACAGTCCTTAAACCAAAAGTATTAATACCACTCCTAGATGTGTATTTCTTTCCCCACCCATGGCTTTGGCTTTTGTCACTAATTGATTATTATTTAACAGATGACTACACACAATAAAGATGACTTTGGATTAATAAGAAACAAAGATTCACACAGAGAACCAGGATTAAATCACAAGCTGGCAATATAACAGGACCTTTATTTCTAGAATGCAAATATCACATTGTTAGTTTGTAAACACTGCTAATACAATTCTTTTAAACTTGCATTACTGGACACTGAATATTTTTGAATGAATTAGACATTCATAGCTTCATTCTTCTCTGGTTTCACATGTGAACAATGATAAAAACCATGTCTAACTCATATGCCTTTCGATGTGTACTATAGAAAATATTTTTTCAATTATAACATCAATGGCATGTACAAATGCATGCCCATTATATTTTATAATAAATCACTGCTAATTAGTGCACAAAGTAATACATTTCATGCATGTTAGATATGAAATCTTATCTTTTCATGCAAACAGAAATATTAACTTATCCACTTATTTAATTAAAATCCTATGTAAGTATGCCTGGGTGGCTCAGTTAGTTAAGTGTCAGATTTGATTTTGGCTCAGGTCATGATCTCAGGGTCCTGTGTGTTGGGTTCCCTGCTCAGTAGGGAGTCTGCTTCCCTCTCCCTCTGCTTGCTCACTCTCTTAAATAAATCTTTAAAAAATAAATAAAAGCCCATATTTAACACATGTGCTTCATTTGACAGTTTGCACAACAATTAATTCTGAAGAGATTTACCAGGTGAAGGTTATTTCATGATGTGCATTAACTTTTTTTGAGAGAAAGAGAGAACACAGTGGGGTAGAGGGGTGCAAAGGGAGAGGGAGCAAATCCTAAGCAGGTTCCATGCCCAGGGCAGAGCCAACCTGGGGCTCAATCTCAGGACCTTGAGGTCATGACCTCAGCAGAAATCAAGTTGAATGCTTAATTGACTGAGCCACTCAGGCACCCCAATGGGCATTAACTTCTAATGGAAAAAAGTTCCAAAGAAAAATAACCCCAAAAGTATATCTTTAAAATTCTTTTTAAAATATCAACTTAGGGACACCTGGTTGGCTCAGCGGTTGAGTGTCTGCTTTCAGCTCAGGGCATTATCCTGGGGTTCTGGGATCAAGTCCCACACCAGGCTCCCTGTGGGGAGCCGCCTACTTCTCCCTCTGCCTCTGTCTCTGCCTCTGTCTCTGCCTCTGTCTCTCATGAATAAATAAATAAATAAAATCTTATAAAAATAAATTTATTTATAACAGGAAATGGATTTGAGGTACAAATATTCTTTCAAGGATGGGAAAGTTTATATCTTTAAAGTTTTTATAATACTCAAGTAAATTCACAGTTCAATGGTGAAATTTAGCAAGAAATATCAGAAGGCAGTAAAAAAATATCCATATTCCTAGTCAGCAGATCTGATTCTTAGTTCTACCTAGTTATATCACATTGAGCGTATGTTAAAACCTGTTAAATCTCACTTTCTCACCTGTAAAATAGCGACATTCTAATATCTATAGCTTCTGCTTGTTCTCAAGCTCTGTTTGCTAGTTCTGGAAATATATTAAGCTTTCACTAAATATAAGGTCCCTCAAGATAACTTTTCTTCATTTTTTTCTTACATGTGATGACACATTTTCATCTGGCTTCCCTTTTTTAAAAAAAAACTTATAAATATAACGCACATATAAAAAACTTCACAAAAACCTACAGCTCAATTATATATCACAAAGCAAGTGCCCATGAAACCATGCTCAGGCCAAATTTAGAGCATTACCCTGACCCAGATGCCCCCTCTTGGGCCACGTGTCCCTCTATCTTGCTCATAGGTGACTACTCTTCTGATTTTCCTAAGAATTATATTCTTATTTTTCTTTACATTTTATAAAAAGAACATCCCTAGATTTTCCCTTGCTTCAAAGTTTATATCCAGATAATTACATGTCACCTATTTTGGTATCTGCCTTCTTTCATTCAACATTGTATTTGTGTTTCATCTGTGTTGCTGCATGTGTCTATGATTCTCCTTTTCATTATTTTGTAGCATTCCACTAAATAAACATGCAAAACTTTAGGTTTTTATCCATTCTACTACTGAGGAATGTTTCTGTTGTTTCACCCTACCAATATAATGAATAATGTATATGAACATCCACGTTTATGTGTACTGGGAAGCATGTGTGTGCATTTTTGTTAGGTATATTTCTAGAGTAGAACTGCTGGGTAATAAAACTAAAATATTTTCTGAAATGACAAAGGACAAAATATGAGAATTGTTTTTTTCTGGCATTTTGCTATGATTTTATACTGTAATTTTAATATTAGCTAATCCAACAGCAGTATATTATGTTTAAGTTTGCATTTCATTGATGAATGAAGGAGTTTGAATCCCAGGCTATATGTTTATTGACCAAAATTTGGATATCATCTTTCAAAACATACTATTAAAAGTTTATTTTCTAATTAAAAAGGTTTTCTAATTGTTTGTTGCTATCCAAAGGGGAATAAAGACACCAAAAATTCATGCCTTTTGGTCTCTGTGCTTCACTTCATTCAGATATTTTTGGCCTTCAAAAAGGTATGTTCAATATTTTTGCCCTGTATGTTATGTTTTAGTTAAAAGATTAATTTTAATTACATAGTCTACCATTTATAGAAGACTCTTACCTCATTTGTTACACAGCAACAGCAGTATAAAGAACCCACAGGAACACACATACTTTTTCCATCTGATACTGCTCTAAACCTACTTTATTGAAGGCCATCCTGTTTTCCCAGCTTGAAGTGCCCTTCTTTCTGTACTCAGTGTTAGGGAGCTTCCAAACTCCTGATTCTTATATTCAATATTTGAATAGCATTTTGGTATCTGCCTTCTTTCATATGTTAAGGCCAGTATCTCCAAAAGGATAAAAGAGGCTCAAAGTATAAAGGTGACTAGAATTACGCCCCTATCAGTATTTCCGTTACCTGGGCCAGTTGTCTTTCTTTCTCTATGCCTGACTCTTGTTGGATTTTACTTGTCCAATGAGTTCACTCTACTCTGCTTTGAATGGGCCCCTCAGAAGATCTTCAGTTTTCACTTTCCCTTGATTATCCACAAACTTTATGGAACCATCTTGCCCCTCCAGCATTCCAAATACTTTTGCTTTTTAGCCCTTTCTGGGACATTGCCTTCAGATCCAGTGGTCCATGAAGCCAGCTCTCTCAGTTCACTCTATACATGAATGTAAACACTCAGTGTTTAAGTTTGTCATTTTTGTGGTAATATATTGTCCTAATTCCATCTTACTCTTTCAATTGTGTTTCTTTCTTTTCTCATCCCCTAAATGTACATTTCTCTACCAACTCCTTTGAAAAGCAAAAAGGTCAGGATTCCGTTAATTATTTTCCTACTACCTAAACCTGTATTTAACGTTGTGGCTTCTACCAAAATTACAGCTCTCTAATTCTAATTGCCAATGGGTCACAGAACCCAAAATAGTTGTCTTAACATCACCTACATTTGTCAATTTGGTATCTTAATGACATCATTCTTTCCAGTGTCCTTTGTTAGTAATCTGAAAATTGGAATGCTAATTTTTCTTAAAATGTCTTTCTAATTTTTCTTTTACCTTATGTACCCACTACATGAAGTAGAGTATGTAGACTGGTGGTCTTTATTCAAGGGTCCATAGAGTTATGGGGAAGTGATAGAGAATCTGTGAATTCACAGAAAGTATACATAATTTTGTATATACCTATGTGAATTCATAAAATTCATTATGAATTCATTAGTTTATTAAAGGATTAAGAACCAGTGTTCCAGATTCTAATCACCTTATACTAGCATTATTGCAGTAACCTTTTGGGCTTAATACACTTACTTTCTAAATTGGCTGATCCAGGTGATTAATCTTTAAAGAGCTATTTTAATCCATCCAATATTAATTCATTCATTTAGTAAATATATATTGAGTATCTCCTATGTGCCAAATACTATTTTAGGTTCTGAGTCACAGTGGTAAACAAGATATAAAAAAAATCCCTCTTATCATGGAGCTTACATTTTAGTGAAGAAAAATCAAATGATCAATAAACAGAAATGAGCAGCTATCCACTCGCCATATTTGCTGTCCATATAATTAAATAGGGAGACTTCATAGTTACTGGGTAGCTATTTCAGAAGAGGTGGTCATGAAAAGCCCCTTTAAGAACATGATAGCTCTAAATGAGAAGAAACAAATGTGCAACCAGGGAAAAGGGTCCCAAACAGAGTGTACATTAATGCAAAAGCCAAAAGGGGGTAATGAGCCCAGTATTTTGTAGGAGCAAAAGAAGAGGCCAGGTTTGCTAAAGTGCAGTGAGCAAGAGAGAAAAGTGAGGATGAGATCAAAGGGATAGGTAGAAGCAGATAGTTTAGGATTTTGGAAATGAGAAGAGTTTGGCTTAAGTGTAAACACAATGGAAATTTAAGCAGAAGAGATGGAATCTGGTTTACATTCAGTAAAGAATGAAAGCATCTTGACAAAAGTAGAAGAGAGGCAATTGAAGCAGTTCAGGTGGGAGATTGTGGAGGTTGAAATGCTTGTCTCTGCAAAGCCTACACTATCTTCCTCTTGTGTCCTCAGTGTAGTCATGGTGATGTTACCTGGGCTTTATCTGCCTCCTTTCATTTTTGCACACATTACCTCCTTTCCTCAACATCACAATTCACAGTATTAAATCCATTACACAAATACTATATATATATAAAAAAGAAAGACACCAAAATGGTTGAAACTTACCTTGAAACAATCAAGTTGCCACTGGTCATTGAACTGGTTATTATTTACAAGATATGTTCTTTCAATTATGTTATAACCTTAACTACCTTACTGACAGACCCTGGCCTCTGTACTACTTGTAATAATGCACGTATTAAGCACTACAGTAAAATGTAAAAGTTCAGTTTTTGAAGTAATTTATAAAAAATAATGGTCAAAATACTGTTTTATCTTTTAAAATGCTAATGAATACATTGTAGAAAAGGAAACATTTTAAAATCAATATTAATCAATGTCATTTTTATTTTTTTTTAAAGATTTTACTTTTTGCAAGAGAGAGAATGAGCGGTGGAGAGGGGCAGAAGGAGAAGCAGGCTTCCCACTGAGCAGGGAGCCAGATGCGGGGCTGGATCTCAGGATCCTGGGATCATGACCTGAGCTGAAGACAGATGCTTAACCAACTGAGCCACTCAGATGCCCCAATCAATGTCATTTTTAAAAAGCAATTATACATCATGAGTCATGATTATAATTGTATGGAAACTGCCTTCGGCTAATAAACAAGCAGGATTAAAATTAAAGTGTTTTGAGGGTCGATCTGATCTATTATAACTAATTTGTATTACTTCTACTCCAATTCTGTTCTTAGATGGCATTCTCTAAATTTCTTTACGTGTCACCCTATCACCTTTTATTTCAAACATTCATGCCCAACCTTCTCTATGTGTATCTTTAAAACTCTTTTAGCTGTTAGCAAAGTTTAAATATTATGTGCCAGAAAGTTATTAAAAACTGATGGTGAAAGGAAGCAACATGAAACTCTTAGATTATGTGGATTCTTAGATGATCATGATGACATTTGTGGTTGGAGAAATGGAATTTAGGTTCAACAAATGCATTTAATTTTTCTTATGTCTAATTTCTAGTTAATCTTTTTACAAAGAAAAAAAAACTGACTAAAAGCCCTTGGCAAACTTAAGGCTTAGAAAGTCCTTAAGGCTTGCACCAGGCAGAAAAGTTAGTTTTGTGTAGGTAATATTTGCACATTATCTTGAATGTACAGAGGAAAAGTACTAGAACAAGTGAAAATTCCATCAAATTAACATCAAACCTGAACAATCCTGACTCCTACATGCAAACCAAGTATTTTAGATAAAATTCAAATCAGAGCACAGTTATACTGAACTTGTAATTATCAGAAATAACCAAGTTCTACCAATAAATCATCATTTCTCACCTCATTCACTTTCCAACTTCTTGAAAATTAATTACATATAATCCAGCAATCCCACTTCAGAGTATCTATTTTGGATAGATACCAAAATAAATGAAGTCAGGATCTCAACAAGATATTAGCACTCCCATTTTCATTGCCGTACTATTCATAATAGCCAACTTATAGAAATAGATGAATAGGTTTTTTTTAAAGTGTGGTATATACATACAACGAAATATTATTTGGGTTTAACAAGGAAGAAATTCTAACACATATTACAACATGAATGAACCCTGAGGGCATTATGCTAAGTGAATTAAATTATAGAAGGACAAATGCTGCATGATTTCACTTATACGAGGTATTGAAAATAGTCAAATTCACAAAGAACAGAATGGTGGTTCTCAGTGGCTGCAGAAGGGGGAAATGGGGAGGTTGTAATTAATGGATATAAAATTTCAGTGTCAGAAAGATGAATAAGCTCTAGTTATCTACTGTACAACATAGTGACTCTAATCAAAAACACTGTATTGAACACTTAAAAATTTGCAGACTTCATGTTATTACCACTGTAAAATAAAAAGTAGTAATTATCCCTGTATAAAAACTGACCACTCTCCTAACCATTATTCCTCCAGTACAGTGTTTTCAATACTTCTCTTTATTTATTTAACTATAATTACTAGTTCATATGCTGTTTTTCCAGTCAGAAAAAAAGTTTGGCCATTATATCTTATCTCAATCTGTACCACATCCCTGTGAAACAGAAACAAGTGATATCCCAGACTACATATTAAGAAAACAAGTCTAATTGATCCAACTGTCAAAAACAAGCTGGAATATGAACCTACTCTCTCAAACTCCAAAGCCATGTTTTATTCTTTATTCTATACCCAGTAGTCCTTGTGTTAAGAACTCTTACCCCAGATGGAAAGAGGGACTTACGTTTGCTTTGAAAGTTTCAGAGATGAATGAATATTGAAGTGTTTTATACTGGATTCAGGAAAAAAGTCAGAAAATTTTTTTGTATGCAACATCCAGAAATCATGTTTCATCACCTCCTCAGTTATCATCAATTGAAAAAGTTGCTTTAACTACTTTTCAAGATGCACTTCTGATGAGTGTATGACAAATGAATTACAAACAGAAAGTCACCTTCCTGAGCAAAGAAATTCAAACTGAACACCAAAAAATTCAATTATGTCAACTGATAGGAACACTTGTTTAAAAATCATCATATGCTGTACTAAACACAAAGTTCAGATTTTAAGCAACTTCTTTATAAAGATCAACTGTCAAACTATTATTTTTGCCTTAAAAATACCAGTATGTTCGCATATACAAATGTAAAACAGAAATGATTCCTAGACAATATTAATCAATGTCATTTGTTTTAAAAAGCAATTGGTGCACATCATGAGTCATGATTATAAATTTATGCAAACTGCCTTTGGCTAATAAACAAGAAGAATTAGAATAAAAATGTACTGAGTGTCAGCCGGATCAATGATAACTAATTTGTATAGATTTAAATTATATCTATCTACCTCAGGCAATCACCGATTTCTTTAATAACTGTGTTGGAACATACTTTTGAGCAATTAGAACTCAATTGCTATCAAATAGCTAAGATTTTAAAACGGCATTTAAAAATTACATGCTTGAACATTTAGAAGAAATTAAAATCCTGTTTATTTCTGATTGCTTATTATATAGGTCACTGAACATCTTCTGAGTTCAATTTAAATAATTTCCTGTGGTATTTTCTAACATTCTTGAAATTTCTGGGCATCAAGGATGAGAGTTAAAATAAAAGATGCTCTTTGTTGCAAAACCACATGAATAGGATTAATTACTATCAAATAAAAAAGTGACCCACCTATGTATCTTGTCCTAACTCAAAAAATCCAGAGCTCAAAATAAAGACTCCATTTAACTGAGAGAGTTCCAGGTTAGTTTTCTTTCTCTAAATTTCGGGAACAAAAATCACAAGAGCATGTCCTATTCCATGCAGAAGAGAAGAGATCTTCTTGTAAGATTATGTTCTCTGGTGCAACCACGTTGATTCCAGAAAAATCACTTAAATCTCTACCACCCATATCCAAGTAGATATAAGGGGTTTGAAAATTTAGGTTCTAATGTCCTATGAAAAATCTCTCTCCCTTTCCCTTAGATTCCCTTTCAGGACCAGTACTTTTATGCCTTAACTTGAAAAGATGATTAATAGGATATATTCTAATTCCTTGTAAATCATGAAGAGATAACGAAGCCAGCCTCTGAAACCTGACCCATGACAGTGCCTCACAAATCTGTGGTGAGGTCAGACCATAAAATTGTCTATTGCAAAGAAATGATCATTGAAAATGTAACTTCAAAACCAACGCTGTTTAGATTTTCACTTCTTGAAAACGAAAGTTAGATAACAGACACCAATTCTCCCTTAGAAAAAAACTTTTGGGACATCACAATGCTGGGTTTCAGGTTGTACTATAAAGCTGTGATCATCGAGACTGTGCTACTGGCACAAAAACAGGCACGTAGATCAATGGAACAGAATAGAGAATCCAGAAATGGACCCTCAACTCTATGGTCAACTAATATTCAACAAAGCAGGAAAAACTATCCACTGGAAAAAGGACAGTCTCTTCAATAAATGGTGCTGGGAAAATTGGACAATCACATGCAGAAGAATGAAACTAGACCATTCTCTTGCACCATACACAAAGATAAACTCAAAAATGGATGAAAGATCTAAATGTGAGACAAGAATCTATCAAAATCCTAGAGGAGAACACAGGCAACACCCTTTTTGAACTTGGCCACAGCAACTTCTTGCAAGACACATCTATGAAGGCAAGGGAAACAAAAGCAAAAATGAATTATTGGGACTTCATCAAGATAAAAGGCTTCTGCGCAGCTAAAGAAACAGTCAACAATCCTAAAAGACAACCTACAGAATGGGAGAAGATAATTGCATATGACCTATCAGATAAAAGGCTAGTATCCAAGATCTATAAAGAACTGATTAAACTCAACACCCAATTAACAAACTATCCAATCATGAAGTGGAATAAAGACATGAACAGAAATTTCACCAAAGAAGACATAGACATGGCCAACAAGCACACGAGAAAATGCTCCACATCATTGGCCATCAGGGGAATACAAATCAAAACCACAATGAGATACCACCTCACACCAATGAGAATGGGGAAAATTAACAAGACAGGAAACAAATGTTGGAGAGGATGTGGAGAAAGGGGAACCCTCTTGCACTGTTGGTGGGAATGTGTACTGGTGCAGCCACTCTGGAAAACCGTGTGGAGGTTCCTTAAAGAGTTAAAAATAGAGCTACCCTCCAACCCAGCAATTACACTGCTGGGGATTTACCCCAAAGATATAGATGCAGTGAAATGCCAGGACACCTGCACCCCAATGTTTCTAGCAGCAATGTCCACAATAGCCAAACTGTGGAAGGAGCCTCGGTGTCCATCAAAGGATGAATGGATAAAGAAGCTGTGGTCTATGTATACAATGGAATATTACTCAGCCATTAGAAACGACAAATACCCACCATTTGCTTCAATGTGGATAGAACTGGAGGGTATTATGCTGAGTGAAGTCGGAGAAGGACAAACATTATATGTTCTCATTCATTTGGGGAATATAAAGAATAGGCAAAGGGAATAAAGGGGAAAGGAGAGAAAATGAGTGGGAAATATCAGAGAGGGAGACAGAACATGAGATTCCTAGCTCTGGAAAATGAACAAAGGGTAGTAGAAGGGGAGGTGGACAGGGGGATGGGGTGTCTGGGTGATGGGCATTGAAGGGGGACACTTGACGGGATGAGCACTGGGTGTTATGTTATATGTTGGCAATCGAACTTCAATAAAAAATATACAAAAAATAAGGAAGAAAGAAAAGTTTTTAAATAGCTTCTCAAAAACATTGAAGAGACAATATGGTAATGAAGAAAATAGAGAAGTGAAAACCCGCAAGAATTAACTGAGCTCTCAAAGCTACTTTTGACTTGATAATATTTTCTGATCTGGAATAAACATTTGAAAAACGAAACTGCAGTTAGGTAACATCATAGGGCAACAGGAAAAGACAAAGTTCAGAACTTTCCTAATGTGGGACTCTGACATTCCACTCATATGTATATGTGTAAAACATTTATGCATAAGCAAAATGAATGACAACAATGTTACAAGGGACAGGAGGGGAAAATTAGGATCATTTTGTTACGGTAAGGCACTCACACTATCCTGAAGCTGTTTATTGTTACTTCAAAGTGGACTAGTTATAAATGTATACTGCAAATTCTCTAATAACAACTTTGAAAAGCAAAAACAAAAAAGTATAATTGATATGCTATGGTAAGAGAGTAAATAAATGGGACTTATATAATATGCCCAATTAAAACCAAAGAAGACAGAAGAAGAGTGGAAGGCAAAACTAGCAACAGGGATGCCTGGGTAGCTCAGTAGTTGAGCACCTACCTTTGGCTCAGCTAGTGGTCCTGGAGTCCTGGGATCAAGTCCCGCATCAGGCTCACCACAGGGAGCCAGCTTCTACCTCTGCCTATGTCTCTGCCTCTATCTGTGTCTCTTGTGAATAAATAAAATTAAAAAAAAAAAACTAGGAACAAAGAACAAGGGTAACAGATAGAAAACAGTAATAAATAGATACTACTCCAATCATATCAGTAATTACTTTCAATGTCAATGGTCTAAATGCACCAATCAAGACACACTGTCACACAGGATCAAAAACCAAGATTTTCTGTTGTATATTAGAACCCCACTTTAAATATAAAGATACATATACTGTAAAATAAATGGATGGAGAAAAAATGTATCATACATTATTTAAAGGAAAGCAGAGTAGATCTATTAATTTCAGACATAACATACTTCAGAGCAAGAAGAATTCTCACCCATAATGAGGGACATTACATAATGATGGAATCAGTTCTCTAATAATATATAACAATCTCAAAATGTCTGCAATTAACAACAGTGCATCAAAATACATGAAGCAATAACTGACATAACTGCAAGAATTAACAGATAAATCCAAATTGTAGCTGGACATTTCAACATCCACACCTATCAGAAATGGGTGGGTCTAGCAGGACAAAGCCTATAAGATACAGATGAACTCAGTAACACAATCAATCAACTGGATATGATATTTACAGATTACTTAATCCAACAACAGAATACAACTTCTTCTAAAGCTGATGTGCTCCAGGAGGGGCACCTGGGTGGCTCGGTGGTTTAGTGTCTGCCTTCAGCTCAGGTAGTGATCCTGGGGTCCTGGGATCAAGTCTAGCTAGCATCAGGCTCCCTGCGGGATGCCTGCTTCTCCCTCTACCTATGACTCTGCCTCTCTGTGTGTGTGTCTCTCATGAATAAATAAAATCTTTAAAAATAAATAAATAAAGCTGACACGGAACATTTACCAAAACAGATAACATTCTGGGACGAAAAACACAACAAATGTGAAAGAATGGAAGTCACACATTCTCGATCCACATACCACAAGAGAATTAAACTAGAAGTCAGCAGCAGAAAGGTAGCTGCAAAATCCAACGTATTTGGAGATTAAACAACACATTTCTAAATAACATATGGGCCAAAGAAGACATCTCAAAAGAAATTTTAAAATAGGGCAGCCCGGGTGGCTCAGCAGTTTAGCACCGCCTTTGGCTCAGGGTGTGATCCTGGAGACCCAGGATTGAGTCCCACCTCGGGCTCCCTGCATGGAGCCTGCTCCTCCCCTGCCTGTGTCTCTGCCTCTCTCTCTCTCTCTCTCTCTCTCTCTCTCTCTCTCTCTCTGTGTGTGTGTGTGTGTCTCATGAATAAATAATATTTTTAAAAAAGAAATTTTAAAATAGTTCAAACAAAAGGAAAAGGACAAACAACTTCATAGAACTTGTGGGATGCAGTGAAAGCAGTGATTAGAGGGAAACATATAGCACTGACTGCATATGTTGGATCAGAATAAGGATTGAAAAATCAATCATCTAAGCTTCTCTTTAGGAAACTAGAAAGGAAGAATAAATTAAACATCAAGTAAGTGAAGAAAATCAAGAGTAAGAGGGGAGCTAAGATGGCTGCACAGCAGCAGGGCCTTGGACTTGTCCCTTGAACTATAGGGAGGGAAGAAGCCACAGAAGAGAAGGCAGAAAGTACAGAGATGTGCTTTGGGAAAGAAATGGATCATAGATGCTGCAGAGGGGAGAGAGGGAGCCCCAATCACAGAGAAGGGTGAGGGTGAGCAGGACAAAGGGAGAGAGAAGCACACAAGGGAGCCACGAGGAGAACATTTCCCCAAAGCCATCAGCTAGGAAAAGGAGAGGGGCTGATCTTCCTGAGTTCTTGCTACCAGGGGCCTGAAGATTGGAGTTTTAAAGAACAGTGGGCTCGGCTGACATAGAGCCCAGAGGGTGCTGCCCTGCTCCCAAGGAGAAGGCAGGCCAACAACACAGGGGCAGACGGTTGTGGAAGCAGTGATCTGAAGAAAGCCCAGGGCACACAGCGGGTAGATGATTTGCTCTTCCTGAAGCACCCTCCTAAGAGGCAGAGTTTAGGGAGCCGCCTCCATGGGAACAAAGGAGCTGGCTGGCACCACTTCCCTTTCCACCCTCACCAGAAACACAGAGCCACCTGCGGAAAGCCCCCAAGCCCTGACACCGGCTGCCCAGCCTGCTGATACCAAGCCCCACACCTCCACGCCCTGGCACGACTGCCCTTTCAGGCCAAGCTCGCCTCAGTCCTGGCACAGCAGACCCTCCCCCATAAGACCAGCTTAGGCCCCGAGCCTACACCAGGTCCCTGAAGCCTGGAGATTTCAGTCAGCAGGCTTGGCTGGAACAGAGCCCCAAGGGCACTGCACTGCTCCTGGAGAAAAGGCAGACAGGTGACCTGGAGGCAGACAGTGTGGAAACGGGATCTGAAAAACGTGTGGGACACATGGGGGAGGCAGGGATTATTCGCTCTTCTCAGAGTGCTTCCCTGAGAGCCGTGGGCATGGAGACTGCTCTCTGGAGACAAAGGAGCTGGCTGGTGCCATTTCCCTCCCACACCTCTGAGCATAAGCACAGAGTCACCTGCAGGAAGCAGCACAGCACAAACCCTAGCTGCCTACCCTGCTTACAGCAGGGCCCACACCCCAGTGCTCTGCTGTGACCAACCATCTCCATCAAGCTGGCCTCAGTCCCAGCAGAGAGGGCCCCTTCCTCACAGGACCAAAGGAAGTCCCTGCCCAGACCACGTCTCCTAACCAGAGAGTTCTTCAGGGCTTCAGTTCTAGCAAAAGTGGTATCAGGTCTCATTTAACCAGCAGACCAGAGCACACCTAGTTACAATTCACCACATTCTGGCCAGGGACCAAAGCTGCCCACTGTGGGCAAGGAGTCTCTGCAGATGATTGGTCTGAAGGACAGAGTGGCCAGAACACAGCAGCAGAGCAGACACAGCACACATGGGAGACACTCCCTGAAGCACCAGGCCCTGGACAATACATGACCTCTTCATGAAGCCATTACTCTCAGGAGCAGGAAACATAATAGACTCTTTTAACACAGAAAGGAAGACAGAGACTTAGACAACGTGCCAAGGCTGAGGAATTCATCCCACATGAAAGAACAAAATAAGGTCATGGCCAGGGATCTAAACAAAACAGATATAAGTAACATTCTGATGGAGAATCTAAAGCAACAATCATAAGGAAACTCACTGGGCTTGAGAAAAGAATGGGTGACTTGAGGGAGGCACTTACCACAGAGATAAAAGAGTTAAAAAAAATACTTGCAAATGAAAAATGCAGTAACCGAAATTGAAATCAGTCTTAATGCAATAAACACAAGGCTAGAAGAAGCAAAGGAATGCATATGTGATACAGAAGATAAAATAATGGAAAATAATGAAGCTGAACAAAAGAGGGAAAGAATTATAAAACACGAGAGTAGACTTAGGAAACACAGTGACTCCATCAAATGTAGTAACATTCACGTTACAGGAGTTCCAGAAGATGAAGGAGAGGAAAAGGGGGCAGAAAATGTATTCTAAGGAATAATAAGTGAAAGATTCCCTAATATGGGGAAGGAAACAGACATCCAGATTCAGAAGGGACAGAGAACTCACTTCAAAATCAACAAAAGCAGGCCAACGCCAAGACATATTGTAATTAAATTTGCAAAATATGGTGACAAAGGAAAAAAAATCTTCAAAGCAGCACAACAAAGGAAGTCCCTGACTTGCAAGGGAAAACCTCCAAGGCTAGCTGCAGATCTCTCCACAGAAACTTGGCAAGCCAGAAGACAGTGGCATGATATACTCAACATGCTGAATGGGAAGAATGTGCAGCCAAGAATAGTCTACACAGCAAGGCTATCATTCAGAATAGAAGGAGAGACAAAGTTTACCAGAAAAACAAAAACTAAAAGGTTCGTGAGCACTAAACTATCCCCATAAGAAATATTAAAGGGGACTCAACGTGTGGAAAACTCTCCAGAAACAAGCACAAAACAAGTAATAAAATGGCAATAAGTACATATATATCAATAATTACTCTGAATATAAATGGACTAAATGCTCCAAAAGATGCAAGGTGTCAGAATGGATAAAATCCAAGGCTCATCAGGGTATCTGGGTGGCTTTCAGTAGGTTAAGGGTCTGCCTTGGGCTCAGGTCATGATCCAGGGTTCTAGGATAGGGTCCTGTGTTGGGCTCCCTGCTCCATAAGGAGTCTGCATCTCTCTCACCTTCAGCCCCTCCCTCCACTAATGTACATGCACAGGCATGCACTTTCTCTCTCAAATAAATAAAATCTTTTTAAAAAGCAAGACTAATCTATATGCTACCTATAAGAGACTCGTTTTAGACCTAAAAACACCTGCAGATTGAAAGTGAGGGGATACAGAAACATTTATCATGCAAATGGACATCAAAAGAAAGCTGGAATCATAATACTTATGAAAGACATACTAGACTTTAAAACAAAGACTGTAATAAGAGATGCAAGAGGGCACTGTATCATATTTAAGGGGACAATCCAACAAGAAGATCTAACAATTGTAAGTATTTATGTGTCCAACAAGGGAGCACCCTAATACATAAAAAAATTATTAACAAACATAAAAGAACTCATTGATAATACAATAATAGTAGGGGACTTTAACACTCCACTTATATCAACGGACAGGTCACCCAAGCTGAAGATCTACAAGGAAACAGTGGCTTTGAATGACACACTGACCAGATGAACTTCACAGATATATTCAGAGCAGAATACACATTCCTTTCAAGTGCACATGGACCATTCTCCAGAATAGATCACATACTGGGTCACAAATCAGGCCTCAATAAGTACAAAAGTACAGCAAATGGTGTTTGGAAAATTGGACAGCAACAGGCAGAAGAATGAAACTAAGCCACTTTCTTATACCATACACAAAACAAAGTCAAAAATGGATGAAAGGCCTAAATGTGAGACAGGAAACCATCAAAATCCTAGAGGAGAATACAGGCAGCAATCTCTCTGACTTTGGCCATAGCAACTTCTTACAAGACATGCTTCTGGAGGTAATAGAAACAAAAGCAAAAATAAGCTATTGTGAATTCATCAAGATAAAAACCTTCTACACAGAGAAGGAAACAATCAAGAAAATTAAAAGGCAACCTATAGAATGGGAGAATATATTTGCAAATATATTTACATATCTGTAAAAAGTATCCAAAATCCATAAAGAACTTCTCAAATTCAACACTCAAAAAAAAAAAACAAATAATCCAGTTAAAATGGGCAGAAGACATAAATAGACACTTTTCCAAAGATACTCAGATGACCAACAGACACGTGAGGAAGTGATCCTAACTTATCAGGGAAATGCAAATCAAAACTACAAGGAGTTATCACCTCATACCATCAGAATGGCTAAAATTAACAACAAAGGAAACAACAGATGTTGGTGAGGATGTGGAGAAAGGGGAATCCTCTTACAATGTTGGTGGGAATGCAAACTGGTACAGCCACACTAGAAAATAGTATGAAGATTCCTCAAAAAGTTAAAAATAGAGCCATTCTACCACCTAGGAATTGCACTACTAGGTATTTATCCAAAGAATATGAAGATACTAATTCGAAGTGATACATGCACTCTGATATTTATAGCATTATCAACAGTAGCCAAATTACAGGAAGAGCACAAATGTCCATCAGCTGATGAATGGATGAAGATGTGGTATATATATATATATATATATATATATATATATATATATATATATGATGGATTATTACTCAGTGATAAAGAATGAAACCTTGCCATTTGTGATGACATGGATAGAGCTAGAGAGTATCACGCTAAGCAAAATAATTTATATGTGGAATTAAAAAAAAAACAAATGATCATGGGGGGAAGAAAGAGAGAGGAAAACCATGAAACAGACTCTGTACATAGAGAACACACTGACGGTGACCAGAGGGGAGGTGGATGGGAGGATACATTCAACAGGGAATGGGGATTAAGGAGGGCACTTGTCATGATGAGTCCTGGAAGTGTTCAATCACTAAATTGTACACCTGAAACTAATATTACACTGCATGTTAACTGGAATTTAAATAAAAACTAAAAAAAAAAAAAAAAAAGAAGAATGGCAATAATATGAATTAGAGCAGAAATCAATGAATAAAGAAACCAAAAGAGAAAACCAAAAGCTGGTTCTTTTAAAGGTTCAGTAGAACTGGGGACACCTGGGTGGCTCAGTGGTTGGGCAGCTGCCTTTGGTGCAGGTTGTGATCCCGGAATCTGGAATTGAGTCCCGCATCGGGCTCCTGCAAAGAGCCTGCTTCCCCCTCTGCCTATGTCTCTGCCTCTCTCTCTCTCTCTCTCTCTTTTTCTGTCTCTCATAAATAAGTAAATAAATCTTTTTTTAAAAAGTTCAGTAAAACTGATACACCAACTTAAAAAAAAAAAAGAGGACACAAATTTCAAATTGACATGAAAGAGAAGACCTCACCAAAGATTCCATGGACACTGAAAGGATAATTAAGGATACTATAAACAACTCTATATCCTCAATTTTGATAATCTAAATAAAATGGATTACTTCCTTGAAAGATACGATATTACAAAACTCATAGAAGACATAGAATTGAAAAGAAATTATCCACGCAAGAAAAAGACATTCTGAATAGGCCCATATTTATTAAATAAATTGGATCAATAACAGAATTCATCAAGCCTAGATAGGTTCACTGTTGAATTCTATTAAGCATTTAAGGAAGAAGTTACGTCTATTCTCTATAATCTTTTCCAGAAGACAGTTGCTGGGGATTTCTCTAACTCTTTTTATGAGGCAATACATCCACAAATGATGCTGGATATCCACATGCAGGGAATAAATCTAAACACAGACCTTAGACATTTGCAAAATTAACTCAAAATGTATCACATACCTAAATGTAAAATGCAAAACTTCTAAAAGAAAACATAGCAGAAAACCAGACAACATTGAGTATGGTGAGGACTTCTCAGATCTATCACCAAAGGCATGATCCATGAAGGAAAGAATGAATAAACTGGGCTTCATTAAAATTAAAAAGTTCTGCTCTGCAAAAGACAACATCAAGAGAATTAGAAGATAATCCAGACTGGGAAAGTATTTGTGAAAGACACATCTGATAAATGACTTTTATCCAAAATATACAAAGAACTTTTAAAACTCAACACTAAGAAAAGAATCAAATTGGGCGCCTGGGTGGCTCAGAGGTTCAGTGTCTGCCTTCGGCTCAGGTTGTGATTCGGGGGTCCTGGGATCGAGTCTGGTATCGGGCTCCCAGCAGGGAGCCTGCTTCTCCCTCTGCCTATGTCTCTGTCTCCCTCTGTCTCTCATGAATAAATAAAATCTTAAAAAAAGAATCAATTTAAAAATAGGCCAGAGACCTTAACAGACACCTCACTGAAGAAAATATACAGATGGCAAATAAACATACGAATAGATGCTCCACATCATATGTTACAAGGGAAATATGCAACTTAAAACATCAGACCACTATGCGCTTATTAGAATGGCCAAAATCCAGATCACTGACAACACCAGATTCTGGTGAGGATGTGGATCAACAGGATTCTCATCCAGTGCTTGTGAGAAGGCAAAATTATACAGACTCTTTGAAAGATAGTTTTGCAGTTTTTTTTTCTTTTTCTTTCTGAGAGCGAGAGTGAGAGAGTGAGAGCTGGTGTATGAGCAAGGGGAGGAGCAGAGGGAGAAGCAGGCGCTGAGCAGAGCAGGGTGCCTCATGCAGGGCTCAATCCCAGAACCCTGAGATCATGACCCAAGCAGAAGGCAGATCATTAACCAATATAGCCACCTAGTCGCCCCAAGCAGTTTCTTATAAAATTAAACATACTCTTAACATGTGATCAGTATGCTCCTTGGTATTTGCTCACATTAATTAAAAACTTATGTCAGGGCACCTGAGTGGTTCAGTTAAAATGGCTGCTTTTGGCTCAGGTCATGACCTTGGGGTCCTAGGATAAACCCTGAAACGGGCTGCCCACATTGGAGAGGCTCCTTCTCCCTCTGCCACTCGCCCTGCTCGTGTTTTCTCTCTCTCTCTCTCTCTCTCTCTCTCTCTCTCTCTAATAAAGTCTTAAAAAAAAAACATGTCCATGTGAAAACCTACACATGGATATTTACAGAGGGTTTTTATGGCAATGAAAGCATTCTGTAGGACAGTGGATGATGTCATTATGTATTTGTTAAAACAGACCGTACAATACTAAGGCCAAATACTGATGTAGACACTGAGGTGATAATGCTATTAACATAGGTTCATCTATTCTAACAAATGAGATGATATGGGGGAGGATGTGCACCTGTGGGGATAGAGGGTATATGGGGATTCTCTGTACTTTCTGCTCATGTTTGCTATGAATCTAAAACTATCCTAAAAAACTAAAGTTTACTGTAATTAAAAAGATTATTTGATCAGAAAGATTGTACAAGAAGAAACATTTATAAGACTATTCTGTGGGGGATCCCTGGGTGGCGCAGCGGTTTAGCGCCTGCCTTTGGCCCAGGGCGCGATCCTGGAGACCCGGGATCGAATCCCATGTCGGGCTCCCTGCATGGAGCCTGTTTCTCCCTCTGCCTATGTCTCTGCCTCTCTCTCTCTCTCTCTCTCTCTCTCTCTCTGTGACTATCATAAATAAATAAAATTTAAAAAAAAAGACTATTCTGTGATAAGGAGTGTGGTTATAGCAAGTGATCTCCCCAAAATGAACAAGTAAAATGTATTCGTATAAAAGAGTGTTCATAGAAATTTATTTTTGTGGATATAGTCAAGAAATATGCTCTATTTTGATAAAATTCACTCTTGTTTTTGTAATCTTTAGAGGCATGAGTGACAAATGGCTTCTTAAAAAATCAATGTCTAAATCATAAACACATAGAAAAATATGACATAAGTGAGAATAATCTGAATTAATAAACAGCTAGTAAAATTAATTGGAGCTCCATATCTGTAGGGGAAATGAAATCCAAGCTGGAAAATATGGATGGGAAAGAGAGGGTTCTAAAAAGTGATGGACTAAGTTTAGAGAAGAACTAAGTAGATATTACAAAAATTGTAAACATAATGAAATAAAAATTCAATATATAGTTTTAACAGTAGATACAACTGAAGATAGAATTAGTTACTAGAAAAATTATTGATAATTCATCCAAAAATAGACAAAATGGATGGAAAATATGGAAGACAGAGTTACAATGACAAGGCCTAACTTAAATTGAACTGGTGTCCCAGAACAAGAGCAGAGAGATACTGGAGAAGAGAGATTTTAGGACATGATGACAAATATCCAAAACTTATGCAAGACCCTAATTCACAGCAAAAATACATATCCATGGGTGGGGGGGAAGTGCTAAATGAAAGACAGGTGTTAATGAGGGCACTTGTGACGAGCACTGCGTGTTATATTTAAGTGGTGGATCACTAAATCACACACCTGAAACTATTATGACACTATGTTAACTGGAATTTAAATGAAAATTTGAAAAAACAATACACATACATACACACACACTCACAGAAGCACCGTAACAGGCTCCAACAGAAAACAGCACAAATGTTCATCAAAAGTAGAAGGCATAGGCACTGTGCCCCGCCGCCTCATGGATCTGTCTCTTGCTTCAGCGATGTTTGGATGAACAGACCCAGGCATGACCCTTTTACCAGCCTCTGACCACCCCTCCAGCCCTTTTTCCAGTTGCAACCTTCAAAGCCATCTTCTCAGCCATTCTCTGCCTCCAGGACCAGCCAACCCCCTATTTTGAGCTTAGCACCTTAACATTGATCAACCATGAGCTCCCACAGTGGTCAATACTATTGCACCGAGGTGAAGGCTGCCCTTAAACCACCTAGCCAACATGCACCTGTGGGCCTCCCTACACCTACCTCTCTTGGGCTTCTATTTCCACTGGGACAATGTGGCTCTGGAGGGCATAAGCCACTTCTTCTGGGAGTTGGCTGAGGAGAAGCCTCAGGGCGCTGAGCATCTCTTGAAAATGCAAAACCAGCGCTGCAGCAGCACCCTCTTCCAGGACATGCAGAAGCCTTCCCAGGAGGAGTATAGTAAAACTGTGGGTGTCATGGAAACTACCCTGGTCCTGCAGAATAACCTGAACCAGGACTTTTTAGATCTGTACGCCCTGGGCTGTGCCAGGGCAGATCCCCATCTTTGTGACTCCCTTGAGAGCCACTTCCAGGATGAGGAGGTGAAACTCATCAAGAAGATGGCCACCACCTGACTCACTTCTGCAGGCAGGTTGGCTCCCACGTTGGGCTGGGCCCTATCTCTTAGAAAAGCTCTCCTCCAGGGTGGCACCTGAGTGGCTCAGTGGTTGAGCATCTGCATTTGGCTCAGGTAGTGACTCCAGGGTCCTGGGATCGAGTCCTGCATCAGGCTCCCCACAGGGAGCCTGCTTCTCCCTCTGTCTCTGCCTCTCTCGTGAATAGATACATAAAATCTAAGAAAAGAAAAGCTCCCCTCAAGCATTACTAGGAGCCTCTGAAGACCAGCAGCCCTTGAGGGGCCCCTCTGGCATCACTCTGGGGCCAGGGTTCGTGCCCCGGAGCCTCTCTCAGTAGCCACTAGGCAGCCAACTTTTTTTTTTAACACCCTGGAGTCCTCTCCCAAGCCATAGACCAAATGGAAACAATAAAGCTTTTTTCAAAAAAAAAGAATGCTTAAATAAATTATGGCATATGCATTCACTGAATAGTACAAAGCAATAAAAATGGACAGATTTCCACTTAATGCCTCAACAATTAAGAATCTTGTAAAGACAATGCTGAGTGATAGAAACGAGACCCAAAATAATACAATGTGATTAGACATAAAGTCCAAAAAAACAAACTTAATTTTAAATATGAGATGAAATTAAAAGTAAGTAGGTGTTTTAGCCAGCAATGGAATTCAAATTCTCTCAGTGTGTCCCTCTGGTCTCTTCCATAGCCACATCCTCTCTGACCTCTCTTCTGCCTGCCTATTACACTTACAAGGACGCTTCCATGACATGGGGCCCACCTGGACAGTCCAAGACAATGTCTTTAAGATCATCTAATTAGCAAACATAGTTGCATCTGCAACTTTAATTCTGCTTTGCCATGTATTATAACATATTCACAGGCTGGTAGGGAGGTGGGCAGGTAATTAGGAAGTAGGTGTCTCTTAGGAACTGGTTATTCTGTCTACCAGTTATATTATTTATTTAAGTTGTGAAACACATTTTTATGTCACTATGTTTCTTTTCAGCTAACCTATAGCCACATCTTGAAGTTAAATTCATATTCAAAATTGATGTAAAATGTAATGCCAAATTGCATTACTGCTCTGCCAGTGAGATTTTACATTTACTATGCCAGTATGGAAATTAAGTTGAATAATTTCCTCTTCCAGCTCAGACCCAAATGTAAAATGAACTAAACAGGTAGATATTTGTTAAAACGTAGTGAAACTCTGGCATAGTATACGATATATTGGTATTATTAGCCTTTCATTATCATCAAATTCTGATACAGAGCTTTGAACCAATTGCAGTTACTGCCTAATTCGATACTAAGCAGAGGAATGATTTATAATATACATATTGCAGAAAATAAAATGCACATTAGTGCATAAATCTGTATATATCTGCTGTTCTCAAACAACTGAAGTTCTTACACTTCCTAGTAAGGTGAGTTAGAAAGTTACTGCCACATTACCATTATCTCAGGTGAGTATTGGTCTATTTCCCGCATTTACAATAAATGGAAACTGGAAGAAGTATTAAAAATATAGCTTTTTTTTTTGTTAAACTTGCAATAATACAACCTACGGAATGGGAGAAGATATTTGCAAATGACCTATCAGATAAAGGGCTAGTATCCAAGATCTATAAAGAACTTATTAAACTTGACACCCAATTAACAAACAATCCAATCATGAAATGGGTAAAAGACATGAACAGAAATTTCTCCAAAGAAGATATACACATGGCCAACAAGCACATGAGAAAATGCTCATCACTGGCCATCAGGGAAATACAAATCAAAACCACAATGAGATACCACCTCACACCAGTGAGAATGGGGAAAATTAACAAGGCAGGAAACAACAAATATTGGAGAGGATGTGGAGAAAGGGGAACCCTCTTGCACTGTTGGTGGGAATGTGAACTGGTGCAGCCACTCTGGAAAACTGTGTGGACGTTCCTCAAAGAGTTAAAAATAGACCTGCCCTACGACCCAGCAATTGCACTGTTGGGGATTTACCCCAAAGATTCAGATGCAATGAAACGCCGGGACACCTGCACCCCGATGTTTCTAGCAGCAATGTCCACAATAGCCAAAATGTGGAAGGAGCCTCGGTGTCCATCGAAAGATGATGGATAAAGAAGCTGTGGTTTATGTATACAATGGAATATTCCTCAGCCATTAGAAATGACAAATACCCACCATTTGCTTCAACGTGGATGGAACTGGAGGGTATTATGCTGAGTGAAGTAAGTCAATTGGAGAAGGAGAATCATTATATGGTTTCACTCATACAGGGAATATAGTGAAAAGGAATAGTGAAAATAGTGAAAGGGAATAAAGGGGAAAGGAGAGAAAATGAGTGGGAAAAATTAGAGAGGGTGACAGAACATGAGAGTCTCCTAACTCTGGGAAACGAACAAGGGGTAGTGGAAGGGGAGGAGGGCAGGGGGATGGGGTGACTGGGTGACAGGCGCTGAGGGGGGCACTTGATGGGATGAGCACTGGGTGTTACGCTATATGTGGGCAAATCGAACTCCAATAAAAAATACATTAAAAAACAAAAAATTAAAATAAAATAAAATAAATAAAATAAATAAAATAAAATAAGTTGATGAGATCCTAAAAATCTTGCAATACAACCAAAACAGTTACTGCTCTGAATTTTTCAGACCATCACATTCTGGAAGGTAGTTCTGTATTTCTAAGAGTGGTAAGGTACTGGATAATGTGATCATTTCATGTTACTTATAACACAATAGAGTCAGGGAAGTTGATTTCTGTAATCACGGAAGAGTTGCTAACAGACCTAGGGTTGAAATTTAGTCAAGAACACTTAAGGTCACAGAAAATGGGCTAGAGCTTTGTTCACCTGACGGTGCTTTAGCTAAAGGAGGTATTCTTTGTAGAAATGGCCATTTAATTTTTCCTTATGAGAACAACTTGTCCATCTTCCTATCCATCTCTCCTTTCCTTCTCCCCTCCCTCCCTCTTCATTACATAGCCTAATAGCATCTACCAAAATTAATTGAACTTTTATTTGACAACATATGTATTCCAAACTTCCATTAAGACGATAATGTGCAATTTTTAAAATTCCTTTGAAAAAAATCAAAGTAGCTCACCCTTTCTTTGACCTTCAATATTGCTTTCCTTTAATGTCAAAAACTACCTTATTTTAACAGAGAGACTACTTTCCAGTTAGCATTTCCAACTGTCAAAGTAAATAATGCTTTAGGAATTTCCGAACAGCTTTAAAAATTACATTCTTGGATTGCCTTTAATCCTTACTAATTTACAGATTCATCCAATAAACATTAACTAGGCACTACATAAGTCACTGAAATCTAAGATTTAAAAAAAAAATAATCATTAGAATAGCACTTAAGAACCCATCTCATTTTATAGTTACAATCAAATATGTTTTATCTAAAGACTTTTTTCATCGTCTGATTTTTCAGAGTATGAATCGCATCTCTAATAACTAAAGAGACTTTTCTCTAATAATTACCCTTTCTACATAAAAAAAACTATTAATTAGTATAATCCTAAATTTGAAATGTCTGATATCCCTAATTCCTTGATTAGCATCGTAAATCCCCCGTTTTATACATTTGTCCCTCATTTAAAATTTTATCACTTCGCAAATAAAAATCTCAGTTTGAGGTTGACTCACAATTCCAATTTGACGATAATTTTCTTCTTGATTATGACGTTCTTTGTCTGAATTTCACATAGAAGAAAATAACTGCAAAGGTCAGAACTTAATTTAAATATATACTTTTTGGTGAAAAAAACTACATTTCTAGGCTTGTATTCAACTGTTGTTCATGCTTTACAAAGTTATGAACAGAAGACAAAAAAAAAAAAAGGTATATATTTCCATGGCAACATATGTCCCAGGTTCTATTATTTACAATCTGGGTCAGTGTAGGCTGCTTGGGCTGCCATAACAAAATATCACAGACTGGGTGGCCTCAACAGCAGGAATTAATTTTCTCACAGTTCTGGAGGCTAAAATCCAAAATCAAGTCATGATCAGTTTTCAGTGAGAGTGCTTCTCCCGGCTTAAAGATGGCTACCTTCTCACTATTTCCTCACATGGCCTCTCTTTGATATGTGCACACGGAGAGGCCAAGAGACCAAGTTTCTGGTGTCCCCTTACAATGACACTAATCCTATAAGACGAGGGCTTACCATTATGACCTCAGTTAATTTTGATTATTTCCTTAGGGCCCCATCTCCTAATACAGCCACACTGGGGGCTAAAGACTTCAGCGTATGAGTTTGGTAGGACAGAATATTCAGGCCATAACAGTGGCCTAAACAGCCATATGGAATGGTAATTCATCTTCAAGTGTAATCTGGAAGTAGGTGTTAGGAGCGCTTTCTTGGCCAGGAAATGCAGGGATGCACACAGGTACTGTAAGGCTTTAGGAATTAGGCCTCTCCCAGAATTTGTTTTAATATGTATACTTTTTATTGGAGTGCTCATTCCGTCCAGTGCCTCCCTCAGTGCCCATCACCCAGTCACCCCAACCCCCCACCCACCTCCCCTTCCACTACCCCTTGATCATTTCCCAGAGTTAGCTGTCTCTCATGCTCTGTCACCCTCACTGATATTTCCCACTCATTTTCTCTCCTTGCCCCTTTATTCCCTTTGCCTATTTTTTATATTCCCCAAATGAATGAGACCATATAGTGATTGTCCTTCTCCGATTGACTTACTTCACTCAGCATAATACCCTCCAGTTCCATCCACTTTGAAGCAATTGGTGGGTATTTGTCATTTCTGATGCCATTGTATACATATACCACATCTTCTTTATCCATTCATCTTTCGATGGACACCGAGGCTCCTTCCACAGTTTGGTTATTGTGGACACTGCTGCTTAAACATTGGGGTGCAGGTGTCCTGCCATTTCACTGCATCTGAATCTTTGGGGTAAATCCCCAACAGTGCAATTGCTGGGTCGTAGGGCAGGTCTATTTTTAACTCTTTGAGGAACGTCCACACAGTTTTCCAGAGTGGCTGCACCAGTTCACATTCCCACCAACAGTGCAAGAGGGTTCCCCTTTCTCCACATCCTCTCCAACATTTGTTGTTTCCTCTCTTGTTAATTTTCCCCATTCTCACTGGTGTGAGGTGGTATTTCATTGTGGTTTTGATTTGCATTTCCCTAATGGCAAGTGATACGGAGCATTTTCTCATGTGCTTGTTGGCCATGTCTATGTCTTCCTCTGTGAAATTTCTGTTCATGTCTTTATTCCACTTCATGATTGGATAGTTTGTTAATTGGGTGTTGAGTTTAATCAGTTCTTTATAGATCTTGGATACTAGCCCTTTATCTGATAGGTCATTTGCAAATATCTTCTCCCATTCTGTAGGTTGTCTTTTAGTTTTGTTGACTGTTTCTTTTGCTGTGCAGAAGCTTTTTATCTTGATGAAGTCCCAATAGTTCATTTTTGCTTTTGTTTCCCTCGCCTTCATAGATGTATCTTGCAAGAAGTTGCTGTGGCCAAGTTCAAAAAGGGTGTTGCCAGTGTTCTCCTCTAGGATTTTGATGGAATCTTCTCTCACATTTATATCTTTCATCCATTTTGAGTTTATCTTTGTGTATAGTGTAAGAGAATGGTCTAGTTTCATTCTGCACGTGACTGTCGAATTTTCCCAGCACCATTTATGGAAGAGACTGTCATTTTTTCAGTGGATAGTCTTTCCTCCTTTGTTGCATATTAGTTGACCATAGAGTTGAGGGTCCACTTCTGGATTCTCTATTCTGTTCCTTTGATCTATGTGTCTGTTTTTGTGCCAGTACCACACTGTCTTGATGATCACAGCTTTGTAGTACAACTTGAAATCCTGCATTGTGATGCCCCTGCCTCTGGTTTCCTTTTACAATATTCCCCTGGCTATTTAGGGTATTTTCTGATTCCACACAAATCTTCAGATGATCTGTTCCAACTCTCTGAAGAAAGTCCATGGTATTTTGATAGGGATTGCATTGAACATGTAAATTGCCCTGGGTAGCATTGACATTTTCACAATATTAATTCTGCCAATCCATGAGCATGGAATATTTTTCCATCTCTGTCGTCCTCAATTTCTTTCAGAAGTGTTCTGTAGGTTTTGGGGTACAGATCCTTTACCTCCTTGGTTAGGCTTATTCCTAGGTATCTTATGCTTTTGGGTGCAATTGTCAATGGGATTGACTCCTTAATTTCTCTTTCTTCAGTCTCATTGTTCGTGTATAGAAATGTCACTGATTTTTGGGCATTGATTTTGTATCCTGCCACATTGCCGAATGTGAGTCTAGCAATCTTCGGGTGGAGTCTTTTGGGTTTTCTCTGTACAGTATCATGTCATCTGCGAAGAGTGAGAGTTTGACTTCTTCTTTGCCAATTTGAATGTATTTCTTTGTTGTCTGATTGCTGAGGCTAGGACTTCTAGTACTATGTTGAATAGCAGTGGTGAGAGTGGACATCCCTGTTGTGTTCCTGAACTTAGGGTAAAGGCTCTCAGTGTTTCCCCATTGAGAATGATATTTGCTGTGGGCTTTTCATAGATAGCTTTTAACATACTGAGGATACTGAGGAATGTTCCCTGTATCCCTACACTCTGAAGAATTTTGATCAGGAATGGATGCTGTATTTTGTCAAATGCTTTCTCTGCATCTATTAAGAGGTTTCATACAGTTCTTGTTTTTTCTCTTATCGATGTGATCTATCACATTGATTGTTTTATGAGTGTTGAACCAACCTTGCATCCCGGGGATAAATCCCACTTGGTCATGATGAATAATCTTCTTAATGTACTATTGGATCCTACTGGCTAGTATCATGTTGAGAATTTTTGCACTCCCAGAATTCTCTTAAAACAGCCCTGGAAGAGAGAGTCATCATGCCAGCTGTAGGCATAGTTCGTGAATGAATGATATTCCAATACAGGGTCTTCTCTCCAGAAATAGAAAGTTTTTAAAATATGTCTGTGTGGTGACCATTAATTTCCGGATGTGATCTATGACAAACACAAGACACCAAAAACAAGGTGACACTGTTTTTATGTGGAGACTTTCCAGGTCTGCCAAATTTGCTCCAGCTATACTGGCCTGAGTCACCAGATTGCAGAGCCATTTGTGGTAACATTAGCTAGGTTTTAAGATAGCTGTGATGCTTAGAAATTCTCACCCCAAACAGCTAAGTACTATTTCCTGGAAACAGCCAGGGAAGGAAATAAGCACAGGACAGAGGTCTAAGGCTCTGGCGTTACCCACAGTTGTGAAGGTGAGGCCTGAGGCGGGTTCACGATGGACTTTGGATGGCAGTCAAAGTATCAAGAGATCTTCAAATGTTTTTCACAGACCAGACCAACGCCTTTATTTCTTGAGGTCGTGTAACATTAGTGCTATGTTATGTACAAAGCCCTGGGACTCCATTTGGGATCAAAGTCTCAGGGAAATCCTACTGCGTGTGGTTGTTGCACTTGAGTCAGATTCTGGCTTCACGTTCAGAATGGAAAGTGTACCGGCTTAATGGGCTCCTAAACCTCAGCCATGAATTCAGTTTTACAGTTGGAGTGAAAATGGTACAGAGAGAGGAAAACCTTCCTGAAATAATGTATTCATTTTTCCCAAAATCTTACCAGAGTTGCACCGTGATCCCTTTAGTTAGACAAGCATGAAAGCATGAAGAGAAATATACATTGCCCGCACTGGGAATCTTAAGCATAATGTATTCTTATTTAAGTGCCAACACAAGAAGAGGATTGAGATCCAAAGTCATTGGTTGGTATTTCCATGAGCAGTCTTCCTGCCATGATGAAATTTCAGGGAATTTGGTGTTCTAGTTTCTGAGACTACTGGAGTCAGTTGCAGTTGGACTCATTACCACGGGGAGGCACTGTTGAGCTGTGGGACCTCCCTGGACTCCACCTTTCAGGGATGTTGGCCCCTGAACCTAAGTTCTGAGTTGGTAGCCCAGGGAGTAGCACAGTATGCACTGAGCAACCTGCTCCCCAGAAAAACAAAAAAACATCAACAGCTGGAAGCAGGTCCCAGCAGAAAGCCCTTGGAATCCTTGGTTTATTGGCCCACACACGACTAATCACTTAAAAAAAAAAAAAAAAGACATGGGCACCAAACACTAAGCATTATTCTAGGCACTGGAGGGATGTCTGAACAAAATATATCAAAATGTCTGCTCTCAAAGACGCTTCCATGTATAAGAAAAAAATTTTGAACCTAGAAACTTGGTTTTAAGAAAAAAAATTCACACTCATATTGGAAGTAAGCAGTGGCTTCAAGGCTGAGGTTCAAAAACCAGGGTTTAGAATTGGGTTACAGTACCAAGAACACTGAATTGAGTTTGACTTGGGAAATGTATAGACTCTTTGAAGCATGAAGTATTGTGGGATAGACCAATGGGTATGAACAAGATCAAAAACAGACTATGTGCACAATGGAGACACACAAGATGGGACTAGTAAGATCAGGAGGCAGAGCCAGGATGGACCTGAGACAACATATAGGAAAATCATGTTTTATTTAATAGCTATGGCTTTACCATGAGCAGGGAGGATGTTAGAACGAGCACCTACCTCATTTACACAAGTACAGTATTTATGATTAAATTGCATATTAATACTCAGAAGCTATAGAAAAAATATCTGATTTAAGATCCCATACTTCGAAATGTTCCCAGAGCAAGTTCTAGCTTTAACTGCTCACCTTTATTTGTTCATCCATTTTAATTAGACAGCTCTATGGATAGGAAGGCTCTGCACTTTCTTTTGCCATGGGATTTATGGGTTCCTTTAATTGCCAGTCTCCCTTACTAAACTGTAAGTTCTGAAAGAAAAACTACTTTGATGTCATTGTCCTTATATTCATTGCTGGCACCTATCACCGTGCCTCATTTTGTATTATGCAGCGCCACCTTATATAGTTGCGCAGGTTGCGCACTGCACAACTCCAGGGGCACCACACTTATAAATATGATGTGAATGGCACCCCTGAAGTCACACAGTGCACAACCTCACAAGCATTTATGGATGCCCTGGACCTCATCAGTGTTTATTAAATTAATGAAAATATTTTTACTGCTTATGATTTGTTGTCAGATGTCAAATAAATATGCCAACTTGTGACACACATAAGTGTACATGGCAAGGACAATGGCATTGTATAGTAAATGAAATGGATTTCTATTTTAATCTTAGACTAAAAAGAGGTGGCTTTGGAAATTTTGTGTTGATTACTTAATGAAGTGACAGAACAAGAACACCCATTTAAAAAAAAAAAAACAGCCTTCTAGTTTGAGAATAAGTGGATTCTAGCTTCTTGTGAAATGAATGATTTTAAAAATTAGAACTTTTAATATAGTTAAATTGGTAAACTAGAGGATTCACTTACTTGGGTGAATAGAAAACCTGGGGAAAATTTTTATTTTAATAGAATTTGGTCTCCCCAAAACACCCCAATGAAGTAATCTTAATAGTTAGATATACTTTGATAATTCAGCCACCAATTTTTCCATATCACACAGGCTATAAAGGTAATGTAAAAATACTTTTTTTCCCTAATAAGCTTCAAGTTTCCAGTAATCAGATACAAATTAGCAAACAAGCTAAAGTGATGAATGGCCATATGTAATCTTACAAACAATAAGCCTAGGTGAAGTGACTGAAAACTTCGTCATTTCCATTTGTGCAAGAAATTTTGCAATTTGGGTGTCTTTCTTAATTTTCTTGCTTATGAGTTATTGCTCCTTTGATGAGTTTCCAGGTCACTGACACTGTTAGCCTAGATATATATGTGTGTCTTTAAAAATGGTAGTCAGGGTGATGGGCACCGAGGGGGGCACTTGGCAGGATGAGCACTCAGTGTTATGCTATATGTTGGCAAATTGAACTCCAATAAAAAAATTTTTAAATAAAATAAAAATGGTAGTCGGAAGTAGCCTATTAGTTTGTATCCAACCATGCTATCTATGAATGTTTCTATCATCCCAAAATGAACATTTGTGATCTTTTCCAAATCGTCATTGTAAAATGTCAAGTAAACCCTTGAAATTAGAATAAATTGAACTGAAGTTATATTATTCACAAACACAATGCCTGTTAGAACAACCTCACATGGGGAGCTTTTGAACGTGGTGTCCTCCACTGATCTATAACTGGTGTCATTGATGAGACATCTAAACACGGCTGACCAATTACAAGGCCTCAACATTTTACATGAAGCATTTTCTTTAATGAATACATAATGAATGTACCAATTGCTATTATGACTCTAGAATTCCATTTAAAGCAGACACTTTTTCAATACAAGTAGAAAGAAATTTAAGTACTAAAGCAACAAAAATAACTGGTGGTAAAAAAGTGGATCTCAAAGCAAGGACCATTTGGGGCACTGGTTAAACATTTGGATTTCTACCTTCAAAGCCAGAATAAAATCTCAGGTGGATGCAGCTGCAATGGAGATGTGACTATTAGACAAGTCCCCAGGACTTTCCCGTACGTGCTACATCTTGAGAACTAGTGACTTGGTTGAGAATAGTTTTCAAGTTCATTTAATAGTTTTTATTTAGTTCCTGTGGCCTGAGAAGTTCAGACATCTGCTTTCTAAATATGGAAATATTAAAGAGGCTCTGTTTATGTTATATTTAGATATGTTTGCTAAAATGTTTGAATTCAATTTCCAAACAAAAAGTCACAGTTTCAAGAACCTGAGGTTTCACTCTGCTAGCAAGTGAACAAGTTAGCCTGCCAGTTTCAAGGATACTGGCAGACAAATGACTACTGGATCAGAGACCTTGAGTGTGTGTGGGGGGGTGGGGGGCACTCCTAGAATGGTCCAGATGGGCCTGGTCTAATCCCATGAATCCTTGAGAAAATTTCCTGGCTGGAGTCAGAGAAAGAGATGTGAGGATGGAATCAGGGCCAAAGAGACACTACCTTGCTGGCTCTCAAGGTGGAAGAAGGGGGGCCATGAGTCAAGAAACAAAGTGTCAGCCTTTAGAAGCGGGAAAAGGCAAAGAAATGAATTCTTCCCTAGAATGTCCACAAGGATCACATCCCTGCTGACCCCTTGATGTCAGCCCCGTGAGAACTGTGTCAGTCTTCTGACCCCCAGAACTGTAAGATAATAAAATGTGTTGTTGTTTTCCAATGCAGGGCTTGAACTCACAACCCTGAGATCAAGACCTGAGCTGAGATCAAGAGTTGGGTGTTTAACCAACTGAACCACCCAGGTGCCCCATAAATGTGTGTTGTTTTAAGCCACTAACTGTGAGGTAATTTTTAAATAGCATCAATAGAAAATCAATACAAATATTAGCCAGGATATCAGCATTTTTGTGCCAATTCTCCCAAGCCCCAGTTCTCACAGGGCGATGCAGGGAAAGCCAGGTGATACTTGCACACACAGTGAGTTCCCTTACAGGAGAAGAATCCTTAGTTTAAGGAACCTGAATCTTTTGTAAGGAAAATTAAGCAGGCCTGTCTTTCACTCCAGAGAGAGAGAGACACTCTGTCTCTCAAGGCCTTTTGCTCTACAAATATCCTTGAAAAGATTCTCTCAAACAAAGGGCAGTTGGTGTTTCATAGGCAAGGTTCGCAGAAACACAAGAGAGCAGTACACAATTGTTCTTCAACACAAGATGCCATCCAAATTCATTACTCAAGTGTTTCTGAAATACAGAGTTTTCATAATTCAAACTGAGTAACTGTGGGTTTTAGCATAACAATAGGTGATGAAATTGATAAAGGTTGATACAGCTGTATAGGCAATGTCTGCTAATGAGATTTTAAAAAATAAAATCCATTATTATAAAACCCAAATTAACATGAGCATATGCTGGGTTTGTTACATTTATGATATTAAACATACACAAACACAAAAATATGCCATCATTATTGAAATTGCTACAGGTAAAGAAATCTCATTATTGCTAGTCTGGAACTTTTTGGACTGTAAACTGCTTTTCCACTTGAAACAATTGTATTTATTATGGAATTTTTTAATACTGTGAAGTTTTTTTAGTACTCTCCCTATCATAGCAAAAGCAGACTGTGCTTTTTTAGATGAGATTTATTTTTCTATAAAACTTAGAAATAGATTTTTATTGGAATCTTGGTTAAATTGGCCCAAGTTGCAAAGGGATGAGTATAAATTGCATCTTCCAGTAAAATCAGCTGAAAATACCAGCATATGATAAACTTCCTTGTCCTTCTCGAGTTGATAGGCTAAATGAAACCCTAATTACTCATTTAAAAGAAGTACTTTACATCTTCTAGCTATTATTAAATGAAATAGTATCTATAAATGGAGATATATTTCAACAGCTGTAGGAAATATACTGGGTCATGCAGTTTGCCTCATAAACATTACAATCACCATGGTTACTATTATAATCCCTAAATCCCAAGGCCCTCTATCCTGCTCAGGTTAGCGAATGTTTGTAAAATCTGTTCTGTATGTCCTTCTGTCCAAACATGCTTCCTTATCCAGGTCTGCTCCTGAGGATGTCCAGGAAGCTCCATTTCATCTCAGAACTGAGGGGAACGTTCAAGTTGGCCATTTGGTCTCTCTGAAGACTAAAATAATACTCGAGAGAGCAGTTTAAGCACTGACCCTTAATCCCTTTAGAAGAGATGAAAAAGGTTATGCTTCTGAATTCTCGTTCAGATACAGCTCTCTCACCCCCACTGAGCTGGGCCACTAGCTGTTGCCTCTCAACCGCACACCTCCCCTTCTGTACTCTGCTTTGTGGAGCTTGGGCTGATACTGTAGACCCCATTTCTGCAATTCCAGCTGCTCTTTGTTAGGCTTTATCAAGAAAGAGTTCCATTGGGAGCTTGTAGGGCTCAACATGGGAGGGAGAAATGTGGTCAGAGGGGTCGTCAGAAGGAACTGTTCTGTGGAGACCCACCTTGGAGCCTCTAGATTTGAATAGCATAACTTGTTTCAGCTACTACCTCTCGGATACCTTAGATCCCCTTTTGGCTTTTTTTCAGTTCTCTAATAATTTAAAAATATTGATTACTTTAAGGACCTTCTTTTCAAATAACTGGTGCCCTTGTGCACTCTGGCCCCTGGCTGATAGAACCTCCACCATTCAGGTTAAACATCTCAGAGTTAACCCTGGGCATGAACACATAACGTCTTGGGGGAAGTGAATTCCAGAGCACATAACCCTTGTACAGCCCACAGGTGGTCTGGCATTTGATACAAGGAGTTGTGTGTTCAGGAAACAAGAATGGAATACCAAGGGTTTGTCAGGCACCACTTTTCATGAGAGGTGAACTCTGTTCTCAAGCAATGATGGAGCCAATCCCAGAAAGGCTACAAAGTACAGGAATGTTAAGTTACTGAGAGAGGCAAAAGAAGTCATAATAGCAATACAGGAGACACATAAGATAATAACAGGGACCACTGAAGAATTCTCTGACCAGGAAGTAATCAGGCAAAAGAGAAATAGAAGCAAGTTTAGGAAGAGAGAACCACGCACACCTAAACCTGGAGGTTTGCAAAAGTATGACTGCTGGAGAACTAGAAATCTTTCCACATAGGTTATGAGCAATTGGACCTCACTAAAGATGAGGCTGGAAATGTGGACAGGGATTGTATCATGAAGAGATTTTTCTGTCTTGCTTAGAAGTTTGGCCTCCAATGGACAGAAGAAGAGGGCTACTGAAGGTATTCAAGACAACTATCACTGTGACATACCTCTGTTTTTTCAAAACACCTTTTTAATGAAGTAGAACATATAAACAGAGATGTGTACAAATATTAAATATAAAATTCAGACATTTAGAAACCAAACACACCAATTTAATCAACACCCAGAGAACTCAGACACTTCCAATACGTCTAAAAGACCTCTCCTACACCTACCCAATTCATTGTCCCCACCAAAGGTAACTGTTACCTTAACCTAAAATCAGGGGTTAGTTTGGTCTGTTTTTTTAATTTTACAGAAGTTGAATGAAACAGTATGAAACTCCTTGTTTCTGGCCTCTTTGGATCAACATTATTTGTGGGATCCATCCATGTTTTCTAGAGATTAGTTCATTTTCATTGCTATGTAGCTTTCTACTGTACCGATATTCCACAAACCATTTACATTCTATTACTGACAGACATTTAACTTTTTTTCTAGTTTTTAGTTATCAAGATAGCACTGCTATGTAAACTTTTGTTCAAGTATATATTACCACTGGGTGTCCACAAAACAGTGGGCTTGCTGTTTATATGTTTGTTTACCCTTAGTGGATTATGCCAAAAGAGATGTCCTAACTCACAATCCCACTGATGTTGTGAGAGCTGTAGTCTACATACTTGCCAACAGTCATACTGTCACTACTTTGCATTTTTGTCTTGTGACAGGCCTTTATTCTATCTCATGATGGTTTTAGTATGTGTTTCCCAAATGTATAATAAGATTGGACATATTTTCATGTTTTATTCACTGTTTAATTTGGATTTCCCCCTTTATGAAGTAACTATTCAAGAGTTTTTCCTTTCTGTATTTTTTCTACTTATGGATTAATGTGTGGTACCTCACCTCTAAATATTTGGTGATTTTCTAGACACCTTATTGCTACTGATATCTAATTTAATTGCATCATGATAATGAAATATAACTTGTATTTTAGTTCTTTGAAATTGATTGAAACTTGGTATATGGCCCAGAACATGTCTAAGTGCATGCTCCATATGCGCTTTTTAAAACTGTGTGTCCTATAGTTGTTGTCTATAATGTACAAAAAATATCGATTAGGAAGTCTGTTGATAGTGTTTGTCAGGTTGGGTTTCCAAAAGCAGATATTGAAAAGTTGTCTGTGTAAGATATTTACTAGATAGCAATACCTGTGAATAAGGGTAGCGGTGGGTTAAGATCAGGCAAAGAGAAAAGTTAAATTGTACTTTAGTCCCAGCAAAGCCTCAGACAACACCATCACTGCCTGCAATGTACACAGCCCATCAGGATTATCCCCTAGTGGACTGAAAGGCTCTGATCAGGCTGAAATGTAGAACCCTACCATAATCAATACTTGGATGTGGGTTGCCCAGGTTAACAGGTATGCTCTTACGGCTCTCTGCAGCTGAGGCAAAATGTGAGGGAGCAAACAAGTGAGGGAACAAATTCTTCCTTAAAGAGATTATTGGGTGGTGAAACTTTGTGATCACCAGTATTCTTTAAGTCTGCATTCATACTGATTTTTAAAAAAGATTTTATTGATTTATTTGACAGAGAGAAAGTGAGAAAGCACAAGCAGGGAGGGGCACAGGGAGAGAGAGAAGCAGACTCCTCTCTGAGCAGAGAGCTTGACACGGGTTTCTGTGGAACCTACTTCTCCTTCTGCCTATGTCTCTGCTTCTCTCTCTCTGTCTCTCATGAATAAATAAATAAAATATTTAAAATAAAATACAATGTTTGTTTCAAAATACCATGTAGCTTTGTCTTGCTTTTTAAATCAGGTTAAAAAATCAATGTTTTGAATTTTTAGCTCCTTAATAGTTAATATAATTATTGATATGGTTGCATTTAAATCTACCATGTTACTATTTGTTTTCTATGTGACCTCCATATTCTTTCAATCTCCTTTTTTTATATTAACCCAATATTTTCATAGGAATCCCTTATGTCCTTTCTATTGATATGTCTAAATTCTTGCTAAAGTAATAAATTACCTTATCACAGTCTACTCTGAGTTAATAGTATAAAAGGCTTATAGTAGTTTAATTCCATTTATACTCTGTTCAATACTTTGGCCTGATAATTTTTGACTTTATACCATACTTTGTATATAAAAAAATTTCAAAGGCTCTAGAAGATATCATCTTCTCCCAGGAGAGTTAACTGTATTTTCAGAGAAGAATAAAGGCAGATTACCCTAATCCAATCAGAGACTGAATGTTCTAAAAACAGGTTGCAATTTTCATGAAGTTCCATCTCTCTCTGTTTTACGTTCACTTTTGGGAGCATAGCCTGCCACAGATCCCAATTTAGAGGCTAATAGATTTCCTAAGGATCCCCTTTGCTCAGTCCTGAATTCCAATTCTAAGTCTGTCCTCTTAGCACTATGAAACCAATATAAACTCTGATCTACTTTTTTTCAGTGAGACAAAGTATTTTTTTAAAGATGAGAATACCAATATATCCTAGCCCATATGATGTTCTTGCAATTTAATGCTGACAGAAGTAAAATTCATGTTCTTTGAATCTGGGTAAGCCTGCTTCTACGGCCGAAGTGATGCTTTGTGACTTGTGTAACTAAGTCATAAAAGGTAACATGACTTCCTTCCATCTGGTCCTATGGGGATATTCTTCCTTGGAACCCAGCCACCACGCTGTGCAGAAGCCAAAAAGTCACCTGGAAAGGCCATAAGAAAGTGTTTGGGTCAGAGCTCCCAAAGAGATCCCGGACAATAGCTGGTATCAACTGCCAGACACATAAATGGTTAGGAAATGAGCTTTTGTATTATTTCATCCTCTGGTATCAAGCAGACCCAGCTGACAATGAGTAGGGCAGAGACAGTCTGTCCCTTCCAATTCTTCCCTAAATAGCAGAATCATGAACAAATTAAACATTGCTATTGTTTCAAGCCACTTAGCTTTGGAGTGGTTTGTTACTCAGAAATAAATCATCTCAACATGCACCTTTCTGTTCAGTATTTTTAGCTGCTAATAGATATGAACAATTACTGGAGAATACTGTCAAGTGTTGCAGGTCACTGGTCTGCCTCCATTTTCATCAGGATCTCAGCCTCATAACTCCTGGTTCCAAAGTCCAATCTTTGTTTTTCAAGTCCCGAGAGCCTGCCAAACTCTCTGTTGGTTTCTCAGCTTCTTTTTTCCAAGGGCTGGGAGAGGGAGGTTTCAGCTCAGACCTTGGGATCTTTATTTTTGTTTATTTTTCCCACCTTTACTGAGGCATAATTGAGAAATAAAATTGTATACATTTTTCTCTGCTTCTTCATTACAGCCTTTGGACAGAATTCTCAGCCTTTTAGCCAGTGCTGAGAAGTGGCAGATGCCAGAAGAGGGAAAGGAGCTTGTAAATGTTGGCTGATCTCTCGGTACTTCCTTTGCACAGGGAATGTAAGTGTTTAAATGGATATTTCTTAGTTATTTTTCTTTTTTTCCCTGGTTGTTATCAATGGCAACATTGGCCTCCCACAATTTTCATCAGAAATGAAAGTGGAAGCTTATATTGCATTTTTCAAGATCTCCTTCATATATTTGAGGGAGAGCACCCTGGAGAAATAGGCAATAATCTGGGTTAGAAATGATGATGGACAGAGCTATAGTAAAAGTGGCAGGGCCAGAAAAATTTGTTACAAAAATTTGACAAATGATTAGAGTGTGTACTTTGGTATGGTATAAGGAAGTGTTTGGTATGGTATAAGGAAGTGTTTGGTATAATATAAGGAAGAAGACAGTGGGAGCTTTGTAGGATTCTTGCATGAACACTGGGGTACAGGGAAAGGTCTTTCACTACGAAAAAGAATATTTCACACCACGGAGTGATACACAGAGTTACTGCATTAAATCTGGAAACTGATAGGTTTGAGTTGTCATTAGGATATCTAGGTAGAGGGACGCCTGGGTGGTTCAATGGTTGAGTGTCTGCCTTTGGCTCAGTTCATGATCCCTGGGTCCTGGGATCAAGTCGGGCATCGGGCTCCCCACGCGAAGCCTGCTTCTCCCTCTGCCTATGTCTCTGCCTCTCTCTTTCTGGGTCTCTCAAGAATAAATAAATAAAATCTTTTTTTAAATTTTTATTTATTTATGATAGTCACAGAGAGAGATAGAGAGAGAGAGAGGCAGAGACACAGGCAGAGGGAGAAGCAGGCTCCATGCACCGGGAGCCCGATGTGGGACTCGATCCCGGGTCTCCAGGGTCGCGCCCTGGGCCAAAGGCAGGCGCCAAACCGCTGCGCCACCCAGGGATCCCAATAAAATCTTTAATAATAAAAAAGGATATCTAGGTGGAGACAACCAATTGCCAATGGATTAAAAATTCAGAAAAGAAATCTTGACTGGAGATAAAAAAGATAAATTGGGATACGACAGTGTATCAATATTATTTTAACACACAAAGTGGATTAAAACCACCCAAGAAGAACACACAGAGAGAAGAAAAAAGATGAGCCTCACACATAACCAACTTGCCTTGGTACTACTTGGAAGGAAAGGAAATGGAATAAAACCATGAGCACCAATTTCATGGTTTTACTTCTCTTTATTTTCTCATATTGCTGTGTGTCTCCAATATAGATTTAGATGAATGTTTCCCAAACTGTAGAACACCATTTTTTTAATGAAAAGGGGGGAAAATCTGAAAAGTGATATGAGTCAAAGACAAAGAGAATAGTTTCCTGTGGTTCTCAACTTTAAACCACATAAAATGACTAAAATAACTTGGATAAAGCATTGCATGCTCATGCTACAAGCCATGCTTATGATCTTGATTGACAGGGAAAATCAAACACTCCAGAAAACACACAACCATAATTTCATTGGATTCACTTCAAAAAAGCAGAGCTAAGTTAATGGAAATTTCATGAAATATAGATAAAGAGTGACAAATATAGGAGAATGTGTGATATTAATCAGAAAAGTTTATCACTTAGAACTAAAATTAAAACTTCTCGAGAAATAACAATATAGAACGCATTCCTCACTGTAGCCCACAATCTCAACCATGTGCTTTTAATTGCTTGATGACAAATACATTAAATTCTATTTTAATTCTTGGGCAGCCTGGGTGGCTCAGCAGTTTAGCACCACCTTCTCCAGGGCCTGATCCTGGAGACCCGGGATCCAGTCCCACGTCAGGCTCCCTGCATGGAGCCTGCTTCTGCCTCTGCCTGTGTCTGTGCCTCTGCCTCTCTCTGTGTCTCTCATGAATAAATAAATAAAATCTTTTTAAAAATTCTATTTTAATTCTGTTCACAGTGGGACATAGTCTTCTAAAGACAAAAGAAACTACCCTTTCTAAAAAAAAAAAAAAGATAATGTAATCAAAATAGTATATATAAATGAAATAATGTGAAAATATACAGTCTACTATTCATATTTGTTTCTTAAACTATTATCCATTCCTTATCCTTTTGATAATAGAATATTCATTTTCCACAACCAGATCTGCCCACTTAACTGTTTCTGGAATTTTCGAGCTTATATGGGTTTTAGAAACAAGCAAATGTCCTGTGCTGGCCCATCAGTGTTCCACATCTTTTCTGCCATAGCCTTTGGTCCAAGAATGCTCAAGTAATTCAAAGTGAGAATCAACTACAAGGTATTGTTGGAACATTAGGTAAGAAGTATTTCCAGCGGGGCTTCAAAGTGGAAATAAGTAAGCCTGGAGTTACTTGCGTTCGTCTTGTTATGGCCTCCATAAATCTCAATTACCCAGGACAACCCTAGCTTATACTTGTAGTTTCACTATACTTAGTATATAATTTATTGTTCAAACCAAAACAATGTTTTAGTACAAACTTTACTCTTTCAAGAAAACCTACCTAAGAATAACTTTTAAATTGAAAAAAGGACACCTGAGAGATGAAAAGCAATCAACAGATTCTTGGCATCATTTGACCACCCTGAACCAGGTGTACCTGCGACTAGGTCTATGCTTGGATTTTTCTGTTATGAGTACGTAAGGAAATAAATAAATAACTCCTTTTGCAATTGTGTTTAATTTATACTACTTGCAACAGAAACAAGAATGGTTATTACTACATGCTATGTAAAAAGTTTAATGACAAGATAAAGTACACATTTATACAGAGATTTATATAAGGATAAGATTTTGCATCTCCTTTATTCTTTCAAGAACCTAGAGACACTAACCATCCTTCTGCTATAGAAAAATCACTAAATCTAAGAATAAGTACATTATTTATTTTCAGTGACTTGCAGGAATCTTCTGGCTGAAATACCATTCTATCTTTCATTATTAACAACCCATACTCATCTTTCAAGGTTTATAAAACAAGCTTTGTGTCCTCAGGGATGCTTACTTGAACATCCAAGTGGGAGAACACAAACTCCTTTGTGCTGACATGTAGCAGACTTCTATGACTTGTTCCATAAGACTTACTGTGTTATTTCTTAATCACCTTCACTGAGGTATTACTTTCATATATTAAAATTCACCCATGAAAAGTGTATATATTTCTGACAATGTGCATACATTTTTGACAAATGCATACAATCATGTAACTACCACCACAATAAATATGTAACATACCCATCTCCTCCAAAGTTTTCTCTGATCCCTTTGCATTCAGTCTCCTTCTTCCACCTCTGCCCCTGGTAATCACTGATCTTTCCATTACTATGATATTTCCTTTTCTAGATTTTATATAAACTGAATGAGAAAATATGTAGGCTTTTATGTCTGGATTCTTTTATTTAGCATAATGCTTTTGAGAATTATCCATGTTGTTAAATGTATCATCACTTTTTTTCTGAATAATATTTCATTGTATGGATATAGTGTACTTTGTTTATCCATTTACCTGTTGATGGACAACTGGGTTGTTTCTAGTTTGAGAGTATTTACACAAGAGTAATTTGAATATTTGAGTGTAAATGTTTGTGTCCACAGACATTTTAAGTTTTCATTGGTAAATACCTCACATATGGTAAAAAATTTACTGTATTAATGTAAGATATTAATAATAGGAGACACTGGGTATGGTGGTATGTGGAACATAGCTGCACTATTTTCATAACTGTTCTCTAAATCTAAAACTATCCCAAAATATTTTTTTTATAAAATGGTTAAGATATTCAAACAGACATTATATCAAGAAAAATTATATTTAAAATTTTCTTTACACAAACTGTGGACTCCATTAGCTCAAATTGTAGTAAAGATTGTTATATTTATTAGAAATGTTGGCTTATAGCTTTCTTTTCTTGAACTGTCCTTTTCTAATTTTAGTAACAGGGCAACAGCAGAGGTTTCGACCACAGAATCTTCATTATACCCTCTAGCTGATAAGAGTCTCTTTTCACTTAAAACTTAACATAAGAAAAAAACACACAGACAACACATAAAATAAAGATGCATTAACTTCCCCAAAACATTAATTTGTGCAACAAAGTTTGCTTAACGTTTTAAATCTATTTAATCTGACATAAAATGTGAAAGTTAAGTTTACAGGATATTGATAGAATGTAAGTCCTACATAGGAGGTCTTGGATCACTTGTTTTATTTTCTGTTTCATCAATGCTCTTTACTTGTATTTAAATATGGTCGCAAAATAAATAAATAAATAAATAAATAAATAAATAAATATGGTCGCTCTTCAAATATAATGGAAGTACAATATATCAGAATCTATGGGATGCAGCAAAAGCCATCCTGAAAGTTCATAATGATACAAGCCTTCCTTCAGAAACAAGAAAAATCTCAAATAAACAATATAAATTTATGCTTAAAGGACATAAAAAAGAGGTACAAAAAAAAAGAGGTACAAATGAAGCCCAAAATTAGTGGAAGGAAGGAAATAATGGAGATCAGAGCAATAATAAATGAGAGACCAAAAAAAAAATATTAAAAAATCACTGAAATGAAGAGCTGGTTCCTTGAAAAGACAAAATTGATAAACTTTTTGCTAAACTCACCAAGAGAAAAAAAATGGCTCAAATTTTAGAAAATCAGAAATGAGAGAGGAAAAGATGCAACTCACACCAAAGAAATTCAAAGGATCATGAGACTGCTATGAACAATGGTAAGCCAAAAAAATTGGAAAACCTAGAGAAGTGGCTAAATTCCTAGAAATACACAATCTTCCAAGACTGAATAATGAGGAAATAGAAAATCTGATTAGACCAGTTACTAGTAAGGAGATTGAATCAGTAATTATAAACCTCTCAACAAACAAAAGCCCAGGTCTAGACAGCTACACTGTGAATTCCATCAAACATTCAGAGAAGATTTCATACCTCTCCTTCTCAAACTCTTCCAAAAAAGAGTGAAGAAAAAAGGGATGTTTCCAAACTCATTTAATGAGGCCTGCATTACACTAATACCAAAACCAAAGATACCACAAAAAAGTATAGGCCAATATCTCTAATAAACTTAGATTAAAAAAAAACCCTTAGTAAAATATTAGCAAACCAAATTCAATGATACATTAAAAAGATCATGCGTAACGATCAAGTGCAATTTATTCCAGGAATGCAAGGACATTTTGCCATCTGCAAATCAATCAACATGATATGTAACACTAACAAATTGAAGGATAAAAAGCACATGATCATCTCAATAGATACAGAAAAAGCATTTCACAGAATCCAACATCCATTTATGATTTAAAGAAAACTCTCAACAAAGAAGGTATAGAGGGAATGTATCTCAACATAATACAGGCCATGCAGTATAAGCCCACAGCTAAAATTATACTCAATGGTGTAAAGCTAAATGCTTTTCCTTTAAATCAGGAACAAAAAGCAAATAAAAAAATAAAATCAGGAACAAGATGGCTAGCAAGGATGCCCATCCTCACCACTTTTATGCAGCAGAGTATTGAAAGTCACAGCCAGAGCATTAGGCAAAATGAAATAAAAGGTCTCCAAATTGGAAAGGAAGAAAGAAAATTGCCACTATGCGGATGATATGATTTTATAGATAGAAAACCCTAACCACTACCAAAAACCTATTAGAAGAAATAAATTCAGTAAAGTTGCAGAATATAAAGCTAACATGCAAAAATCTGTTATGTTTTTATATACTTACAATAAACTTTATGAGAAATTAAATGATGGGGATTAAAGAGGGCACATGATATGATGACTACTGGGTGTTATACACAAATGATGAATTACTGAACTCTACATCTGAAACTAATGATGTATTATATGTTGGCTAACTGAATTTAAATTAAAAAAAGAAAAAAAGGAGAAATTAAGAGAATAATTCCACTTATAATTGCATCAAAAGGAATAAAATAACCAGGAATAAATTTAATAAACAAGGCAGGCATTAGACCTATATAATGAAAACTGTAAGTCATTGCTGAAGGAAATTGAAAAAGACACAAAAAATGGAAAGAAATATTATGCTCATGGATTGAAAGAATATTATTTAAATGTCCATATTAGGCAGCCCAGGTGGCTGAGTGGTTTAGCGCCGCCTTCAGCCCAGGGCATGATCCTGGAGACCCAGGATCAAGTCCCACTCAGGCTCCCTGCACAGAGCCTGCTTCTCCCTCTGCCTGTGTCTCTGCCTCTCTCTCTCTGTCTCTCATGAATGAATAAATAAAATCTTTAAAAATAAAAATAAAATGTCCATATTGTCCAAAGCAATCTATGTATTCAATACAATCTCTATCAAAATCCCAATATCATTTTCACAGAAGTAGAACAAGCAAGTCTAAAATTTGTATGGAACCACAAAAGATCTCAAAGAGCCAAAACAATCTTGAGAAAGAAGAAAAAAGCCAGGGGCCTCACATTGCCTAGTATCAAACTATATTGAAAAGCTTCAATAATCAAAACACCATGGTATTGGCATAAAACAGACACAAAGATCAATGGAATAGAATAGAGATCTCAGAAATAAACCCACACATAAACTGTCAAACTATGAGAAAGGAGGCAAGAATATACAATGGTGAAAAGACAGTCTCTTCAATCATTGGTACTGGGAAAACTGAGCAGCTGCATACAAGAGAATGAAAGTGGACCAGTATCTTACATCATACACAAAAATAAACTCAATATGGATTAAAGATTAAAGAACATAAGACCAGAAACCATAAGACCATAAAATTCCTAGAAGAAAACATAGGCGATAAGATCCTTCACATCACTCACTCTTAGCTATAATATTTTGGATCTGACTCCAAAGGCAATGGCAACAAAAGCAAAGATCAACAAATGGGACTAATCACACTAAAAAGCTTCTGAACAGTGAAGGAAGTTGTCAACAAAATAAAAAGTCAAAATACTGAATGGGAGAAAATATTTGCAAAGCCTATCTGCTAAGAGGTTAATATCCAAAATATATAAACAACTCATATGACTCAATAGCAAACAAAACGAAAGCAAAAACAATCTTATTTTAAAAAGAAAAATGAGTAGAAGATCTGAATAGACACTTTTCCAAAGAAGAATCCAGATGGCTGACAGGCACATAAAAAGATGCTCAACATCACTCATCATCAGGGAAATGCGAATCAAAACCACAATGAGTTATCATATCACACTTGTCAGAATGGCCAAAATCCACAACATAAGAAATAACAGGTGTTGGTGAGGATGCAGAGAAAAGCAAACACTCTTATGCTCTTGGTTGGAATGCAACTGGTGCAGCCACTATGGAAAACTGCATGGAGGTTCCTCAAAAAGTTAAAAACAGAACTACATGATCCAGTAATTCCCCTTCTGAGTATTTATCCAAAGAAAACAAAAACCCTAGTTCAAAAAAGATACATGCACTCCCATATTCATGGCAGCACTGTGCACAAGATTATTATGCTAAGTGAAATAAGTCAAAGACAAATACCCTATGATTTCACTTATATATGGAATTTAATTTTTTTTAATTTTTTTTAATTTTATTTATTTATGATAGTCATACAGAGAGAAAGAGAGAGAGGCAGAGACACAGGCAGAGGGAGAAGCAGGCTCCATGGACCGGGAGCCTGATGTGGGATTCGATCCCCGGTCTCCAGGATCTTGCCCTGGGCCAAAGGCAGGCGCCAAACCGCTGCGCCACCCAGGGATCCCTATATATGGAATTTAAAACACAAAACAAATGAACAAGCAAAATGAAATAAGCTCATAGATGTAGAAAAAAGACTGATGGTTGCCACAGGGCCAGGGTGTTGGGGGTGGGCAAAATGGGAGAAGGGATCAAGAGGTACAAACTCCAGTCATAAATAAGTCATGGGGAGGTGATGTACAGCGTGGTGATTACAATCAACCTTACTGTATTGCATATTATGTAACTTTATATGGTAATGGAACAAATTAGACCTACTAAGATCATCTTGCAGTGTGTATAAACATCCAGACATTATGTTGTATACCTGAAAATAACATAATCTTCTATATCAATTATATCTCAATAAAAGACCTCTTCCATGCCAACTGAAAAGTCATCATGCAATTGTAAGTTTAAGTGGCTTTTATTGTTATATCCTCCATGCAATAAAAAATTAAAGAGAAAAAAGGAAAAAAAAAACTCCAAACATATAATTTATAGTACAACTTGTTTGCAATAGTATTTAATTATGTAAACTGGATTTTGACTATAGTTATATACAAAGAAAAATAGAGGTCTCACAGTGTTTGTATTGTATTGGACATCATTTATATTCCTTGTATTATCATTATAATTTTACCAAATAAATATATATTAGAAAACATTGGGAAAAAGTTATAGTTTCCAAGCGACTTTATTCTATTTAAAATTTTTTATTAATGGTCGACACCCAATGTTACATTAGTTTCAGATGTACAACATAGTGGTTTGACAAGCTTATCCATTATGCTGTGCTTACCACAAGTGTAGCTACCATCTGAGAGTGACTTTATTCTTAATCTAGCTCATTCCTTCTGATGGTATTTTGGGTTTGCTTCTTTGCTTAAATATCATTTTATAAACTATCAGTTTTGTGGTCAAATATTCCTAACATTTTTTTGATCACTGCAGTGACAGGAGTCAATAGTATGTCTTTATTGATGTAACAACTGGGCACCAATATTGATTGGGTAAGTCAAATAAGGTTTATTTGTCACAAAAGGAAATCTGTATATTCACTGAGTAAACAGCTAAGTCACCTGAACCCAAAATCTGAACTAGGCAGAAATGCACACTAAGGATGAGAATATATGACAGAGGGTCCCTTCAGAGATTATGTAAGCCTAAATATCCCATTTTATGACCAGTTTTATAAACAGAAATGGAATTAAGCCTGCATGTAGTTATGTCTGCATACATAAGGGATATAAATTCACCTGGATCAGGAATTCTGCATCAAACTCAGTTACATAATACACAGCAAGTTCACAGAGGCCATTGCATTACAGGAATAAACCTTTCTGTTATCCTTAATTCCCCAGAATAATTACTGCCACGTCCAAGAACATCCCTGAATTTCATGTGTTATGTAATTAAATCCAGATCAGTTATCTCCGGGGGTCATAAAACAACCCTGAGATCATACCTACAGCACATCCTGAAACAGGTAATCTTAGATTTTCCCAAGGCTTTAACAACATTAATACCTTCAATTCTTCCTACTTCAGTCTCCAGACTTCATGTTCTGAAAGTTTTTCCTCCCAATCAAGTGCTCAATAATAACTCACATTCTAAATTTTACTACAGTCAGAACAGTCAGAGTTTCAAGTAAGCTGAGATAACCAGTTACTCTGCAGCATGCAAAGACTTCCAGGAAAGAAACAAAGGACTGTCAAGTTCCACTTGAGTACTGCAGCCTCGGCTTATGAAAATGTTGGGATTTGGCTTTTCAAATAACTGAGCATAACACAGCAGCCACCATTTTTTACTTACGTACACCCACAGACGCAAGCACCTGAGATTAGAAACTCCTGCATCAGTTCATATGGAGGATTGTTTAGGAAAAAAATGTTTTAATCATTAAGTTTCAAAATGTTCTTAGAGCATTGTCAGTGAGGTAGAAAGTCTGAGGGAATGGATTCTAAAGTATGTAAATCTGCATAATCAAAGAGCTTTGAATAATTAATTAGAGCAGAGCTGGATTACAATAAAATGTTCTTCTTCTTAGTTCTATCTTTCTGTGTGTCAGATTCAGGCCAGAGGTCTGAATCGGAATATGTAAAGAAAAACTGTTTTATGAATGAATATAATGAATTCATGTAAGAAAAACTACATGCAACTTTAAGTGCAAAAAAATAGTAATAAAAGGATTCATATACAGTTGTGTTTATCGCAATATGAATTCAAAAGATGTATTTGTAGGCCACAGGATTGGCAAATAATGTATTCCACAGCCCAATGATTAATCTGACATCATCAGGTTGGGAATGTAGAAAAGCAATGGTTGAACCTATTTAAGTCTAATTTGACAAGGGTGGAAACAATGTTATGCACAGTTAAGTATTTTGATTAGAGGTGTTAGGAGGATAAAGTGTTGGAGAAATTGATTTAGAAGTGATGTTTTTACTTAATTAGTGGAAAGCAGAGAGGTCAGCAAGAAAAGAGCTACACACGACCAAGCCCTTGTCCATCTTGTCCAGAAGACCAAGAAGTGATGAGTATTAGAAATCATATGGATAAAAGAGGAAGTGCTTCTAGAAGAGCACCCAGAAAATACAGAAAAATTTAAGATGCTGACAAGGTTGCCTGGAAACAGACAAGATTGAGGCCACAGTGTCAGTTACAATGTATATGGAAAAAAATGTATCTGTTAACATGCCAAAATTGCTGCCTCAAATTACCTCAAAGTAGGTTTTCCTCTCTCTTTGCATTATTCTTAGTATAATGTAGGTCTTGATATTTTTATATTTTATCATTAGGGCTTGTATATATATTTTAATGAATCTTATAACTTGTCTTTTGAATCAAATGGACATTATATTAGACAAGTTAATTATAAGAGAACTAAAACGCTTCTTCCTTGAAACTTATATTCATTAGTGCTTTTTAAATAATTTAAAAGTATGTTTTCAATATTCATGACATTTCTTTATAAAAGCCTATATTTGCAAATCAGATTTCAAATGCCTCAAAAGGAACCAATAGACAAAGAGTGTAAATGACTTGGTCAAATGGAGCTTCTGGTTCTTTCTCAGATGTTATTAAATTAGTCTAAGGAAGGAACAAGAGTCAAATTCAATTAAATCAGCCAATAGTTCTTAAGTGTTTATTACATACCAGACACTGTACTGAACACTAATAACTTCTACCATGTAGGACATTGAGACAGTAATGAGTGGTGTCAAAGCAATATTCTGCAAAAGATGTTACTTGAGTTTGCTCTTTCAGGCCTCAGATTAACAACTGCATTAGCAAAGTGGGGTCGGGAAGTCCAGATCTAATATCTGAACAGTGCCCACCTCCACACCAAACTCAACTATACTGAACTTACATGACTTACAAGATACTGCTGGCACATACTATAGTTCATGTTATTAATTTTTACTATAAAAGAAATATTATTTTTCTTTTATTTTTTATTTTTCTTTTAAAAAATAAAAAAAGTTGTAAAAAAGTGTGAAGATAAAGATGAATGATTTTTAAATAACTTTCCCCTGTAACAGATGATACTATATATTTAACCTTGTATGTGAATTCCAAACTGCAGTTTGTTACAGTCACTGATTTTTCCAAAGTACTGTGTTACCTTTTAGACTATATACAATGCTTAATAAATATGTGTCACATCATTAATGAATGAGGAACTACTGAATATTCTAAAACAGGCATACTGAAGATAACTGTCCCCATTTCTCAGCAATTATTTTTTTCTTCATTTATCTAGGTTCCACTGCTCCTCTTCTCTAGTTTCAAAAAATGCTTTGCAATGGGATATTTATTTTAATGAATATTAAAATATGCAACACATTGCAACTTCTACAAATGCAATTTTTCATGTTGACTTTTAAAACACAATGATAATCAATGAAATTATTAATGAGGTTTTGCCTTTCTCTATTACACTCTGCATGATCCTTCACCTATTTCTCCATGACCATGGACTGAATTCACCCTACAAATATAGTGTAGATGCTATGCTCTGTACTGGATTCTCATCTGCCTATATAATAATGTTTTGTGTGTTCTAATCAAGATGCTTTAATGGAAGTGTTTTTATTATACTCTAATTTGGGCATGAAGTTTAAACTGCCCTGGCTAACAAGATACAGTAATGAGCAAAAACCTGAATGTTATGATACTTCTTGCTTACCACAATTCAGTGTTTCCTCTGCCTATCAACTTGGCTGCTATTTTACCATTTCACTTCTGATACTATGAGAGCCCAGCTATTTTACACAAAGAACCCACATATTTCTAGGTAAATATACCTGGGAATGTGCATTTATCTCGGGTTGCCTCCTGCAACTCTACCAAAATGACAGTGAAAGAACCAAAAAATGTAAACCCAGAAAGAAATGGAGAATGGAAGAAGGGGTGACAATGGGAAAGATATGCCATCCAATCTTTGAAAAATAAAGGCAAGTGGAAGATACACCTCAGTAAGGGAAGTTGAGGAAGCTAAAACCTAAGCGTCATAGAGAGACATACTGATGAGTAACAAGTATATTTGCAGAATGCTGGAGGGCATAGGACCTTCATGTTAATAACTCCTGTGAAGGACCAGGGTGAAGCAGTCAGGTGAGTATCCTAGTCACTAAACTTTTAGATGTTAGAGGCTTTCCAATGAGGAAAACTATCAGAGAATCTAGATTCTTGGAGGACAAGAGAGAGACGTCAACATATGACTCAAATACCCTCAGACAGGAAATTAGAAGGTTTTTTTTTTCCTGGAGAAACAATATCCATAGAGAAAATGCTTACTGATAAGGAAGATACCACTCCTCCTCTAACTACCATAGAACTATGGTCTGTAAGCCAAATCTGGCTGGCAGCCTCTTTTTGTATGTAAACTTTTACTGGAAATCAGCCATACTCATTCATTTGCAATTGTCTGTGGTTATTCTCTCATTTCAATACCAGAGTGGAGTGGTTATAACAGAGAACATGTTGCCCATGAGGCCTAAAATATTACTTTCTGACCCTTTTTTAAAAAAAAAGATTTTTATTTATTTATTCATAAGAGAGACAGAGAGAGAGAGAGAGAGAGAGAGAGAGGCAGAGACACAGGCAGAGGGAGAAGCAGGTTCCATGCAGGGACCCCGATGCGGGACTCGATCCCAGGTCTCCAGGATCACACCCCGGGGCCAATGGCGGTGCTAAACCACTGAGCCACTGGGGCTACCCCTTTCTGACCCTTCTAAGACAAAGTTTGCCACACGCTCCAGAGAAAACCAATATCAACTATTCCTGTGTATATTAAGATGCCAATTGATTTATTAGTGCCTTCAATATGGATCACCACATACTGGAGACGATTTTCTAATACAGATGATGTAGATTAAAAACAAACTACCCAGTGGGGAAAAAAAAAGAAAAGTTGTGCTGTGAAAAAGAAAATATTTAAGAGATACAAGAAGAAAATGAAAATTCTATCAATATAACTATATGCTGTAAGAGGTAGCAAGCATCTCTTGGCTTAAATGAGAATAGGAAGTTGAGCAAAAAGGATTAACAGAAAATAAGAAAGAACTAGAAGATGTTTCTGAATCTGATAACTAAAAATAAAGCAATAGAACTTGTGCTAGAAACTGTTTTTTCTTGAAAATCTCTCTCTCTCTCTTTTTTTTTTTTTTTTTTGTATTCTCTCTTTTGCTATTTAGGCTGAGATACAGGCAATGGCTCCATAGAATATAACTCCTTTGTTATTATCCTCTTGTTCTTCACCCCCTACCCTTCTCTGCCTACCTTTTGCCTTTTTCCTGGCTTCAACATAGATCAAGATCCTTATTTTTTTAAGATTTTATTTATTTATTCATGAGAGACACAGAGAGGCTGAGACACAGGCAGAGGGAGGAGAAGCAGGCTCCATGCAAAGAGCCCGATGTGAGACTTGATCCCAGGAATCTGGGATCATGCCCTTAGCCAAAGGCAGACGCTCAACCATTGAGCCACCCAGGCATCCCAATCAAGATCCTTAAGAATTGTATCCCCCCAAAATGAGAAAGGCCTCTATACCTATCATAGCATTGCACTTGTTTCAGGTTTGGACTGCTTGCAGCCAGACTTCTTGCATCATGAGAGGGAAAAGGCAAAGACAAATAATTTTTGTTTAAGCTAGTATGCCCTTGTTATTTGTCAGAGAATGGAAATATAGATTTCTAAATGACAGAAACAGACTAGTCATCTCTAAAAAGCAAAAGAAAAATATCATGACATGGAAAAGAAGAGAGGAAAAGAGGTAAGAAAATCAGAGGATCAATATATGCAATCCAATACCTGTTGAGTAGGTGTATCACAAAGAAATGGGGAAATTGGAGAGAAAAAAAATTTTAAGATATTTATTCATTCATTCATTCACTCATTCATTTATTCATTCATTTATTTATGGGGGTAGGGACCAGAGAGACAGAGAAAGGAGGAGGAGCAGAGAGGGAGATAGAGGAAGAGGGAAAGAATCCCAAGCAGCTCCATGCTAAGCACAGAGCCAGACTCAGGGCTCAATCCCAGGACCCAGATCATCACCTGAGCCAAAATCAAGATGTTCAACCAACGGAGTCATGCTGACACTCTGGGAGAAAAGTTCTAAAAATGAACCAGAGAACATTCTTAAATGAAGGATATAGTCTTCAAACAAAATAATTCTTCAAGTACCTAGCATAATACGTGAAAATTTTTCATATTACCAAGAAAAAGGGAAAATAAAAATTTAAGACTAGAAAAACAGCAGAACGGTAATCAGATTGGAACAGGCTTCTGAATAGCCCCATCTAATAAAGAAACATCATAGATGTTGGGGAAAAAAAAACCCTTGTTTTCAAATATGAATTGTATATGAATCCAAACATTCAATTTTACAAACAATTTAACAAATACTGAGTACTTAGTTACTTAAGATAAAGCAATAAACAAATAAATTTTTAAAAACCCTGCTCTTGGACAGCCCAGGTGGCTCAGCGCTTTAGTGCTGCCTTCAGCCCAGGGCCTGATCCTGGAGACCTGGGATCGAGTCCCACATCGGGCTCCCTGCATGGAGCCTGCTTCTCTCTCTGCCTGTGTCCCTGCCTCTCTCTCTCTCCCTCTCTCATGAATAAATAAATAAAAATAATCTTTTAAAACAAAACCTGTTCTCATAAAGGTTACATTTTCAGAGGAAGGCTACAGACAGTAAACAAAATACATAAGTATATGATAGAGAATGTCATAGGATGGCAATATGGAGAAAAAGCAATCAGGGAATTGAGATTGATTGCATGCTTTGAAAAAGTATTTTCAGTTTGTAAATTTGCTGTTCCGAAAAGTTGTTCTAAGGAGGTTACATTTAAGCAAGAATTTGAAGGAAGCTATAGTGTGGTAAATTGGAAAGTGGGAGCATAGCAGTGACATTCCACCAAGATTAAGGATGCCACAGTGACTTGAACAGAGTAAGCAAGAGGGAGAGTCATAGGAGATGACAGCAAGAGTGGTTCACATAGGGCACTGGAGGCCATGGGGAGGATTTTGGCCCTTACTGTAAGCTGAGGGTCTGCTGAAGACTCGAAACAGAAAGATACATCTGACTTAGATTTTGAAAGGATTATCTGGTTGTTTTTCTGAGAATTGACTAAAACTGACCAAGGGCAGAAGCCAATGGGGAGGTGATTAGAATAATCAGGATGAGAGATGATAGTGGCTGGCACCACAATGCTAACCAGGGCACAGAGCATGAAGTGGTCAGAGTCTAAATCTCTAGTGAAGGCCAATGGGATGTTTTTATGGATGCAATACATGTGGAACATTAAGAGGGAGGAGTTCAGGATGTCTCAACAACTAAAAGTATGGAAGAATCACTTAATGAAGTAGGGGTAAACAGGTTTGGAGAGAGCAGATTCATGATAAAGCCAGACATGCAAGGATTAGAACAGTGTGCCTTCCATAAACGCTTTCCCTGGAAGCCCCTGGAAGATGTGCTTTAGCAAAAAGGAGCAGTAAAGCAACAAAGAGAGAAACAGGTCATCAGGAGAAAGGAGATTCAGGAAAATAGTGAAATAACATCCATCCAAGGATGACAAGGCACACAAAGCACTTCAGAACAAGAGTTGAGCCTGAAAACAAAGAATTGACAGCTGAGGGAGGAAGCAATCTGGGAAAATAAAATCTAACTAAGAGAGCATTGAGAATTATGTTTGATCATTTAGGGAAAATATACCAATAGACCTGTTAAGAGATCTGTTAGAACATTTGGAGAAAAATACTGATAGATACTCAGAAAAACAATTGAACAATAATAACAAGGCCACTATGAATGTCAGGAAAAATGAAAAGTGACATGAGAAAGGTAGTACATTGGAATACACTGCTTGATGAAGTAGAAAATCTTTCGATTGATTATACTGAGAAATTGTGAAGAGGAAACTTCCCCATGCCATCACACCACAGTCAGCGTACTGTCCGTGCATCATCTAGAGTCCTTTGTCATCTATCTCCCCTACTAGAATAGTAAGTGTCATGAGAACACATTGTTTTGGTCTTCTGTATTCCCAGATCCTAGAAAACACACAGTGTATAGTAGACATCCAGAAAATATTTGTTTAAAAGTAAAGGAGAGGATGTGAGGAAAGCTTACATATTAATAAAGTAACACTGCACATGTCTAAATGTGGTAAGTTGAGAAACCATAGTTTAAGGACATTAGTTAGAAATATGGAGGTAAATCCCAGAGAAAACATGGAAAGAGATAAGATGTGCTGTTTCTGGAAAGCAAGACTCTAATGAGGGGCATGAGGGAATGGGGAGGGAGAAACACAAGAATGCGTTTTTATTAAAAACATTACATAACTGGGCAGCCTGGATGGCTCAGTGGTTTAGTGCCGCCTTCAGTCCTGGGTGTGATCCTAGAGACCTGGGATCGAGTCCCACGTTGGGCTCCCTGCATGGAGACTGCTTCTCCCTCTGCCTGTGTCTCTGCCTCTCTTTCTCTTTCTGTGTGTCTCTATGAATAAATAAATAAAATCTTTTTTAAAAATTACATAACTGTCTTTAATGATATGCATGCATTACCTGGGTAAAAATGAAATTGGAATTTTTATTTTTTAAGATTTTATTTATCTATTTATGAAAGATATAGAGAAAGGGGCAGAGACACAGGCAGAGGGAGAAGCAAGCTCCATGCAGGGAGCCTGATGTGGAACTTGATCCTGGGACTCCAGGACCATGCCCTGAGCTGAAAGAAGACGCTCAAAGGCATCCCTGAAATTGGAATTTTTAAAAAAGATTTTATTTATTTATTCATGAGAGACACACAGAGAGAGAGAGAGAGTCAGAGACAGGCAGAGGGAGAAGCAGGCTCCATGCAGGGAGCCCGATGTGGGACTTGATTCCGGGACTCTGGGATCATGCCCTGAGCCAAAGGCAGACGCTCAACCACTGAGCCACCCAGGTGTCCCTGAAACTGGAATTTTTTAATTTGAAATTTACAAAGTTCTAAGGAAGTGCTCAAGTCTGTCATTACCTATGATCTTCCAATATATAAAATTTTCTATTTTTTCCCCTCTGGAAATTCAATAATGAGCACTGGGTGTTATATACAACTGATGAATCACTAAACTCTATCCTGAAACTAGTAATGCACTATATGTTAACTAAATTGAATCTAAACAAGAACAACAACAAAACAGGGGCACGTGAATGGTGCAGTTGGCTAAGCATCCAACTCTTGGTTTCAGCTCAGATCATGATCTCAGAGTCCTGAGATCAAGCCCTGCCTCAGGTTCTGTGCTTAGTGCAGAGTCTGCCTGAGTTTCTCTCTCTCTTCCTCTGCCCCTCGCCATCATATCTAAAGTAAATAAATCTTTTTAAAGACCCAATAACATGAGTACTCAGAAGGAATTTCTTTATTACTGATGACATCCAATTGTTTAATGCTGTAAAAGTCTAAGACTACTCATTTAAGATTACAACTTAATTACCAAAGTAATCATATGTATTTATTTTCATATTAGACTGAGTTTCAATCAAACCTACTGGAATTTTTGGTGTCTAAGATTACTTCATGATATAAAAGTTAACTACATTTCACTTGAAATTTTGTAGTTTTCAAGTCTTTTTTTTTAAGCTCTTTTAAATACATTACCTAATTAGATTATTTCACCAAACATTGGAAAACAGTATTATACTATTTTGTTACATGTGATTTTGAATAAGAAACAAGCCTCGTTTAAATCCTGCCTCTGCTGATTAACTATAGAAGTTTGAACAACTTGCATTGTTCTTCTTACTATCAGATTCATCAGGAATAACATGACAGTCATAATACATGTGTCTCTGTGTTGTGGGGATTATATGAAAAAATGTGTGAGAGGGCACATAGCAGTTATGCACAGCATGCATATGATGAATAGTATCAAAGAAACTTGCTAAAAATTTGGTAGAATGTAGGACATACAACTGATATATGAGGAAACTGAGTCTCAGAAATTCTGTTCTGTCCATTCCAATAATCCACCATGACTGCAGAAAAGCCAGGGTGTTTTTACTCCTACCTAATTATTCTTATTGTTACAAACCTCTTAGAGAAATTATAGTCTATTGGGAAAAAAATCATTTTGAAGCTCACAAGGGGGCCAAACTCTTGTTCTGTGGGCTACATCTGGTCCATTGAACTGTTTTATTTGGTTTGTTAGTATGTCTATAATTTTTGAGGACTTTTGGAAGGAGTCTCGCATTTACCACATCCCCATGATTCCTTATTATCCACTTGAATGCTGACTTGACTTCCTTGTCTGGATCCAGACGGCACTTAAAAATCACTACTTACATATTACTCTACTTCCAAGCAATAGTCTTTTTTATTCTCTTGACTAACTCTAAACTCAGTGCTTTTTTTCTGCCTATTTCATCGGATATTGGTAGAAAGATCGATTGCTCCCTATCCCTCTTATAACCCAAACTGCTGGAGATCCTTAAGATATGGGCCAGGAATTTTAGCATTTAGATAAATTAATAATTCAAATTATGTCTAAGTGAAACGAAGCCTGGCATAACCCTTCTTCCAAAATATGACCACAATCCTGATCTCATGATATTATTACGGTTACCACAGAGTAGCAGAGGGTGTGAAGTGTTTTCTCTCATACTTTCTTTGGCCCTGTGGCACATCTGCCTTCAATTGCCAAATTACCTGCAAGTGTTTGTCTTAGTCACATGTGGCACTGCTCTAATATTCATGATACTAACAGTTAACATTTATCAAGAACTCATTACATGTGCTGGGCATGTTACATAGATCATCATATTTAATCTTCTTAACAGTCTTAAGAGGTGTGCTGTTATTAGCTCCATTTTGAGATGAAAAAACTAATGCTTATAGACACTAGAAAACTCATACAGTCACACAGTTCACAAAAGACTCAGTCATTTGAATTCCAAGTTTGTACTTCAACCACTGCCCTCGTCTGAATTATAATAGATACTGTTTGAAGAGGTCCATTGTTTATGTTTTCTCTAAGTCTAATTTGATGTTTTGCACATCTTAGTTCTGAAATGACTCAAGGTTACTTATAAAAAACTTATCTGGAGAAAATAATATCATATTCCACTGAGCTGAAGTATTATCATCTATCAATGGCTTTGCAGGATCAGGGTTACTGCACCATTGTCGACTTGCCACAAGAAAATGGAACCAACGCAACCAATAGCTACAGCTTAAAAGGCAACATGGTACCTAAAGTCATTATGTGAAACAAAACATTATCCTACTGTTGCACAGAGTCCTATTATTCATGGAATATATCTTGCTGCTATGTCCAAATAATAGAACTGAAAATGTTTTCAAGTTATCCAGGCCTTGCAAAATAAAAAGCCTAAAGGCCATTGTACCATTGTTTTTGAAAAAATAAATTAACTTTTCATTTCTAACATCTACTCAGAAAGGATACGCTGATTACAGTAGAAAAAAATGATCAGAAAAACCTTCCCCATCTTATTAGAAAAATATTCCTATAGAGCTATCTTTTAGTGCATTTTTTGTTCATGTGTGTAATTTAATAAGCAAGTTAGGATCCCACACATTCATATGTAACACTCCCACTAAACAACTGTGGGATGTCAGGCATATGTGGGAATTCCTAGACTTCAAGTTTCTCCTTTTTAAACACAAGTTTATCTTGATACTTCTTGGATTCTGTCCATCTCTAAAGATCAATGATTCTAGCTCCTGTAAGAGAGTCACTGAAATAATCTTGAAGATCAAATCATTTTTACTTGAGGTTAGAATCAGTTGATGATGATTCTGGAAGGCTAAGGATGATATCATTAAAGTTTTATTTTAATCATTAAAGGTAAAAACAAAGTATAAAAGAAACTCAGTTCCTCCACCCACATCTCCTCCACCAACCCAGAGACAGCCTGCATCTTTTGTTGACAGTTCCTGTCCATGCGTAGGGCTCCCTACCCCAAGCACTTGGGTCTCTCTGACCAAGGACTTGCTCCAGACATTGAAGCATGTCAATAAGAGGTGATGGAGAGCTCACACCTCCAGACACATAAAAACAGAGGATGAATATGCGAACGTATTCACTCATTGGTCAGACAACTCTGAAATGTGTTTTATACAGGCACTTAGACAGTTCCCAGGGAGTTTAAGCATTACTGTCCCACAAGAGTACACTGCTCAATGATACAGTCTTCATTGGATTTCCTCCTTTGCTGTTCTCCTTTCCCTACTCCCTCTCTGCATTTCTTGGGATCACATCCTAAATGAAGCCATTGAACTGATCTTCGTCTCAGAATGTGCTCTGGAAACAACCCCATCTAAGATACATAGTTTGAAGGGAAGCCCTGAATTCCGTAAAGGTGTATAATGTTGAAAAAAGTAATGTTTTAGATTCAAGGCAAGAATCATCAGTGGTTTCTAAAACTAGTATGTGAACATTTGATGAGTAACAAAATATTTACATAGTCTCAAACAATCTCCCCTAATACAATTACCAAACACAGGGGGAAAATAGTAACTTTACAGTGAAGAACCAGGGCAAACACCACCTTACCAATCATAGGCACAATAATGCCCCCTCACCAGCAATGTCCGGTTCTAATCTCCAAAACCTGTATCTGTTCCTTACATGACAAAAGGGATTTAAAGATGTGATTAAGGCTAAGGAACTAGAGATTGGAGATTATCTTGGATTATCCAGGTATATCCAATATGAATATGAATATCCAATATGAATCATTAAAAGTGGAGAATTATCATATGGTTTCACTCATATGTGGAATGGTGCAGAGGATCATAGGGTAAGGGAGGGAAAACTGAATGAGAAGTCATCAGAGAGGGAGAAGAACCATGAGAGACTCTTAACTCCTGAAAACAAACTGAGAATGGCTGGAGGGGAAGGGGGTGGGGGATGGGGCAACTGAGTGATGGGCATTAAGGAGGGCACGTGATGTGATGAACACTGGCAAATTATTGAACTGATAAATTATTGAACACTACATCTGAAATTAATGATGTATTATATGTTGGCTAACTGAATTTAAATAAAAATGTCTTAAAATTCACAAAATATAATTGTATTTATGTTCTTCATAAATGTTCATTTATAATAAAAATATATTTGCAGATTAAATAAAATGGAGAATCTTTCCCAGCTGTGGTCAAAGGGAAATACTGACCACAAATAAAAGGTGAGAGAGATGCACTGCTGCCAGCTTTGAAGATGGAAGCCCTCTTCCACTAGCCAAAGGATGTTTACCAGCCTCTAGAAACTAGAAAAGGCCAGGAAATGAATTCTTCCCTAGAGTGTCCAGAAGGAACACAGCTCCACCAACACTCTGGTTTTTGTCAAACCTGTGTCTGACTTCTGACATACAGTGCTGTACTATAATAAATTTAAGTTGTTTCAAGTCACTGAGTTTGTGATAATCTGTTAAAGCAGCAAGAGGAAACTAATGCAATAACCAAGTGACCAAAGTTAACAAAAGTAATATTGGAGAAAATCAATATCACATGAACCCTAATATGATAGTATCACATCTATTGTATTCCTGCCATAAAATGCATAACCTGAATCTCATCACAAGAAAACAAAGGACAAACTCAAATTGAGGGACTTTCCATAAAAAAAGTTGATCTGTGCTCATCAAAATTTTTTTTTAATTTTAAAAAAACCAAGGTTCTAAAAAACAACAAAAGACTGAAGCATCTAGATTAAAAGAGATTTTTTTTAAAAAAAACTCTGATAACATTGTACAACACATGATCCAAGGGTTTCTTTTCCCATAAAGGACATTATATAAATAGTTGATGAAATTTGAGTAAGGTCTTCAGATGAGCTAATGTTATTGTATAAATGGCAATTTATTTTTTGATAATTACACTACAGTTATGAGTGCCCTTAACATCTAAATATTTCAGTATATCTATGTATTACATGAATTCAGAGAGTATATGCCAATATTTGGAGATTTGTTTGAAGAATATAGAAGAATTCTTTGTAGTATTCTTGCAACTAGTTCATATGTCTGAATCTATGTCAAAATACTTCTAAGGTAAAGTTTTAGATATATTAGTGGATTATAAAAATACATAGGATAATATAACATGGAAATTTAGGAGTAGCCAAGATATATTCTCTTCTAGCACTAAAAGATAGTGATTATTTTTAAATTAAGTTTTCCAACAAAATGTATTTAGTATATACCCTGTGCCACATCTACTTAGAGTTAGAAATTTAACTGTGGAAAAAATTAAAAATTCCAGCCTTTCTAAAACTTACATGTTATGAGACCTTAGCCCTTATGGTATCAGTGAACTGGGCAAGCCATTTGTCGAAGTGAATCATTTTTCATTATGTTTTTAATTTCATTTTCAGTAGTTTGAAATATTCTTCCAATGAAACTAACTCAAACAATTGCTTTGGCCTAAATATTGTCCCTCAACTCAATTTCCACAGTTATGACCTATATTTGAATCATTTGAAAGATTTCTGGAAATCTTAATTTTTTTCAAGCTGATTAATGTGAGAATATACTGTATTACAGTATTTTCTTCCTTTCATCAGATTGCTAACCCCAAAATGAATTTGCTTTTAATTCTGCAAAGTGTTTCATGTATTCAGAATTTTAAAATTATTATTAGTTTAGTAATATTACATTTTTATTATTATTGCTAGCTTTGAAAACATTCTCTTACCCATCACATATAGTTTAAATATTATCCACTTGGCCAAGAAAAAAAATCTAATTTAATGCCAATGTATTTTTAAAGCATGTTTGAAAGAAAAAGTCATTGCTAGGTAGAGGGAAAGAGTCTCTCACAGAGAGCAGTGGTAAAGACCGCTCAGAAAAGAAAATGTAAAATCATATAAGGAAATGATAAAGTGGATTTTTTTTTAAAGGCCTGGGAAACCACATATGAGTCACCTGGGTGAAGCATGAGGAGATAATGGACAGAAGAAAGGAACATGGACTCTACAGGAAACAACAAATGCTAATACCATTCCTGCCTGGTTACTGCTTAGAGCTTCAATGCCTACTACTGTGGACAACAGAGAGAGAAGCTGCAACTCTTAAATCCCAGACACCAAGCACCTAACATCACTAACAGAGTGCTTGGATAGGACTATGAATTTAGGGGTCACTGTAGTAGGTACTAATTAAGCTTCAGAAGTAAATATGCAACTTTCCAGCATTGACACATATTGTATACTATTTCTCTGTTCACGTCTATATCTCCCACAGGACAGAAATCTATCTAAATCCTCTGAGTGATAAATAAATCATCACCACCATAACTATCATCATCATTGCTAATATTTTTGCTAGACTCATGTGACATGAACTGTTTTAAGTACTTTACATGTAGATCTATCCTAAAGCTGCAAAGAACACATAGGCAGTTTTAAAAGAGATATCTGAATTGCAGAGAAGTAATTTGCCCAGGGTCACACAACTACTGTCAGAGGCAGGATGCAAACATAGGCACCAAGACGGTATTATATAGAGGAAGTTATTCTCATACACTACACTTCAGTATTAGTGTGTTCTGAGAGTGTTACAAAAAACAAGCCAAGAGAATCTCTGAGCCACTGATCTGGATCCCTGGCATAGTAAGACTTTAGTCTGCTCCTACCTAGGAGCTTCACATTATGTGAGATCATAAATTTGCTCAATGCCTGCCTTTATTTGCATTTGATGCAAGGTATTTATCACATGCAGCTGAAGAAAATTACTCTTCCTTCATTTCCTTGGTCATACTTCCTTGCCTCTCCTCATCATCATCTTTGCAGAACTGAAAATATACATGTGGTTTAGATATCTAGCCAGGGTTACTGAGAAGAATAATTTGGGTTCTTTTTTTCATGCCTCAGTTTTGTGGGGTATTAATAGTTTGTATGAATATTTCATGGCATTGGAGAGTGTCCGTCACTTACTACGGACACCATGCTGTCTACTTCCATTCCGTTCTCAATCTGTGCTCCACTCTCTATAATAATGCTACGTGCACATTTAACTTTCAATATTATCATTTTCCTCTAATATTATTCTTTTCAACACCATAAGATTTTATAATGTTTTATCATTTACTAGCAAATCTGGAAAAATGAGAAACTCATCTAAGATCATATCAAGTTTTAATGCCTTTTAAATTTTTATTTTATTTTGATTTCTTGGCTGACATTATCTGGCTGGGTTTTGTTATAGATTGCAGTCTCACTCAGTGACACACAGTTTGGTGTAGAGATTCTTCATTGCACAATCCTAGTTAGCAAGAGAAACTCACCACACATTTAACTGAAGGGTTATAAAAATTTGCATACTTTTTATGGGTCACTAACTTCTTCAGGTTTCTTCATAAACATATGAAATGTTGACAGACCTATCTTTCAAATAAGGATTTTGGTTGGGGAGAGAGAATTTTTTTTCTCTAAATTTTCATGGCATCTTATAAACATATAATTTTCTACATTTGGCAAACAAAGTAGAAGTATGTGGCTTATTAAGCAAATAGCAATGTCATGCCAGATAATTGCCTAACTTTTAAAGCAAAATTAACACCACCTACCTACTACTAACACCTTATAAGTAAATAAAATATTTTTTTCATACTAAGCATTCAAAAACCACTGAAAACTGGTATCAAGTTATTTGTGAAGAAAAGCGTGCACAGATAACTTAAACCCTTAGTATTTAGATGGCAGTTCTGAGAAAAGCAACCTTCGAACCATTGTCTGTTTTTGAAACTTTGACAAAAATAATACTTGGCCTAATTCTCCCAAAGTGAATCTTGTTAACACAACTTATAAAATAAGGTTATATCAGCTATTTGAAATGCTATGCTCAAGATCCAAATACTATTTTAAAGAATTGTCTTACAGTGTGTGCCTAGACCAAAGCGTATGTACAACTTCTTGCCTTATTTTAAAGGACTGTAGCCATTCTGAGCTCCCTGTGAGAGTTGAAAGCATTATAAGAATGAGAGATGTAAAGTCGGGCTTCCTCAGTTCTTCCCAGCACAGTATGATCTAAGCCGGGGGTTTTCAAAGTGTGGTCCCCAGACAGCATCATCAGCATTTCCTGGAAACTTGTTAGAAATGGAAATCCTCTGACCCTGTCTCAAACTTACTGAATTAGAAACTCTGAGGGATGGAGCCCAGCAACCTGTATTTTAATAAGCCCTCCAGGGGATTCTGATATGCCTTCAAGTGTAAGGACCTCTGATATTAGACAACTGAATTAGTTGTGGTCTGTTGTCTTGACTTCCAAGTTTATTTAACTCTGAAGAGCTGTTACAAATCTGCAATCTGCATTCAACTTGAGGTTTCCTGACTAGTTAGATTTTTATTATAGTTTATTATGTTTCAGAGTTTTCTCAGTAGATACCATCCGTATCCTTAATTACCAGTATTTTTTAGTTACTTTTTATAACTCCAAGAATCAGTCTCAAATTTTCCTTCTAGAACCTTGATATTATCCGTATGTCGTACATTCCTTCATGTGCCTAAATAAATGGCATATGCACACAGTGGATCAGTCTGCTCTTCCTCCCTATTGTTTATTTATTAGTGGCCATTTTTCTATGAGAAATAGCTCAGAACTGCATTGCATTGCAAAGGTTACTTTTATTTTACTTATTGCCGTATTCCTAATAGCCCAACAGTAGTTCTGAAGTGATGTTACCACTTTCTGAACCTCTGCCAGGCTGCCCACTTCAGCTCCAAGCAGTAAATTCCTTTTATCAGGTTTTGCTTCTTGATTTCAGCCTACAATGTGCTGCATTCTGAGAGTCCCACATATTTTCATTGAATTACCAGCTATAACATTGTACAGGCATTGATTTTACTTTTCCCGGAATGATTTGATCATAGTAGCAATTTATGAGTGTGAAATTGAGGACAAATAGCCTCGTGAAGAAGCAAATTAATAGAGTCATACCTATTCAATTTAGGCATGTTTATTTTTTAGAGAGCTCAAAATCAAGTATGTATAGATTCACTAGGTTAATGCACTTTACTTCCTATTGTAGACTTCCACTTCCATGAATGATTACATGCTAGTAAGGGACTCCATGTGTTTTAAAACAAGATTCTATATATTTTCTTTCATCTTCATATTGTGAATAAAAGAGCATTCAAAATAGTACTGGGTATGGTATCCAAATATCTAATGTTTTCTTCCATGTGACACCACACACACACACACACACACACACAAACACACAAACACACACACCCCTGGTGGCCACTGCTGCCACCATTCTGCAGACAAGGAAAACAGTCTCAGACTAAAGGATAGTCCAAGGTCACAGCTAATACTGGATTTAAAAATGTGGCAATTTTTTCTCAAAACTACCTCTTAAAAATATGGGAGAGTCTTATACTTAAATCAGGAATCAGTAATTTTTTCCTATAAAGGGCTAGACAGTAAATATTTTAGGCTTTGTGGTCCATATGATCTCTGTCAAAACTGTTCACCTCTACCATTGTGGTGTGAAAGTAACCATACATGGCATGTATATTAATGGACATGGCTGTGTACAAATAAAACTTTATTTACAAAAATAGTGGACCAAATATGACATGTAGGCCAGTAGTTTGTCTACTTCTGTTTCGGATCCCTTGATTCTCAATTTTTAATATGTATGCTAATCTCAGGGATCTTGTTATAATGCATATTCTTTTTTTAAAGATTTTATTTATTTATTCATGAGAGACACAGAAAGAGGCAGAGACCTACATGGACCGAGGGAGAAGCAGGCTCCTCTCAGGGAGCCCGATGTGGGACTTAATCCCTGGACCCAGGATCATGCCCTGAGCTGAAGGCTCAACCGCTGAGCCACCCAGGTGTCCCTACAATGCATATTCTGATTCAACAAATGTGGCTTGAGGTTCCAAATTCTGGCCCTAGCTCATGCTAGACACTGCTAGTCTGCAAGAGTGCTATTTGAGTAGCAAAGCTACACTTTAGAAAGCCTTCAGCATTTGGGGGCACTGTCTCAATAACTTTCTTTTATACAACACAGTCATGATGGAAGAAGACAAATTAGCCTGAAACTATCTTGGTCACAACTCCTTCTGGACACTAAAAATTTTATACAGATTTAGGAATTATTACGGTATAACCTCACAAGGGCAGTTGTTGGGCATCTTTGTAAATAAACATTTTATAACTCACTTTTTAAAGCCCTACAAAAGTGCTTGTGTTGTGAAGATCACAAGGTTAGACTTACAGGATAAATAAATTGAAACTCTATTAATGTGGTGGGAATGGATACTTAGGCCAAGCAATAAAAATTCTGGTGACAATATAAGTCATTCAAAATCTTAGAAGCCAAGATGGTTTTGAAATAGAAAATGGATGACTCAAAAAAATGTTGCAGTAAAGTTACAGATAGCATTTCAGTTGCCTACTAAAGAAAAAACCACCCCTAAATTGAGTAGGTTGAAACATAACTTTTTTTATTTGCCCAGGATTCTGCAGTTTGCGCCATTTTGTTGGAGATGGCTTGTCTCTGCTCCATGTGGCATTTCTTGGGGTTGCCAAGCATTTGGAAGCTTGGTTAGAGCTATTACATCCAAAATAATCTCTCAACTGATGTAAGCATTATTCTAGCATGGCTTCCGGCTTCAGAGAGTGAGCAGTCCAATAGGATAAGTCTGAGTATTCAAGTGTTTATCAAGCCTTCACTTGCATCACATTTGCTAAAACTCCATTAGTTAAAGCAAGTCACAAGACTGAGCCCAGAGGAAAATGATACTACAGAAGAGCAGGTGGCATGGTATATCAGGGGTCAGAGATTTAACAGTCTACCACTACTAATGGCATCTAAGATTTATGTGGAGTTGAAATAAACTTCTTTCATTAAATATGAATAAGGAGGAGCATCTGGGTGGCTCAGAGGTTGAGCATCTGCTTTTGGCTCAGATTGTGATCCCAGGGTCCTGTGATCAAGTCCCATATCAGGTTCCCCACAGGGAGTCTGCTTCTCCCTCTGCCTATGTCTCTGCCTCTTTCTCTGTGTCTCTCATGAATAAAATAAAATCTTTAAAAATATGAAGAAGGAAAAAACACGAACGTAAATTCTAAATAAATAATATCTATACAACACATATTTAAATACATAATTGAATTATTTAAATATGTCAAGTAGAGACTTGACAATTTCGTCTACAAATTAGTGAATTTATGTTTTTCCAAATTTAACACATATTAACATTGGAAAAAATGGGGGATTGATTTACATTCAGGATTTCTTTATAGACTAAGCTTTGTTACTTAAGACAAGCTACTGAGCTTTTCTTACTTCATTTCTAAAACAGGGATCATATCGCATTTGAGATGGTGGTAGGGATTAGGAGAAAGCAGGTATAGGAACTAATTTAGGAATAAGATGAAGATAAAGAGAAGTAGGTTTGATAGTAGAAGTAAGTACTGATTTTTTTTTTTAACTTGGTGTTTCCATGTCTCCATGGTACAATAGTAGATTGTAGGTAAATTCATTGAGTCTGTGTGATTGGTATAATAAATGGGATAATATCTGTAAATGTTATTTTCCACTGCAAAGGGCTATATAAAAGTAAAGCATTATCATGTAACTTCGGGAAAATGCTTAGAATATCTTTGCTTTAGCATTGAGCATAATCATACTATGCTCCTTCAGGGCAGGGATGGTCATATTCATCTCCCCCTTAATAAAACATCTGCCAGAGCACGTAGTCAATATTTATTTACTTGCTAGATTGAAAGTAGATATAATAAAACTTACATTTTTTTTTTTTTTTTGCAATTAGCAAGAGGGTTTATTGGACGTTTGCGCAAACGGGCTCTCCGCCTCCGAAGAGGAAGAGAGCCCCGATTAGCAATTACAGGTATCTTTTAAAGGCATAAAACTTACATTATAAATGTTTTCCTATTTTTAGAAATACTCATGATTTTGTGTTCTTATTGAAGCATAATTTAGAATTACACACAGGAAGAAAATTTTGAAAAATATTTCTACATTAGAATTTCTTTTTAAATGTCTAGTCACTTGTATTAACTCATTGCTTATAAAATAATTTAATTAACCAAATAATAAACATTACTACTGACAAGAGAAGCATGAGAACACTGGTATCTGTAAGGATTTTTTTTTAAAGATTTGCCTTCAAGTTTCTCACGCATTTCTTAATCAAATAAGGTGGAGGGATGCTGTCAAATATACTTGTTAGGAATCATACTATTAACTTACACTTAACTCTATTATACCTGCATTATTACTGAGTACTGAAATGACCTATGCTACTGTTGGTAATAAAAGAGAGCAAGGTTTCAGTTTGAAATATAATGGAGTTGGTTTTTCAAGAGTAGGTGAATGTGAAATTTATTTATGTGTTACATTTTGTAAAGTGACATGCACACATGAATAACATACATCCATATCAAACACCTCAAATTGAGGAGTAAAGAAACCTTTCATCTTGTTTTCAGTTGGCTTTCCAGCGCTTCTTACTTTCCACCAAACATAGTCATTACTCACATATCAACATACCAATTATTTAAATCTCTCATAAAACATTTATTGTTATTTTTCCCCCCTCTACTCAACATTTCTTATTGATCCTTAAAACTTGCACATGAATTCCATGTGTAGTTTTAACCAGTCACCACTACTAAAAAGTAAAGTAAAAAGAAGAAAAAATATGACAACAGTGAAAACAGTTGAGAGCAACAGCTTAGTAATATCCTAATTGTATTAACATCAGACTATGTCTTTTCTATTGCTATTTCTAAATAAAATGTATTTATTTACTTTGAGGAAAAACAAATTGAATAAAAAAGAAAATCTGTATTACATCTAATAAATGATTCTACTAAGAGTTATCATACCCTGAAAGAGTCCTTTAAACTTAATATATTGTAGAAAATAGTAAGAGGCTGAAGTCATTATTTATGTTTTAACCATGCTTCGGTTAAGATATTGATCAACTCCCTGCTTTGAAAGATAATACTAGTGCTTTTTTTTCTATACATTCTGTGATCATGTTAACATCATCTGCCCAAGATCTGTAAATTTTGCATTCTAATCTATAACCTCAACAACTGTTTGGTATTAATTCTATTATAAAGAGATACAATCATTTTTATCTGTTTTATTTATTTTTTCAGGAATTTTCATTTTAAGTTTTTCGATTGTCTAGATTTCACTAATGTCATGAAATGTAAATTAATCTCCCCCCGAAACACAAAACAAAACTCAAAGGCTTATGGGTACTCTCCCGCAGTTCTTTTATAATTTGCTTGATATTGCAAAGTACCATGCCTGGCGGTATTTTTTTTCTTTCAGTTAAATTTTCCTTCATAAATATCTGGCCAGCAGTCTGGATTTTTCTTCTTCAAAGTGATTTAATTTTTCTGTCTGGATGACTGAAGAATATTTTTTCATGCTTCCACTTCAGTAATTGAACCACAATATGTCTCAGTGTTTCATGGAATATAGTGCCTTTTCCCAATAGCTTTAGATTGTTCTTTGATTTCAGAGAAATTTGTGTATGTTTCAATCCTTGTTAGTTGGGATTCTCTATTAAATTATTTTTACTGTGAATCATAGTTATCCACATTCTATATCTAATAGGCTTTTTCTAATGGTTTTAATCTCTTTGTTTTTAGTTTGATCTGCATTGACCATACTTGTACTAGCTGTCTCTCCAGGGTAGTAATTCCATTTTCCATCATTTTTATTCTGTTCCTTCAGGTTATTTATTCTTAATTTATTTGTTCTCAATGGTATTTGTTTTGTCCTCATTATGTTATTTCTTATGATCTGTAATCCTCATTTTAATCTCATGCTAATCACCTCACCTTTGAGCTCTAGTCTTACTGAATACATACATTGTGTTGTAGTGCAAAGGACATTGCAGGGGCGATTATCTTCTCTTCCTTGGGTTATGCTTTATTCTAAGCCGAGCAATTTATATTTTGTATTACCTTCCCCACTTCCTGCCTTTCTCCCTTTCTTTTCTTTCCTTCTTTTTTCAATAGTTACCATGCTATTTCTTCTCATCATGTTGGTGCTGTAGGACCCTCTAGATCAGTTTTTTTCAGGTATGGCGTAGATGACTATTTAACTTCATTCTTACCATACCAGAGACACGTGTGTTTCACTCTGAGCTACAGTTTGAAAACAGGTGACATACTGCTTTCCCTCTCCGCCTGACCCCTCACCAGTTCACTTCTTCCATAACTCGAGATCACAGAAGCAGAGGAAGAGTTCAGCGTAGACAGTGACATGCTTTTGTAAAAATTTCTTAGACTCAGTTCATTGTTGTGAAAGTTGGTTAAATGCCTTGTTAGGGTACACTCCTTTCAGTTGGAGAGTAGTGTAGACCCCTGACATAGACAAGTAAACCTGTCAAAGTTCAACGAAGCCAGATATTTGTTAAAGCTGTAAAAACCTATTTAGGAACTACTGACAGTAAGGGAGTACTGGGTACACAGTCTTCTATCCTTGGGCACAAAACCAAGTCACAATTTAAAAGAGCCACTACTGTATAAAAGAGCCATCCCCAGAACTCCACCAATGGTGGAGGACATGCCATGGAACTTTCTCGGGGTCAGAGGGGCTGGAGAGAGGCCTTACATCTTAATAATAGGAATGGGAGCAGAGCCCACATGCCCTAACCCTCTTGCTGTCTCAGTGAGACCAAAGTCCCCTAGCCGGCATCAGCTCCAGATGCCCTAGGACCCAGGGAAAAAAAAGCCTCAGTTTAAAAGAACAACTAGCATATAAAAGAGCCACCCCTGGAAATCTGCCAAACAAGGAGGGTGCTACTAGAACTCCCTCCCTGTTGAAGTTGCTGACAGAGTCAAGGCTTCCCCCTTCACCTTGAAAACCCAGACCAGCGCCTGGTCTGAATACCCCAACAGGCCTGACATGACACCTCAGTGAGCCCAAGGCTCCTGGCTCACACCAGCCCCAGGCATCCCACCAAGGCAGCCACAGGGCAGCGCATACTGGGGCCACCCTGGTGAGTGCTCACCACAGCTCTAGCTTTCTCGTCAAGCTTTCTAGACACAGAAGCAAAGCATACCAGAACACCTAATCTCATACCACTCAGGCTTCAGAAGGCTTGCTACAGCGACCCAATTGCAGAGCACCCCAGGACCTCCTGGTTGATGTCTGCTTCCAATTCAGCCACCCAACAAGGCTGCCCCACTGCACAAATTGCCCTAGGAATCCTTGGCTCATGCCTGCCTTTGAGCCACTTGGCCAGGACACCCCCTGTGCAGAGGGCCTGGAGTAGACCTGCCCATGCCAATGTCACCTCCAGCTGTCCAGCCAGGGCACTGGGCCACCCTGAACAGCAAGTCACCCCAGATATTGAGCCACCCCAGACACCGCAGCTGGTGCCTTCTTCAGCTCCAGCTGTCCTGCCAGGGCACATGTTGCATGAAGGATCCAAGGACCACACTGGACTGATACTACTCTAGCTTTAGCTGTCCTGCCAGAGTGTCCCCTGTGCTGAGCACCCCAGGACCGCCTGTACCCTCCTTGGCTCTATCTGCCCCTCCAGGACACCCTCTACCCAGAGAGCCCCAGGACCTCGCCAGACTGCAAACACTTCAGCTTCAGCTATCCTACCAGGGTGTCCTCCACACACAGAACCCCAACACCCCCAACACCACAGCCTGCACCCAATTCAGTTTCAGCTATCTTGCTAGGGGTGCCTGCTACACAGAAAGCCCTGACACCTCCTGGCCCACACCCCACCTCAGCTCCAGACACAATACCAATACAACCTCTATGCAGAAAGCCCCAGGACATCCCAGAAACATTCACTTCAGCTTCAGCTATGCTGCCAATACACTCTGCATGTAGAGCCCAGGGACCCAGCAGACCTGCCTGCACTGCAAATTTAGCTGTCTTGCCAGGACCCATGCTGCATGGAGAACCCCAGGACCCCTTGCTCACACCAGTGAAAGCCACAACCAGCCAGCAAAAAGTCACTGAGCACACACAGTGTACCTAGGGTATGACCATATTACTTCAAATTTAGCAGAAATAGCTTTTCTGCTAAATGCATACAAACAAGCAGAAAGTCAAGCAAAATTAGGGAGACAGAAGAATATGCTCCAAGAGAAAGAACAAAAGATAGAAGAAAAGATAAATTTCGAAATTCATTCTGAAGCCAGCGTTATCCTGGTACCAAAACTAAATAAACATACTACAGAAAAAGAAAACTACAGCCAGTATCTCTGATGAATATATATACAAAAATATTCAACAAAATATTAGCAAACTGAATGCAACAATACATTAAAACATTCACTATGACCAAATGGGATTTATTCCTGGGATATAAGGACGGTTCAGTATTTGCAAATCAATGTAATACATCATATTAAAAAGGGAAAGGATAAAAACTGTATGATCATCTTTATAGATGTAGATAAAGCATTTGAGAAAGTACAACATCTATTCATGATAAAAACTCAACAAATTAGGCTTAGAGGGAACAGACCTTAACATCATAAAGTCCATATATGAAAAACCCATAGGTAACATCATTCTCAGTGGTAAAAAACAGAGCTTTTCCTCTAAGATCACGAATAATACAAGGACGTACACTCTCATCACTTTTATTAAACATAAAACTGAAAGCACTAGCCGCAGCAATCACACAAGACAAAGAAACAAAAAGCATCCATACTCGTAAGGAAGGAGTAAAATTTTGACTATTTACAGATAACACAATGCTATACATAGAAAACCTTGAAGACTCCACCAAAAAACTGCTAGAACTGATAAATGAATTCAGTAAACTTTTAGGACACAAAATCACCATACAGAATTCTGTTCCATTTCTATACAAAATAATGAAATAGCATAAAGAGAGATTAAGAAAAAATCCCATATACAATTGCCCTCTAAGAATAAAATATTTAAAAATAAACTTAACCAAGGAGGTGAAAGAGCGGTATTCTGAAAACTGTAAGGCATTGCTGAAAGATACTGAAGATGACACAAATGGAAAGATATTCCATACTTATGGATTGAAAGAAAAAATATTGTTAAAACATCTACACTACCTAAAGCAATGTACAAATTTAATGTAATCCCTATCACAATGCAAACATTTTTTCACAGAACTGCAACAAATACCCCTAAAATTTGTCTAGAACTAAAAAGAACTAGAATAGCTAGAACAACCTTGAAAAATAAGAACAAAAATGGAACAGAAAACTCAAAATTGAACCAACTATATGGTCAATTAGTTTCTGACAAAGGAATAAAGAATATACAATGGGAAAAATATGGTCTTTTCAACAATGGTGATAGAAAACTGGAAATTTTCTTACACCATATACAAAAATAAATTCAAATTGGATGAAATACCTATGTGAAAATGCTGGTGATATTTTCATAGGAATTGCACTAAATGTGTAGATTGTTTTGGGTAGTGTAGACATTTAACAATGTTTGTTCTTCCAATCCATGAGCATGGAATGCTTTTCCATTTATTTGTGTCCTCTTTAATTTTTTTTCATAAGTGTTCTATAGTTTCTGGAGTATAGATCTTTTATCTTTTTGGTTAGGCTTATTCCTTAGTATCTTATAGGTTTTGGTGCAATTGTAAATGGGATTGATTCCTTGATTTCTCTTTCTGCTGTTTCATTACTGGTATATAGAAATGCAACAGGGGCACCAGGGTGGCTCAGTCAGTTAAGTGTCTCTTGATTTTGGCTCAGGTCATGATCTCAGGGTTATGAGATTGAGACCCATGTCTGGCTCTGCACTCAGTGAGGAGTCTGCTTCAGATTCTTTCCCTCTTCTCCCCCTTCAGCCTCTCCTCCTGCTCCTGCATTCTCTCTCTCTCCCTCTAAAATAATAAATACGTCTTTTACACACACACACACTCATGCTTCAAAACAAAAAAAATGCAACAGATTTCTGTACATTGATTTTGTATCCTATAACTTTACTGTGTTTATTAGTTCTAGCACTTTTTGGTTGAGTATTTGGGGTTTTCTACATAGCATATCATGTCATCTGCAAATAAAGTTTGACTTCTTCCTTGCTTATTTGGATATCTTTTATTTATTTTTGTTGTCTGATTGCTGAGACTAGACTAGGACTCCTAGTACTATGTTAAATAACAGTGGTGAGAGTGGACACCCCTATCTTGTTCCTGACTGTAGAGGAAAAGCTCTCAGTTTTTTCCCATTGAGTATAATATTAGCTGTGGATTTTTCATATATGGCCTGTATGATGTACAGAGCTGGAATAAATGATCCTAAAATTTGTATGGAGCCAAAGCAATCTTGAAAAAGAAAAACAAAACTGGAGGCATCACAATTTCAGATTTCAAGGTCTATTACGTTGTAGTCATCAAGACAGTATGGTGCTGGCACAAAAATAGATACATAGATAAATGGAACAGAATAGAGAACCTAGAAATGGTCCCACAAGTATATGGTCAACTAATCTTCGATAAAGCAGGAGAGAGGGATCCCTGGGTGGCGCAGCGGTTTGGCGCCTGCCTTTGGCCCAGGGCACGATCCTGGAGACCCGGGATCGAATCCCACGTCGGGCTCCCCGTGCATGGAGCCTGCTTCTCCCTCTGCCTGTCTCTCTCTCTTTCTCTCTCTCTCTCTCTGTGTGTGTGTGTGTGTGTGTGTGTGTGTGTGTGACTATCATAAATAAAATAAAATAAAATAAGATAAAGCAGGAGAGAATATAAAATGGGGAAAAGTCTCTTCAACAAATTGTGTCAGGAAAACTGGGCAGCAATATGCAAAAGAATGAAACTAGACTACTTTCTTATACCATATACAAAAATAAATTCAAAATGGATGAAAGAGCAAAACATGAGACAGGAAACCATTAAAATAGAGGAGAACACAGGCAGTAACCTCTTTGACATCAGCTGTAGCAACTTCTTACTAGGATATATCTCCAGAGGCAAGGGAAACAAAAGCAAAACTGAACTATGGGAACTTCATCAAGATAAAAAGTGTCTGCACAGAGCAGGAAACAATCAACAAAACTAAAAGGCAACCTATAGAATGGGAGAAGATATTTGCAAATGACATATCTGACAAAGGCTTAGTATCCAAAATCTGTGAAGAACTTATCAAATTTAACACCCCCAAAACAAATAATCCAGTTAAGAAATGAGCAGAAGAGATGAGTAGACATTTTTCCAAACAAGACATCCGGGTAGCTAACAGACAGATGAAAAGATACTCAACACCACTCATCATCAGCAAAAGACAAATCAGAACCAAGATACCACCTCACACCTGTCAGACTGCCTAAAATTAACAACACAGGAAACAAGAGGTGTTGGCAAGGATGTAGAGAAAGGGGAATGCTCTTATACTGTTGTTGGGAATGCAGACTGGTGAAGCCACTCTGGAAACTAGTGTGGAGGGTCCTCAAAAAGTTAAAAATATAACTACTCTACAATCTGGGAGTTGCATTACAAGGTATTTACCCAAAGGTTACCAAAAAAAAAATGATTCAAAGGGATACATGCATCCTCATGTTTATAACAGCATATCAACAAGAGCCAAATTATGGAAAGAGCCCAAATGTCCATCAACTGATGAATGGATAAAGACATGGTATGTATGTACAATAGAATATTACTCAGCCATAAAAAATAATGAAATCTTGCCATTTGCAATGACATGGATGGAGCTGGAAATAATATGCTAAGCAAAATAAGTAAGGCAGGCAAAGACAAATATCATATTATTTAACTCATATGTGGAAGTTAAGAAACAAAACAGATGAAAATGGGGGCGGGCAGGGGAGAGAGACAAACCACAAAATAGACTCTTAACTATAGAGAACAAACAGAGGGTTGCTGGAGGGGAGGTGGGTTGAGGGATGGGTTAAATGGGTGGTAGGTATTAAGTAGGGCAGTTGTGATGAGCACTGTGCATTGTAAGTAATGAATCACTAAATTCTACTCCTGAAACTAACTAGAATTTAAATGAAAACTTGAAAAGGAAAAAAAAAAACCTAAAATGGATGAAAGTCCTAAATATGAGACCAGATACCATAAAAATCCTAGAAAAGAACACAGGCAATTACTTCTTTAACATTAGCCATAGTGACTTCTTCCTAGATAAGTCTCCTGAGGCAAGAGAAACAAAAGCAAAAATAAACTATGGGAACTATATCAAAATAAAAAGCTTCTGCATAGTGAAGCAAATAATCAATAAAACTAAAAGCCTACTAAGAGAAGATACTTGCAAATAACATATCAAATAGAGTAGCGTCCAAAATATATGAAGAACTTAAATGACACAACACCAAAAAAACAAACAATTCAATTTAAAAATGGGCCAAAGACAGAAACAGACATTTCTGCAAAGAAGATATACAGATGGTCAACAGACACATGAAAAGATGCTCAACATCATGAATCAGCAGGGAAATGCAAATCAAAACTACAATGAGCTATCACCTCACACCTATCAGGATAACTAAACTCAAAAACACAAACAGCAAGTGTTGGTGAAGATGTGGAGAAAAAGGAATAGTCGTACGTACACTCTTAGTGGGAATGCAAACTGGTTCAGCCAATATGAAAAGCAGTATGGAAGTTCCTCAAACAATTAAAAATAAAGATACCAGAGGATTGAGTAATCCCACTACTGGGTATTTACCAAAATACTAATACTAATACTAATAATATAAAAATGAAACAAAAACAAGAAAAAACTAATTCAAAAAGATATGTGCAGATATATGCATATAGATATATGTTTATGACAGCACTATTTACAATAGCCAAGATATGAAAGCAACCCAAGTGTCCATCAGTACATGAATGAATAAAGATGTGGGGCACACACACACATACACATACTCACACACACACACACACACACACACACAATGGAATATTACACAGCCATAATAGAGGAAGAGATTGTGCCATTTGCAACAGCATGGATGGATCTAGGGAGTATACCTCTAAGTGAAATAGTCAGAAAAAGGCAAATACCATAAGGTTTCAGTCATGTGTGAATAAGAAACGAAACAAAGTTAAAAAGAGACAACAACAACAACAAAAAAAAACAGACTTAAATATGGAGAACAAACTGGTTTGCCAGAGGGGACGTAGGTGAGGGGATGGGTGAAATAAAGGGGATTAAGGGTATAATTATCTTGATAAGCACTTAGAAATGTGTCAAAGTGTGGAATTATTATTTGTAGACCTGAAAGTAACGAAACACTATATTAAGTATGCTTGAATAAAAAGAAAAATACATCCTTACATGTTCTGGAAGAAAAAAAAAGAATAATTTTAGAAATTGACAAGCTGGTCCTATAATCAATTTGTAAATGTAAGTCACCCTCAGTAGCCATAGCAATATTAAAAAGTATGAGCAAAGTTGGACTCACACTTCTTTTTCCTCCATATCCCAACTATGAAGTTGCAATAATCAAGACTATGGTATTGGCATAAGTGTAGTTATGTAGATCTTTGGAATATTATTGAAAGTCCAGAAATAAACCCTTACATCTATGGTCAACTGAATTTCAATGACTATATCAAGTCAATTCACTGGGGAAAGAATAATAATTTCAACAAATGGGGCTTATAGAATTGAATATCCACATGCATAAAATGAACGGAGACTCTTACTTCACACCATGCATAAAAATGCATTCAAGGTGAAACATAGATCTAAATTTCAGAGTTAAAATAATTAAACTTTTAGAAGAAAACAAGAGAAAAATTTTGTGGCCTTCAGTTAGGCTGAGTTCTTAGTTATGATACCAAATTTATGATACATACAAGAAAAAAATTCATAAACTGTATTTAATAATACTCTAAACATTTATGCTTCAAATCAGACTAAAAGACAAGCTATGGGCTTAGAAAAATATTTTCAAATTCTGTATATTATAAAAAACTTAAATCCAGGTATCTAGTCTTGCAGCTCAGTAATTAGACCAATAGCCCACTTTAAAATGGGCAAAGAATTGTATAGATATTTCACCAGAGATATAGGAATAGCTAATAGGCAACTGTAAAAACACTTATCATTATTACTTATTAGAGAAACAAAAATTAAAACCACAATGAAATATAATTTTATACCTCCTAGAATGCTGAGAGGGCCAAAGACATATTCATTTTAAGGGTATATGAAAATTGAAATCCTTGTGCATGGGTGGCTTCTACTTCTTAGAAAGCAAATGAGTTTCTTAAAAGATTAAACAAAAATGTCCTGTACATTCCAATAATTGTACTCCTAAGAATCTACCCAAGAAAAATGAAAACATATGTCTATAAAAGGACAAGTAAATAGGTGTTCATAGCAGCATTATTCATAATACCAAAAACTGGAAATAATCCAACTCTGCATAAACTCTTGAGTGGAAAAAGAAAATGTAGTGACTCCATGTAATGAAATCTTACACAGCAATCAAAAGTAAACTACCGATACATGCTAAAACACATCACGCTCAGTAAATGAAGAAAGATAATACATATAGTATTATTCCACTTGAAGAAAGTGCTTAGAAAAGAAAATTTATAGAGACAGAAAAGAGATTAATGGTAACCTAAGACTGGGCTTGAGAGTGCAGATTAACTGCAAATGGGAAAGAGAAAAACTTTTGGAGTGGTGGAGTTTTCTATTTGTTGGATGGTTTCTATTTGTAGGATGGTTATACAGCACTGTTAATTTACTAAAATCATTGAATCCTATCAGTTGAGTGGGTGAATGTTGTAGTATGTAAACACACCTCCTTTAAGCTATTAAAACATAATGGAAACCAATTTTTGGCAGCAGTACTTTAAGCAGCCAAGGATTCCTCTGTTGCCTTAAGTTCATTAGTTTGCATAGCTTTAAACAACGGCCAAAGCACTTGAGGATTTCCTAAGAGTTGTTTGAGGGTTTCAGTTAGTTCATATTTGTATAGAATTTATATTCCTGACTGGCTAGTCCTATTAAAGGATAATAATCATAGCCTGTATTTTATCCTCAATCACTTTGGGATATAAAATCTTATCCATTTAATGTTCTTTCGGTAAGCCCTTGTCTGGACAGTTCTCACAACTTTTGTGAGAATTGGAACTAAGGCATAGAGTTACATCTCATTCTTGCTCCTTCAAGAGATAATATCTTCTCTGAGAAGAACAAATTGCATTACAAATGCCTTCATTAAATCTTACAACAGGCTTGTTCAGAGGAAAATAAAGTATGCCTTTAAGAACAGATACAAAAGACATGAACAGAAATCTCACAGAGGAAGACATAGACATGGCCAACATGCACATGAGAAAATGCTCCGCATCACTTGCCATCAGGGAAATACAAATCAAAACCACAATGAGATACCGCCTCACACCAGTGAGAATGGGGAAAATTAACAAGGCAGGAAACCACAAATGTTGGAGAGGATGCGGAGAAAAAGGAACCCTCTTGCACTGTTGGTGGGAATGTGAACTGGTGCAGCCACTCTGGAAAACTGTGTGGAGGTTCCTCAAAGAGTTAAAAATAGACCTGCCCTATGACCCAGCAGTTGCACTGTTGGGGATTTACCCCAAAGGTGCAGATGCAATGAAACGCCGGGACACCTGCACCCCGATGTTTCCAGCAGCAATGTCCACAATAGCCAAACTGTGGAAGGAGCCTCGGTGTCCATCGAAAGATGAATGGATAAAGAAGCTGTGGTTCATGTATACAATGGAATATTCCTCAGCCATTAGAAATGACAAATATCCACCATTTGCTTCGACAAGGATGGAACTGGAGGGTATTATGCTGAGTGAAATAAGTCAATCAGAGAAGGACAAACATCTTATGGTCTCATTCATTTGGGGAATATAAAAAATAGTGAAAGGGAATAGAAGAGAAGGGAGAAGAAATGGGTAGGAAATATCAGTGAAGGAGACAGAACATGAAGACTCCTAACTCTGGGAAACGAACTAGGGGTGGTGGAAGGAGAGGAGGTCAGGGGGTGGGGGTGACTGGGTGACGGGCACTGAGAGGGGCACTTGATGGGATGAGCACTGGGTGTTATTCCGTATGTTGGCAAATTGAACACCAATAAAAAATAAATTTATTATTAAAAAAAAAGAACAGATGCATAGTTATTTCAAAATGTTGCCACTTCTTAGATTTCAGGAGTTAATACTGATATCAACATAGATGTGATAAGGTGTTAATCAACAATTTTAGCTTGGCAAGTGTTATATTTGTAAATCTTTTTAATGACATATTTACTATTCATAAAACACATAAAATTAATCAAGAAGCCAAAGGAAATTTCAAATTTGCAGGTAAAAATACTCTACTTCAAGAAAAGTTCTAATTAGAAATGCATTGTGCTTGGGGCGCCCGGGTAGCTCAATCAGTTAAGCAGCCAACTCTTGATTTTGGCTCAGGTCATGATCTTAGGGGGGTGGGATGAAGCCCCACATCATCGGGCTCCATACTCAGCAGGGAGTCTAGTCTGCTGCAGATTCTCTCTCTCTCCCTGCCCCACTGCCCCTCTCCCCTACTCACTCACTCTCTAAAACAAACAATAAATCTTTAAAAAAAGAAATGCATTATGCTTAATAGGAGTGACCAGTCTTTCATTCTTTGAAGAAAAACAAATAAGTTGCTTACTTTCTCTTCTCTTTGAAAAAATTTTTTCATTCACTATGATTTTTTTCTAGGTTTATAAAAAGATGATCTTAAAATATCAATTTCAGAAGGGAAAAGTAAGTATGTTGAATAGAGAAAGACAGATTAAATAGAATCCTCTATCACATTCTTGGCTATCTGGATACTCTCCTACAAACACAGATTTTCCTGTCATTTTATAAAAGTTTTATATGGTTAAAATTAGATTTTGGCTGTAAGCTTTAAATCATCATTAAGTATAGATCCTCACTATATATCATTTTTAGTTTTTAGAGTTTTACTTTTAATTGGACTTATGGGGTAAGGAAATACTACTCTAATTTAAATGTATAATCATCCCAATATTATTTGACTCACACAAGATTTGTTACAGATAAAGAAACAGATGGTAAGTACCAAAGATGTAGTCTTGCAACAAACATTCATTTTAGTGCCTACTGTGTATTAGATAAAAAAGGGTAAAGGAGAAAGGGATTTTAAAAAATTATTTTTTGGATACAGTTGACAAATAATGTTACATTACTTTCAAGTGTACAGCATAGTGATTCAACAAGTTTATACATTATGCTGTCCTCACAAGCGTAGCTACCATCTGTCACTATGCAATACTGTGACAATATAATTGACTACATTCCTTATGCTGTGCCTTTTATTCCAGTGACTTATTCATTCTATAACTGGAAGCCTCTATCTCTCACTCTCCTTACCCCTTTTGTCCGTCCCTCTACCCTCTTTCCCCTTTTGTGACTATCAGTTTGTTCTTTGTATTACAGGTCTATTTTTGCCTATTGTTTATTTGTTTTTTTAGATTCCACATATGAGTGAAATCATATGGTGTCTGTCTTTCTCTGTCTGACTTATTTCACTTAGCATAATACCCTCTAGGTCCATCTATATTGTCACAAATGGCATGATCACATTCTTTTATACGGCTGCATAATATTCCATTCAGTATGTTTACCACATTTTCTTTATCCATTCATCTATCAGTGGACATGTGGGCTGCTTCCACAGCTTGGCTATTATAAATAGTGCTGCAGTAGACAAAGGGCTGCCTCTATCTTTTTGAATTAGTGTTTTCATTTTGGGGGTGGGTAGATACCCAGTAGAGGAATTACTGTATCCTATGGTAATTCTATTTCAATTTTTTCTGTTTTTTTTTTTTATTATTTAAGTAATTTTCTAAACCCAACATGGGACTCAAACACACAACCCAAAGATCAAGACTCACATGCTCTACCAACTGAGCCAACCAGGTGACCTACGATTTTACATTAGGGAGGAGGGAGTACTTTTGTATATTTTCTACAGTGGTTGTATTGATTTATATTACTACAAACAATGCAGAAGTGTTCATTTTTAATGAGCAAGGGATTTAATTGGTGGGAAAATGTCACTATTTCATATATGGTGGGAAAAATTATCTTTCCAAAGTAGCAACTTTTAAATATAGGAATTGGAGAGCATTTGTATGGTTATTTAGAGGAATAACATTCCAGTACTGGGAACATCAAGTCCCTGATGGGGAAGAGAGTAGATGAATGTGAATCATATATTTTTTTCTCAAAATAAGAGGGAAAAACTTCTTTGGTTACGTCCCATGTTTTTACGTGAACCCTATAATCATAGGAAAACAGCAACGTTTGAAAAGTTCCCCAATCTTTTGTATCCTGGAAAATGGCTTAATGCAAAGAAACATTCTTCCCCCTATGTCTTAGTAAAATCTCACAGACACCCTTCCCTGTTTATCTATGAGCCAAACACACAGCCCCCAAAATTTTCATTCTTTACCTCAGAAATCAATAATTGAACTCTTGTTTCCCATTATCAATCAGAACTTTGGAGTTCCTATCTCAGAAAACTCAGGGCTGTCAAAAGAATTTACTGTTCATCCTAGCCAACACCTAAAGATAGGCCACTGACCTACTTCTCTTAGAACATTTACTAAAAATGGCTTGCATTTGTGAATCCTTCATCACTTTTTTTTTTTTAATTTTTAAGGAATAGTTGACAACAGTAGTGTTACCTTCATTTCGGGTGTAAACCACAGTGATTCAACTTCTCTATAAGTTATGCTGTGCTCATCACAAGTGTACCTACCATCTGTCACCATACGATGTTATTACAATGTTATTGACTATATTCCCTGTACTGTGCTTTTTATTCCAGTGACTTATTCATTCCATAAACGTTCAGGTCCTCTGCCCATTTTTAAATCAGATTGCTTTTTTTTCTTATTTAGTTATTTAAGTTATTTATATATTTTGGATATTAACTCCTAATCAGACATCTCATTTGCAAAAATCTCCTCTCAGGAGGTTGTCTTTTTGTTTTGTTGATGGTTTCCCTCCTTGTACCAAAGCTTTTTATTTTGATATAGTCCCAATAGTTTATTCTTGTTTTCGTTTCTCTTGCCTTAGGAAATATACCTAGAAAAATATTGCTATGGCCAATGACAAAGAAATTATTGCCTGTGTTCTCTTCAGGGATTTCAATGGTTTCAGGTCTCACATTTAAGTCTTCAATCTATTTGGAGTTTATTTTTGTGTATGGTGTTAAGAAAGTGGTCCTGTTTCATTCTTTTATAGGTACCTGTCCAGTTTTCCTAACACCATTTGTGAAAGAGACTTTTTCCCATTATGTATTCTTACCTCCTTTGTTATAGGTTAATCATATTAGTGTGGATTTATTTCTGGATTCTCTATTCTGCTCCATTGATCTACATGTCTATTTTTGTGCCAATACCATATTGGTTTGATTGCTACATCTTTGTAGTCTATCTTGAAATCTGAAATTGCGATACCTCCAGCTTTGTTCTTCTTTCTGGAGATTGTTTTGTCTGTTTGGGGTCATTCCATACAAATTTTAGGGTTTTGTTAATTTTGTGAAAAATTCTATTGGTATTTTGATAGGTATTGCACTGAATCTGTAGATCGCTTTGGGTACTATGAACATTTTAACAAGACTAATTCTTAAAATCCATGAGCATGGAATATCTTTCCATTTGTGTGTATTAATTTTTTTGGTCAATATTTTTTAATTTTCAGAGAACAGGTGTTTCACTCCCTTGGTTAAGTTTATTCCTAGGTATTTTATTATTTTTGGTGCAAATGTAAATTGGTTTCTTAATCTTTTACTTCATTATTAGTGTATAGAAATGCTACTGATTTCTGGAAATAAATTTTGTATCCTGTTCCTTTAATGAATTCATTTATTAGTTATAATAGATTTTTGTTGGATTCCTTAGGGTTTTCTACATATAGTATCATGTCATCTTCATAGAGTTATAGTTTAACTTTTTTACCAATATGGATGGCTCTGATTTCTTTGTTTTGTTTGATTGCTGTGGCTAGAACTTCTAGCACTGTGTTGAATAAAAGTGGTGAGAGTAGACACTCCTGTTTTGTTTCTGAATGATAGGGGGAAAGCTCTTTAGTTTTTCACTGTTGAATATGATGTTAGCTGGGAGTATTATTGCGTTTTATTATGTTGAGCTATGGTCCCTCTAAACCTACTTTGTTGGGAGTTTTATAATAAACACATACTGAATTTTGTCAAATGCTTTTTCTGCATTAAGAGGATATTATTTTTATCCTTTGTTTTGTTGATGCAGTGTATTTCATTCATTGATTTGTTGATATTGAACCATCCCTGCATATCCAGAATAAATCCCTCTTGATTGTGGTTAATGATCCTCTTCATGTATTGTTAAATGTGGTTTGCTAATATTTTGTTGAATATTTTTCTATCTATATTCATCTGGGATACTGACTTGTGGGTTTGTTTTTTGCCTTTTTGTGTGTGTGTTTTTGTAGCTGTCTAGTTTTAGTGTCAGGGTAGTGCTGGCCTCATAAAATTTACATAAAAGCCTTCCTCTTCTATTTTTTGAAATAGTTTGAGGAGATTAAGCATAAATTCTTCTTAAAATGTTTGGTAGAATTCATCTATGAATCCATTTGGTCATGGACTTTAAAAATTTTTTGATAGCTTTTTGATTACCTATTTGGTTTCATTATTAGTAAATGGTTTGCTCAGATTTTCTAATTTTTCCTGATTCAATTTTTGAAGACTGTAGGTTTCTAGGAACTTATTTCTTATAGATTGTCCATTTTGTTAATTTTTCATAGTACTCTCCTAAAATCCTTTGTGTTTCTGTTACTTCTCTTTTGTTTCTGATTTTATTTAAGATTTTATTCACTTAATTGAGAGAGCAAGCAAGCATGAGCAGTGGGGAGAAAGGGAGAAGGAGAGGAAGAAGCAAACTCCTGGCTGAGCAAGGAGCCTTATGCAGGGCTCCATCCTAGGACCCTGGGATCATGACCTGAGAGGAAGGCAGTCGCTTAACCAACTGAGACACCCAGGTGCCCCTACTTTCGTATTTTAATTATTTTTATCCTTTCTCTCCCTCTTTTTTATTTTTTTATTTGTTTTGAGGAGTCTGGCTAAAGGTTTATCAATTTTATTTATCTTTTCCAAAAACCAGCTCTTGGGTTCAATCGTTTTTTTTTTCCTTTTTTTTTTTTTTTTTTTTTTGGCTCTGTTTCACTCCTTTCTCTTCTGATCTTTATTGTTTCCTTCCTTCTACTCACCTTGGACTTTGTTTCTCTTTTTCTAGTTCCATTAAGTGTAAGGTTAGATTGAGCTTTTTTTTTTGTTTCTTGAGGTAGACCTGTGTTTCTATATATTTTCCTCTTAAAACCGCTTTTACATTTTTAAAAAAGATTTTATTTATTTATTCATGAGAGACACAGACAGAAGCAGAGACACAGGCAGAGGGAGAAGAAACAGGCTCTATGCAGGAGCCCGATGCGGGACTCAACCCGGGAACTCCAGGATCACATCCTGAGCGGAAGGCAAGACGATCCACCACTGTGCCACCTAGGCATCCTTTGAAACTGCTTTTAATAAATCTCCCAAATTTTGAACCATTGTGTTTTCAATTTAATTTGCCTCCATGCATTTTTTTCATGTCTTCTTTGATTTGTTTACCCATTCATTGTTCAGTGGCATGTTATTTAGTCTCTATGTATTTGTGTTCTTTTTATATTTTCTCCTGTGATTAATTTCTAATTTCATACCATTGTGATCATAAAAGATGCATGATATGATTTCATTCTTTATGAATTTAATGAGACTAGTTTTGTGGTCTAACATGTAATCTATTCTGGAGAATATCCCATGTCCAGTTGAAAGGACCGTGTAGGGATGCCTGGATGGCTAAGTGGTTGAGCATCTGCCTTTGGCTCCCCTTGTCTAGGGATCGAGTCCCACATCCAGCTCCCTGTGAGGAGCCTGCTTCTCTGTTTGCCTATGTCTCTGCCTCGCTCTCTGTGTCTCATTAATAAATAAAATCCTTTAAAAAAAAAAAGAAAAGAAAGGAATGTATAATTCACTGTGGATGGAATGTTCTGGGTTTTTTTTTTTTTTTTTTTTTTTATTCATGACAGTCACAGAGAGAGAGAGAGAGGCAGAGACACAGGCAGAGGGAGAAACAGGCTCCATGCACCGGGAGCCCGACGTGGGACTCGATCCCGGGTCTCCAGGGTCGCGCCCTGGGTCAAAGGCAGGCGCCAAACCGCTGCGCCACCCAGGGATCCCTGTTCTGGGTTTTTTAGTTCATCAGGTCTAATGTGTCATTCAGAGCCACTGTTTCCTTGCTGATTTTCTGTTTTAATTATCTGCATTGATGTAAGTGCTGTGTTAAATTCCCCCACTATTACTGTATTATTGTCAATTTCTTCCTCTGTATTGGTTAATTCTACTTAGGTGCTCCAATGTTTGGGGTGTGTGTGTGTGTGTGTGTGTGTGTGTGTGTGTGTGTGTGTTTATAATTGTTATATCATCCTGTTGGATTAATCCCTTTATCATTGCTTAATGCCCTTGTTTGCCTTTTGTTACAGGTTTTGTGATCATGGTATCTCCCCTGCCAGGTAAGTATGTTACAGGTTTTGTTTAACCATCTTTGTTGACTCAGTATTGCTACCCTGGATTTTTCTTTTGTTGTTGTTGTTTTTGCTACCATATATATGGTAAATATTTTACCATCCCTTCACTTTCATTCTGTATGTGTCTTTGGACTGGAGGTGAGTCTTTCGTAGGCATTATATAGATGGGTCTTTTTTTTTTTAATGATTTTACCACTTTACATATTTTGAAGGGATCATTTAGACTATTCACATTTAAAGTAAATATTGATATGTACATATTGCCATTTCACTAATTATTTTCTCGGGTTTTATAGTTCTTTGTTCCTTTCCTCTAATCAATCTTACTCTCTTTTTGTCTAGTGAGTTACTGTAGTTTTATGCTTGAGTTCCTTTCCCTATTTTTTGTGTATCTATTACACATTTTTGTAATGTGGGTTAACAGGACTTTCATGTATAATATCCTAAGTATTTAGCATTCCCTATGAAGTTGGTAATTTAAATTCCAACACATTAAAAAACACCTACTTTTTTTACTCCCTTCTCCATGTTTTATGTATACTGTCATCTTCTACATCTTTTTATTCATAATATTTTTATGTCTAATTATGGCCTTTGTTTTCACTTAAATGTTATGTCCCTATAACATTTAAGAACTGGCTTAGTGATAATAAATTCTTCAACTTATGTTTATCTCGGAAACTATCTTTCCTTCAATTCTAAAAGATAATTTTTATTTTCTTTCTTGATTCTACTTTTAATTTTCTTCAAGTTTTTATTTAAATTTCAGTTAGTTAACATACAGTATGTTATTAGTTTCAGGTATACAATAAAATGATTCAACACTTCCCTACATGACCCTGTGCTTCTCACAAAGTATACTCCTTAAACTCCATCACCTATTTAACCAATCTCAAAACCCACTTCCCTTCTTGTAACCATCACTTTGTTCTCTATTAGTTAAAAATCTGTTTTGTGGTTTGCCTCTCTCTCATGCGGTTTTTCCTCTTTGCTCATTTGTTTTGTATTTTAAATTCCAAACAAGTGAAATCATACGGCATTTCTCTTTCTCTGGTTGACATATTTCACTTAGCATAATACTCTCTAGCTCCAACCATAAAGTTGCAAATGGCAAGAATTCATTCTTTTTAATGGGTGAGTACTATTCCACTGTATATATACCACTTCTTTATTCATCATTTGGGTTGTTTCCATAATTTGGCAATTATAGATAATGCTGTGCTATAAATAATCAAGGTGCATGTATCCATCTGAATTTGTATTTTTTGTATTCTTTGGATAAATACTCAGTAGTGCTATGGCTGGATTGCAGAGTGGCTTTATTTTTAATTTTTGAGGAAACTCCATACTGGTTTTAAGAGTGACTGTACCAGTTTGCATTTCCACCAATAGCACAAGAGGGTTCTCCTTTCTCCACATCCTCACCAAAACCTGTTATTTCTTGTGTTGTTGATCTTAGCCACCATTAGACAGGTGTGGGGAGATATCTCACTGTAGTTTTTGCATTCCCTGATGACCACTGATATTGAGCATCTTTGATGTGTCTGTTGTGAATCTGTATGGCTTCTTTGGAAAAATGTCTATTCATGTGTTCTGCTCGTTTTTAAATGGTTTTTTTTGAGTAGTATAAGCTCTTTATATATTTTGGACACTAACCCCTTATTGGACATGCAATTTGCAAATACCTTCTCCTATTCTATAAGTTGCATTTTAGTTCTGTTGATTTTTTTCCTTCACTGTGCTTTTTATTTGATGTAGTCCTAATAGTTTATTTTTGCTTTTGTTTCCCTTGCCTGAAGAGACCTATCAAGAAAAAAGTTGTTATGGCTGATGGCAGAGAAATTAATGCTGGTAGTTTCCTCAAGGACTTTTATGGCTTTGGGTCATACATTTAGGTCTTTAATGAATATAGAGTTATTATTGTGTATGGTGAGAGAATGGTGCACTTTCACTCCTTTGCATGTTGCCATCTAGATTCCCCAACACCATCCGTTGAGACAGTATTTTTCCCAGTGGATATTCTTTCCTGCTTTATTGAAGATTAATTGATCATATAATTATGAGTTCATTTCTGGGTTTCTATTTTGTTCTATTGATCTATGAGTCTATTTTTGTGGCACTACCATACTGTTTCAATTACTACAGCTCTCGTAATATAACTTGAAGTCTGGAAATGTGATACCTCCAGATTTGCTTTTTTTTTTTTTTTTTTTATTTATGATAGTCCCAGAGAGAGAGAGAGAGAGAGAGAGAGAGAGAGAGAAAGGCAGAGACATAGGCAGAGGGAGAGGGAGAAGCTGGCTCCATGCACCGGGAGCCCGACGTGGGATTCGATCCCGGGTCTCCAGGATCGCGCCCTGGGCCAAAGGCAGGCGCCAAACCGCTGCGCCACCCAGGGATCCCCCAGATTTGCTTTTCTTTTACAAGATCACTTTAACCATTAAGGGTCTTTTGTGGTTCCATACAAATTTTAGGATTGATTATTCTACCTCTGTGAAAAATGCCGGTGGTATTTTGATAGGGATTGCATTAATTGTGTAGATTGCTTTGGATAGTATAGACATTTTAACAATATTTGTTCTTCCAACCATGGAGTGTCTTTCCATTGCTTTGCGTCCTCTTCAATTTCTTTCATCAGTGTTTTATAAGTGTTTGGATTATAGGTCTTTCACCTCTTTGGTTAAGTTTATCCCTAGGTATCTTATTATTTTTGGTGCAATTGTAAATGAAATTGTTTTCTTAATTTCTATTTCTGCTGCTTCATTATTGGTGTATAGAAGTTCAACAGAGTTCTGTATGTTGATTTTGTATCCTGGCTTTACTGAATTTATCAGTTTTAGCAGTTTTTTTTTTTTTTTTGTGGAGTCTTTTTGGTTTTAGGTATAGAGTATCATGTCATCTGAAAACAGTCAAAGTTTGACTTCTTCCATGCCAATGTGCACGCCTTTTATTTCTTTTTGTTGTATGATTGCTGAGGCTAGGGCTTCCAGTACTATGTTGAATAACAGTGGTGAGAAAGGACATCCCTATTTTGTTCCTGACCATTGAGGAAAAGCTCTCAGTTTTTCCCCAATTAGGATGATACTAGCTGTGGGATTTTCATAAATGGCCATTATTATGTTGAGGTATATTCTATCTACTTTTTTGGGGTTTTTTTTATCATGAATGGATGTCATACTTTGTCAAATGCTTTTTCTGCATCTATTGAAAGATCATGAGGTTCTTATACCTTTTTTTATTAATGTGATGTACCATGTTGATTTGCAAATACTGAATCACCCTTGCAACCCAATAGATTCTACTTGATCTTGAATGATTTTTTTTCTGATTGTTGCATTCAATTTGGTACTATTTTGTTGAGGATTTTTGCATCCATGTTCATCAGATATATCGGTCTGTAGTTCCATTTTTAAATGGCATGTTTATTCAGTTTTGGGATCAGGGTAATTCTGGCCTCGTAGAATTATTTTGGAAGTTTTACTTCCTCCTATGGGGGTTACATGCACCCTAGTGCTATGACTGAGCTGCATTTGCCTTCAGTCTAGTCAGCTGTAATGGCCCACTTTGGCTGTTGTGCACTGGGTTTAGTCCCTGTGCTGTTAAGAGGATATTCTGGGGCCACCATGGACTTGCAGTTGGGCAGTATCAGCATTCAGACCAAATGCCAGCCTTTAGCCTATTTGCTGTGGCTGTGGTCACGCCAAACAGTAGGTTGCTGTCCTTGCCTTGTCCCCTGAGAGGCTTTTGTTGGTGGGTGGGGCTGGCAGTCAGATCAGATGTCTGCCTCCAGTGCTTCTCTGGGGGAGCAAATGCACTTATCAGTAGGGCACTCTCTGCATTCCCAGCTATAAGGTTTGGCTGCTGGGTCTGCAGTTGAACTTGTGTGTGTGGCCGTCTTTCTTTCTCTCCAGAGCAGGAGTCACTTCGTAGTGGCAGCTAGTTCCTACCAGGGCTGCCTGGAGATTATGTCATGGCAGGAGCTTCTTTGGAGGGACTTCTGCTGAGTGGAGTGGGTTTCACTCAATAGATCCATAGAAGAACAATGGGGCAGGGCTGATGGTGTTAGTAAAGTAGGTAGAGAGTGTTCTTGCTGATTCCCACAGGTGTGGGGCTATCTAGGCTGAGGGTGGGGGAGAGAAATAGCTACTTACCAGCTCTTTTGTTCTTTGAGAAGTCTCCTAAATATACTTGCCCCTCCAGCACACATTCTGAGATTAGTAAATAAATCTATTTTAGGCATACCCCAGGTGCTTTTCAAATTGGTGCTTCTATGCTTTGGCTTGGTGGGGTTGTTTCTTATGCTGGCTCTTTAAGGGCAGGGGCTATTCCCTGTTGCTCTTTGGATCTCCCTGAGTTAAACTTGTTGATATTTAAAGTACCAAGAGTTAAGGCCCCCTCATAGTAAAAACTAGCAAGGAAGTTAAGCCGCACTGGTTTTCAAAACCAAATGTTATGGGGATTCATGTTTCTAGGGCTTGTCTCCTGTCCTCCCTTGTGTGGGGTACCTAATGGGGGTTCTGCTCTCCCTTATCCATGCTTGTGGTGTTTCTCCTATTTGTGGTTTGTCTTACTGAGAGCGTGGTCTCTAATCGTGTTTCCACCCCTCCTACTCTTCTTTGTGGGGTCTTCTCACTATAATTTAATGGTGGAAAGTCTGTTTTGCTAATCTTCAGGTTGTTTTCTGGGTTGGTTGTAGCGATGAAGCTGTTTTTGGGGTGTGTCCCTGGGACAAGGTGAGCTTAGGATCCTCCTATGCTGCCATCCTCCAAAAGTCCTATCTCCACAATGATTCTTGCTGGACAGAGCTAAGGATTCCAGTGAATTTATAAATCAATTTGTGGAGAATTGCCATCTTTACAACAGTGAGTATTCTTATACTTGAAACTGAATAATCAATCTCTCAATTTATTCAGACATTCTTTAATTTTCTCAGTAATGTTTTATAGTTTTCAGTGTACAAGGCTTGCATATACTTTTTAAAAGTTCATTTCTATATATTTTATTCATTTTGACATTATGAATAGAAACATTTTCTTAATTTTATTTTGACTGGTTTTTTTTTTTGCTAGTATATAGAAATCCAGTTGATTATTTAATCTTAGACTGTGCTATCATGCTATCCTTATTTCTTATTTCTAGAGGGTTTTTGTTGATTCTTTTGGACTTTATAGATAGAAAATATTTTCTACATTGACAATTACATTATTCATTAATCAACACAACTGTACTTACTTTCCTATCTGGATTTTTTTTTATTTCATCTTACCTTATTACACAAGCTAGAACCTACAGTGCAATGTTAAATAAATAGAAGTGATAAGAGCAAACATCCTTGTCTTGTATCTGATTTTAGGAAGAGGAAATTTCATATTTAATGATTAAGTATGATGTCAACTATGAGGTTCTCATAGATGTTCTTTCTATTCCCGATTTTTTGAAGTTACCATAACACATAAAATACATATTCTTGTCCTGATTAACTTTTCTCTCTTGTCCTTAAAATCATCCAGCCAGCCTACGCAGGCAGTATAAAAATTTTTTTAATGGGCAGAAATTTGAAGAGGGAAAAAGGGGACTGGTATAAGACCAATGGAACAGTATTACCAAATATTGAATACTTCTTAAATATTTGGGTATATATCACTGTAATAACTTGCTATATGGTAAAACTTGAGTGATTCTGTACGGAAATTAGGACTTTTTAGAACTCTATCCATACTTCTGGATTTAACCATATGCCCCACCTAGCTTTTCACTGACTGCATAAGTTAGACTTAGTTTTTTTCAAAATTTATAGTTATAAATATTATTTGATATATATAGAAACATTTTAAAGCTGAAAAATAAGGCAGATATATAAAAAATCGAATAGAACTTAATTTTTTTAGCATTCAATAATTTATCAGTTGTGTATAACCCCCAATGCTAATTTTCTTTCATAAAACTAGAACCTTAGGGGCACCTGGGTGGCTCAGTGATTGAGCACCTGCCTTTGGCTAAGGTCATGATCCAAGGGTCCTGGGATCAAGTCCCACATCAGGCTCCCTACAGGGAGCCTGCTTCTCCCTCTGCCTATGTCTCTGCCTCTCTGTGTGTCTCTCAGGAATAAACAAATCTTTAAAAAACTAGAACTTTAATACATGCAGATATATACATACATATGGAGTATCTAGAGTAATTTTTCATATTATTTATACCTATGTTTGAAATGTATGATTTCATTACTTTAAATGATGTGACATTTTTCTTTTAAAAAAATCAAACATTATGTAAGTGCATATTGTAAAAAATAAGTAGATGGATAATGCTAGTTGTTTATATTCACTCTTATGCTTTTCTTATGAAGACCAACTCTTTTATTCAGTGTGTGTGTGTGTGTGTGTGTGTATATATATATATATATATTCTTGAAGAATATATTCTTTATATATATTTTTTTTTTCTTTAAGAATGCATACTTCCCAGACTCTTTGTAGTTCAATGTGGTCTTGTGAATTAATACCACAAATAAAACCAAAGTAGAATTTACAGGCAGGTTTCCATGAAATTGCTTTCCTGATAAAAGGGAAGAATCTCAGGTAGCAGGCAAATTTACCCTAAACTTTACTTATTTTCTTGCTGCCTAAAATGTAAACTGAATTCTTAGAGGTAAAGTAGCCATCTTTGTAATAACAAAGACTAAAACTGCACATGAAGAGATGCAGAACTGGGGGGGGGGGGTAAAGAATCTCAGTTTCTTGAGAACATGCATTGGTTCTTGCTTGCCTATTCATTGATCCCTTGTTGCTTGCCTATTCATTGGTCCCTTGTTTTGTGAAACCAAGGAAACATATTTCAGATGCGGCTAAGGTACCACAGTCAGCTGCTGCTACAAACTGTTGAATGCTCACCTGAAGTGGGATACCTTTCCACATCTGGCCTTCAGTGCCTCAGTCTCTCTTCCCAGAAGTATTTGCAACTACCTGTTATTTTAGTATTTCAAAGAAATTTTATGCATTCAATTTCAGTTTAAAGAGTGGATAAGAATTGTATTTACTTCTTCAAATCCATGATACACTTTCAGAACACCAGATAAACTCCCAAGAATTTTTTAAAAGATTTTATTTATTTATTCATGAGAGAGAGAGAGAGAGAGAGAGAGAGAGGCAGAGACACAGGCAGAGGGAGAAGCAGGCTCCACGCAGGGAGCCCGATATGGTGCTTGATCCTGGGACTCCAGGATCATGCCCTGGGCCGAAGGTAGGCACTAAACTGCTGAGCCACCCAGGGATCCCCTCCCAAGAATTGTAATATAACCCAAGTCATATTTACTTTCCATATGTAATTTAAAATGGAAAATATAACAAGTACATTTTGATTTGGAATATGATCAATTAGATTTCTAATATTATTTTTTTAATCTAAAAGGCAGGCCTAATGAACAATTGAGAAAACAGTTGACAACCCAGAAATCCTTTTTCAAGACCACAATCTTTGGGAGGATAAATCTAGTAGTCACTAAGGACTTGAGAAAATAAATTAATTGTAGAATATGTAGGACTTTAGAACATTCTAATGACAGAGATTTCTGCTACTGGCTGTGAAAAAAACCCCACCCTTTATCAAACTAACCTTCCTGCAAATACAAACTATACAGGCAGAATAAAACATGGGAAACAACTTTATCAAAGAATCAAAGAGCAATCAAGACACACAGAGTAAAAAAGAACCAAGATCCAGGAAAGAAGGGACATGAAATGACAGTGAACATATATCAGCTAGCATTTTTCCTCTAGAGGCATTTGCTTATCTTCATTGGATGTAGGAACCTAACCAAATACAGCGGCCTAGTATTTTCAGGAGTCTCACAAGGATAGAGAGGGAAGCGTTAGAGTTCAGAGCCACAAAGACAGTCAATGCTTCAGGCGTCAAGAAACCAGAATCTGAGAATATCAAAGACACTTATCTGCACAGCTGTTGATCAGCATTCAATTTTTCTTAGAAAAATGAATGGAGTGAGAGGCCAAGAAACTAAGAAAAATAAGCAACTGCTGGGAGGCTATACTGCCAAGAAGTTGTTTGGACAGTCTCAGAGTTCTAGTGAGACAAATATTAGACTCCAGGGCTTCCAAAAGTCCCTGCCCTCTGAATAAAGAAAAAAAAAACAAAAATCAAAATTTCCAAAGCTTAAAACACAGCTTTATGAGGGCAGTCCAAAACGGCAGCATAGGAAAATCCTGAACTTACCTCCTCCCATGAAGGCATCAAGTCTACCGGTACATATAGAACAATTTTGCCTAAAAACTAGCTGAACAGCTCCTCCACAAGAAAGGATAAAAGGGCTACATCAAGATAGGTAGGAGACACAGAGCTGCAATCTAGCCCAAAACCTGACCCCCAGCATGGTGACCCTGAATTTGGAGGGATCTCACAAAGCAGAAGCTTCTCCCTGAGAAATGAAGGGTTCGTGTTCATGTGCCACAGCAGACCCCCAACCCCTCGGACCTGTACCAGAAAGATGGGCCCCAAAAACATCTGGCTTTGAAAAAATAATGGGATTTACATAAGGAGACCCACAAACCATAGGGAACTGAGATACCACTCTTAAGGGGCACCTGGGTGGCTCAATTGCTTAAGCAACTGCCTTAGGCTCAGGTCATAATCTTGGGGTCCTGGGATAGAGCCAGCATTGAGCTTCTTGCTCAATGGGGAGTTTGCTTCTCCCTTTCCCTCTGTGCTCTCTCTCTCAAATAAATAAATAAAATATTCTAAAAATTAGTTAAAAAGGACTCACAAAAGAAAAATATGTAAAATATAAGAGCATACATAAAACATGGGGAGAACAAAAATGAAAGTCTTTTAGAATGTGTATGAACTTAAGCAACCATCAACTTAATATACATGACTATATACTTGGGCTGTTATATATGAACCTCATGGTAATCAAAACCAAAAAACTATAATATATACACAAAAAAATAAAGAGAAAAAATCTAAGCATACAAGCATAGAGAGGAAAAGTAGGAACAAAAAACTACAAAACAACAGTAAGTTCATGACTATCAATAATTATTTTAAATGTAAATTGTCTAAATGCTCCAATCAAAAACCCTAGGGTGAGTGAATGGTTAAAAAAAAAAGACCAATCTATATGCTGCCTATAAGAAACTCACTTCAATCTTAAAGACAAAGACTAAAAGTGAAATGATAGAAAAAGAGATTATATACAAATGGAAGCAAAAGATAAAGCTAGAGTAGCAATACTTATAATAGACAAAATAGATTTTAAAAAGCTGTGGTATGGGGATCCCTGGGTGGCTAAGCAGTTTAGCACCTGCCTTCAGCCCAGGGCATGATCCTGGAGTCCCAGGATCGAGTCCCACATCAGGCTCCCTGCATGGATCCTGCTTCTCCCTCGACCTGTGTCTCTGCGCCTCTCTTTCTCTGTCTGTCTCTCTGTCTCTCGTGAATAAATAATAAATAAAATCTTTAAAAAATAAATAAAAGGCTCTAATTGTCTTTATTACATAGACTGCAATAAGAGAGACAAAGAAGAGCATTATATAACAATAAGGCATCAAGCCAACATGAGAATTTAATTATTGTAAATACCTATAAACCCAATATAAGAGCACCTAAATATATAAGGCAAATATTAACAGCCTAAAGGGAGAAATCGACAGTAATACAATGATAGTAGGGGATTTTAATATCTCACTTTTATCTATGACAGATAATCCACACAGAAAGTCAGCAAGGAACCAATGGTTTTGAAGGACACATTAGGTCAGATGGACTTAATAGATATATACAGAACATTCCATCCAAAGGCAGTATTCTTTGAAAAACATATTAAAGTTCCATATCCTGGAACATTATCCCAGATAGATCACATGCTAGGCCACAAAACAAGTCCCAATAAATTTAAAAAGATTAAAATAGTATCAAGCATCGCTTCAAAAAAAAAAAAAAAAGCATCATTTCCGACCATAAAGGTATGAAACTAAAAATCAATTACAAAAAAAAAAAAACACTGGTGGTATGCCTGGGTGGCTCAGTAGTTGAGCATCTGCCTTCGGCTTAGGGCATGATCCCGGGGTACTGGGATCGAATTCCGCATTGGATTCCCTGCAGGGAGCCTGCTTCTCCCTCTGCCTATGTCTCTGCCCCTCTCCCTCTGTGTCTTTCATGAATAAATAGATTTTTTTAAAAAAACTGGTAATAAAAACACAAATACATGCAGTCTAAATAAATACTACTAAACAACCAATGAGTCAACAAAAAAGGAAAGAAGAAAAAATATCTAGAGACAAATGAAAATGGAAACACTATTATTCACAAATCTTTGGGACACAGTAAAAGCTGTTCTAAGAGGGAAGTTTATACTGACAGGACTACCTCAAAAAAACAAGAAAAATCTCCAACAATATAATATCATACCTAAATAAACTAGAAAAAGGAGAACAAAAAAAAGAACAAAAAAAAAGAAAGAAAAAGGAGAACAAAGCAGAGTTCATACAAGAAAGGAAATAAAGATCAGAGTACAAATAAATGAAATAGAGACCAAAAACAAACAAAAAAAGAAACTAAAAGATGGTTCTTTGATAAGATAAAAAATAAAACTTGATAAACCTTTTGACAAAGTCATCAAGAAAAAAAGAGGGCTCAAAAATGAGAAATAAGAGAGGAATTACATCTGACATCACAGAAATACAAAGGATTATAAAAGCTTACTAGGAAAAATTATATGCCAACAAATTGGACAACTTAGAACAAATGTACAAATTCCTAGAAACTACAATCTTCCAAGACTGAATCAGGAAGAACTAGAAATTCTGACCAGACTGAATACTAGGCATGGAATTGAGTCAGTTATCAAAAAACTTCAAAAAAAGAAAAGTCAAGGACTAAATGGAGTCACAGATGAATTCTACCAAGTATTTAAAGAAGAGTTAATACCTGTCTTTCTCAACTATTCCAAACAATTGAAGAGGAATAGATATTTCCAAATCCATTCTATGATGCCAGGATTACCCTGATACCAAAATCAGACAAAGACACTATAATACAAGAAAATTAAAGGGCAATATCCCCGATTAACATAGATGTGAAAATATTCCACAAAATATTGAAATCTAAATTCAACACTACATTAAAAGTGGAACCAAGTGGAATTTATTCTAAGGATGCAAGGAAGGTTTGATATTCACAAATCAATGCAATATACCACATTAACCAAATGAAGTATAAAAAATCATATATTTATCTCAACAGATGCTGAAAAAACATTTGACAAAATGCAGCATCCATTTATGATAAAAACTCTCAACAAAGGGGGGAGAGAGTGTGAGAGTCAATACACCTCAACATAATAAAGGCCTTATATGACAGTCACACAGCTAACCTCATACTAAATGGTGAAAAGCTGAAATATTTTCCTCTAAAATCAGGAACAAGAGAAAGAGGATCTTGCCTCCCACTTTTATTCAACATACTACTGGAAGTCCTAGCCACAACAATCAAACAAAACATAAAAGGCATACAACTGCAAAGGAAAAAATAAAACTGCCACTATTTTCAGATAAAATGACACTATATATAGAATCTATTACATTACCTAATCAGAATAAGTCAATTCAATAAAGTTGCAGGACACAAAAATGATATGCAGAAATCTATTGCATTTCTATACACAATAATGAAGTAGCAAAAGATATATTAAGGAAACAATCCATTATATGATTGCATTGATAAAAATAAAATACCTATGTATAAATTTAACTGAAGTGAAAGAGATGTAATTTGAAAACTTTAAGATATTGACAAAAGAAAATGAAGATGGCATAAATAAAATGATATATTATTCTTATAGATTGTAAGAATTAAAATCATTATAATGTCCATACAACCCACGGCAATCTACAAATTCAATGCACTCCCTATCAAAATACAAACATTTTTCACAAAACTTTAACAAATAATCATAATATGTGTATGGAACCACAAAGAACTCATGAATAGTCAAAGTAATCTTTAAAAAGAACAAAGCTGGAGGTATCACAATCCTAGATTTCAAATTATACTGCAAAGCTACAGTAATATAAACCCTATGTACTGGCAGAGAAATGAACATAGAGATCAATGAAACCAAAAAAGAAAGCCCAGAAATAAAGCCATGTTTAAATATTCAATTAATCTATGACAAAGGAAGAAACAATATACAATGGGGGAAAAGTCTCTTCAATAAATAGTGTTGGAAAAACTGGACGGCTATATGCAGAAGAATAATGCTGGACCACTTTCTTAAATCATATACAAAAATAAACTTAAAATGGATGAAAGACCTAAATTTAAGACATGAAACCATAAAGCTCCTAGAAGAAAATAGGCAGTAAGCTGTTTGATATTGTTATAGCAATATTTGGGGGAGTCTGTCTTTTCAAGGAAGAACAATAAAAGCAAAAATAAACAAATGGGACTACAGTGAAGTGAAAAGCTTTTACACAGCCAAGGAATCCGTCGACAAAATGAAAAGGCAACTTGCTGAATAGGAAAAGATACTTGCTAAGGATGTATCTGATGTGAGTTAATAGCCAAAATAAAGAACACATACAACTCAACACCAAAAAACTCCCAAATAATCTGATTTAAAAATGGACAGAGGGGGATCCCTGGGTGGCGCAGCGGTTTGGCGCCTGCCTTTGGCCCAGGGCGCGATCCTGGAGACCCGGGATCGAATCCCACATCAGGCTCCCGGTGCGTGGAGCCTGCTTCTCCCTCCGCCTGTGTCTCTGCCTCTCTCTCTCTCTCTCTCTCTCTCTCTCTCTCTGTGACTATCATAAATAAATAAATAAATAAATAAAAATGGACAGAGGACCTGAATAAACATTTTTTCCAAAGAATATATGTAGATGACTAACATACAAGTAAAAAGATGCTCAACATCACTAATCATCAGGGAAATCAAAACCACAGTGAGGGGGCGCCTGGGTGGCTCAGTCAATGAAGTGACTGTTCGGCTCAGGTCATGATGCCAGGATTAAGGAATCAAATCCCTCATCAGGATCCCTGCACAGCAAAAAGTCTGCTTCTCTCTCTCCTTCTGCCCTTCCCCCTGCTCATTCTTATTCTCTCTCTCTCTCTTCAATAAATAAAATCTTTTAATAAAAAAACAAAACCACAATGAAATATTATCTCACACTCGTCAGAAAGACTATTAACAAAAAGACAAGATACAAGTGTCTGTGTGAAGAAAAAGGAACACCGATGCCCTATTGACATGAATTAAAATTGGTGCAGCCAATGTGGAAAACAATATGAATATTCCTCAAATTATTAAAAATAGAAATACTGTATGATCCAGTAATTCCATTGCTGAGTTTTTACCCAAAGAAAATGAACACACTAATTTGTAAAGATAGATGCACCTATGTTTATGGCAATGTTATTTAAAATAGCTAAGATATGGAAGCAATCTAAGTGTCCACTGATATATAAATGGATAAAGAAGGCAGAATGAAATATTAGAGCTAATGAAATATTAGCCATAACAAAGAATGAAATCTTGCCATCATGACAACATGCATGGACCAAGAGGATACTATTCTAAATGAAATAAGCCAGATAAGAGAAAGACAAATACCAATAATTTCATATGTAGAATGGGAAAAACAAAACAAACATACAAAACAGAAATAGTTTCATAAATACAGAGAACTGGTGGGGGGATGGGCAAAATGGGAGAAGGGGATTAAGAGGTACAAACTTAAAAAAAAGAGGTACAAACTTTCAGTTATTAGGTAAACAAGTCACAGGGATTAAAAAACCAGCATAGGGAATATAGTCAATAACATTGTACTAACTTTTCCTGGGGACAGATGTTAACTACACTTATGGTGAGCATTTTGCAGTGTATATATATGTTGAGTCACTATGTTGTACACTTCAAACTGATATAATACTGTATGTCAACTATACATCAATTAGAAAGTGTTTTAAAGGTGAAGATATGTATAGGTACAATGGAATACTACTCATCTATAAAAAAATGAAATCTTTCCACTTGCAACAACACGAATGGACCTTGAGGGAACTCAGAGAAAAATAAATACCATATGATTCCACTGGTATGTGGAATCTAAAAAACAAACCAAGTGGAGAAACAAAACAAAACACACACATATATATATAGAGAGAGAAGAGAATTAAGGTTGCTGGGGGGAGGGTAGTTGGTGGGTAGGTAAAACGGGTGAAGGGGGTCAAGATGTACAAACTTTTCATTATAAAGTAAGTCACAGGGAAGCATGGTGACTATATTGAAAAATATTGTGTGCATACTTGAAAGTCACAAGGAGAGTAAATCCTAAAAATTCTCATCTTAAGGAAAAAAAATCAACTTTGTATGGTAATGATTGGTAACTAGACAGGGTGACCATTTCACACTGCATACACATATCAAATCATCATATCAGTTGAAACTTACAATGCAATATGTCAATTATAGCTCAATAAAAAGTCCACAGCCTCAAGTCATATCCATGTATGATGAAATCACAATGATCTGCTTTGAACTAATTATATGTTGGTAGCAAATTAAATTCATTTAGTGGCAGGCATTTCACAGAAAATTATAGCTCATTCTCAGGAAATAAGCCAAAAATGACCAAATGCAAAGAAAAAAATTACATACAAATGGAAAAGATAAAACTCATACTAGTTTTAGCAAACACAGATTTTAAGGTAACTAGGATGAATATATCCAATAAAACAAAGGAAAATGTAGAGAATTTTTTCTAAAGAGCCAAAATATATATAAAAATGAATCAAACAACAATTTTAGAACAGAAATATACTTTAACTAAAGTTAAGAAATTAATAGGTGGGTTTAACCACGGAATAAACAGAAGAAAATAGAGGTGAACAGGAAGATAAATCATATTTCAGATGGAAACACAGTGAAGAACTCATGTAAATATGGAAAAGAACAGGAGGCTTAAGGGACATGAGTTTTAAAAATCTGATGGTCATACAAGGAAAAAGAAAATGGGGTACAATTATTATAGACAGTGATTTTATTACCCTGTTTCATAAATAAGGCTCAAAGAGGTTAAATTTTTCCAAAGTTACATGAGATTATCATCTCAAACAATGTAGTTTCAATACTAAGATCTTACTTCAAAGCCTATGTTCTTTTCTGTAAGCATTTGAAAGTGATTTTTGCATTTTTCCACTCTACCAGACTTTCCTGATGTGTCAGATTTTTAATTTGTATATGGAAAGATGCTCTAGGGAAAAAACCCACACACACAAAAAATATACTCTTCACTTGCTAGAATGTTCTTTGACCTATTAGAAGCATCCAACCCTCTCTTGATGCCTTTTTTTTTTTTTTTTTTTTGATGCTTCTCTGTGCAATTTAGCCCTGGAAAACCCTGTTGTCATGGAATCTCTTTACTCTGCTTTAATCTAGTGTCTTCAAGTTTGTTTGAACTCAGATTCGACTTCTCCTACCCCATAACACATACCTTTTGGGGGCCATAAATCCAACATGTAAATAATATATGATGAAGATTGTAGGTTTATTTCTTCTCTTAATCTATCTGGAGACCTTCCTTAATAACAACATCTTTCCCAGTATAACTGTGCTACTTTACTTCAGATAAAGAATTTGCAAACTTTTCCAGTAAGAAATTGTTTATCCAAATATTATTTTATCTTGGGATGTAACAGAATGGTAGACAGGGGGCAGGGGGAGAGAAAAATACTGACTATAAAAGTTGCTTAGGCAGGGGGCTGTGGCTTTATGACTCTTTGCACTGAAAGTCTTAATGGTTGGCAAAGATAAATAAGGGAGATTTTTTTTTAAGTCCAGCACCAAATTAGACTAGTGGATTGCAACTAATTTGATGGTCATGTTTCTCTCAGTCTTCCAACCACATATTGTAACCCTAGTGCATCTGTTTCTGTCCCACCTCAATTTTCCATTGTAATTTTGCACAATCTTTACCTCTTTGGAAAAATACACTTGAATAATAGAGAATATCTGAAGGTGTTTCTGTATTCCTACTGCCTCTCTGAATTTACACACTCAGCCTTGGGACTCCTTTTAACCAATTAGTTTCATGGAGGAAGAAATTACTGTCAAGTCTTAATGTGTCATAATTTTTTACATTTAAACATTTAAAATATTTTAAAATAATGTCGTTTACAAGAAAGTTTACATTTTTAAATTATTACAAAACAACCTAAAGCTTCAAAGTAGTCATGAGAGAAAAAATATGGTATTGCCAACATGAGTTTACAAAAGATAAATGCAGACTTAAAAGATCCAAATGAAAACCTTTACAGACAAGAGAAAAAGTTCATATCCAAAGTCAGAAAAGGCAGTGTTCCCTCAAACACATTTTTAAAAATGTATCAGTCAGAAAAAAGCCAAATACAGAAAATAGCTTCAAATGCATTGTAATCCACAGGAAAATCATGAGCAGAATCATTCAAATTGACTCCTACCTTTCAACTCATAAGACAAAATAATTATTAGTGATGAATAGTCTGAGTCACCTGTTCTAAATTAAACACAATGGCCTACTTAAGGTAAGGTATATGCATATACACACATGCATGCACAGGCACACACACACTAGTAGGTAGCTTTGAAATTTTGATCCATCATTGATAGCAGTAGTGAGTATAATATATGATTGACTGCTTTGAAAATTCAATGAACCATGTCATGATTTGTGATAACGAAACCCCTCTACAATTCATTCTTTCAGTTTAATTATGTGTAGTTCTTCAGTAAATGCACTAGTTTATATAAGTCTAGGAAACAAGCTTTTCTCAATCAACTTATAGGGATTCTATACTCAACTTTCTTTGTATCTCTGTTAACTCAAATACATTCAATAATATTTAGAAACGGCTATCTTTCAAGCCTCTTGCTATCTATTGAGGGATACAAAGAAAAAGAAGGTATGGGTGCTGCCAACAAGGAGTTATGATCCACTGAAATCTAGTGAATTCATCTTAATTGGAATTGAGGTGACACTGCACTAGAAAATGGTTCAAGCGGATTTTAAAGCATAAAAGGAAACTTTCGCTTTTGGAAATCTTTTGGATTTCATGAACATCGTGTCACAATTTGGCTTTTAAGCAAGATATTCACAGGCTTTCAAAGTGTGAGTTAGTGCAACTATTTAGTATATTTTGTAATCTGAATTGCAGAAAAATACTTGATTCCTACTTTCCCCCCAATATATCATGGTAAAAGGCATTTGAAGGTGAATGACTTGCATCATGAATAAACTCAATTGTTCAGCAGACAGCTCTTTAATTATAAATCTTTAAATGTTTGGGAGGACTGAATTTTACTTGAGTTCCTTTCACACAATGACAAATTTTGAAATACAACTTTTGTATTCTATAATTAAGAGAAGATATTGCTAAAGAAGGCCAAATGGCAAATTCTTTCTTTTCAAGTGTACATAATGGTACATGTTTACATGTGGTCTTTTCCAACATTTAAAATCATATTTATGCAGTGCAGATGGCAAAGTGTCTATTAAAAATATATTCTTTCTGCAGTACAGAACACTTTAACAAAGTAATGCTGGATATGTTTCAAGTCAGTAACTCTAATGGCATTCTTCAATTTCTCATATTACCAAGCCCTCAGAACAAAAGTGCCACTATCAATAGGGTGCAGATTTTCTCACTAACTCATTTTGATTTCCATTGAAACCTTTTCTTCATACTTACATGGACTAACTAAAAAGTCTTCAAGCTTTTTAAATATTGGATGTGAAGACTAAAGCCAGAAGCTATTTATTTGGGAAATGAATTATCCTAATCTCTTGCAGCCATTTTTACACTATAAAAATGTAGAAAAGAAATGAAGAATAACAACGGGAGGGACAAATGAGCAGTGACAAAACTGAAGCCCAGTTTGAAGGAGATAGTTTTAGACATCTGAATGAGGATTTAATGGCAAAATTCAAGAGTGTTCAAAACTAGGTATCTAGGGTATAGTTGTTAAAATGTAAGCCTCTTGCCTTGTAAAATTGGCTTAGGAATGTATAATATCAAACCCTTGAAAAATTCAAACCTATATGGGAAATACATGTATTTCTAGACAAAATATCAAATGCATTCCTCTAAGCCCTCAATACACACTAATATACTAATGTTAGGTCAGTAGTTCTCAACCTTCTGGTTGCATCAGAATCCCCCGGAGGTCTTGTTACAACACAGATTCCTTAGTTTCAACTCCAGAATTTCTGGTTTGGGATGAAGCCCAAGAATCTGAATTTCTAGCAAGTTCTCAGTTGTATTAGTCTGGTAGGGCTGCCATAACTTAACATAAACTTATTTCTCAGAGTTCTGAAGACTGGGCAGTCCAAATCAAGCTACCAAGATAGGTTTCACTTGTGAGGCCTCTTCTCTTAGCTTGTAGGCAGCTGGCATCTTGTCATGTGCTTACATGACTACTTCTCCATGTGCATTTGAAGTGAGAGATCTCTCATATCTGTTCCTCATCTTGTAAGATCACTTGTTCCATCAGATCAGGATCCCACCCTTATGACCACTTTTAACCTTAATTATAATTCTAAAGACCCTATTTTCAAATTTAGTCACATTGGGTATTAGGCCTTCATGATATAAATTTTGGGAAAACATGGTTCAGCCCAGTTGACTATATTTATGTGGATCTATTTCTGAGCTATCTATTCTGTTCCACTGACATGTTTTTCTATTCTCTTACCAATACCACACTGTCACGATTACAGTAACTTTATAGTAAAACATTAAGTTAAATAGTGTCAGTTCTCCCACTTGATTCTTCTCTTTCAATATTGTTATAACTATTCTCAGTCTTTCACCTCTCCACATAAACTATAGAAACAGGTGATTGGTATGCATAAGATAACTTTTTGGAGTTTTGACTGGGATTGCAATTGGATTAGAGTTTTTTTTTTTTTTTTTTTTTTTGGATTAGAGTTTTGATTGGAATCTATAGATCAAATTGGGAAGTACTGAGTCTTGAAAATAACGAGCCTTCCTATCCATGAACATAGTGCATACTCTCTGGTTCTTTGATTTTTTCATCAGTTTTGTAGTTTCTTCATATAGATCTTGCACATATTATGTTAATATTTATATCTTAATATTTCACTTTTTTGGGTGGTAATATAAATGGGTATTGTGATTCCACTTGTTTATTGCTGTTTTTCTGGATTTTTAAAACTGCAAAATATTGGTGACCAATTACATTGATTACTTCTTGAAACCATAATGTATGAAAATCTTTTTCAGCTTACCAAAAAGAATCTACAATCTTACTCCATATTACAAATTAGATAATGCCAAAAGGCAAAGCTCCAACTAATTACTGACAGAATTGTATTATTTCTTTCATGTATTCTATATGTTTATTCATCATTAAAAAATCATTTGTCAGAAATCACACCTTTGTAATATATACAGCTTAATTTGTATAAGTTCAATTTTAAGTACTTCTGCACATAAAGTATCATAAGATTATATTTATTTCTTCTTTGTCCTTCCTTAGTATAAAAAAACCATATTATTTTCCCTATTACATTTTTAATTGAATTAAATGATATATATGTTTTTACAGTTATGGCTTATAAATTAGAAATGTTTTTAGGTAAACTTGGAGGTTAATAGATATACTAATAGTTTTCAAGCATTATATAAGTAAACTTTGTTTTGCACTTTGTTCATTTGGATTAATTAAAAGTATATATGTCTCAGCTATTCCACTCTGTAATTAAAACATAAAAACCTAGTTTCCAAATGAAACTCAAGGCTTTTATGGAGACAAGGAGAATATAATGTCACTGTTAATCTGTGTGCTCAGGAAAAAAAAAAAAACTCATTTTAAAGGAGGCAATGTATGAAGAAAGCCTGTGTTTCTTGGCATTCCTCTTGTAATCTATTTCCTAGGGCAGTTATCTTCTATAAATACAAGTTTCTAGCAAAGATGCTGTCATAAATATAATGTTTGTAAAGGGAGCTACAATGGTATGAAAATGTATGGATGTTTACTCAATGTGGGAATACAACTGATAAAATTATTGGCAGGAAAAAGCATAGAGACTGTTTGCCCTACAATGGCTTTTTATATTTACAGACTCCTCTGTATATGTAGTTATGTTTTTTTCTCACTCATAATCTTACATGCTTCATCTTTAGTTCTTTATTCTAGGTCAGCACTGGCTGAGTTTTATGTAATTCGTTGTTCTTTTCAAGTTCTAAGTTCTATTAATGTACTGTTTTCTAATTTAACTGTATCATTTCATCTTCTGCTCTTTATAAAATTTTTACTATTCTTAGTAATGTATATTTTATTCTATTTTTAACATTTTTGGAATTAATATTTCTTACATGGGTTAAAAATTAAAATTTATATATAGAACAAGTTGTACAGTGAAAAATCTCCTTCCTTCCCATCTGGGTAACAACCCACTTCCTCCTCCCTGAGTAGTGACTATTAATAATTCTTGTGTATCCTTCCAAAGATTTAAAAGCAACTGCTAGCAAATATGAAGATATATTAACTTCTCTCTATTCAAATAGAATAACTTCAATATGCTGTTTTTTGGTTCACTTTTACCTAATATTTCTTGAACATCTAACAATTTATAAAGAGCTTCTGTATTCTTTTACAGCTTTATTTTACTTATGGTATACCTAGATAAATTTAACCGGTATTTTATTGATGGATATTCATGGTTTTTATTTTTGGCTTTAGCATTTTTTATAAGCAATGGATAAATAAGGTCTTTTCATATAGTGAATATACCTATGTAATAAATTCCAGAAAGTGAAATTGCTAGACCAGAGGGTATAATTCTGATTGATATTGCCAAATTCACTCCAGGTAGTTGTAGAAATTAGAATTCCAACCAGAACCAAATAAGTAGATATTTCCCTATAGCCTTGCCAGCACTGTGTGTATTGGCAATTAAAAAAAATATTTAAACCAATAGGTGAAAAATATCTCGGAGTTCTAATTTGCATCTCCATTTAGCAGTAAAAAAGAATGCCTCTATACATTTAAGATTCATTTGTATTTCCTCTTCTGTAAATCATCTATGTCCATTAACCATTTTGGGAGGTGGTTTGTATTGAGGGGGAATATTATATTAGGGGGAGTATTCTTTTACTTGTGATATGAATTGCAAATATTTTTTCATAGTCTGCTGTCTTTTGACATTGCTTATGGTATTTTTTGCTAGGCAGATTTTTAAATAACAAATACTTGAATTATCAGTCTTTCACATGTGGCTTCTAAAGTTTTTGCCAAAGTAAGATAATCTTCCCCAATTTCTGATTGGACAAGAATTCTCCCAAGTGTTTGTCAATTTAGTTTCTTGTTCTCTTTTGTATATTTAAGTTTTTTTTTCTTTTGGAGATTGGCATGTAGTATGACATAGAGTTTTTTCTTCCTCTATAAAACTACCCAGTTATCAAAACATTATTTTCACTTCTTTTATTTTATACCAAATTCCTTCTGGCATTTGTGTCATCCTTCCCGATTTCTAGGTTGTATCTGGCTTCTCTAGTAACAAGGCAGGAGGGAGCAAAAGGAATCAGGGGTCCAGAAAGGCTTTACTTGACTGCTATCCATGTGTCACTGGCTTCCTATGGCTGTGCCAAGTACTGAAGTCTGAGTCCATCTGGAAGGTATTTTTTTGTAGTTATAAGAAAATTACTCACTAACAATTCCCTTGAAGTTGGTGAGGGCTTCTTCACAACTGCTGATTCAATATCCTTCCCATTGCCCCACACCATATTTCTGCTGAGCTTTTCTTGCTTGTCCATAAGGCTCTGCAAAGTATTTTTTTTTATTTTTTTTTAAATTTATGATAGTCACACAGAGAGAGAGAGGGGGGCAGAGACACAGGCAGAGGGAGAAGCAGGCTCCATGCACTGGGAGCCTGACGTGGGATTCGATCCTGGGTCTCCAGGATCGTGCCCTGGGCCAAAGGCAGGAGCTAAACCGCTGCGCCACCCAGGGATCCCAAGGCTCTGCAAAGTAAATCCAGAAATTCTCTTTCCCTTATGTTGCCCATATTGGTTCCTCTGATAATGCACATTTGCACATTGGTAAAAAGCAGAACAGTAACCTCTTAAAAAAAAAGTCCTCTCGAGTACTCAATATACTTTTTGCTTTGTACATGTGCATCAGAAATTATAAGTAATATAACTCATCATTTTTAAGTTCCTTCTTTCTAAACCCTGTATGGTGATTTTGTGACTTACCCTGAGAAAAATTGGCACAGAGCTTAAATAGTTCAACTTAATATCCTGTTACATAAACTATTTATCAAGCTATTTTCTGCATTTCTATATTACTTGTTCTTTCAAAATTTATTGCTATGTTTTAAATATTCTGCCATGACTGTGGTTTTCTTCATTTTACCTTCTATTTCTGTATTAGTTTCCCATTGCTGCTCTAACAAATCACCACAAATTCAGTGGCTTAAAACAATACAGTTCCATTATCCTAAGTAAGAACTAAATAAACTGCTGCTATTTTATTTTTTCCTATTCTTAGACCTGTTCCACTTTAACCTCAATTCTTTCTTATGTTTGTGGAACTTTTTGCCACTTTTTTGCTTATCTTTGGTTCTCTTTGTTCTCTTCTTTATAAAATTCTTATTATATATATTGAATTTCCTGGATCTGTCCTCCAGCTCTCTTATCTTTTTGCTCATCACCTTGATTTCATTAACTTTTTCCTCTGACTTCTGAGAAAATGTCTCAGGTCAGTCTTTTAAATTAATTATATGAACTTTTGCAATATGGAGTTTGTTGTTTACTGTCTGTTGCATTTTTAAATTTGATCAGCATGTCTACTGATCTCTAAAGGCTAAAAGAGATACATTAAAATCTCACTGTGACTGCAGCTTTGTCGATTACTTTGAAAATAATAATTTTAGATTTCTGATTGATTCCTTTCCATAGTTGAAATAACATGGTTCATTTTTGTTTTTTTTATAGGAGAATATTTACTTGGAATCATCAACATTGTAGAATATTTATACTTTTTCTTTTCTCCTTGCTCCATTCTTCTTTTTATCCATCTTCATCCTTCAAATTAAAGATAGATTTTACAAGAAATCTTGTGTGCATATTCAAATGCTGTAGTATTAGACAAAGGAGAAAGAATAAAGTTTATATTTTGTTTTTATTTTGCTAAAGTATCATTTCAAAAGTAATCTAGCATGGATTATTACTTTGTTGTACAGTTAATTTTCATCATTTCATATGTAGAAACCATTGGGTGAAATTCCCTAAACCTTCTTAGGATCAAGATCCCCTTTCTTGCCAACTCTTTCAAACAAAACTTTGCCTCTTGCTGTATTAAATCTGAGCTTGGGAGACCTATATTTAGCCAGAGCAGTAATGACCTTTAGAAATGTGGAGGTAACTACCACACTGGGGCAGTATCTTTAACTTCCTCCTATGTATCCATGTCTGGTTGAGTGAATGGTTGAGCATGAAGTGGAGTGTGAGTTACATTTCTTGTAGAAGCCTGACACTGACAATGTCTGGGTTATTACCAGTGCTTCTCTGAGTGAGGTGACCACTATCTATGAATGACACATTAGACCACATGGACTTAACAGATAGATACAGAATAATCCATCCCAAAACAGTGGAATACACATTCTATTCAAATGCAAACGGAACATTCTCCAGGATAGATCACATGTTAGACCACAAGTCTCAATAAGTTCAAGAACACTAAAATCATATCAAACGTCTTTTCTGACCACAATGGTATGAAACTAGAAATCAATTACAAGAAAACTGGAAAAAACAAAAGCATGTGGAAACTAAGGAACATGCTACTTGACAACCAGTTAGTCAATGACGAAATTAATGAGGAAATCCAAAAGTACCTGAGACAAGTGAAAATGGAAACATAATGGTAGAACATTTTTGGAACAAAGCAAAAGTAGTTCTAAGAGGAAAGTTCATAGCAGCACAGAAGAAACAAGAAAAATATCAAGACAACCTATATCTAAAAGAACTAGAAAATAAAGAACAAAGTCCATTGTTAGTAGAAGGGATGAAATATAAAGATCAGAGCAGAAATAAATGAAATAGAAACTAAAAAGAAATTTTAAAAGATCAATGAAACTAAGAATTGATTCGCTGTTTCTTTGAAAAGATAAATAAAACAGACAAACCTTTAGCCAGGCTCACCAAGAAAAAGAGAGGAAGAGACCCAACAAGTAAAATCAGACATCAAAGAGGAAAAAGTCCAACCAATACCACAAAAATATAAATGTTCATAAGTTAATACTATAAGTATATGCCAACAAATTAGACAATCTAGAATAAATTCCTAGAGACATAACAATCTTCCAAGACTAAGTCATGAAGAAATAGAAAATCTGAATAGACTGATTACTAGTAATGAAATGGAATTGGTAACCAAAAACTCACAAACAAAAGTCCAGGACCAGATGGTTTCAAAGGTGAATTCTACCAAACATTTAAAGAAGAGTTAAAACCTGTCTTTCTCCTGTTCAAAAAAAAATTACAAGAGGAATAAATGTTTCCAAAGTCATTCTATGACACCAGCATTACCCTGATACTATAACCAGACAAAAACACTACACTACACACACACACACAGACACACACTAAACCAATAACCTTGATAAACATAGATGTGAAAATTTTCAACAAAATATGAGCAAACCAAATTCAACAATACATTAAAAGGATCATACTCTACAACCAAGTGTGATTCATTTCAGGGATGCAAGGATGGCTAACATCCACAAATCAATCAACAAAATACACCATGTTAACAAAACATAGAACAAAAATCATATGATCATCTCAATAGGTACAGAAAAACCATGTGACCAAATTCAACGTCTACCCATGATAAAAACTCTCAACAAAAGGAGTACAGAGAGAATATACCTCATCATAATAAAGGCCATATATGATAAACCTACAGCTAACATCATACTCAATAGTGAAAACCTGAGAGCTTTTCCTCTAAGATCAGAAATAACACAAAGGTACCCATTCTCACCACGTTTCCTCAACAGAGTATTAGAAGTCCTAGCCATTGTAATCGAGTAAGAACTAAAAGACATCCAAATTGATAAGTATCTGTCACTATTTGCAGATGACATGATACACAGAAAACCCTAAAGACTTCATCAAAAACCTATTAGAAGTAATAAATAAATTCAGTAATTTGGCAGGATACAAAATTACTATAGACAAATCTGTTGCAATTATATAGGCTAATAACAATGCAGCAGAAAGAGAAAGTAAAACCATCCCATTTACAATTGCATAAAGTATTGAATAAAGTATCTAAGGATAAATTTAACCATGGGGTAAAAAAATCTGTACTCTGAAAAATATAAAACACTGATATAAGAAATTGAAGACAAAAGAAATGAATAGAAATATATACAGTGCTCATGGTTTAGAAGAATTAATATCATTAAAATATCCATACTATGCAAAGCAACATACAGATTCAATGTAATCCCTATCAAAATACCAGTGGTATTTTTCACAGAACTTCAACAATTGATCCTAAAATATGTACAGAACCACAAAAGACCCAAAATACCCGAAGCAATCTTGAGAAAGAACAAAGCTAGAAGTATCACGGTTTCCGACTTCCAACTATAATACAGTCATAATAATCAAACAGTATGACACTGGCATAAAAACAGACACATAGGGATCCCTGGGTGGCGCAGCGGTTTGGCGCCTGCCTTTGGCCCGGGGCGCGATCCTGGAGACCCGGGATCGAATCCCACGTCGGGCTCCCGGTGCATGGAGCCTGCTTCTCCCTCTGCCTATGTCTCTGCTTCTTTATCTCTCACTGTGTGCCTATCATAAATAAATAAAATTAAAAAAAAAACAGACACATAGGTCAATGGAATAGAACAGAAAACCCAGAAATAAATCCACCCTTATATGGTCAGTTATCTACCATAAAAGAGGCAAGGCAAATGCACACACTGGGGATAAGACAGTCTTTTTAATAAACAGTGTGGAGAGAACTGCATAACACACGTAAAAGAATGAAACTGGACCAATTTCTTATACTATATATAAAAAAACTCAAATGAACTAAAAACATAAATGTAAGACCTGAAAATGTAAAACCACTACATAGGCAGTAATGCTGTGTGACATTTTCCCAGCAGTACATTTTTTGGATCTATCTCCTCAGGGAAGCATGACGAAAGCAAAAATAAACAAATAGGGCTATATCAAACTAAAAAGCTTTTGCTGGGGAATATAAAAAATAGTGAAAGGGAATAAAGGGGAAAGGAGAAAAAAATGAGTGGTAAATATCAGAAAGGGAGACAGAACATGAGAGACCCCTAACTCTGGGAAACGAACTAGGGGTGGTGGAAGGGGAGGTGGGGGGGGGGTGACTGGGTGATGGGCACTGAGGGGGGCACTTGATGGGATGAGCACTGGGTGTTACTCTATATGTTGGCAAATTGAACACCAATAAAAAAATAAATTTATAAAAAATTTTTAAAAAATAAAAAGCTTTTGCATAGAGAAAGAAGCAATCAATAAAATGAAATAGAAACCTACTGAATAGGAGAAGCTACTTGCAAAGGACAGATGCTTTAAGGGGTTGAAATCCAAAATATATGAATAACTCCTATAATTCAGTATATACAACAGCAACAACAACAAAAACAACCCAATTAAAAAATGGGCAGAGGACCTGAATAGATATTGTTTACTTATTTATTTATTCATGAATGAATGAATGAATGAATGAATGACACACACACACACACACACACACACACACAGAGGCAGGGACACAGGCAGAGGGAGAAGCAGGCTCCATGCAGAGAGCCTGACATGGGATTCGATCCCGGGTCTCCAGGATCACACCCTGGGCTGAAGGCAGAGCTAAACCGCTGAGCCACCCGGGCTGCCCCTGAATAGATATTTTTTTCAAAGAAGACATCCAGATGGCCAACAGGTACATGAAAAGATGTGTAACATCACTCATCACTAGGAAAATATACATCAAAACCACAATGAGATATGACTTCACATATGTCAGAATGGCTAAAATCAAAAAGACAAGAAATAACAAGCATTGGAGAGGATGCTAAAAAATGGGAGCCCTTGTACCCTGTTTGGTGTGTTTCCTACAGAAAACAATATGGAGGTTCCTCAAAAAATGAAAACTAGAATTACATGAGTATTTATCACTTCTGGGTATTTATCAAAAAAAAACCCCTCAAAACACTAATTCAAAAAGATATATGTACCCATATGTCACTGCAACATTATTTATAACAGTCAAGACATGGAAACATCGCAAGTATCCATCAACAGATGATAAAGATTTGGTGTGTATACCTACTCAGTTGCTGATATTACTCAGTTACAAAAAAGAATGAAATCTCGCCATTTATGACAACATGGGTAGACCTAGAGGATTTTATGCTAAGTGAAATAAGTCAGAGAAGGACAAATCTATACGATTTCACTTACATGTGGAATCTAAACAACAAACGAACAAATATACAGAAGTAGGAACAGAGTTAGAACAAATTGGTAGTTGCCAGATAGGAGAAAGGTGGGGGGCGGGGGGGAGCAGGCTAAATAGGTGGAAGGGACTCAGAAGTACAAATTTCCAGTTATAAAATATGGAAGTCAAGGGACGTGATGTACAACACAGGAACTTGTCAATAATATTGTAATAATTTTGTATAGCAACAGATGGTAACTAGACTTATAAAATGAACATTAATAGAGTTTAAGAATACCCAATGACTTGTAGTCTGAAATTATGATATTGTATGTCAGTTATAATTCAATAAAAACTTGTATGTAAAAGAATTAGGCTAGGGGTCGATCATTATTTTTACCAATTTCTAAGAAGGTGAGAAGGACTTGGATAGTTCTATACAATGTATCACCTCTCCACAACAATGTCAACAGAATAAAAAGTGATCCACACTAATTTGTTTCCTTCTGCAACCCATTTCATATTCTTCCTAAGCAACTGTATCCTTGACCAAAGCTGTAAGAAGGAATAAAAGTTGTATTGGCTCTTATTTTTAATGCTGTTCAGACAGAGAAATACTAAACCATCATCATGAACAGCAAGCAGCATTTATTGCCCCAACCATCATGGATGGACCACTAAGGTCAATGGAATGGATTTGGATGAATCAGCTTACTAGAAATATATTTATTGAGAGCATAAGGCATTAGTCCAAACTTTCTATGACAGCTTAAAAAGAAGATACATGCCAAGTAAATCCTCTCTCCAAAGCTTTCTAAATTTTAAAACAGTATAGCAATAGAGGTATTTGGAATAAACAATGCACACTGGGATTACAGCAATGTGACTATTTGGGAAAGAGCAGGTTTCAGGCTAAATAAAACAGTGGGACTAAGGAAAATGACCTGTGTGCAAATACTGGCTCATTATTAAGAGCTGAAATTGTGTCGATGTTATCAAGGGGCAAGCACAAAAGAGCTTAGAAAACTATTGTGTGTCTAGATATGTATACTATATCAGTCACTAGGTCCTTTGTTTAAATTTTAAAAAGAAAAGGACGACAAGATTATGAGGAGGGTCAGAAAGGAAAGGAACGAAGGAGGGAGAAAACAGTTATGCCCCTTTTCACATTAAAAATAATATTTTACTAATCCAAATGATTAGTTATATTTAAAATGAGTTTCTGACATTACTGACCAATTATATTTTTTATTCACTTTGAAACAAGAAGCAGCCTCCTATCAGAATAGAGCTTGCGTTGAAGAATTTGAAATAGGTATCTCGTGGGGTAGTTGCCTGATCCAGCTTCCAATGACTCCCTATTCTCTAAAAACTGTCTGGTACTGGGAAGCTCACCTGCATTTCGTGACCTCAGATCTTTAGTTATATCTGAATGAACTCGGGGTGGAATCAGGACCAAAACTAGGCCAATCAGATACTGGTAGTTTCAAGAAAGAAAGCAGCTAAGAGTTAGTTGAGTTATGCTAATTGAGCTGCTCGTATTGATTAGTTCCTTGAACTCTTTTTCTGTAGAGGTCTTCTGGCCTCCTTGGTTTTGCTCTAAGCAATTCCTGCATCGTGCTGATGAAATATTTCTTACTGGTATTGCTAGCCAGAGTAACTTTCAACTGAGAGAGTCAGAATTCAATTCGCTCTGTATCACTGATGCTAAGAATATTTGGTGGCAAAACTGGACTGTGCAATTTCAAATTATACAGTGACAACGATACCAAACAGTGCGGTTTGGTTCAAGGAAATGTATAAACTCTAGCACATGTCACTAAACTGCAAGCATTTCCAAGAATATCAAACATTTTGCCTAGGTTCTCTTTGGGGGTTAACACATCTACTTATAAAAGTAATCAATTATTTCTGCAGAGCCAATCAAAATTCATTTCAAATAATTTATCATTGGATTTTTAGAAGAAAACACCATTTACTTTGTAATATTAGGATATCAGAATACATTTTTTACATTACTTCATATGTTCAAACCCCTTTACCAAAACTTAGAAGATAATCCTTGCCATGCTGGTTAATATACTCTCAAGTAATTTCATACAAGGAACTCAAGCACAGAGAAGTGTCCTTAACTCGGGTTTTTAATCAAGATTGTTGCTGAATCAAGAGAACTCCCCAGAATGCAACTTCTAGGCCTGTGAAATTGAATCTAAATTATAACAGCTTCCTTAAAACTTGACAAATACTCTCAGTTAAAATTCAAGGGCATGTAATATCACGAGAGTTACTTGTCCAAATGCATTTTAACATGACCCAACGCACACGTTGCTCTGTGAAGAATATGAAACCTGTGAGTCAAGAGCAGATACAGTTGTGTAAGAATCACAGGCACTGTTGTGTCTCCAGCATGGAGTTATTTTCACATCCAGAAAGCTATTCCAGATTCCATCTACTACATCCACCATTACGTTGGGGAAGTTACCACAGAGCTCTCTAACAATTTTGTTTCCTCTGTGATTTGGTTTTATGAGCTTCAAAACTAGATAAATGATAGGTTTATCAAGAGATCTAGGTTTCAAATACTTGAACAAAATCACAAGAACAGGACATAACAAAGCCACTATCCTAACTTTTACTACACAGAACTACTTTTACTTTTCTCAGCTTATGAAGAAATATCACTTATGTGATGTCCAAGTTCTAACTCTAACCATATTATGCAGTTACTGGTTCAACTGTAAGAATTACAGGATTGTCCTTAGACTGACACCCCTTACTTTCCTTATATTCTGTAAAAGCTTCTATTATAGTGCTATATAATATATATATATTTATATAATTATTATATATTATATTCTATATAATATTCAACTCCAAAATCCCAGCAGTTCACTGAAAGCATTTCCTGACCGTGGATCCAGATGTCAGCTGCAATGACCCAGTCTCTGGTAGAAGTTCAAGTCACTCCTCATTCTGGGACCCAGGGTGAAGGAACATCTCCTATTTATAATGGAGTATTGTTGTGGAGAGGTGGGAATTTACAGGGCTTACAGAAACTCATGGTACCTTTTAAAGTTTCCTTTCGAGACTGCTCCAATTTAAAACTGGCACATTGCCACTCTCCCCCACAGTCCACTAGTCCAAGTAAATGACATTGTATGCACATCATCAATGGAGTGGGGAAGTATACTCCTCTTATGATGAGATGAAGGAGAGGAATGAAGATTTTCTCAAAAATACTGTCATATGTTACACATTTTCTGCCCAAGATTCTCCAGAAACTGAATATGCTGCCAAGTTTTTAGGCAAGGACTGAGAACCACAGACCACTGGCAGATTTGAAAGGATACTTTTCAACAAATTAAAATGAGAAGGTTTGAGAAGCTTCATTAGCTTTGGTGGGATTGCACAATGTTAAAAATCGAAATGATCAGCATATGTGAAAATCACTAAAAGCTAGTCCCCTTTTGGTATTTTGGTCTCTTATCACCACTCAATATATCAATAGTATCTAATAAATCATGGGGAGTAACCCAAATATATCTTTAAACTTGAATTGTAAATAAAAATGGCACATACTCAGCACTTTCTCATGTTTCCTCTCATCGCAGGCATCTTGCTCCGAAGTGTCAGTTGATAGGACATGCATACAGAGCTGAAGTTTAGTATGCTGTTTATTGCCTTTTTTATTTTTTTCCTGCTTTAATTAAAGCTTTCATTGATGGTGAAATTATTGGTCCTGGAATGATCCTTGACAATGTCTTAAAAAAACACTTATTGTTATATAGTGCTTTTGAACTAGCTTAGCACAAGAAGAATAGCTATTACATTGCACAAGACAACTAAATTTTTATTTGATAATTGCCTCAAGGAATTTAACTCATAAGATACTAGAATATCTGTAGAGCCCTAGTTTTCTGACAATTTATCTTTTGTTTTTTTTTTTTTAATTCAGACTACTGCATCTTTTGCTCCATTATAATTTTTACATCTGTGGAAAAGAAACAACACTGTGAAAAAAAAATAAAAAAAAAAGAAACAACACTGTGCATGATTTCTATTTTGTTGGAATTTTAAGTTTTTTTTTTTTACTTTAACAACATCTTCTTGTTTAATTTAACTTTTTGTCATCATACAGCATTTAGTTTTCAGTAACTGAAGTTTTCATTTATTGTTTTGGTTGGGTTTGGGAGGAGGGTTTTTTGTTTTGTGGAGGTTTTTCAAGATTTCGTTTGATGTCAGTACAGCCACTCCATGCTAGGGTGCCACTTTTTATGTTGGCAAGCTTGAAAGATACTCCCTGGCTCAGATTTAAATTCAAAACTCCATCTATCTTCCAGTTCCAACTATGTTCTTATTAAATATTTCAGTCAATTTCTCAGAACTTTATATATTGTCTCTTGAGAACAAAACATGCAAAGCAAAGTTAGAGTTTGCTCTTGGATTTGTACTAAAGCAAAGCAGAGTAACTATGGTTTTTAAAGATACATGGATTGCCACCAAATTAAAAGTATGAAGTTGCCAACCTCCTGTTCTCCTTTCAGAAACATGTGCAACAGGATTAGATAAGCTACCATCACCTGAGTGGTTTCTTCTAATTAAGGCAGAAGCCCCACAATGGCCACAAATGGCCACTTGTGTTAGGCAAACAGGAACAGAAAAGCTCTGTCCTATCTTCAGACTATGGCCTTTGTGTTCAACTAAATTTATTTAGTACCCCACAATTTTAAAGCTTGGCATGGCCAGATAGCTTGCCTGACAAACCTACCCCTTGCTCAGACTGCCTAGGATGATTTTCCTAACGTATTTTTAGTCAGAGAAAGGCAAGACTGTAAAGTATAAAGAAAGGGGTTTGGGCTGAGATCCTGACATTTCCACTCTACATATCCCTTTTTAGCAAACAAGTTAGGGCATGGCTCACAGCTGCAGAATCCAAATGTCTCTATAAGATGGCTGTTTAATGTATGGGGTACAGAAAACGGATTCTAAGTTTGACTCTTAACTCTGCCAATGTGTGATCTCTGTCATATTATTTATCTGTGCCTCAGAACTCATGTTAATAGAAGCAATGTCTACATAGTACCCACATGATAGAGCTATGATGAGGATTTGATGAAGGGATATCAAGAGAAAGCATTTCACAAAACATTCAAGTCAAAGTAAGCAGTCAATACATAATAATCTAGAAAGATTGTTCAGTGAAACTACAAGTCATCCAGAAAGGAAAAACAAAACACACTAAAGTAACAAAAATGTTTGTCTCTAGTTATAGATTTCGCTTAATGAGGATCAAATTGGTCAGGTTAAAGGACACCAGCAAATTATCTTGTTGATGATCCTCCTTTTCCTTTCAAATATGATGTTCATAACAACATGAGTCAACTATTTGGGAGGAATTGTACCTTTTAGGTGCTTCTGTTCTGAGAAAGGGAAAGGACTAGAGCCATGCTGTTCGACAGAACTACTATGTGAGCCACATAGGCTCACACTATATTTTAAATGTTTTAGTAGCCATGTTAATGAAGTAAATACAGTTGAAGTTTATTTTATTTTATTCAATCTGATTTATCTAAAATGTTGTAACTCATCTAACTCATAAAATTTGTTGAGATATTTTGCATTTTCTCTCTCCAAAATCTGATACATATTTTCTACTTAGAGTATATCTCAATTCTGACCAGCCAGTCACATTGCAAAGTACTCATTAACCATATATAGTTAACAGCTACATAATGAACTGGGAAGGTGTGAGGATGGGGAAGATGAGGAAGCATTGGGAGGGGAAGATTATGACACTGTCCAGTGATGTTCATGTAAATTGTGTAACCTAATGCTTTGTTTGCAAGATGAATGAGATCAGAGAATCATCTTCAGGGCTGTAATAAGCCACATTATCCAAAGATGTAGGTACATGTACGAGATAACTTGACCATATTAACATTAATCAGCTATAAGAGTTGAGAATATTTTTGTTGTCTACTTAATAAATTTTAAGAGCTATAACACCTTGAAACTGCTAATGAAATGGGAGGATGGTTCTTCAAAATGGTGTATAAAAACTCTGTTGTAGTCTCTCCTAGCCTTATCTTAGCATTTTCTCAAAATACACCACCAAGGATGGCTCTATAACTGAGCCTATGTACAGTGTTGGGCATATGGAATATTGATCAGTTTTATCTTGGTCTCAAGAATTGCACATTTTATTGTACTAATGCTTCTTACCGTAACTATCATATTAAATCAGAACTTTAACATTATGATTCATAAATATCATGAAACTTGGCACCCATAAATCACAGCACTAAATTGGAAGTTTAAAGTTAAGATTTATAAACTAACATACTAAATCACAACTTTAAAATTTAAGATTCATTAATAAGAACTTTTATATGCATGATATATAAATCAAAGCACTGCACCTGATTCTTGGAAGTTAATGCATGTAAATCAGAATTCTGAAAGTTAATATTAATAAATCAAGGAAATGCATTTTACTTGGTAAATTTCTCTTTTAATAGAATAGTTCCTACATTACATAATGGGCACTATCTTCTGAAAAATATGCATCTCAAAATCTCCTTTTATAGCCATTTCCAGAACACCTTTTTTTTTTTGAGAGAGAGAGAGAGAGAGAGAGAGAGAATACGTGAGCATGGGCAAGGAGGGGCAAAGGGAGAGAGAGACTCTTAGGCAGGCTCCATGCCCAGCACAGAGCCCCATGTGGGGCTCAACCTCATGACCCTGAGATCATGACCTGAGCCGAAATCAAGAGTTGCACGATTGCTCTTATGTGAGCATGGAAACATCTGACACACACCTTGTTCATACAAACATTCATATTTTTGAAAATGGTAATTAAGTCACAGTACAGGTTTTCCATTTCTAGACTAAAAATACCTTCAAAACTTAGCCTTCCTCCATAGGAGTCATATTTTGCACCTTTGATCATTTTTAACAAGTGGCTACAAGTCCTTTTGAAAGTGATCTAAACAAACATGAACAAAATGTTCTTACATGGGTCCTATTAACAGTGTGGTGGATGAATTACCTCTGTACCCTAATATGTCGTGCCCATTGTCGAGGTCCATTTATATCTCACATCCAAAATACCAGGAACAGCTTGAGTTTCCCATAGCAATATGTTATTGTGAGCTCAAAGGTTGAATTGCTTCACTCCCTTCATGCTTTAGATTCTCTGGGTTTCTGAGTAGCCCAAAGCAAACTAGATTCTGTCTTTTCCACTCCATTAAAACAGCTCTTATTAAAGTTACTAAACACCTACATGCTGTCAAAGACCAAAAACCAAGTTGCATTCCTATTATAAATGAATATCAAAAAAATGAATATCCATCAACTTTTGGCACTCTTGTGGTAGTGCTCCTAGCATATAGTGGATCAAGGCCATGGATCTTATGAAACATCCTCCCATGTACAGGACAAGATGAAGCACCACAACAAATAATCGTCCAGTCTGAAAGGTCAACAGTGCAGAGGTTCAGAAACCCTACTTTAGATAAACTAAATATGTGTATTTCACCAAGAGAATGAAATTGTTGTGTAGATCTTTGAATATGCCACATAGATGCTATATTTTTCACCAGAAGTGGCCCTTCCTCACTGACACTCAGGCCCAGGAATCTTTAGCCAGAAAACCCAGTTCGATGTGGGCTTGAACTGTGAAGAGTTTCCTCCTCTCTGTAGAGTTTGGCTCATCCTTTCAAGCATCAGTGACCTACTAACATGGTTTGTGGAAACAACATGCATGGGATTCAAAGTCAGAATGATCTTGCTATGGGATTCCTGGGTGGTTCAGTGGTTGAGCATCTGCCTTTGGCTCAGGTTGTGATCCCAGAGTCCTGGATCAAGTCCCACATTGGGCTCCCTGCATGGAGCCTGTTTCTCCCTCTGCCTGTGTCTCTGCCTCTTTCTCCCTATGTCTCTCTGAAGAAATAAATAAAATCTTTTAAAAAATGGTTCTAACAAATCACTCTTCACCACCCTGTTATCAAATCCAATGGTCAGGTCTCAGGCCTTATCTTAACTTTGAAATAGCACTCCACCTTCCTAGTGGTATGTACTTGGGCAAATTAACCTCTTTGAATCCTAGTTCCTTCTTAGAACTGTGAAAAGACCAAACCAACAAGTTTATCATTAGGACTTTATCAGATACTGATGCAAGGAAAATCCAACTCCACATTTGTCACCCCACTGACCAATAATATTAGTGTGGCTGGTCTTATAGGTTATCACCTACACAGTAAATAGAAAGGAAGAATCGTCTCACATAAAGACTATACATCTTCAATGAACGGAATACAAGTAAACTTGGCTCCCCAAATAGACTTTTCTAATATGTTTCAAAGTCTAGTTGCCGGTGAATTTAGAGAAAGAAATCTAATAGTAAAATGTGTATTATATCTGTCATGAGTTACACTTGCATAATTGGGTAGTTCCAGCAAGGAAACTGTATGGCACCTGATACATCTACTTTTGGAAATATGTTTCAATATATAATCCACATAAACTAGCATAAGAATTTGTAGTTTAGTTGGAAAACACAGGACTGGAATTTTAAAGTGAGGAGAAAATAGAATAATATAGCTTATCATCAACTAGGAAAATGATGGCACAGAAAAGTACTATATACTTTTCTTTACAATTTAGGTAGTGAAAAGGTAGTACTTGCAACTGATAATATGAGGCTGAAGATAGCATAGCCATCACTGTGTGTGTGTGTGTGTGTGTGTGTGTGTGTGTTCCACTCTTTTCTTTCCTCTCCAAAAGATTTTTCCAGCTAATTTTGTAGCATGGAAGATGCAATATGCAAAGTCTAGAACATTCTTATTTACCAGGGTTACAGATATAAATTGATCAGAATGATATAGAAATCTAAGAAAAACATATAGAAACATATTTTAAATAATTCTAAAAAATGTGATTAATTCTTCCGCTGAATTTCCCACAACAAGTGCTTATCTGAGAATTTTTTGAAGCTATGTTTTTTTAAAACTTCAGATGAATTCAGCATTATAGTAAGCAGAGCCATCCTGTCTGCAGTAATGCTCTTGCATCATCTAAGCTATTCCCAGAGAAAATAATGGGTGAAAGGAAAACCAAGTGAAAAATAACTTTTATCAGATCTACTGTAAGAGGCTTTTCTGACATCAAGGGCATATGCAGATTTCCTTGATAGCCTGATTCCATGTTATTTAGTTTAGTAATTTTCTTATTTCCCATCACTTACTTTAAGTAATTTGCCTTCTGAACATATACTTTTATCCATAAAATTACACACATTACAAGAGAATACAGCATTAATATCACTTTGAAAATATCACAAGGCATGCCTCTTGAGAGTTTAGTAATGTATTTGTGATTCTGCAAGAATTATTTGTTCTAAAATTTGAAAAGGATTAGTTCTTATATTTATCTACTATTTTATGTCAATTACCTAATTAAACTCTGAAAGATGTATAGTATTATGTGGAACTGTCTGAAGCTGATTTTTATATTTAGATGGCATTTATTACCAAATATGAAAAAAATATTTTCTCTCCCCTCAAGATTTAGTTCACATGATAAAATCCTATAGTCAAGAAATAATCTCAAAATATAAAGGGACATGCTTCAATGTTAATTTCTAAAAAGTCTGTATACCATGAACATTATTTTAAAATGAAAGGTAAATTACAATCTAAAAGAAAAAAAAATTAAACATTAGGAGAAGGCATTACCAGTTTAATACATAAGTGTTCTCATAAACAAAATTGGGAAATTATATTTGTAGAAATATTGTAAGGGGATAGGAATAGGTAATTTAAAAAAAACACCAAATACAAAGATAGTGTTAGGTTTACCAGTTATTAAATAAGTTACAATTGAAGCAATCATATCATTTAGCTTCCATATGGTTCATTTTTTAATGCACTGTTACTACCCAGTATTGATGGGCATATGAATAAAAAGTAATGGTAGTTTTATATAATTCCAGTAAGTACATAATTTTGGGCAACTTTCTAGAGAGAAATGTGTCTTTAAATGGTATTATCTTTTGACATAGAAAGCTTCTAGGAATTTACCCTAAGGAAATACCTATAGCCACAAGATATTCATTGCAGCATTATTTAGTATCCACAATCAGAAATAACCTACATATCTAAGAAAAAGGGATGATTTGAATAATTTACAGTATACTCACAAAAAGGATTACTATGCAGCCACGAAAAAAGATGGTATTGTTATGGTAGGCTACCCATTGAGCTCCCGGTCCAGTCCTGAGTTGGTTACCTTTGCTTCACGATTGATTTATGATCCAGTCAGTTTTGTCTAGGACAGTAGAGTCACATGACACAAACTGTGGTGACTTCAAAAGGGAATGTAGTCCTGGAGGACACTTAGGGTTAACTTTCTGTATGAAATTACAGACTCCATAACAGAATCTATAACAAAGATCATTTTATTTTGTTATTAATGGTTCACTTTTTTATATTAAACATTTCCATTATCTGCCTTGAAGAAAAAAATGTTTTGTTTTATATTTTAAATCACTTGATTCAGTGTCCTGCCTAAAGGCTATTATAACCTTAACAGCAATTATTTGTAAACATAGCCTCCTTCAAAACATCCATTCTATTCCATGTATCATTCCATCAGCTATTCTTGTTCCTGTTTCAATTCTGATTCCTATAAGTACCTTGTTAATAATGCTTACGAAGGTCAGTGACTTCTAAATATCGAAACACTCCCATTATCCATTTTATGTTTCATTTCCTCTTTCTCTAAAAGAGTATGTGGATATTGCAATTAAGTGATTACTTACATTTTATGCAGAATCTTGTAGAATTCAGTTTTGAGGCCATATGAGCCAAGAGCATATTTCAAAATTTGGTGGTGCCTTTCTATCTTAACAATTTCTTCATTCTCAAAACCTTGGTCTTTCCAACTTGATTCCTTCCTAGCTTCAGAAATTATTCTCTAAAAATTCTCATATCAGTACTGTATTATTTCTCATTTAATGTTACCCTAGTATATCTATTTTCATTTCTTAAACCTGCTGCCATGGTTCATTTTCTTCCTGCTCTAACACACAGTGAGTAGTGTTTTTTTTTTAACTTGGCATTTTTATTCTATCATCAATTTGATCCTGTTCTTTAGAGACTTTCCATAATTTAAATCATGTATGTTAATATCACTCTACAGAAAACTTTGTGCTAGAAATTCTGAGTCATATAGGTCCTCTGCTTATTAGTAGAGGGAAGGAATCCATCCAGTTACAATCCGGGTAAAGGGGATAAAGAAGAGAACAGAGAGCTAAGGACTGTACTAGAGAAGCAGCATAGGGAAAATGTGAGAAGTACAGAAGTCACCAATAAGGAGTACTATATTTTTCTCCTTAGTATTTCATGTACATAATGAGATCAGTATTAAATAAATCATTTCAATTTGAAATCTACTGATTCAGAACAACATAATATCAGGGTGCCAGTATGGGGAGGGGATTTAGAAATTTGTTCAGGAAAGAATGAGTCATGGTCAAATGTAGCAGAATGAAGACTAAGTAAGGGAAACTTTTAAAAGAAACCATTAAGAAACTTCAGGAATGTCCATTCAGTAGAATGCAGATAAACAAATACCATGTTGCAAAGAGAATGTTGGAAGGATTATTACCCAAGCAACTGAGCATTTTGGTAGTGAAAGGAGACAAGAAATTGTAGAAGGAAATAGATAAATGACATGAGACGGTTGAAAGAATAAAAATTATTAATAGCAGGGTGACCAGCACCTCTAAGATCAAGGTTGGACAACTCAAAGTATGAACTGAGATTTAAAAAAAAAAAAAAAAAAAAAAAAGACTGTCAAGGGCACCTGGGTGGCTCAGTCAGTTAAGCATCTGCCTTCAGCTCAGGTCATGATCCCAGAGATCTCAGGCTCTCTGCTCAATGGGGAGTCAGCTTCTCCCTTTCCTGCTGTGTTCGCTCTCGCTCTCTCTCTTTCTCTCCCCCTTTCTCCCTCTCTCTCTCCGTCTCTCTCAAATAAGTTAAAATCTTCAAAAATAAAAATAAAGTACTATCAAAAAAGTACTGTCAACAACAACAACTTTAAGCAAAATTTAATTCAAATGTTTACATAAACCAAATATCAAAAAAGGAAAGAAAGCAAAGGCCCTTTCAAGAACCTTTACATTTGTTGCTAGATGAAACAGTAACAATAACAAAAACAATTATGGGGAAAGGAAGGTCTTCTAAACATATGTTATTGGGAGAAATGGCTAACCATATCCAAAAGAATGAAGTTGGATCTTACATTATATACAAAAATTAACTCAAAATGGATCAAAGACTTAAATGTAGGGGTTAAAACTATAAAACTCTTGAGAGAAAACAGGAGAAAAGCTTCTTGACAGTGAGTTTAGTAATGATTTGAATATGACACCAAAGGACAGATAATTTTTTTAAAATAGACAAATATTACAATTTAAAACTTTTGTCTTTCAAAGGACACAGTCAACCAGAGGACTAAAAAAAAAACAAAAACAAAAACAAAAAACTTTAAATCACTTATCTGATAAGGAATATCCAGAATATATAAAGAACTCCTACATCTCAAAACTGAAAACAACAACAACAAAAAAGGACAAACAGCTTGAATTCTTCAAAGACATACGAATGGCCAATAAGCACATGAAATGAAGCTCAACATTAGTAATCATTAAGGAAATGCAAATCAAACCGCAATGAAAACCATCTCACATCCATTAAAATGGCTAGTATCCAAAAAAAAAAAAAAAAAAGAGAGAGAAAAAAATAACATGTGGGCCAGGGATGTGGAGACATTGGAACCCTTATGCACTGCAGGTGGGAGTATAAAATCATACAGGTTTTATGGAAAACAGTAGGAGGTTTCCTCAAAAAATTAAAAACAGAATTACCATATGGTCTAGCAATTCCACTTCTGGATATATACCCAAAATAACAGATAGCAGGTTCTCAAAGAGGTATTTCTACATCCATGTTCATAGCAGCATTATTCACAACAGCCAAGAGGTGAAAGCAACTCAATTGTCCATTCACTGATAAATGAGTAAGCAAAAATGTAGTATATGCATACAGCCAAATATTCCTCAGCCTTAAAAAGGATGGAGATTTAACACATCTTATAACAAAGATCAACCTTAAGAAGAACATTATGCTAAGTGAAATAAGCCAGTTACCAAAGGACAAATACTGCATGATGCCACTTATGTGAGGTATGTAGTATAATCAAATTCATAGAGACACACTGCCAGAACATCAAGGAGCTCACTGCCCAAAACTTAGGCAAACTCTTCATAGCCCAGGCTCTTCAAGAATACAAAATTAAGAAAAGGAAGCTTCCAAAAAAGAAGTTAACATGGACTCTTGAGATCACATTTGGGGCAAATCTTGGAAGAAGTACACTTGCATATTGAAGCATCTTTCCAGCTAATAACAAAACAAAAGACAAAGCAAAAGAAAGTAAAATGGTAGTTGTTAGGGAGAGGGAAACAAGGAATTGTTTTTAGATAGGTATAAATTTTAATTTGGGGAAGATGGAAGATGAAAACTTCTGGAGACTGGTTGTACATGAATGTATTTAACACTTACTAAACTGTACACTTAAGAGTGGTTAAGATGGTAAGTTTTATGCATGTTTTACAACTAAAAATAAAAACATGCATATATATAAATGATTAAGATGGTAAATTTCCTGTTGTGTGTACTTTATCACAAACAAACAGAGCTCATCATGCCCTGGAATGCCTTTCTGCACTCCCTCAGCCACATACCCGTTTATAATCCCATGAAGGTTCCAGGATCTTTCTCATCTCCAGCCTTTGCTCTTGTTCTCTTGGCCTACAACCTTCTTCCCCCCCTTCCCTCTCCTTCCCTTCTTCTTCTGGGCTATCTTCAAAGCTTTCATATCATGTTACTATTTTGGAGAAAAAAAAAAAAAACCTTTTCTTCACTATCCAAATCAAAATTATACTCCCAAGTTTTGATGCTTTAGCTTACCTCCACCTCTTAACTACAGTAAGTTTAGTATACATTTTGGGATGATCATTTCTTATAGCCTATTTTCTCTTGAAGACAGGGACTACCTACCATCTACTCAATACATAGCTGCATCCCCAATAGCTGGAACTTGCCTGACACAGAGTTAGTTTTCAGTAAATAGGTCTGATAAGTAAGGAAAGCTATTGCTAGTAAAAGCTGTTTATTATTTAGGTTAAGTATAGCAAAATAATTTATTGTCAAAGCTGACAGAACTCTAGAAAGGTGTTAGTAACATTTTAGGAATAAAAATGAGGTCAATACACTTGACTGATAGCTGCCATTTATTCCCATTCCCTTCTGTATGCCTTAATATACCACAATGCAGAAAGCTAAAACTACATTTTCATACTCTTTTCAAATTTGGTCTCAGAATGGTAACAAAATTCCACCAGCAAGCCCCACTCTGAGGATCATATGGCACAGAAGCCATCTTTTTACTATGGCCACTGTCGATATTTGCAAAGCATTCATAAATATATGTCTGTCTGTGGCCTGACACAGAGTCTCAGGGACAAGTCAATAACTTGTAGGTATGAGAGGCAGATGTGACACAGCATCTTCCTCATCTTTGGATCCCAGCTATAGAGAGTCCAGTGGCAGGCTGCTGACCATTGCCCCTCCATTTTTAAACACCTAAATCTTTGTATTAAATCTCTTTCTGCTTAAAATACATATAATTGTCAATTCATTGCAATGAACCTAGAAAGATACACATAAAGCTTTAAAAAGATGAGAACTGGAAAAATGTTAAGTTTTCATATTATTGGCATACAGCTATAATTTCAAGCCATAGCCAAATTCCAGCACAAGTAAATCAACAAGAGGTGATCCTTTTAAAATGGAGCAAAAGTGATCATGCGAAGCTGGCAATAAATTACTAAATGAATGTCATGGCACACTAACATTTATTGTTTCTTGACAGAGCCTTTATACTAGAAGATCAGTTCGATCCCACACTCATAGTGTACTTGCCATCTCAGCAAACAATTAACAAAAAAGCACTTGAGCAACCTCCTCTGAGAATCCCATACTGATCACTCAAGTGCACTTGGTAACTATCTTCTAATGCTCCTAGGTCATTTTGTTCATTCTTATATGATAATTATCATCATATTGGTTTACAGTTACATTTTAACATGTCTGCCCTTCATCCCGCTGCATTGGAGGTTGAAATGTCAATAAATATATTTCTCCTTAGAATCTTAAGAATGACTACAATACTAGTCATACTGTAGGTGTGTTCAATAAAATTGAATTTTTGATATTGTAATATGACATAGCTAGATAAGCTTAATTGACTGAGTAATATTAACCACAAATGCACTGATTAATGGATCTATACAAACTGAAGATCGTTCTCAATTAGAATCGCCCCAGGCTTTTTCATTCTGAGTAATTTTTTTTTATCGTAGAAAGTAGTGCTGCCTTGTCTTGTTCCACTGTGTCATAACATATTAAATTGGTACAGTAGGATTTTTATTTGGCTTCATGATCGAACTCATCGTTTTGTTCAGGTGGTACTCAACCTCATCAACTGGATTTATACATTTCTGAGAAGTTCTGGCTTTACCAACCCCTTTCCCTCTGCCCAATCCACTAACTTCAGAGCTATGCCCACAGTGGGTGTGCAGTGGGCCCTTTTTATGGGACCACATTCTTATGACTGGTTTCCACCCACTTAGCTGGTACCTCTGCTGGCCTCTAAACCTCTACAGCAGGTCTTCTTTCAATTTGAGAATTAGTAGGGGATCAACAGAAGCCATTGTATACTGCCTCTCATTTCATCCTTTAGAATAAACTGATTTTTTTGGACAACACCCATCTACTTAAGACGCCCCCATATTTGGAGTAAATCACTGTAAATAGGCGATCAGGAGAAAACAACAGCCTGTAGAACACATTACCAAGGAGCAGCAGGCAGCCAAGTTTTTCTTAACTGGGCTACTAGCCACCAATTTAAAGCTTTCATCTGAACACACTTTCACCACACAGAAGTCTGTTTTTCTGCACAACATAAATGGAAGGGGACAAAACACTGCTGCTCTAAGTTATATTAAATTGATATTGTTAAACACAATTCTGGCTTTCAGTCGGTAAACACACTTTGGAAAATGCATCTTCAAAACATGAAGGATGCTAAAAAATAAAAGGATGTATGTAAGGGCACACGAAGAGGGGTCTTATTTGTAAATTACTCTCACCCTTGCCTTCACCCTTCTACCACCTTGGGTGAGCTTGAAACCAACCGGGGCAGGGAGACACTGGAGCCGGTCCTTACATAATGCCACAGAATGTTTTCTCTGTCATTTAGTCTCTAACAACACTGGCTGCCTAAAGGAAGGCAAACAACCACATTCTACTTCATTTGAATGCTGAAGAGCCTTTTTAAATTTTTGATATTTTCAGTTCCAAACTGAAAATAAGCATTTTCCAAGAAAAAAAAACTATTTTGGAGGTGAGTTATTGAGAGTTTTCTATTCTAATGATATTCTACCACAGAGCAATGAATGTAAACTTATAATCATAAAAATACTTGATGATGCCTTTTTATCCAAATATCCCAGAGCATTAAAGGAAATTAAAATTCCATCCATTTGCATACTACTTCTGATAGAGAATAAAATAGGCAGAAAATTGTTTAAGGAGTTTATGTGCAATTCATAGTATCAGAATCATCGCCAAGAATATTCCTGATTCCCTGCTACCAAGACTAACCAAACAGACCATTTTCCACTGAAAACTTACATGCGACCTAAAACCTATCTTCTAGTTTTATTTTTTATTTATTTATGATAGTCACGGGGAGAGAGAGAGAGAGAGAGAGAGAGAGAGAGAGAGAGAGAGAGACAGAGACACAGGCAGAGGGAGAAGCAGGCTCCATGCACCGGGAGCCTGACCTGGGATTCGATCCCGGGCCTCCAGGATCGCGCCCTGGGCCAAAGGCAGGCGCCAAACCGCTGCGCCACCCAGGGATCCCCTATCTTCTAGTTTTAATTGTCAGCCTACTATGCACCTTTTGCTCCTTAAAAATTTCTTCACAAATATTGTTTCCTTCTTACCTTTTTCCATCCCTGCACTTCCAGAATTTCAAAACCTTGTCCTGAGATGTACCTTCACGGGGCTTTACGTGCAAAACCTTCGGGGATTTCAAAGAAGCAGTTCACTCAGTCGCTAGTCTCCCTGTGTGCAAATAAAATCTTTTTAAATGAATGGAAAGATCTCCTTTATTGGAGAGTAGAAAAAGCAACATCATAAATGGCAATTAGCTGCCCAAAGGATGGTCAACAGTGTGGTCTGGGAGCCAGGTAGCCCCAGTCGAGCCCCAGAAGACTTGCTTTTGGTTTTGTTTCCAACCTCTCAATCTACAGAAAAGAGAAAGCCTCCTTCGCTCAGACAGGATGCATTCTTTTTCTTCTTTTTTTTTTTTCCTCTTCGTTTAAGCTTCTACTTAAATTCCAGCTGGTTAGTATAGAGTATAATACTAGTTTCAGGTGTACAGTATAAGACAGTATGCATTCTTACATCTTACAGGCAAGATATTCCTACTTACCTGTGACAACCAGAGCTGGAAGGCTCACCAGAGTAAGTCAAGAGTAACTTTACCTTAAGATCTTAAGAAGAGCTTGGAAGATTCGAGAGCCAATCATTAAGTTCTTTCAGTCTTCTGAGACCAGTTATTCCCTTCAGCTCTCTCTAGGCCCTTGCTGCTCAAAATGTTGTTTGGCAGCATTAGCATCACCTGGGTGCTGTTTAGAAATGGCCCAACCTCTGATCTCCAAACCAGAAACTACGTTTTAACAAAATTCCCAGGTGGTCCAAATTCACAATAGAGTTGGGGCAACACTGGTCTCAAAGTGTGTTTAGCTTCTGATGATATGATTTGGCAAAATGGTCCTTAGACCAGAAGACATTTAAGGAACATTTTAGGGGTGCCTGGGTGGCTCAATGAATTAAGGGTCTGACTCCTGCTCTCAGCTCAGGTCTGGATCTCAGCATCATGAGTTCAAGCCCTGAGTTGGGCTCCATGGAGCCTACTTGAAAAAAGAAAAAAAGAAAGAACCTTTTAGCTCTGAAAGATTTTGGCTGTATACATTCAAGCCTTAGATTGTGGCAACACTGCACTGCTCTACAAAGTCTTTGGCCATTGAGGCTAAAGTGTTAGGGCCAAATGGTCTTGTTAAGTCTCCCTGGCCTTGCTTCTAACTCACTCCTTTCCAATAAAGACTTTTGGACAATAGGTTTCAGAAAAATTTCAGAGCTAACACACCAAGAAACACAGCTTTATGTGAGGGAAGGAAAGAAGACATTATGCACAGTGCTCACTGGCATCTAATGGATTACTTCAATCACTTTTTAACACAAAGAAAGTAAAAGTGTGATCTCCAACCAGTGGGGAGAAATGTGTCTGGGGCAAAAGGTGGGAAGTGTTACCCTGGGAAAAGCCCTTCCAAGTGAACTTCCTGATGTCGTTAAGGATATCTTCTTTATTTAAGAAATCATTTATCAATCCATTTGAATGTACAAAAATCCAATTTCTACCGGAAGTTATTATGGATTGGCTAATCATTTTTACTTAGAAATATGTTAGAAACATACACACATGCGTAAGTTTCATGGAGTTCAAGACATCTCTACAGAGGACAAAATGCATATTTTTGTGCTAAGTAGGTAATTAATAAACATTTCTTGAACTATAATAGTAGAACAGAAACTTAGAAGATATTAGTATAGCCTCATTCAGAAGTTTTTTTTTTTCTTTAGAAAGATTTTATGTATTTATTCATGAAAGACACAGAGAAAGAGGCAGAAACACAGGCAGAAGGAGAAGCAGGCTCTCTGCGGGGAGCCTGATGCGGGACTTGATCCCTCATTCAGAGGTTTAAGATAAAGTTACAGATCGTGCTGAGGAAATCAGAGGAATGGAGCTCAGTTAATAAGAATGACTGTGATTTCTAAACATTTAAGTTTGGCCTTTAACTTGTGAACCAAAAGGATGATGAACTGGAAATGCGGACATCTCAATTCCTGTTCCACCTTTGTCGCTCACCAACTCTCTGACCTTACCATGTTTACCGTTTTCCCATCTGTGCCTGAAGAAGGTAGACTAGCTTAGAAGACATTTTCCATCACAGCCTGCTGTAAAATTGTTTCCAATAGCTTTGAAGACTTAAATATCATTTAGTCACATTATATGTAAAGAAGGAGCACTAGTAATTTTCTTTGGTTGCTTGTTTATTTTTTATTTTTGACAACTAGCAACTGCCCCTAAGTTAGCGTTATGGAAAAGGGACTTGTAGATGATGACTTCAGCTAATTAAAAATCCCATCAAAGTTTTAAAGCTACATTTCCCAAGAAGTTTTTCATAACACAGTAGTAAGTGCTATGCTTAAAATATTGATTCCACTGTCAAATAAGTCAGGAAATACTGGGTTAAACAAGAGAAAAAGAGCTATGCACTGGTAAATAGAGCTTTAACATGTTAATGAGAGATGAGCATCTGCAAGACCAGAAGTATGATACAGTTGCAAAATTCTCCACATTCATTTGGCCAGTGGAATACTTTTGGGGTGAAATATCTCAAGGGACTGGTATTCTAAGGGAAGTGGAAGTGGAAGCTGGCCCTTATATGTACAATGTTTCTCAAGTGGGGCACCTAAAAACAATGAGGAAAAAGCTATCAGAATTTAAATCTTTTTTGTGCCTGGAGAAGATTTCTTGCCCATGTCAGAAAAACTGACCTTTCTCAGCATGGAGAAAAGGATCACCATGGGGAATTTCTTGCTTACATAAAGGGACACACTGCAGAGGATTTATCCTTAGTGGATAAGCCAACACCATTCCAATACATAAGAAGGATGACCTGCAGATTTGGGACCTTAACAGTGGAGATACTTTTAGATATAGTTCAATACTTGAATTAAACACAAAACATAGCTGACTATATAGAAGTGTTGAAAGCTCAGCATCTATACTCAAGTAAGCAAACTGCAGCATTCTGCACCAGCATCAAATTCTGAACACTTTTCACCTAGATATCCTTCTGCAGTTCAGCTTAAATGGTAGAAAATTACATATTCCCAAATAAGGGTGGACACATGAGAAGCCAAGAATATCAAAGAGATAATCAGAAAACCATGATGACCAATAGGTTACATTATCTCAAAATTGTGGTTTCTCCATAAGGCATATTTTTAGATAAACAAATATTTATGACATGTTAAACATTTATGCACTCCTTTTGAAAGTGAAGAGTTTGTTTACAAGAAAACCTACTGAAATGGAATCATATGTTTTGATCTTTTCAGGGTAAAAAAATTTAAAAAATTAAAATGTTGCCTTAAGGCCCCAAAGACAGCCATATGCTTTTGCATACATTTTCACAACTCAGCAGCTGCTCACTGAACCTCTTCCATTTCAAGTTTTCCTGTTGACCACTCTCTTCTGCAAGGCTTCTGTGACTGCCGGATGGAAATATTTATGAAAACACTGGGGCAGCCAGGATCGTCCAAGTGTTTTCAAAATGTTTGCTTGGCAAAGAGTTGCTGGCAGGCAAAATGTGCTCCTACAAGGGTTTCAGTAAGTGTTTATGCCTCCTCAGTGTATTCCATTTGTAAATGTGGGCAGAGACCTAAACTGTGATCTCTAGAAGCTTTAAATGAAGAAGCTGAAATTCACTTTGCCTTAAAGAGGCTTCGCACCTGCCAATCCTACCCTTTCCAAATCATGTTAATGGATTCATAAGCAGGCTCCATTTTTAACCACCTCGATAATCATAGGCGCACACTGAGAAATTTGAGGCTCCCCATGATCTCCATGAAAGACATCAGTGAATTTGTTTCAGAGTTGTTCCTTGAATGCTTGACATAGAACTTTAAGTCCTAAGAAAGAAAATGACATAGGTGGTGAGAAGGGGAGGCTTTCACATAAGGGAAAAGGCAGAAGAATTGAAGAGGATGATGCATTTAAGGAACTATATGTGATGACTATTAGAACATTGGTCATCAGATGGGTGAGGCAGAGGATTAGTCTGGAGAAGTAGGCAAGACGCATATCATAAAGAACTTTCTAAATCATATGCAAGAAATGCCACCAACATTTTTCACAGAGCTATAACAAATAATCCTAAAATTTGACCACAAGAGACCCTGAATAGCCTAAATAATCCTGAAAAAGAAAAGAAAAGTTTGAGGCATCACAATTCCAGACTTTAAGCTGTATTACGAAGCTGTAATCATGAAGACAGTATGGTACTCGCACAAGCCAGAACGATTGGACCAAAAAATTGCCAGAACTAATACATGAATTCAGCAAATTTGCAGGATATAAAATCAATGTACAAAAATCTGTTGCATTTCTATATAGTAATAGTGAAGAGGCAAAAAAAAAATCAAGGAATTGATCCCATTTACAATTGTACCAAAAATAAAAAGATATCTAGGAATAAACCTAACCAAAGAGGCAAAAGATCTATACTCTGAAAACCATAGAATGCTTATGAAAAAAAATTGAAGAGGACACAAAGAAATGGAATAACATTCCACGCTCATGGACTGGTGAACAAATATTGCTAAAATGCCTATACTACCCAAAGCAATCTACACGTTCAATGCAATCTCTATCAAAATACCAAAAGCACTTTTCACAGAGCTAAAACAAACAATCCTAAAATTTATACAGAACTACAAAAGATTCCAAATAGCCAAAGCAATCCTGAAAAAGAAAGGCAAAGCTGGAGGCATCACGATTCTGGACTTCAAGCTATATTACAAAGCTGTAGTCATGAAGACAGTATGATTGACACATAGATCAATGGAACAGAATAGAAAACCAAAAATGGACCCATAAGCAGATGGTGAACTAATCTTAGACAAAGCAGGAAAGAATACCCAATGGAAAAGAGACAGCCTCTTCAACAAATGGTTTTGGGAAAACTGGACAGCCATATACAGAAGAATGAAACTAGACCACTTTCTTACACTATACACAAAAATAAACTCAAAATCAATGAAAGACCTAAATGTGAGACAGGAAACCATCAAAATCCTAAAGGAGAATATAGGCAGCAACCTCTTTGACCTTGGCCACAGCGACTTGTTACTAGAAACATCTCCTGAGGCAAGGGAAACAAAAGTGAAAAATGAACTATCAGGACTTCATCAAGATAAAAAGCTTCTGGACAGTGAAGGAAACAATCAACAAGACTAAAAGGCAACCTATGGAATGGGAGAAGTTATTTGCAAATGAAATATCTGATAAAAGGTTAGTATGCAAAATCTATAAAGAACTTATCAAACTTAACACCCCAAAAAAACAAAAAATCCAGTTAAGAAATGAGCGGAAGATATGAACAGACACTTTTCCAAAGAAGACATCCAGATAGCTGACAGACACAAGAAAAGATGCCCAACACTACTCATCATCAGGGAATTAGAAATCAAAACCAGGATAAGATACCACATCTCACCTGTCAGAATGGCTAAAATTAACAACACAAGAAACAATAGATGTTGGCAAGGATATGGAGAAAGGGAAACCCTCTTGCACTACTGGTGGGAATGCAAACTTCCCACCACTCGGGAAACCAGTATGGAGGTTCCTCAAAAGGTTAAGAATATAACTACCCTACAACCCAGGAATCACACTACTAGGTATTTATTTACCCAAAGGGTACAAAAATACTGATTCAAAGCGATACACGCACCCCAGTGAGGAAAAGAGCCCAAATAAATGTCCATCGACTGATGAATAAAGAAATGGTACATATATATAAATATATATACTATATATATACATATATAACGGAATATTATAGTTATATGTAATTATATATTTATATATAATATATAATAAAATTAATAATAATTATTATTATATATATAAAATGGAATATATCAGAAAGAATGGAATCTTGCCATTTGCAATGATGTAGATGGAGCTAGACAAAATAAGTCAACTAAGCAAAATAAGTCAGTCAGAGAAAGGCAAAAGCCATATGATTTCACTCATAAGTGGAATTTAAGAAACAGATGAACATAGGGGAACGAATAAAAGAAAAAGAGAGGGAAGCAAACCAGAAGATGCTATTAACTATAGAGAACAAACTGAGGGGTACTGGAGGGATAGTGGGTGGGGTTGGGCTAAATGGGTGATGGGCATTAAGGAGGGCACTTGTTGGGATGGGAACTGGGCATTATATGTAGTGATGTAGTGATATTTAGTGATGAATCACTAAAGTTTACACCTGAAACTGCTATTACATTATATGTTAACTAAATGGAATTTATTATTTTTTCGTTTTTTTAAAGATTGTATTTATTCGTGAGAAACAGAGAGAGAAAGAGGCAGAGACATAGGCAGAGGGAGAAGCAGGCTCTCCTCAGGAGCCGGATGTGGGCCTGGATCCCGGACCCAGGGATCACGCCCTGAGCCAAAGGCAGATACTCAACTGCTGAGCCACCCAGACGTCCCAACTAACTGAATTTAAATAAAAACTTGAAACAAAAAATTAAGTCATACGCAAGAACTTATAGAATCATTGAAGTGGCTCAAGCAAGTTTCTGGTATGATTTTATTTTTATTTTTAAAAGACCATTTGCTTCAAATGGGCTGGAAGCTATATTGGAAATTGGAGCAACACTGGACTTGAACCAAATAGGAAAGGATTGAAAAGTCCAAACAAAGCATGATAATGTTATACAGATGGCATCATACAACCTGCAACTTTTTGAAAATAGGCTCTTTTACTCAGCATAATGATTATAAGATTCATCCAAGTTGTTGATTGTATCAGGAATTCCCCTTTGCATTACAGAGTAGCATTTCATTACATGGACATGCCACAATTTGTTTATCCATTTACCTATCTAATGGCATTTGGGTTGCTTCCAGTTTTTGGAGATTATGAATAGAGCTACTTTAAACATTCACACACAGATAGAACTGTTTTGTTTTCTGATTACCGTGGTGGGCACACAAATCTGTACATGGGTTAAAATTTGTAGAACTATATACCATAATGTTAATTTCACTGTATGCTAATTTAAAAATAAAATTTTAAAAATCGATAATGAACTGAACTAAGTGGCAATTAAGACTAAAGTAGGTTTTCTTTCTTTCTTTCTTTCTTTCTTTCTTTCTTTCTAAATTTTTATTTAAATTCCAATTAGGTAACATACACTATAGTATTAGTTTCAGGTGTACAATGTAGCGATTCAACACTTCTGTACATCACTGTGTGCTCATCACAACAAGTGCACACTCCTTAATCCCATCACCTATGCCCATCTCACCTCCCCTCTGGGCACGATCAGTTTGTTTGCTATAGTTAATAGTCTGTTTCTTGGTTTGCTTCTCTTTTTTTTCCTTTGCTAGAAAGATTTTAAATAACTCCAAGGTTGATTCAACAGATTCAATTTTACTAGATCAGAGAAATTTCATGGATGTGGATTCCACCAACTGCAGGGACAATAGTGAGCTTCATCCATTTATTCATCATTTATTTTCTGGGTTTGATGAGATCTTAAGAACAACAATAAAAATAAATAAATAAAAACTAACCCAGAAGGCTCTTGGGGAGTTGGTGTTTCTGTTGTCAAGGCTTCCTGGGAAAAACACCTTCACAGTTGATCGAGTCACAGCTGCCACACCAACGCATCTGGACTCTGGAACTTGCATGACACAGGCCCAATAACTTCTTTGACTCTAATAGGCATCCGCTTATGTGCCTATGCAATCATTGCTTTAAAATCAAGTAACACCTGGATAAAGAAACAGAAAGGAAAAATCTTATGTAGAAAAAGCAGCGTGCAGCATATGGTCTTTTTGTCCTCAGCCAAGCTGTGTTAGAAAGAGTTCAGAAAAGACTTGAGATAACACCCCATTAGTAATTCCACATGGGTGAGGCTTGTTAAACCTGGAATCACATATCGAAAAAGCAATTTGGCAAAAATTGTTAGACACTTCGCCACTAAAAAGTCAATATAGGTGAGGGTGGGAGGGGACAAATTTCACCAGATAAATAACTTTTCTGATTACTATGAATTCGAGTGAATTCATTAATCAGATCTTTTCTTTTTTAATCAGATCTTTTCAGAAACTAATAGCTAATACTGGGTTGTCAGAAACTGGTCAGCATATAGGTATTAAACAAAAAAGGAAATTATGAGATGGTTTAGGAGATGGCCAAATGCAGGAGCTGAGAAATCAGGTGAATCTCAAGAGACATGTTTTTCCAAGAGTGTGTGGTACATTGATTACAAAAATAACTCAAATTCTTCACCTCTCTATATCCACAGCCTTTACAATATGACAGCAGCTTCTCCACTACCAAGTGAAATCTGTTTCACTAACCACAAAAACCTGAGCTAGCCTTGTGATCTGCCTTAGCCAATAGACTGTGGTGTACATGACACTGTGTCAATTCTGAGCTGAAGCCTCAAGAGGTCAAGCAGCCTTCCTGTTCTCTCTCTTGGAAATCTGCCAACCCACCATTTGAAGCTTAAGCTAGCTCTTCTGGAGAGCATGTGAAACAGAGATGAATCTCCCCTCGTCAGCTAAGGCCTCCCTAGACCAGGCAGCACAAAGCATATCTGGCAATGTGACCTGAGATGCATGAGCAAGCCCATCTGAGATCAGCCAATCCCAGACCAGATCAGCAGAACCCTACAGCTTGCAATCTGAACACTTCTGAGCTAAATAAATGCTTGTTATTTTAAGTCGCTGTGATTTAGAATGGTTTATTACATAAGCTAGCTAACAGATACAGACCTCAAATGACTTCATCTCTACCTGCATTAGTTTCCTGTTGCCACTGTAAAAAACTACCACAAACTCAGTTGTTTCGAGAAATACAAATTTAGGGGTGCCTGGATGGCACAGCAGGCTAAGCAACCCACTCCTGGTTTCGGTCCTGATCTCGGGGACATAAGATTGAGCCCCACGTGGGGCTCCATGCTCAGTAGAGTTCACTTAAGATTCTCTCACCCTCTGCCCTTCCCCCACCCTCTCAAATTAATAAATCTTTAAAAAAAAAAGAAATTCAAATTTATTCTCTTATAGTTCTGTAGGTCAGAAGTCTAAAATCAGTTTCAGTGAGTTAAAGTCAAGGTGTTGGCAGGAGTAGTCCCTTTCGGAGCCTCTAAGGGAGTATCTATTTCCTTGTCTTTTCCAGCTTCTGGTGGCTGCCTATAGTCATTGGCTTGTGGCTCCTTCCTCTGTCTTCAAAGCACATCACTCCAAACTCTGCTTCTGTCATCACACCTCTGAATCTGACCTCTCCTGTGTCCTTCACATCCTCTGAATCTGACCTCTCCTGTGTCCTTCTGGTGAGTACTCATATGAGTACATCAGACCCATCTGGATATTCTGAGATCATCTCCAGCTCAAAGTGCTTAATGTAAACAGATATGCAAAGTCCCTTTTGCCATATAAAGCAACATATTCAGACTCTGGAGATTAGGACATAGACATATTCAAAGACCATTATTCAGGTTTCACATTACCTTTTCCTTAAATCCACTACAGCCCCTTTTCCACTATTAAATTAGCAGTAAAAAGTTCACATATGGGAAGAGAATGAATACCATGTTCAGTTATAGCAAGGTGAAGGAAAGGAAGAATCATAACCTCAGATTTACTGGAAGAAAAGTCAACTTAATAATAACAATAACTACCACTTACTGACCTCCTACTGTGAATTGGAAACTGTGCTGGGCATTTTACATTGAATTTCCATAATCATTAAAGTCTTTCAAAGTACTTCTTCCTTGCCTACCTGAGGCCAAGTTTGGAAATTTAAACAGAACTTGTCTGCAGCTTCTAAGTGGCTCAGCTGGGATGTGATCCCAGATCTTTCTGCCTCCAAAGTATATTACCCACGTTGTTTAATTAAAATCTCTCTTACTCCTTGATACTGGTCCCTCAACTTGCAAATCTAATCATCTACAGCCAAAATTTATGCAATAGAAATCTCTCAAGGCGAGAACGAGGAACATTCTCTAATTCCAGGGTAGTGAGGGTTCTACCATAGTTTAATATAACTAGAAGTCAAATGTAACTTCAGTCATTTTTTAATGTTACTGGATTTTAGTCTAACAGACTATCAGTAACTAAAAGGTCTTCTGATATTTTTAAAAGATTTTATTTATTTGCGAGAGAGACTGCACCTGTGCAAGCTGGGAGAAGGGCAGGGGGGAACAAGAGGGACTCTTGACTCTTCCACTCCCTGGCTGAGTGTGGAACCCCACCTTAGGACCCTGAAATCCTGACCTGAGTCAGAGGCTTTACCCACTGAGACCCCCAGGCACCCCTCTTCTTCTGATATTTTTAAACAAACTTTCAGATTTTGACCCATGGCATAAATTGTTTTAATTATCCTATGAATCATATTTAGCATTATTATAAAATTACACTTGGCTTAATTTATTTTCACTTTGGCCTAATTTTTGTTCAGGAAACAAACTTCTAAAGTTTGGGTTACTTTACAATTTCTCTGAAATTCTTTGAAAAGTAAATATGAAGTGTCTTTCTGTTAATGAGGAAAAACTGCTGCTTTGCTGAAAAACATTTCATTTGTAACTGAAAAGTTAAAAGCTTTCCTGACTGGGTATGTGTCAGTGGCAAAGAACACAAAGTGCAAATGCATGGTTAAATGAAAACAATTTAAATATGTGCATACTAAATGCATTCTTATTTGAAATATTTGTTAATAAAATATTCATGCACAATTGTTATCAAATACCTGACTTCAGTGTATTTTTAAAGACTTTAAGCTATTTTGGAATTTATAAAGGGAAAAGGTATCCTCTGTTACATAGTAAAAGAAAGTCCACTGATTTATTTTGTGGTGGGGTAAAGTTTCTTCACATCTCTCGGTGTATTAGTTTGGTAGGGCCTACCATAACAAAGGGCCACAAACTTAGGTGCTGAAACAACAAAACTTTATTGTCTCACAGTTCTGGAAGCTAAAAGTCTAAGATCAAGGTGGTGGCAGGGGTGATTCCTTCTGAGATCTATGAGAGTGAATCAGTCCTCTGCCTCTTTGCTAGCTTTCGATGGTCTGCTGGCAATCCTTGGCATTCCTTGACAAATCACCTCAATGTCTGCTTTATGTTCGTGTAACACATTCTCTGTGTGCACATGTGTCCAAATTTCCCCTTCTTATAATGATACCAGTCATATCGGATTAGGAACCCACCCTACTCCAATACAAGCTTGTCTCAACTAATCACATCTGCAACTCTCCTATATCCACATAAGGTCACATTTTGTAGTACTGGGACTTCAACATATGAATTTGTGCAGAGGGGGAGATAAAATCCAACTCCTAATACTTGGTAATAAATAAGTTTCAGAGTTGAAGCTTGAGTGTAGCTTTAAAAGAGCAACTAGGAATGAGCAAAGATCTACCATAATGAGGAGAAAAACCCTGCTGCTGTTGCAAAGGGAAGGGACATTTCAAAAACAAAAGGTTTTAATTTGGGCACAGAAGGAACCAAAAGAAGTTTGACACTGAAATTCCAAAATATTTTCATTACATAATGGGGATGTAAATTTATAAATTTTATGGTTCAAGATTTCATGCATGCTAGATAGTATATCCATCTAAATGAAAATGAGAATTGCTAATAAGGAACAGCACAGTGGCAGGCATAAAGTCATATTAGAATGATTGGCTCATCTATTTCTACTCTTTAGCCTTCCACTTCTATTTCCTCAAAACTCTATAGCTACCTGTCTATTTTAATTATTAACAAATCTCCCACCAACTCGCAGTACTAAAGGCAATAATAGGAAAGCTTCAAGATATGGGAGCTTCATAGAAGAAAAGAATCCTTGATTTGAAAGAAACATGAGAAGTTATCTAGTTCAAATTTCTTCCACTTGCCAAAATCACCTTAGAGCACCCATGACAGAGTCAAGTATACCTCTGCTAAAGTTCTTCCAAAACTGATTCCTGCCAAAGACAAGCCATTTTACTTATGACAGTTCTTAGTCTACTTAGCAAAAATCTACATCTTTATAAATGTACCTATTAGAACTTCTGCACTCTGTAAGAAATTAGAGTAAGTTCGTTCACGTTCCATACAGCAGCTCATAACACATTTGAAACAATGGGCATGTGCCTATAAGGTTTCTCTCCTGGAGTTAAGCATCTTCACTTCCTCTCCCATACAATGTTCCATTTGATAATGTTCCGGGAGCATCTCTCCAATGCAGCAGACTGTGGGACTGTCACTACCATTGATTGTTTACTCTTCATCAGTGCACACCAAAATTGAAATAGCTAAATAGCTATTGTATACACTAGATCATATTCTTGGCTTAATCTAATATATATTACAGAAAAGAAAAATCAACTCCGAGAATGATTACGATTTAAGCTGGAAGCTCTTAAAGTAGGAAAATTGCAGTTAGATGTTCCGGTCTTTGCTTTGGAAGATTACCTTCATAAAGCTATTAGAGATGATTCTTTCGGAAGATAGGAAATAAATTGCTCTGCATAACCAAGGAACAGAAATTTAGAGCTAGTCCTTTGGCAGTTAGAGAGGGAGATCATGAAGTCCATTGTGTAAATATAACAACTAAAATTAAGCAAACACAATAGCAAAAACAAAACTCTAAAATCACCTGGGAATCCTGGCTGTCACAACAAAAAAGTTAAGGCGTAGCTGATCTCATAAAAAAGAGTAACTCATATGTGGAACTTAAGAAACAAAACTGATGAACATTGGGGAAGAGAAGGAAAAATTAAATAAGATAAAAACAGAAGGAGGCAAATCGTGAGATTCTTAACTCTAGGAAACAAACTGAGGGTTGCTGGAGGGGAGGTGGGGGTGAGGGATGGGGTAACTGGGTGATGGGCATTCAGGAGGGCACTTGATGGAGTGAGCACTGGGTGTTTTATGCTACTGATGAATCACTAAACTCTAACTTGGAAACTATTAACACAGTATATGTTAACTAACTTTAAACTAAAGAAAAGAGTAATCCTCCATTCAGTTGTCAGAAATAGATAAATGAAAGTGCTAATTGGTTCAGCTATTATTGCTACTGCTACTCTGAAAAAGGGCGATTGGATACAAAAACCAAGGTCTTTCTCACATCACTTAGGAGATGACATGCAGGACCTGTGCAAGAGAAGAAGTTGGAAGCAAGGCCCCAGGAAATATTAAGGACACCCAAAAATCTGCATCCTTGGTTAAAGTGACTATTAGAAAAAAATCACTAACCAGCAAGGAAACTTTGGCTGTCTACTGGGGGTTACAAAAATACCTCATCTAAAAATTCAAAATCTGTTCCTTGGGTCAGTACAGATTTGGAAAAATAAAAACAAAACTTAAATTTAAAACTTTAATGTAAAAATATAATCCATGAAATGCACGTTTGTGTTCCAAAGAAAATTAGACCCAGCTAAAAAGTGGTGATCTGAATAATAGGTGTAAGAAATAATTGCTCCAAATACCATACAGAGAAATAGCGATGAAAAATAGAAAAGAACATTTAAGAGCAATTTGGGATAAAATGTAAGTCTATTATATTTTTAGTATATGTTCCTGAAGGGAAAAAAGAGTAGAGAGAATGCACATTAGGCAATATTAGAAGGGAAGTGGCTGAGACTCTTCCACTTTAGTATTGACTGAAGATACTGATACTTAAAGAAAAGCATAAGTCCTGAGCAGAATAAAAGAACAAAAATCACTTCACAGTTAAATGAAAGATATGGAATTGTAGACTACCACTGAAAAATCTGTATATCAATACTTTGAGGATGAAGCTAGAAAATGCTTGGAAGGACATTTTAAGAATTGAACATACATATAAGAAAAGAAGAAATGTCAAATAAACAGAGCAACCAAGTCAAGAGTTCAAAAAAAGAAAAAAACAGAAACAGAAAGTAAATTTTAAAAATCATTGATGAAAGAGAAAACCAATAGAAAAATCAATGAAAAATGTTGTCTATAAAAATAGACGTGGGGATCCCTGGGTGGCTCAGCAGTTTAGTGCCTGCCTTTGGCCCAGGGCATGATCCTGGAGTCCCGCGATCGAGTCCCACATCAGGCTCCCTGCATGGAGCCTGCTTCTCCTTCTGCCTGTGTCTCTGCCTCTCTCTCTCTCTCTCTCTCTCTCTCTCTCCCTCTCTCTCTCTCTCTTTCTCTCATGAATAAATAAATAAAATCTTTTAAAAAATAGACTAAAAAATAAAAGCTCTGAAAAGATTGCTCCATTTGGAAGAGGGGTGCGTGCGTGTGTGTGTGTGAAGAGAATGAGAGAGAGAAACAGTATATACCCAATATTAAAAGTCAAGAGAACACATTACTGTATTTATGGCAATAACTTTGAGCATATTAGAGTGTACTATTAAACACACAATTAACAGAATGAAAAGGCAACCTATGGAATAGGTCAAAATATTTGCCAATCATATATCTGATAAGGAGTTAATATGCAGAATATATAAATAATATACTTTTATAACCCAACAACAAAAAACAGCCCGGTTCAAAAATGGGCAAAGAATTGAATAGACATTTCTGCAAAGATGATATACAAATGGCCAACAAGTTCATGAAAAAATGCTCAACATCACTAACTATTAGGGAAATCCAAATCAAAACCATAATGATCCTTTTCACTATTATTTATAAAGGAAGGGAGAAGAAATGTTGGGAAATATCAGGAAGGGAGACAGAACATAAAGACTCCTAACTCGGGGAAACGAACTAGGGGTGGTGGAAGGGGGGAGGAGGGCGGGTGTTGGAGGGGAATGGGTGACGGGCACTGAGGTGGACACTTGACGGGATGAGCACTGGGTGTTTTTCTGTATGTTGGTAAATTGAACACCAATAAAAATTAATTAAAAAAAAAACCATAATGAGAAATTATCTTACATCCTTTGGAATGGCTACAATCAGAAAACAAAAATCCAAAGCCCAAGTGTTAGTAAGGATGTTGACAAATTGAAAACCTTGTGTGCTGCTGGTAGGAATGTCAAATGATGCACCCTATATGGAAAACTGGATGGCAATTCCTTAAAAAAAAATCAAATTACTATATGATCTAGCAATTCCACCTCTGGTTATAAATCCAAAAGTTTAGAAAGCGAGAAGTTAAAATGAGAGTTGCATGCCCAAGTTCACAGTAGCATTTTCAAGTAACCAAGAAGTGGAAGCAACCCAAGTGTCCCTTGGCAGGTAAATGGATAAGCAAAATGTGGTATATACACACAATGGAGTGGTATTCAGACCTAAAAATGAAGGAAATTCTATACATACTACAACACAAATGAACCTTAAAGACATTATTCTAAATGAAATAAGCCAGTCACAAGACTCAAATATTGTATGATCCCACTTAGTTGAGCTATCTTGAGTGGTCACTTTCATAGAGACAGAAACTACAATGGTGGTTGCCAGGGCTTGGAGGGGAGAGGCAATGGAGAGTTATTTTTTAATGGCATTGAGTTTTTATTTTGCAAAATGAAAAAAAGTTCTAGGATTGGCTGCATGACAATACGAGTATATGTAATGCTACTGAACTGTCCACTTAAAAACAATTACAGTGGTGTATTTTGTTATGTGTTTTTTACAACAATAAAAATAATAATCAAAAAAGAGTATACCATGAATATCTTTATGTCAATAAAGTCAAAATGTGATAAACTGGAGAATTTCCCAGACAAAAAAATGCAATGCACTAACATCCGTTCAATAAGAATTTTTTTAAAACCTAAACCAGCCCAGAAGTTTTTACATGACAGTCTAACAAATTTTCAGGGACTGGTTCATTCTTATTTTACGCAAATGGTTCCCAAGAATGGAAAACAGACAAATCACTTAAATCATCCTATCAACTGAATATAACCCTCAAACCTAAATCAGCTATGGCACTATGAGAAAGAAAAAACATAGGGGTGCTGGGCATGCAGCTCTTGATCTCGGGGTTGTAAATTCAAGTCCCACAATGAATGTAGAGATTACTTAAAAATGAAATCCTTAAAAAAATACTGACAAATCTTGCTTATGAAAATAGACAAAATAATAATAATAAGAAAATCCAATTCAGCTGTATTTTAAAATAAACCAAAAGGTTTTTAAAAATATTTTATTTATTCATGAGAGACAGAGAGAGAGGCAGAGACATAGGCAGAAGAAGAGACAGGCTCCTTCCCTGCAGGGAGCCTGATGCGGGACTCGATCCCAAGTCTCCGGGATCAAAAAGATATTTGGATAGAATATATAATGACTTCAGGGCAGGGGTCACTTTTGGGCAGAAAGAGGACAAGTAAAGAGGGGTATGGGACTCTAGTTGGATGTATTATAATTCATTTTTTTTAAAAAGGAGAACTGAAATAATAAAGTAAAATGCCTTTATCTTTTTTATAGGTCCTATGCATCTCTACTGTAGGAAAAATTGCATCTCAATGGAAAACTGTACATTCAACTCTTCTGAGTTATCAGATTCTAGCTCTGTTCACTGTGCTGTTTTGCACCTCTTTATAATCTGCAGGTAACTAATAGGTACAGGGCACAAATAAAGTTCAATATTGTCACATTAAATTTCTGCAGTCTATTAAACTGGTAGAGATTTAATTGACTTTCTCTCCCATTGCCAAAAATAAAAGCCACAGTTTTGTCTCCATTTACAATCAATCTCTACTTTACTCTGTATAGATGAATGCTTCTTTGACTTTTCCTTTTTAACCACTTTATTGAGGCATAATTGACATACAAAAAGCTATATTAAAAAAGCTGTACATATTTAATGTATAAAACATGATGAGTTTGGAGACAAGTATACACCCATGAAACCATCAACACAATCTATGCCATGAACTTATGCTTTGAACTGGTTATAACATCTGTCTAGTTCCCTCATAGCATATGAATGCCATAAATTATTTAACGGGTTCACTTATATATCTATATGAGAGTCATGATTTTAATTTTTCTGAAAATCTTCTTTTAACACTTTTTTCTGTGTAACATTTCACAACTTTTAAAAATTGAGTGACAGAGGTTTGGAAAAACCCAAGATTTAGAAACAGAAGAAGGAGGAACCAGAATTATCCTAGTGGCAAGGAGCACTGGACAGAAGGAGAAGCATAGTGAGTGAGGGGTTTCCCAGGGTGTGGGTCACAAAGAAACTTTGGGGCAATGATTTTATATATATTTTAAATTTATTTCCTCTTTTATTTTCTGTTTTGCTTTATCTCCATTTTCCCCAAACCTTTAGCAATATATTTTACTCAAAAGAGCCTTGTAGTAATGCTTTAGGAATAAATAAAAGGGAAAAACTAGTTAGAGAACACAGGAAATACTCCTGTAGGGACATTTGGTTATTTCCCTATAGTGAGTTTCAAATTTGCAGTTACTCGTGGAAATTATCACTCTCTTTTTGTCCATGGGGACAGTTAAATGACAGGTAAAGTATTTTAAGCCAAAATTTTAAAATAACTGAGCTCCTTTTTAGTGAATTATTTCACAATATTTATAGTATAAGATTTACTGGATTATTATAGAGTCATATTAATTTTTTTCTGATAAATGTCATGAACCATGATAGTAATGGGGTTATTTTCTATTTAAGAGCCTTTGCTCTTGCCAATGAAATAGAATGTGTCACTTTATTGCATCTTGACATTTGTGAAAGACAGAATGCACTGGAAAATTATAGAAGTGATTTTACTCAGACTATTATACCAGGGAGCATGTTCATTAATGGGAAACGTCTCAAAGGAAAAAAAAAGGAGGCCTGGGATTTCATAGAGGCAAGTAAACAAGAGAGTCATTAGTTTTACGAGAGTCACAGAAAGGATGGAGAGGGATGTCTCTTAACTGTGTCAATGAGAAAGGGTGGAGGTGGTCTTATCTCAGAATGTGGGAGAGCAGGGGCATCCTTTATGGTTAGCCTATTCTCAGCACACAAAAGTGTGGGGGATTTTTCAATCTTCACTTCTTCCCAGGAGCTGAGGGCTCAGATAAATGTCAACATCGCTAGTTTTCTTTTCTGTTCATGATGAATGAGTATCATTGCTGCTGAACAACTCAGAGGTGTTCATAAACCTGAGTGGGGCAAATCAGAGTATAAGACAATAGTCTCCCAAGGAGTCTTGCTGGCATTGTCCCTGTAACACCAGTTAAATGATCTCTTGAGAGTTAGTAGCAGAGTTCAGTGGTTTTAGGGTTCTAGGGGAAAGGCATATTAGAAGAAGACTGTCTAAACGAAAAAGGAAAAATATATAAATGGTTCCATTTATGTAAAGATGCAGAAATTGAACTCTGGGAGTAACTAGTCTAGTGGATTCCAAGAGGCTGGTGGAAGAAAATCTTTCAGTTAGGTAGCACCACTCACCGAATTTCTTGAAACTCTCAACTAGGATGTCAATGTTCTTAGTGAGGTTGTCCACAGTCCTGGTTACCTTTCATAAAAAACATGCATGACCAGATGTCTTGCTAGAATTTCTTAGTTTTCCAGATAGTGGTTTTCCCATGGAGAATTCCAGCCCATGCATAGTGTACTGTGGTGCTGAGTTCTTCAAAGTTTACAGCAAGTCACTAAACTTTAGCTGGGAAGGCTTCTTCAGATCTTGGGAGAAAAGGTCTGTTGCAAGGCAGCCTAGGGTTCCAATCATTTTAGGGAGATTTTAGTCCTTAGTGACTCCAAGTCAGGTTGTGGGGAGAAAAGTCAGAAATATTAGTTTGGAGAATTGTAAGCAGATATTGAAGAAAACATTAAGAATTAAAATTTTTGATAAGGTTAGGACACCTGTGTGGCTCAGTGGTTGAGCGTCTGCCTTTGGCTCAGGCCATTATCCCGGGGTCCTGGGATCGAGTCCCACATCAGGCTCCCAAAGGGAGCCTGCTTCTCCCATGTCTCTGCCTCTCTCTGTATGTCTCTCATTAATAAATAGATAAAATCTTTTTAAAATGTCATAAGGTTTGACATTTTGGTCAAGATAACAGAGTCCATTTCAATTTGCAGCTGGATACCAAAACTGAGTTTTGCATACTGGGAGAAGTCAATACAATCTCCACCAGGCAAAAGAATTAGGTATCAGTTACCTATAACTTACAAAAAGGTGCAAAATAGCTCAAAGACATTGAATATTGTTAACATCTGATAACCCAGAAGACTATACTAAAGATACTACATAGTTTTCCATTGAAACTCAAAATTCCTCTGTGTAATCTCTACGTTTTTCATCAAAAATAATCTCAAAGAAAGACTATTCTTGATCACAGAATAAGAATGGACTCATTAATCATTTACATAGGTGAAGCAAGATTGTAAATTTACTACATAGGCTTATTATGTTTTTTCTTTTCCTATAAACTTTTATAAGGAAATTTGGATTAACCTTTTAAAAGCCCTTGAGGCAGAAAAGCCAAGCCAAAACTCACCATAAGACTCCATCTGCAGACATAGATTTGAGCAAATTCCTCTCTTCTTAAGGTCCCCTAAAATATCCTTAGTTTCCTGGGCCTGCCTAGAAGTGAGCCTCCTTAATCACCTATAAGCCTGAGAACCTTATAAGCCAGGCACCAAACCGGTTTTCCCAGAAGGACTTTGTAAATATCAGTTCCATAAAGGGAACCTCAGTTCATCAAATCATCTGGTAATATTTGATTACATGAGTATCACTCTTAAATATGACAGCCCAGGCAAGGCCTTGATTGTATGTATAACGAATGTTTCCATATATGTCCTGCTGTTTTCTAACAAAACTAACAACAACATCAATCAAAGCAGTACCGGGACTCTGATAAATAAAACCATATTATGGACAAGTGGGGCACTGACAATTCTCTAGAATTCTCTAGAAATTTCTCATACTGAATACAATGTCTGAAATATATTAATAATGTTTTCTCTATATATCTTTAACCTAGAAAGAGCTAAGTATCTCTTCTAATTTGACAAAGCTTCCTATGAAACTCATCAATCAAATAAATCAGTAATCATACAATCAAATTAAATGAATCTAATTATTTTGAGCACCTTTTTTCAAGGTAAAAGAACAAACGCTTTGTGATTATCTAAGGGCCCATAGAAAGACAATGGTATATGTAAAAGATATCAATTAGGATTTCATTGTGGGAAGGCAAAAGATCAAAAGTTGTCAGGATATTTGAACACTTGATTAAAATAGGATCAAAGGTTAGTAAGAAAAAATATGTGGATACCTATTTCAGCCAAAGTGTGTGTGTGTGTGTGTGTGTGTGTACGAGATTATTTATTTATTTATTTATTTATTTATTTATTTATTTATTTATTTAAGAGAGAGAGCAAGAGGGTCAGGGGAAGAGCAGAGAGAGAGGGACAAACAGACTCCACACTGAGCTTAGAGCCCAAAGTGGGGCTTGATCCTACGACCCAGAGATTATGACCTGAGCCGAAATCAAAAGTCAGATGCTTAACTGACTAAGCCACCCAGGTGCCTTGACAATAATATATTTTTTAAAGTAAACATAGTAGGCAAAGTACCTTAGCTCTTTTCTAAGTAAGAAATAATTAAGGATTTAACGAAGTCAACACAAACCATAAACTGTTATTCTGTTATGACACAGAATATTTGCCATATGGACAGATTACATAGAAGATAAGGAATGACATTTTATACCAAGCTCATAGATACAGAAAACGGGTCATTGAGGGAGGTTGGGGGATGGAGGGTAAGAGAAATGGGTGAAGGGGGTCAAAATGTATCAACTTCCAGTTATAAAATAATTAAGTTCATGGGAACATAATGTGCAGCATGATGACTAGAGTTAATAATGCTATATTGCATATTTGAAAGTTGCTAAGAAAGTAAGTCTGAAGTCCTCATCACAAGAAGTAAATATTGACTATGTATGGTGACAGATGTTAACTGTAAGTAGGATTATTGTGGTGACCATTTCACAATATACACAAACATCAAATCATTATGTTGTACACCTGAAACTAATACAATGTTGTATATCAATTATACCTCAATTTAATAAAAAATATTTCAAAAGAATAACATTTTACAGCCTCTGCTTAAGAGCAAATCAATAATCTAAGAAAATTTTGTCATTTTAACAGAAAGAAACCAACCTCCAGTTTTGCACCAGTATAACATTTAACAGTAAACCTCTTTTTGAATATATTACCTTAAAAACCCACTAAATCTTGGCCAGCTTTGAATACAACATATAAAATTCCCTTTCTTAAAATCTCCTACAGATGTCTATATCCATAAATATTCCTTATACTGCATCTTCTCAATATGACAACAATGAATATGTTCATTGGCAGATCCAAATATCTATAACCTTTCAGTGGTATATATAAATGAGAAGCAAAAGTACATAAACTGAAGTTATGTTTACTAACCAATATTTCAGTATTCCATTTTACCTAGGAATGAACTAGATGTACAATTAACATCCATTAAGTAACCCAATTTAATATCAATATAAGACTTGTTGTATCAGAACAAGATTTTAAATTACTTAGAGATCTTGGAAATTATGTTCAAGCTAACATAACACAAAACATAATTTATGTTGAAATAAAGCTTGTCAAAATAATGATATGACTCGGTTAAATACAAATTTACATTTTTCATAATCTTAAGCATTTAGTACAGGAAATACAGCCCATTCAATCAGTAAACCTGTATAATTTAGGAAGAATTTATCCAAGTAGAATAATAGACTAGGATTATATTATACTTAACACTCATAAATCAGAGAAGATATAAATTTTTATAAACCAAAAATATAAAGCTACTGTCATTTCCCAAAGACTTACCTAAATTAGGTAAATTTGGTTTCTTAACATATTTCTGAATTGGCTTCTGTAAGGATGCTTTTTAAAACAAGCACACTGAAAGGTATGAAAGTTAAATCACTTCATATTTGGAGAGTTTTAAGAATATTCTACCTATATAAGTTTTTTTTAAAGATTTTAATTTATTTACTCATGAGAGACACACACAGAGAGAGAGGCAGAGACAAAGGCAGAGGGAGAAGCAGGCTCCATGCAGGGAGCCCGACATGGGACTCGATCCCAGGTCTCCAAGATCAGGCCCTGGGCTGAAGGCAGGCTAAACCACTGAGCCATCCGGGCTGCCCAAGTCGTTTCTTTTTAATCTTTGTAAGCCAATCAGAATAGAGCTCCTTAGAGGATTTATTTATACATACATACATACATACATACATACATACATACATATCATCTAAGGATAAGAGTATATCATGCAAACAAGAAGGGTGAATTATATGAATTATAGACATATGAACATATGGGGAGACACAAACACAGACAGAGATGAAGCATATAGCTTCAATGCTGAAATTTCATTCATAGGTCAAGTGTAAACCCAGAATCATATGCCTTACCAGTCTAGGTAACTACTTCTTGCAGAACATGAAATTCTTCCCTGACTTGGACTTAAAATAGACAAACAGAAAAGAATAACCAGATTTCTGTCATCTTTCTCCTAATAAGGATCTCTATAAACTAGTAATTACACAGATATCAAATGGCTAGACCATGAAACCAAAAGAAGTTGGCACCACCATAAATCAAACCAGTACTCAAAAAGAATCAAAACCAAATACAATGGATAAGAGTCTGAAGCACTAGACTAGGAGTCAGACTCATCACTGGGTCACAGATCTGTAGCCAGGAATGACTACAGAAGGCTCTAAGAGGGGTTTTTATTTGGGTGGAGTAAATGGAGATCTGAAAGCAAGGTCCAATTCCATCCGAGTCATGGTCCCAAACTATGAGAGACAAAATGTAGTGGAAAATTAAGAAGACTATTTTATTCAGGCTATTGCAATAGGGAGCACGTTTGTTAATGACAGCATATCAAAGGAAAGGAAGGAAACCTAGAGTTTATGAGGAGGCAAGTAAATAGAGTCTTATAGAAGCCCTGAGGAAGGAGGGGAATGGGTCTTTTCTGAGTCACTAAGAAAGGGTGGAAGTAGATCTTATCCCAGATATTCAAGACAGAGTGATCCTTTGAGGTGGGAGGTTTTTCAGAAAACAAAATGGTGAGATTTCTCAACCATCCATGTTCTTGAATTCCAGCATTGTTACACGAAATCTCTTAAAATCTGCTAAAATTGTCATATAAGTATAGAATACCTTGGACTTGAAATTTGATTTATAATTGTCATTAAATGTTACCCTGTCAGACTGGAAAGGTGCTCCCAGTCTGACAGGGTAAAAATTTATTAAATTTATATCATGCCACATACATGGTAAAATTTTAAAAAACCTATTAGCTTACCTATGGGCTAAGCTCTAATTTCTTCTCATTTTCCCAATCACAAATTCTGATCTACTTTGACCAATTTTCAGATTGACAATTCTATAAATTGGATAGTTGGTTATTTTCTTGTTAATAAAAAAACAGTACATAAATTCATCTATGTAGACATAATGCTAGAAAACTCCTATTTTGATTTTATGGCAAAGAAAAACCAAGGATAGTTTCTCATAATAGGGAGTTATTCTACAGGAACTGACAAGATAAGTTGGTATGTCAGATGTATATGTACTTCCTTCCTCCTTGAATAATACTAATATTGTACTAAACTACTAGCAAATATATCTTTTTAAATTTTTATTTAAATTCCAGTTGGAAAAAAAATAAATTCCAGTTGGTTAACATACAGTATACTATTAGTTTCAGGTGTACAATATAGAGATTCAACTTTTCCATACATCACCTGGTGCTCATCACAAGTGCCCTCCTTAGTCCCCATCACTTGTTTCACCCAACCCCTCACACCTCCTCCCCTCTGGTAACCATCAGTTTGTTCTCTAGAGTTAAGAGTCTGTTTCTTGGTTTCTCTCTCTCTCTCTCTCTCTATCTCTCTCTCTCTTTCTCTCTCTCTTTCCTTTCCTCATTTGTTTTATTTCTTAAATTCCACATATCAGTGTAGTCATATAGTGTTTGTCTTTCTCTGAATGATTTATTTTGCTTACGATAAGTAATCTCCAGCTCCATCCATGTCATTGCAAATGGCAAGATTTCATAATTCTTTATGGCTAATAGTCCATTATACACACACACACACACACACACACACATACACACACACACACCATCTTTCTTATCCATTAATCAATCAGCAGACACTTGGGCTGTTCCCATTATTTGGCTACTGTAGATCATGCTGCTATAAACATCAGGGTGCACGTATCCCTCTGAATTAGTATTTTTGTATTTTGGAGGTAAATACCTAGTAGTGCAATTGCTAGATGTTAGGGTAGTTATATTTTTAATTTTTTATGAACCTCTACACTGTTTTCAACAGTGGCTGCACCCACAGTGCAAGAGGGTTCCCCTTTATCCACATCCTCACCAATATCTGTTATTTCTTGTGTTGTTGATTTTAGACATTCTAAATGCTGTGAGGTGATAGCTCATTGTAGTTTTGATTTGCATTTCTCCAATGATCAGTGATCTTGAGTATCTTTTCATGTGTCTGTTGGCCATCTGGATGTCTCATCTTTGGAGGAATGTCAGCCATGTTTTCTGTCCTTCTTTAAGTTGGATTATTTGGTTTGGGGGTACTGAGTTTTATAAGTTCATTATATATTTTGGATATTATCCATTTATCAGATATGTCATTTGCAAATATCTTCTACCATTCTGAAGGTTGCCTTTCAGTTTTGATCATTCTCTTTGCTGTGCAGAAGCTCTTTTTTTTAATGCTTTTTTTATTTTGATGTTGTCCCAATAGTCCATATTTGCTTCTGTTTCCCTTGCTTCAGGAGGCATATCTAGAAAGAAGTTGCTTTGTCAAAGAAGTTACTGACTGTGTTCTCTTCTAGGATTTTTATGGTTTTAAGTCTCCCATTTAGATCTTTCATCCATTTTGAATTTATTCTTGTGTTTGATGTAAAAGAGTGGCCCAGTTTCTTTCTTCTGCATTTTGCTTCCCACTTTTCCCAACACCATTTGTTGAAGAGACTTTTTCCCATTCAATATACTTTTCTGCTTTGTTAAAGATATAGTGGGGGGTTCATTTTGGGATTTCTATTCTGCTCCATTGATCTATGTGTCTATTTTTCTGCAAGTACCATACTGTCTTGATCACTACAGCTTTGCCATATAACTTGAAATCCAGAATTGTGATGCCTCCAGCTTTGCTTTGCTTTTTCAAGATTGCTTTGCTTATTCAGGGTCTTTCGTGGTTCCATACAAATTTTAGGATTGTTTGTTCTAGTTCTGTGAAAAATACAATTGGTATTTTGATAAGAATTGCATTAAATGTGTAGATTGCTTTTAGTAGTAAATTTTAATAATACGTCTTCCAATCCATGAGCATGGAATATCTCCATCTCTTTGTGATTTCTTCAATTTCTTTCATCTGTGTTTCATAGTTTTCAGAGTACAAGTCTTTCATCTCTTTGGTTAGGTAAGTATCTTAATGGTATTTGTTGAAATTGTAAATGAGATTGTTTCCTTAATTCCTCGTTTTGCTGATGTTATTGGTATATAGAAATTCAACAGACTTCTGTACATGGATTTTGTGTCCTGGGACTTTACTGAATCCCTTTATCAATTCTAGCAGTTTTTGCTGGAGTCTTTCAGGTTTTCTATATACAGTATTATGTCATCTGCAAACAGTGAAAATTTGACTTCTTCCTTGCTGGTTTGGATGCATTTATTTCTTTGTGTTGTCTGACTGCTGAGGCTAGCACTTCCAGGACTCTGTTAAGTAATAGTGGTGAGAGTGGACATCCATGTCTTGTTTGTGACCATAGAGGAAAAAATCTCAGGTTTTCCCCATTGAGGATATTAGCTGTGGATTTTTCATAGATGGACTTTATTATGTTAAGGGATGCTCCCTCTAAACCTGCTTTGTTGAGGATTTTTTTTTATCATGAATGGATGTCGTGCATTGTCAAATACTTTTTCTGCATCTATTGAAAAGATCATACGGTTCTTACCTTTTCTTTTATTATTGTAATGTATCATGTAGATTGATTTGGGAATATTGAACCACCCTGGCAACCCAGGAATAACTTCCATTTGATCATGGTGACATTTCTTTAATGTATTGTTGATTTGGTTTGCTAGCATTTTATTGAGAATATTTGCATCTGTGTTCATCAGGAATATTGACTGGTGGTTCTCTTTTTTTGTGCTGTCTTTATCTGGTTTTGGTATCAGGTTACTGTTGGCCTCATAGAAAGAATTTGGAATTTGCCTTCCATTTGTATTTTTTTGGAATAGTTTGAGAAGAATAGGTATGAACTCTCTTTTAAATGTTTGGTAGAATTCCCCTGTGAAGCTGTATGACCCTGGACTTTTGTTTGTTGGGAGATTTTTGATTACTGATTCAATTTCTTTGCTGGTCATTGGTCTAAAGCTATTTCTTCCTGTTTCAGTTTTGGTTGTTTATATGTTTGTAGGAATTCATCCATTTCTTCTAGGTTGTCCAATTTGTTGGTATATCATTTTTCATAACATTCTCTTATAATCGTTTGTAGTTCTGTGGTGTCAGTCGTTATTTCTCCTCTTTCATATGTGATTTTATTTATTTGGATCCTTTCTCTTTTCTTTTTATAAGTCTGGCTAGGGGTTTATCAATTTTATTAATTTTTTCACAGAAACAGCTCCTGGTTTCATTGATCTGTACTTTTTTTTTTTTAGTTTCTGTATCATTTATTTCTACTCTAATCTTTCTGGTTTCCTTTCTTCTGCTGGCCTAGGCTTCATTTGTTGTTCATTTTCTATCTCCTTTAGGTATAAGGTTAGGTGGCTTATTTGAGATCTCCCTTGCTTCTTGAAGTAGGCCTGTATTGCTATATACTGCCCTCATAGGACTGCTTTTGCTGCATTCCAAAGCTTTTGTACCACTGTGTTTTCTTTTTTTTCCTTTTTCTTCCCACTGTGTTTTCATTTTCATTTGTTTCCATGTATTTTTTATTTCTTGTTTGATTTCCTGGTTGATTCATTTTTTACAAGCATGTTATTTAGCCTCTATTTATTTGAGGTCTTTTCAGATTTTTTCTTGTGGTTGACTTCTATCTTCATAGTGCCATGATCAGAAAAGGTGCATGGTATGTTCTCCATCTTTTTGTATTTGTTGACTCCTGTTTTGTGACCTAATATGTGATCTCTTCTGGCAAATGTCCCATCTGCACTTGAAAAGAATGTGTATTCTGCTGCTTTAGGATGGAATGTTCTGAATATATGTTAAGTCTGGATGCCTGGGTGGCTCTGCGTTCAGCTCAGGGTGTGATCTTAGGTTCTGGGATCAAGTCTCACATCAGGCTCCCCCTGGGGAGCTGCTTCTCCCTCTGCCTATGTCTTTGCCTCTCCCTGTGTGTTTCTAATGAATAAATAAATAAAATCTTACGTCTATATAAACATATATATATTAAGTCCATCTGGCCCAATGTGTCATTCAAAGCCATTGTATTCTTCTTGACCTTCTATTTAGAAGATCTGTCCATTGATGTAAGTGGGGTGGTAAAGTCCCCTGCTATTATTGTATTATTATCAATGAGTTCCTTTATGTTTGTTATTAGTTGTTTTATACATTTGGGCATGCCTATGTTGGGTGCATAAATATTTGTAATTGTTATATGTTCTTGTGGGATTGGCCCTTTTATTATTATATATTGTCTTTCTTTGTCTCTTGTTAGTCTTTGGTTTAAAGTGTAGCTTGTCTGATATAAGTATTGCTAATCCAGCTTTCTTTGGACATCCATTTTCATTTAAATATTTCTCCATATCCTCACTTTCAAGCTGCCAGTATCTTTAGGTCTAAAATGAGTCTGTTATAGGTAGCATATAGTTGAATCTTATTGTTTGATCCATTCTAACACCCTATGTCTTTTACTTGGAGCATTTAGTCCATTTACATTTGAAGTAATGATAGATATGTATTTATTGTCATTTTATTACTTGTTTTGTGGTTGTTTCTGGAGATTTCTCTGTCCCTTTCTTATTTTTGTGACTTTTGGTCTCTCCTTTCCACTCAGACTCTCCTTTAATATTTCTTACAGTATGGCTTAGTGGTCACAAACTCCTTTAGTTTTTGTTTGTCTGGGAAACTCTTTATACCTCCTTCTATTCTGAATGGTAGGCTTGGCAGATTTTTGCATTCATCACTTTTGATATATCATGCGACTCTCTTCTGGATTGCTAAGTTTCTTTTGAAAATTCTCTAGCCAGCCTTATGGGGTTTTCCTTGTAAGTTAAGGACTACTTTTGTCCTGCTGCTTTAAAGATTTGTTCTTTATTGCTATATTTTACAAATTTAATTAACATGTCTTGGTGTTGGCCTTCTTTTGTTCTTGATGGGAGTTCTCTGTGTCTCCTGGATCTGGATGTCTGCTTCCTCCCACAGATTAGGGAAGTTTTCAGCTATTATATCTTCAAATAAATTTTCTGGCCCCTATTCTTTCTATTCTTCACTGGGACTCCTATACTATGAACGTTATTACATTTGATGGGGACACTGAGTTCCCTAAGTCTTGTGCTGCTTAATTCTTTTTCTCTTTTGTTCAGCTACATTGCTTTTCATTACTTTGTCTTTTAGGTCATTATTTCATTCCTCTGATTTCTCCAAGACTGCTATTCATTGCATCAAGTGTATTTTTAATCTCATTTATTTCCATCTTAATCTGTGATCCATTCTTTTTTAACTCTTTCATCTCTGTGGTAAGGGCCTCACTGATGTCTTCTTTTCTTTCCTCAAACCTAGTAAGTATCCTTATTATTGTTGCTTTAAATTCTCCATCCCGCATGTTACTTATATCTGTTTCACTTAGATCTCTGGCTGTGGCCTTATCTTGTTCTTTCATGTGGGATAAATCCCTTCATTGTTTCATTTGTCTAAGTCTCTGCCTTCTTCTGTGTATTAGAGAGGCAGTTAAGTCTCCTGCTCCTGAAAGCAATGACCTTATGAAGAAGAGGCCATGTAATGCTCACAGCCTAGAACTTCAGGGAGTCTCTGGTATGTGCTGCTTGCACTTTGCTGTTATGTTTTGGCTGTTCTATCCTTCAGGCCAGTCAGCTGCAGATGATCTCCTTGCCTTCAGTGGGCAGAGTTTGTTCCTTGGCCAGAAAGTGGTGGATTTTAACAAGGTGTGCTCTGGTTTGCCTGTGTAATGAGACCAGATACTACTTCTAAAACTGAGGCCCTCCAGAAGAACTCTCTGGTTGGGAGATGTGGTGTGGGCAGGGGTTTCTGCTGATCTTCAGGGAAGGGGCAACAGCTCTGGCACTAGACCAGAAAGGGTAGTCCCAACAGAGTGGAGGGGCATGGGACTTGATACAAGCAGGCTAGGCAACCAGTGTCAGGGCCTAGCTACCCTCTGCAGGTGGCTCTGCATTTATGCTGAGAGGTGGGGAAGGTAAATGGCACTAGCTGTCTCCTTTGTCCTCAGAGAGGTGTCTCCATGCTACCTCTCAAGGATGTGCTGCAAGAAGAGGGAATAATCTTCCTGCTCTGTGCTCCAGGTGTTCCTCAGATCTCTGTTTCCACACCTGTCTTCCCCCCAGGGTGTTTGCCTGCCTTCTCTCCAGGAGCAGAGCTGCACCTTCTGGGCTCTAGCCCAGCCAAACCCGCTGACCTTTAAAACTCTAGTCTTCAAGCCTCACTGGTTGCAAGAACTCAAGAGATTCAGCTCCTCTCATTTTCCAAGCCAATGGCCTTGGGAAAATGTTCTCCTTTTCTGTTCACCTTTTTACCCTCTCTCACCCTTCTCTCCAACCATGGGTCCCTCCCTTTTGCAGCAGCACCCATGACTTATTTCTCCCCCCAAACCTCATCTTCACAGTTCTTACCTTCCTCCCTGTGGCCTCTTCTCTAGTTGTGGAATTGATCTGTCAGTCCTCAAGTTGATTTCTGAGGTATTCAGAATGATTTGATAGTTATCTAGTTGTGTCCAAGGGACAAGACTAGCCTAATGTCCTCCTACTCTGCTGCCGTCTTCCTCTCACAAAATTTTTTTTGACCAAATTACTTTATAATTTGCTTACTAACCAAGAAGAAGGGTATTTTTGCCCAGAACATGGACTTTATATACCACCTAAGATGAAATTCTACCCTAAGACCCCAGGATTCAGTCTCTTCAAAATTTGCAATTTATTCTGGTTCCTCTTATGGGACACCATTCAGTCTAGGAAAAGAAAAATGCTGGAGAGACCACGTTTTCTACCTATAATGGAATCATTAAAATTAATTGAATTTTTATTCTAAAATTATTTGTTTGACAAATTTCCTTTATATGGGAGATAAAGGTAAGACGATGAAAAGTAAGGAAGTAGAGGATCAAAGAAATCCAAAATATAAATTGTCAGTCTTTGAAGAAATAAGTATATACAAAATCATAACTCTTAAATTATTTTCCAACTCTTCGAACAGTAATTATATTTATGAAAATCTGTTTTTTTTTTTTCAGTTACAACTCTTTCAACTGACTCTACATAAGTTAATTCATTCAATTTGTGATTTGTTTGATTGCAGAAAAATCAGTTTAATGACAATTTACTATTTCCAAAACTTCCCTAGATGTCCTCTGGACAGATAAATTAGGAATTTACAATATGTATCATCTTTAATATAAATACATTTTATAAGCTTCAGATGATTAAAAAGATTCATAGTAAACCTCCATAGTTTTTCTGTCAAAAATCTTCAATATCTTCAATGATGAATGAAATGTAAGACTTGTGTGGATTTTCTTTTTTTGTGTGCATGATACATATTTTGTACCCATATTAAAATTGTTCTTTTAGAAAGAAGATGTACAATAGACTGGTATTTTATTTTTGTACTTCTATGGGAAATTTTTCTCTACAACTGTTCTCAGAGATTCTTGCCACTATAAATGTATGGTTTCAGGAGATCCCTGGGTGGCTCAGCAGTTTACTGCCTGCCTTTGGCCCAGGGCATGATCCTGGAGTCCTGGGATCAAGTCCCACATGGGGCCCCCTGCATGGAGCCTGCTTCTCCCTCTGCCTGTGTCTCTGCCTCTCTCTCTGTGTGTGTCTCTCGTGAATAAATAAATAAAATCTTTAAAATAAATAAATAAATAAATAAATAAATAGTTTCAGACATAGTAAACAACTTAACGTACGTCACAAAACTTCCAGAACTTTTCTTTTTCATGGCTCCTACGTATGCCTTTGCATTAATACTTTGTCTTTGAAATTTCTGAGTGAATGATGAGTTTTATCCCTCCCAACCAGACTAATGAGTTAATTTAAAATTTTCTCACCTCTTTGGCATAGTGGCCAGGATCCATAAATTTTGTGGTGATGTGATTTAATCCAATTAAAAGGTCCCTTCTTTCCTGCTGTGAGGTAAGCTGCACCTCTTTTTTGTTCCAATTTTCTGGTATTCTTCCCAAAGGGTGCCAGCCCTAGATTAATTAACAACTTTGTAAAGCCTTCCTTCACTGAAGGACAACATGCTGAGTCTTTCTAAGGTCAACAGACTAAGAATTCCCATTCTTTTTTTGTCATATTGAAATGTTGGAGTCGTAAATGTGTAGCTTTTTCCTGTCATTGGATCTACATTGGTCTCTGCATAAAGATCATAAAAACATGTCATGGAACACTTTTCCTAATATGCCATTAAACCTATTCAATAATATTGTGTGGCAGTTCTGGCCTATGATGATGAAGTAGGACCTTACAAGGAAGCTATAGAGCAGTATTTTATCTACATTAATTGGTTGAGTTGGAGCTTTGGTAAGAAAACTCTGTTAGCATTCAACAATTCACAAATGTGATTGTTAACAGCATTCCATTTATTCTATCTGAATGGAAGATACATGAGATTGGAACCCTGCTAAGTCTCTGTTCCTTGGAAATGTATGATCTTCCCTGGAGTGGTAGTCCTTAGACAAGGATGAGGACTTTCTCAGTCTTGTCAAAGGTAAGAGTGCTTTATAAAATGATCCTTTCCTCATAATGTTAAAGTTAATGCTTTCTATTTGCTTGATAATGTTAAAAGCTCATGTTCAGGAAAAGGTAGAATCATGACTCTCGTGCAGATATAAAAATGAACATGTAAAGATTTACCTCACTTATGAGAGAATCAGACAGATGTTAAAACTAGCTCAAAAGAAGCCAAAAAAGCACAAATCTGTATGGTGTAATAGAATTTGCAAGAGGACGCAAAGCAAGTTTTTCCAGTAGAATGGTGAGTGTGTGTGTGTGTGGGGGGGGATATTAATTAGAACTTAATCAGAGAGGACAAAATGTACATGTGTATCAGTTATCTATGGCTTAAAAGGTAAAATGTCTCAAAGGTAAGGAACAAGGCTAAAATCTGATAGCCTAGATGTATAGTTTTCCATGGAAACATAAATTTTTTCTACAGCAACTTCCTAATCCTATTTGCTTTTGATAATTTCCTTACTGGATTTATATATCATGCTCCACTTATTGGAGTTAGAATGAAAAGGAAGAATTATATATTCAATACTCGGTCCTAATCCCTTATGTTACTTATTAAAACTATCATAAAAAGAAGAGCTACTCTTAAAGATTATGAAAATTCCTTGACAAATTTTTAGAAAACGATTAATCTTATGAAAATAATATTGAGCAAAAGAAGTATGACATAAAAGAATACATTGAACATGATTTTATTTTAATAATTCTAAAACCAGGTAGAACTAAACTATTTTGCTTATAAATTTACATATATGAAATTTAATTATAAAGGAGATTAAGGATAGAAGTATCATCAAATCTACACATAGGAGATGTTCTTTTTTGACAAAATGTTTCTGCTGATAAATTATTTTTTTAAATATTGCTCCAAAATAGAATGGCATATAAAAGCATAAATACACAACTCCTCATTCCTGTACCTAAGTACCATGGTTTCTTTTAATGTTTTTGTACTATTTCAGATCCTGCACATGTCTGAAGCTTCAGTGTTTATGTGTAGGGATAGAACAGAGTTTTCTTTTTTACCCAATCAAGAAGTGTTCTAATGGCTTCCCCTTTCCTTACATATTTTCTGCTACTATTATAGCAGAAATCATATAGACACAGATACACTGAAGCTTGGCCACAAGGAGTGGAAGCTTAGATCCAGGTATATAGGTAAGGGGCCTAGCATGCACATTAAGTGAAAGCCAGCAATATACTGGCTTTAAAATTCACTGAATTCTGGGGAGAATTGAGTCCAATATGTTAAAAACCACTGGAGTTATTTAGAATTTCTCAGTGGGGGTGCTATTGGCATTTTGAGGACAATTCTGTAATATGAATCATCTGTGCTCTAAATATTGCATGATATTTAGCATCCTTGGCAGTTGGGCAGTAAATGCCAGTACCACTCAAGTCATTGTGACATCCAAAAACTTCCTACACATTACCAATTGCTCTGGGGGGTTGGGGGGATGTGCCATGTCTGATTGAAATATTACCATCTACATAGTAGCATTACTCACAATAGCCAAAAGGTAGAAGCAACGCAAATGTCCATAGACGGACGAATGGATAAATAAAACATGTTACATAAGTACAATGAAATATTATTCATCCTTAAAAAGGAAGGAAATTCAGACATAGGCTACTACATGGATGAACCTTGAGGACATTATGTGAAGTGAAATAAGCCAATCACAAAAAGACAAATACTATGATTCAATTTATATGAACTATTTAGAGTAGTCAAACTCATAGGAACAAAAAGTAGAATAATGGTTGTCAGGAGGTAGGGAGAAGGGGAAATGAAAACTTGTTGCTTAATGAGTATAGTAGTTCACTTTTGCAAGATGAAAAAATTCTGGAGATTGGTTGCATGATAATATGGAATAAACTTAACACTACTGAACTTTACACTTAAAAATGGTTAAGATGGTAAAATTTATGTTATGTGCATTTTATCACAATTAAAAATGCTACTACCAACTTTAAACTTTAAGCAAACATTATTTTAATGTACACAATATTATATAGCGTTATGTAATGAGGCACCCAAATAGTGACTTTTTTATTAAAAAATATAACTTTAAATTTGCAAGGGAAAATAATTAACCATACTTTTCAATATTTCAAGAAAGATTTCTTTAGATATATTCTTTATAATAACACCAGTTCTTTACTTCCTGGAGTGGACTAAAGAAATATTCTGCTGAGTTCTGGACAGATGTGTGACGATGTGTTAAAATTAAAGTCTATTAACACAACTTTCAGAACTTAAAAAATGACTATACAGGATCTTAGACCTGAAGAATCTTGTGCAACTTTTTCACATGCCTCCAATCTTATCAGAGTTGTATATACTTATAAGTATATACAATTTATATATAGCTCTGCATGTATCATATTGCTTGTATAGAAACATGCTAAGGAGTGATATTTCTTTAGGATGGCGCATATCCTTCAATTCACCAAATCATGTGAAATCTTAAGTTTCTTCATGTCACATTAAGAGAGAAACAAAGAACACATTTAAAAACAGTAAATGAGGGACGCCTGGGTGGCTCAGTGGTTGAGCGTCTGCCTCCAGCTCAGGGCGTGATCCTGTGGTTCCAGTGTTGAGTCCTACATCAGGCTCCCTGCATGGGGCCTGCTTCTCCCTCTGACTATGTCTCTGCCTCTTTCTGTATGTGTCTCTCATGAATAAATAAATGAATAAAATCTTTTTTAAAAATTAAAAAAAAAAAAACAATAAACGTGCATGAAGAGATTCAAGTTTCCTTAAGTACGATTAGGTTAGGCTAAAGTTTAGGCTAAAAGTAAATTAAAGACTAACCTAAGATGTCAGTGTCTGAGTGAGACAGAGCCAAAGATAGCTCCATAGTGTCCAATATTGAGATATGAACTTGGCCATAATATAGTACTAAAATGTGTACTAGCTCTTCTAAAAGAAAAAAATATTTTGTATATCTGGTTCCTATCCTCCACTAATGCATAGAATATCCTTCTTCATGTCTACCCAGTTCATTTCCTTTATTATACTCCTCTCTTCACAGAGTAGCACAGAAATGTAGATGTAGGGAAAGGAGAAGTGTGATCATAAATAATATTTATAAGAAGTCACTGAATTATGAACAGAAAGTCAATGTGGTGTCAAATGGCAAACAACTAGAGATTTAGGTAAAGGGAGACTTTACTCAAAGAAAAAGACTTTTGCAATAGGATGAGGGGAATTATTACAATAGGAAGAACACTGCCCCCATGGCTGGTAAGCATCTCAAAGGTCAGGCACATGGCTTTTCTTTTACAGGGAAGAGTAAACAGGTCTAGAAAGAACTGGGCATAGGGACTTGGGATAAGCAGGTGGGATAATAGGGCAGTTAAGCAGGAAATATTTTTCTTTGACATCTGTCAGTTCTCTGGGAGGGACTGCTAAGGAGAGTGGACTCTGCATTCAATGCTTGCTTAAACTTAAGGATGGGCCAAAGTTCCGTGGCCTTGGGAAAGGAGAGAAAGCTAACAAGTTTGCTTATGTCCAGTCAGCAGGCATTTGTCCATCTGTGCGCAGTTACAAAGAGTTCGGCTAATCATTTATGATATGAAGAATGGAAATTCAGAGGGTCTGTGTCTGATCTTGCCAGATGTAAACAAGGGGGGCATTTGGGAGTTTTTTCTCAGTCTTATGCAGAAGGGTTGTTCTTGGTAGTAAGCTCTTTCCCAGAACACAGAAGAGTGAGGGATAGCTTAACTGTCACTGTTTTCTAGGAGTGCAGGGCTCAGGGAAAGCTCAACGCTGTCAGTAGCACAGTGGAAGGCATACAGATCGTCAAACAAATCATTGGGCTGAAGTCTGAGCTCTCCAACCTACTGGTAAAATTTTGAACCATTTTTATGGGATCAACTGTAGCAGATATCATCTGTACATTAAGCCTAATACTTTATTCCCTTAAAATGTGCTTTATCCTCACTCAAGCTGCCTGCTGCTCTTCAATTTCTGGTCCATTCTACTCCTATTACTCTTTACAATGTAGACTAAGTAAGCAAGGGTCTCTTATTCACTCACAGTTACGTTCAAGAAGTGTCAGCCAACAGTTTCTGCTAATCGGGCCACATGGAAGCCCAGGCCAGTCTGGAATTTATAAGTGTCATTGAGGGTGTCATAGAGTGTTCACCTGCAGCCGAAACAGATCAACCTCAGGAATGTCAGTATCGTGCTCAGAATTTCCATCACTGTCACTCGTCTTCCTCTTCCTTTTATTTAATACACTCTGGATAGTTTGACTCTGCCCAATCCCCCTGACATCTTTGGACCTCAGTATCGTTACAGAAAACAGTACATGCTCAACTTGCTTATACAATAGTTGCAAGGATCAAATGAGAAGAATAGGAAATGCATTTTAATGGTCTAAATATAGTTGCTACTATGAAGTCATCTAGAGTCAGGCCATTTGAGAAACAACTGCTTCATGGTTATCCTTTATCCCTGAAAACATCAATTCTTATTTGTTTGAGTTCTGTACTGCTGCCATGAAACCCAAATCAGACTTCACTATTACAGACCACCAGTGTTTGGGCTCATAATTCTCACTTGTTCATTGTGCAGTAAAACTCTTATAGGGCCATAAACACTGATAGGACTGACTTCTCATATTCATCCATTTATTCAATTATCACACTTGCACTGGTTCTGGGGAGAACGGCTCCCAGACACAATAGGAGAGAATTGAGCTCAATGACTCATTGGTTGAGAAACAAAGAGCAGTGTTACAGGTCACAGTGGGGCCTCACCATATTATCACCCCTGTGATACAGTTATATGAAAAATTTGCATAGTATTTATAACAAAAAACACACATGGAAGCACTGTAAAGATTTTAGAATTTAATATAGGATGCCATGATATCATTTGGAATAAAATGGATATTTATCAAATTTTAAAATCAAAATTAATTTGTTTTCTCATCAGAAGTACCAAAATCTCTATAATAAATATGCTCAAAACTCATGCCAGGGCTATAAATAGGCTCCCATCTCAGTATATCTTGGGTTATTTGAGGCCTTTTTTCTTTCCTAAAAGTGAGCACCAATAGGTCTCTTGAACTTACTACTGGCAGGGGCTGCATTTTATGGAGTCTTGGCCCTGAGAGATGTGCCACCCCAAAATATGCCACTGTGGCATACTGATTGTTTTGAGCTAAAGACAACGAGAAGAAGCACATTTAAGAAAATCTCAAAAGAAAGAAAGAAGAAAGAAAGAAAGAAAGAAAGAAAGAAAGAAAGAAAGAAAGAAAGAAAGAAAAAGAAAGAAAGAAAGAAAGAAAGAAAGAAAGAAAGAAAGAAAGAAAGAAAGAAAGAAAGAAAGAAAAAGAAAGAAAGAAAGAAAATCTCTCTGCTTTACTCCTATATGCCTAAAAGCAGGACATAAATTCACAAATGTGTCCCTCCTCCTCTCTCTACTACTAAGGGCAGAAGTTAATTATCAGAGACAATTCTAGGCCTTTGTCAGCCCAGAGACAGCACCGAGGAATGTCTTAGCAAACCTTGCTAAAACTAGCCCCTGTCTACCATGAGTTTTCTCATCTATATTTGCCTTCATACAATTTGCCACTCTTAGAAACTCAAAGTCATTTTTCTTTGTCTTGTCACTTCACTACAAAATCACTGGGCAAGTCCCATCCAAACATTGCTCTTTACCCAGCAGTTTCCATGGTTCATATTACAATCATTTCCTTAAAAAATATTCCCACTCCCTTGCACTTCCTCCCTCCCTTAATTACTCTCCCTTGGCAAATCTCAAACATTCAACTATTTTCACCCAAGCAGTTTAACATTTCTGGGAAAAATAAAATCCACACAGCTTTGCTAACCATTCCCATTTCAAATTTGTAACAACAATGCAAGAAAGGGCACTGAGAGGACCTATATTTTCCCACGTTCCAAAATGGCCAGTTTGTAGCTCCTTTTCTCTCTTCAAATCCCCGACCCTCACATGCCATCCTCTTGCCAGTTGGACAGTTTGTCTCCTACTTCATAAATAAAAGAGGAACAATCAGACATGATCTTTTTCACTCTCTGAGTTGACCAACACCTCAGCGTTTCCACTCTTTACAAGGTGGCAATAGCCCTGATCCCATCAAAAGCCATCACTTCTATCTGAGCACCGAGTGGCATCTCTTCTGCCTTCTCCAGTTCCACCCCTCCAAGGGCAATCCCATCAACATAAAAAACACTTAGGTAATTCCTTACTTATAACAAGAAAGAATTCCCTATATCCTCTCCAACCCCTTTTCTTCTGTTCTTCCTCACATAAAAACTTTTCTTCTTTTTAAAGATTTATTTCTTTATTTGAGAGAGAGAGAGAGAGAGCAAGCAGGGGAGGGGGAAGGAGGGAGGGAGAGGGACACAGAAACTCAAGCAGACTCCTTGCTGAGTGCTGAGCCCAATGTGAGGCTCCATCTCACAACCCCAAGATCATGACCTGAGCTAAAATCAAGAGTCTGACACTTAACCAAGTGAGCCACCCAGGACATACAAACTTTTCACATGCGTTGTGGTTTTGGATGCCTCCACTTGATCACCACCCATTTCACCAGCTCATCAAAACTACATCTGTCAAGGCTTCTAACAACTTCTATATTGCTTTATCTAAAGGTTCTCATCTTATCCAACGTTTGTATTCTGAACTCTGTTGACCTTCTTGAAATAGGTCTATTCTTCTCAAAACATTTCCCTCTCTGGATTCCACACTCTAGCTATATCTCATTGTTTACTCCTCAGCCTTTTTCTGTTTTTCGCCTCTTTCACAATAATGGAGTGGTCCAGAGATCACAGACCTATCTATGCTCTCTTCCTTGATGAGTGGTTTGCAAGCCTGGCTGCTCTCTCAAATTACTTACAAAGCTCTTTTAAAATATGGTACAGGAAATGTCCCTTCAAAGATTCTAATTTAATTGGCCTGAGGCAGAGCATGGTATCTGTATTTTTTTTTTAAAGTTTCCCAGATGAGGCATGCCTGGGTGGCTCAGTGGTTGAGCATCTGACTCTGACTCAGGGCCTGATCCCAGCTTCCTGGGATCAAGTTCCACATCAGGCTCCCCAGAGGGAGCCTGCTTCTTCCTCTGCCTATATCTGCCGCTCTCTGTGTGTGCTTCAGGAATAAATAAATAAAATATTTTTTAAAATAATAAAGTTTCCCAGATGATTCCAAGGTACAATCAGGATTGAGGAATACTGCCCTAGAAAATACTGAGGCCCATAGCTTTAAGTACCAACTGTATGCTGCTGATTCCAAATAGATATCACCAGCTCAGACGTCTTCCTCTGAGCTTTAGACTCTACCTACTTATATAATATCTCCATTCAGATGTCAAATGTCTCAAAAGGAATATATTCAAAATGGAATTTGATATCCTACTTTCCTTCAATACTACACAGCCAATCTAATCTGTCAAGTATTATTGACTTCCCCTCCAAAATATATCTTGAATATATCCCTTTCTCTCTCTCTTCACTACCTAGTCCCTAATTCAAGCTGCCTTGATTTCATTTATTGACTACTGCAGTAGCCTTTCATCTGTTCTTCCTTCCATATCCTACTCCCCTCCATTCCCCATACAGTAAGCAGACTTTGTTATAATGTCAATCACATCATCTATTGCCTTTGTTCTAATGTCCCATTCAATCCAATTTACTACTTTCTGTTCTGCAAACACATCATTATCCTTCTTGCCTTAAGACCTTTGCACTTGCTGTTCCTTCTGCCTGTAATTTACCCCTTCCCATACCCTATACCTCATCTGTCTGTGAGGCAACATGTAATTTCCTCAAAAATAGTATAATGGCTAATAACACCGCCTCTGTGTCAAACTACATGGGTTCAAACCATATCTACATTGTTTCTTTTGCTTTGTTTCATATTTTTAAATAAAGTTTATAATCCAATGGGCACACAAAACAAAACTGTGCTGAGGAAACCAGCTTCATAACTTAATAAATGTTAGGAAGTGGGGGAAGAGATCAAGGTAATAGTAAGAGGAGAAGCCAGTCTTTGTACAGTCTTTTTTATGTATCATGGGGGCAGGGCTCATGCTGTAATGAAATGCACTTATACAAATGAGTGACAATACAAAGTCTGAGCATGAAAATAAGATTTTCTCTTGCCATTTGCAATGACATGGTTGGAACTGGAGGGTATTATGCTAAGCGAAATCAGTCAGTCAGAAAAAGACAAATAACATATGATTTCATTCATATGTGGAATTTAAGAAACAAAACAGATGAACATATGGTAAGGGAAGGAAAAATGTAAAAAAAAAAAAAAGATAAACACAGGGAGGGAGGCAAACCTTGAGAGATTCTTAACTATAGGAAACAAGCTGAGGGCTGCTAGAGGGGAGAAGGGTGAGGGGATGTGGTAACTGGTTGATGGGCATTAAGGAGGGCATGTGATGCAATGAGCACTGGGTGTTATGTGCAACTGATGAATCACTAAATTCTACCCTTGAAACTAATAATACACTGTATGTAACTAACTTGATTTTAAATAAAAATTTTTAAAAGAAAATAAGAATTTCTCTGAAAACACATTTTTGGCACAGATTAAAAAACCTTATGTCAGGGGAACTTAATTTTTTTTTTTTTGGAACTTAATTTTTTTAAGTCAGTATTATATATACTTATATGTATTATATATGTATATATATAATACATATACCAGGTTCTACATGTTCCATCAAGAAGATCCTTCTGTTTGCTCTTTTTCTTTTATTGTAAACTGTACATCCAGGTGAATCAAAGATGGTGATGGCAGGAGAATTAAGAAAGGTGACACAGGGATCCCTGGGTGGCGCAGCGGTTTGGCGCCTGCCTTTGCCCCAGGGCACGATCCTGGAGACCCGGGATCGAATCCCATGTCAGGCTCCCGGTGCATGGAACCTGCTTCTCCCTCTGCCTGTGTCTCTGCCTCTCTCTCTGTGTGACTATTATAAATAAAAATTTTAAAAAAGGTGACACAACCAAATGAGCAAGAGGAAGAACAGGGACAAAACAACCCAGTGAAATGCTCTCTAACCCCAAGATTTCAGCAGAAAACTGAAGTCCTATGTTGGAGTCCTCCTCGATGCATGTTCAGGTACACCAAGGCATCCAAAGTGTCACAGCCTGTCTTCACTGTGCAAAAGTCCAATTCACTAATTTATCCAGTGTTTCTTAATAGTGTGATCTCCGAGGACTGAGGTAAACAATCTGTGTGTCAGTATCTGCCTATGTAAAATTAAGTTGACCATAGTATCTACATCACAAATTTGCTGAAATAGCCTAATCTATGTGAACAGTCAAAAGAGTAGGACTTAATACATACTGTGTCCAGTAAACATTATTATTAACATTCTCTATACTATATAAAGTAGGGTATCTAGTCTACTGCCCTGTTTTTTGCCTTCAAAACACTTATCTTTTTCTTGATTAATTATTTAAGAAATTTTACATTTATTAAATTTTATTTTATGTCCCCCCCAAACCATACCCACCACTATAACCCAGGCCCTGCTAGAATTTAAATTCCACGAAGGCAGGGATCTTATCTTAGTCAGTACTGATTACACAGAACACAGAAAAGAACCTGGCACAAAGTATGCATTTAGTAAATAATTGCTAAATTAATGGCGATTGGCATAAATAGAGCATATTTCAGAGAGTACAGACATCTAAATTCACTTGGGTGTAAACCTGACTGTATGCCTACTTCTAAAACAAGACTTTCCATAACTGAGAAGGGAAATGTGGCATATTACCTCCATGGAAAAAATAAGTTTTTCAAAAATTTGTTACGTACTTTTCATAATCATAGTAAAACCAATTGCTTTTTTAAAGGCACTGTACCAAAATAAATTCAAATTCTGGTTGTCAAATTAATTATTTTAATGTAATATTTTCATCTGAAAATTATCAGATCAATTCATTTTGAATAAAAATTAACTATATGGTCAACAAATCCAGAATTACTTTATTGGAAGACAATACCCTATAGCTTTTCTTTTTTTTTTTTTTTACAATATCAAGACAAATATAGTCTTTAAGTTATTTTATAACTCATTTAAAATAATGTAAATTTATCTTTATTAGTATTACTTCATCCACAAAAAACATATTTTATCAGCTTAGAAAAGGATATGAACAACATAAGGCAAATTCAAAGACTCAAATGAATGGAGAAGCAGTCACACTGAAGGGTGCCCACATTTTCACAAATGAGTTTTCTTTTTTTTTTGTTTTGTTTTGTTTTTTTTTACAAATGAGTTTTCAAAAGACACCATATTCTCCATCATATCATCATCATTTAGTTCGAGTAGATTCTGAAAAATCAGATGGGAATTTCAGGAACAAATGTCTCTTTTAATTATCTTGCAAAAAACTGTATAGTTTCCTTCGAAATCATCATTCTATATTTTTCTTGAACTTGAAAAAGTGAAATGAAACAGAATAAAATTTCTTTGTTGTGACACTAATCTTTCAAAACCGAGGCTCATAAATTGTCACCACATCTCAGGACTGAGACTCATGAATCTCTGCTCTCCTCAGTGCACTCTTGGTATAATAATGTTGAATGGCCCAGTAGTCTCAAGTGCTCATTTATTTGGATCACAATGGCTGTCTAAGAAAACCCTAAGTAAAAGTAGGGTGATGGGTGAATTTTCTGTTCCCATATTGTTTTCTTGGAGTCCCAGAGCTCTGGTAATTTCTGCCAAGAGGAAAGCCCAAAAAGAATTCGAATCATATTGCAGATTTAATTTCATTTCAAGGACTTGTCATCTCGCTAAAAACCATGCAGAACTACCCTTAGTTCTATACTTTTAATGATCCATGAAAGGTGAATCATCCATCCTTATACACATATGAAGTGGCTGGGGTTTTTTTAAAGATTTTTATTTATTTAAATAAATAAATAAAAGAGAGGACACAAGCAGGGGGAGCAGTGGCAGGCAGAGGGAGAGGGAGAAGCAGGCTCCCAGCTTAGCAGGAAGCCCGATGCAAGACTTGATCCTAGGACTCTGGGATCACGAGCTGAGCTCAAGGCAGACACTTAACCATCTGAGCCACCCAAGCTCCCCTGAAGTGACTCTTTAACATCAAAATTGTTTTTAAGAACTTTTAAAGCCCCAGACTTTAATGCACTACATTGATGACAACTGGGAAGAGACTGGTTCACACAGATTTGGGTATTAACTGTCTGATGGTAATAATTAAATGTTATTTTAGAAGAACTCATCTACTAGAATAACTTTATAAGTGGGCTACTTTTTTAAACACTGTTTTGAGAAGAAAAAATAGCTTCTTAAAAATAATAAAGATTTTATAATTAAGAGCCCAAATGTCCATTGACTAATGAATGGGTAAAGAAGATGTGGGGTGTGTGTGTGTGTGTGTGTGTGTGTAATGGAATATTACTAAGCCATAAAAATGAATGAAATCTTGCCATTTGCAATGACGTGGACAGAGCTAGAGAGTATTGTGCTAAGTAAAATCAGTCAGTCAGAGATAGACAAATACCATATGATTTCATTCATATGTGGAATTTAAGAAACAAAACAAATGATCATAGGGGAAAAAAGAAACAGGCAAACCAAGAAACAGACACTTAACTATGGAGAACAAACTGATAGTTACCAGAAGGGAAGTGGGTGGGGGAGTGGGGGAAATAGGTGATATGGATTAAGGAGTGCACTTGTTTTGATGGACACTGGGTGATATATGGAAGTGCTAAATCACTGAATTGTACACTTGAAACTAATATTGCACTCTGTGTTAACTAACTGGAATTTATTTATTTATTTATTTATTTATTTATTTATTTATTTTTAAATTTTATTTATTTATTCATGAGAGACACAGAGAGAAAGAGAGGCAGAGACACAGGCAGAGGGAGAAGCAGGTTCCTCACAGGGAGCCCGACATGGGACTCAATCCCGGGTCTCCAGGATCATGCCCTGGGCTGAAGGAGGCGCTAAACCACTGAGCCACCTGGGCTGCTCAACTAACTGGAATTCAAATAAAAACTTTAACAAAATAAAAGCACTTACAGCTTAAATATGCTATAATTTATATAAAAAATATTTACAGGGGAATGTATCATTCACAATAAGTTAACTATCAAGTTACTCACCCATCTAACTCCATTTTGTCCACATGCTGTTCAGTAAATATATACTTGAATGTCAATATTAAAATACCACATTGTCAATTCATAGGAGGCTTTATATATTAATAGACTTGATGGAAAGATGCCAAAAGACACATCCTGCTCCCAAAGATATCTACCATCTCACCTCATCTGAAGCACAAATTACAAGTCAATTAATTGAGCACCTTCTCCAGAAGAACTTGGTTTACATCCACATTTTGCCTCTTGGAATCCAGACATGATTTATCAATACTTTAACAAAGATACATCTCTCAAGAGAAGCTAATTTGAAAATCCAGGGAACCAATGCAAAAGGTGTGACACCAAAATGAAGTTCCCATGCATTGTATGGATGACATGTAAGAAGTTCCACTTGTTCCCAGTTCAAATATTGAGCTTAGATCCAGAAAAGAAAGCAGAGGGAATATTCTAGGCCATGCTAGTATCTATAGAACAGGTTTATAAGAGCCACTTCTGTGATCTAAGTGGAGAAGTCAGTTACCAGATATGTAGTAGAAACAAAATGTAAATGTAGGAAGGAGGAAACAAACAATACAGGGAGAAAAGCTTGTATCGGGGAAGGGAACAAAAAGAAACTAAAAATCTGAAAGAATCTAGAGAAGAGCTGTGTCATTAGGAATTGCCATGACAGTGAATTTCAACCATGCTACTTTTGAACACTTGTGCATGTGTATCCTGCCAATGAGAAGAATTTTTAGACAGACAAAGCTACTCAGAGAGTTTTGAAGGTTCTGATAAAACAGTGGTTTCCAACATTTAGACTATGGACTCCTGGATGGCCTTGAGTTATTTCTTTAATAACTGAATCCTAAAATCACCACTGTATCAACTGGGGAGCCATGAACAACTTCGATATGAAGAACAAAAATATGCACAATCAAAAAGTTCAGAAACAACGTCTATGCTGGACAGTCAATCACTACATGGGATTCTGAGCTCACAAAAATGACCTTTTTTTCCAACCCTGAAGTTCTATTCTCAAAATCCAAGCATGAAAGTGGTACATATCAAACATACAGTACTAGACCATTTTTTTATTAGGAGTGAGGAAAGAATTTGGCAAAAACAAAGGTTTAGGTTGATGTGCTTGTGGATGCATAGTGGGCTAGGTGTTATTATAGATAATTATCAAAACTGAGTTAAAGGCATAAAGATGGAATGATATCTACAAGCAAATCTGAGTATTTGCTTACAATGGCTAAAAATTTGAATTGTGCCTTTATTGAATTGTATCTTCCTACAAGAAGATATGTGGAAGTCCTAATTCACAATTCCCTAGAATGTGACTTTATTTGAAAATAGGGTCATTGAAGATGTAATTAGTTAAGATGAGGTCACAATAGAATAGGGTAGGCCCCTAATCTAATATGGTTGATGTCCTTTAAAGAAGATAGCCATGGAGAAGCAACCCAAGTGTCCAACTGAAAGATGAACAGAAAGATGTGATATATATAATCACATATATATGTGACAGTTACTCTGTCATAAAAAAGAAAGAGATCATGCCGTTTGTGACAACATAGATGCATCTAGAGGGTATAATGCTAAGTGAAACAAGTCAGTCTGAGAAAGACAAATATCATATAATTCACTCATATGTAGAATTTAAGAAACAAGCCAAATGAACAAAGAAAAAAAGAGACAAAAAAATCAGACTCTTAAATATAGAAAACTGCTGGTTGCCAGAGAGGAGGTAATCAGAGTGATGGGTAAAATAGGTGAAGGGGATTGAGTACACTTACTATGATAAGCACTGAGTAATATACACGATGGTTGAATTGCTATATTGTACACTTGCAACTAATATAACACTGTATGTTAATTTTACTGAAACACAAAGTTTTAAAAAAAAAGACAGCTGTGTGAAGACAGATACACAGGGAGAACCCCAAGTGACAATAAAGGCAGAGGTTGGAGTATTGCAAGCCAAGGGATGCCAAGGGCTGCAAGCAATCATCAGAAAGTAGGAAGAGGTGAGCAAGGATTCTCCTCTATAGGTTCAGAGGCAACATGACCCTGTCAACAATTTGATTTCAGACTTGAAGTCTCCAGAAATGTGAGAAAATAAATTTATGGTATTCTAGGCCAGTGTGTGGTACTCTGTCTGTTACAGGAGCCCTGAGAAACCAATGTACTGGAAAATTTAGGGAAGTTATTTTCAAAAAATCATTATCTCCTAGGTAGTTTCATCTTGCCTAATTCTTCTGCTCTCTTGCATTAAGCTCCAAAAATTCCTGTCTATCTCTGGGTCCTGAACATGTGGTGTTCCTTCATACTTTTCAGCCTTTGTAATATTAATCCCTCTAAGTGAAATGTCCTCTGCTTTCACTGGGGTCTCCTCTCCCCAATCCTACCCCAAATAAATCTTCCTTTAAGGCTCATTTCTTCATATTTGTTGAATATATCAATGAATAAATTCTATCAAAATATGAGACTTATAGAGAATGCCTTACAGTATAAATAATCACATGATCTAATAAAATGAGAAATAAATCAGAAGTTAACTAAAACATTTACTTAGAATTTTTTAAAGGAAAGGAAAAACTAAACAGCTATCTGAAAGGCAAAGAAAAGGAAAACACTTCATATGAAAATAAATGAGAGACATCAAAGTTGTACAGGAGATTAGATCTAAATACATATATATAGACTATAACTGTTTATATCCTTAAATGCTTTCATTATCATTCAAGAAAGAATTTTTGAAGGAACTATTAATACTCATGGAAAGAAATTTAAAATCAAAAGGAAACATAAGAAGCTAGAAAAAGAAACCAATGTAGATAACCAGTAGTTAAGAGTTTAAATTAATTAATGGATCTCTGGGTGGCTCAGCGGTTTGGCGCCTGCCTTTGGCCCAGGGTCCAATCCTGGAGCCCCGGGATCGAGTCCCGCGTCAGGCTCCCAGCATGGAGCCTGTTTCTCCCTCTGCCTGTGTCTCTGCCTCTCTCTCTCTATGTCTATCATAAATAAATAAATAAATAAATAAATAAATAAATAAATAAATAAATAAAATCTTTAAAAAAAAAGAGTTTAAATTAATTAAATTAAAAGCCAAACACAAGGATAAAGAAATTCAAAAAAGCAGAATCTTTACAAAGACATCCAGACAAGGTAATTTTACAACTGGATTCTGAATTTACAAAGAATACATAATTTCAATGTTTCTAAAATATTCTGATATTTAGAGGTGCCTGGGTGGTTCAGTCAGTTAAGCATCTGCCTGGGGCTCAGGTCATGATCCCACGGTTCTGGGATCAAATCCTGCACTGGGCTCCCTGCTCAGCGGCGGGAGCCTGCTTCTTCCTCTCCTCTGCCTGCACGCCCACCCCCTGCTGTGAGCTCTCTCTGGCTCTTTCTCTCAAATAAATAAAATCTTAAAAATAAATAAAATTAGAAAAAATTAAAATTAAAAAATTAAGTATTCTGGTATCTGGGACACCTAGCTGGTTCAGTCGGTAGAGCATATGACTTTTGTCCTCAGGAGTGTGAGTTTGAGCTCCACAATGGACATAGAGATTACTTTTAAAAAAATTCTGATATTTAGGAAAAATCTCAAATGTGATTTATTAGGGATGTATAACTTTGATACAATATATTTTAAAGATGGTGCAAAAATATGAATACAAATGCCGAAATTCTGAAGAAAATAGTAGCATTTAAAATAAATGAACATGTAAAAAGAATAACAAATTATGACCATGTAGGGTTTGTACCAGCAATCCAGTAATTCTATGTAATTTTTAAAAATTTTCTCTAGCTTTGTAATATGACTTAATTTCTGGAAAGGTAAATCTCATTTCCCTGCTATTCTTTTTTCAAAATTACTTTTGACTTTTCATGAACCTTTAAATTTGCACAAAGGATTAGAATCCATTTGTCATATTCCCCCAAATTTTCTACTCAGATTTTGAATGGCATTCCATAAAATGTAAATATTAATTCAGCTTTTATAATGCTGTTTTATCACTCATTAACCTAGTATACTTTTCCATTTATACATACCTGCTTTTATATTGTATTTAGGAGATGTCTAAAATTTTGTCTATAAATTTTCTCTATAAATGTGCTATGAATTCTTGGTTAGATTAACTGCTAGTTACATTTTGAATCTTATTGCTAATGTGTCCTAGTTTTGATTATATTTTCTAGTTGGATGCTGCTATTTTACAGGAATACTTTATCCATACTCTTTGAAAAAGGTAACAACTTTATCTCTTTTAAATCTTTCTATAAAGAGTCTTACTCAATAAGTGATAGCCTTGTCTTAATGACCACCATATAGGCGGATGCATCTTACCTTAATCCATTAAATCTAATAGCAGCTGTTGATTTTTTTTTTTTTTTTTGGTTACTACTCATTAGCTATTATCTAATTAAGCAATAGTCTTATAATTTTTCGTTTTATTTTTTATAAAAATGTACTGGATTTTTCAAATGCTTTGCCTGCACATATTGAAAATTGCACGCCTGTTTTCCCCTTTAGTTCAAAAGATTAAGTTTAATATCTATGAGAGGTTTTCTGACTTTGAATTGCCTTTTATTGTAAATATAGTCTCTACTTAATTATGAGACATGTGTTTTTAACCAGTGTTATATTCAAATGCCAATATTTTGTTTAGGACTTTTCCAAGTGAGTTCATAACTGAAATCAGCCAATAAGGGTTTTTTTGTACTGTTTTTCTTTAAATTGGGCAGTGTTTTTTCTTTCTTTATATAATGTGAAATAAGATTATGTATTTCTTGAAAGTTTGAGAAAACTCACGACTAAATTCATCTAGATTGGAGACTTTGGGGAAGAAGGATTATGAGTGAATGTAAGGGTAGAAGTAGATAAATACTTTCATTTTTTATGAATTTTTCTCCATGCATATATTCTACATTTCACCAGATTTTCAAATATATTTGCTTATGATTGTTTATAACATCTTCAAATTATTTCAATGTCTGTTATACCTGCAGTTATTTTCCATTTTTGTTCTACATTTGTTTATTTACCTATTCTCGTATTTTTATTAATATTATTTAAGATTATCTTACTAGTCTTTTCAGAGAACCAGTCTTTTAATTCTGTTTTCACTTTCACTGGTTTTTGTTTCTGAAATTCATTCACTTCTGCCTTTATTATTTTCTATTTATTTCTATGTTTTATTTTTATTTTCTAGCTTCTTCAGTTAAATGCTTAGCTCATTCATTAAAATTCTTTTGTTTCCTGATACAAATCTTTAAATATATTGATTATATATATATATATATATATATATATATATATATATATTCCTTTACCAAAGGGGTTATTGAGTTTCTCTAAAAGATGACAAATTTCTAGGTTGTAAAAATTCTATTTATGTATATTTCAGTTTAAGCTTCATAATGGTATTAGTCAACTGGCCTCTTTTTGCTTAGTATTTTTTATCACCTGCTTAATCGATCAATGTCTAATAGAAAAGTGTGTGGTAAGATCTATAATTACAATAGTTGACTTCTGCATTTCTTTGCTTAGTTATGTCAGTTGTAGCTCTGTATATTTTGATACTATTATCAATGTAAAGATGATCAAGACTGCTATATCTTTTTGAGTTATGTTTCTTTTTTACAAACATATAGAGTGCTCAGCTTAAAGTTTCTATTGTCTGAAATTAAAATTACCTCTCCAGCTTGCCTTTCTTTATGATAATATGCTGTATCTTCTTACTTCCATTGTACTTCAATAAATAAGTACTAGATCTTACCTCATGTACTGATTTGCTTACTTTTTAATCCAAGAGTCTATCTGTACACAAATTGCACATATTTATATTTGCATAATTTGTCATTATATTAGGATTCACTTCTGCACCTTATTTCATGTTTTTAATTTAAAACTCATTTTTAATATATAGCATCCTCCTTTTTTTAACCTTTCATTGGATACATGTGATTATTTTCTGGATTGAGGTTGCAATATATTTTTGTTCATGAGATCATTACTCTAAATTATTAAGATTAATATCTATATTGATTTTTTACCAACCCATTTCTAAATTTGCCTCATTTCTAGGGTTTCCCTCCTCTGGACAATTAGGAAGCTAAGCACAGTCTCTCCCCCCTCTGCTCTTCTCCTACCTTAGCACTTTTCCTCACAGCATTAGCATTGTTCAGAGCAGCAGTTTTCAAAGTGTAGTCTTTCTAGGGGTTCCTAATACATTTTGAAAACATCTGCAAAGTTAAGATTATTTGCACAATAACACTAAGTATTCATTTGCCTTTTTCAGTCTTATTATTATTTAATAGTTTTAAATTTTGTTTCAATTTTTTAAAGATTTATTTATTTATTTTTGAGGAGAGAGAGCAAGAGGAGGGGCAGAGGGAGAGAATCCTCAAGCAGACTGCCCGCTGAGTATGGAGCCCTAGGGAGGGCTTGATCTCATGACCCTCAGATCATGACCTGAGCTGAAACCAAGAGTCAGACGTTTAACCAACTGAGCCACCCAAGCGCCCCTCTATTTCAATTTTTAATATGTTAAGTACTGATGGACACAATCCACACAACCAAAAGATTTTTGGCATTCTTAGCAATTTTTAAGAACATAAATGAGGGACGCCTGGGTGGCTCAGCGGTTGAGTGTCTGCCTTTGGCTCAGAGCGTGATCTCGGAGTCGAGGGATCCAGTCCCACATCGGGCTCCCTGCACGGGGCCTGCTTCTCCCTCTGCCTGTGTCTCTACCTCTGTGTGTGTGTGTGTGTCTCATGAATAAATAAATAAAATCTTTAAAAAAGAACATAAATGAATCCTATGGTCAAAATATTTGACAACTACTGAGTTAGACTTTTGTTTCCAGGTGTTTGAGAAATACAGTTTTAAAATTGGTGGTGGAAGGGGAGGAGGGCGGGTGTTGGAGGGGAATGGGTGACGGGCACTGAGGCGGACACTTGACGGGATGAGCACTGGGTGTTTTTCTGTATGTTGGTAAATTGAACACCAATAAAAATTAATTTAAAAAAATTGTTCTTTGCAGACAGCAATAATCCATACTAGTTATTCACTTCTATTTTTTTTTATTTTATGATAGTGAGAGAAAGAGGAGAGAGAGAGAGAGACAGAGACAGAGACACAGGCAGAGGGAGAAGCAGGCTCCATGCACCGGGAGCCCGACGTGGGACTCGATCCCGAGTCTACAGGATCGTGCCCTGGGCCAAAGGCAGGCGCCAAACCGCTGCGCCACCCAGCGATCCCAGTTATTCACTTCTAATTATATTGGTCATTTCTTTTTTCACGGAAATGCTTCCTTCAACAGTGCTTTGAAATACTGTGTCTGAGTAAATAAGTGTTATAAACATTTTATCTCCAAGAAAGTTTTTCATATTGTCATATTTGTATGATATTTTAGTAGAGATAAAATCCTAAGCTCAAGTTTCTTCTTGAACTCTTTTATTATCTCCTTTTACCCATAATTTTTCTTTTGAAGTTTGACATTAATTCATGATCCTTTAAAAATTTACATTGTGCAAATTAGAACTGAAAAAAAATGATCTTAGCTTTGTGAAAGACAAAATACTTACATACGCATAAAAGATGGAAAGGATGCACAAATTACTATAAGTTTTTATCTCTAGGTGGTACAAGTGTATGAATTTTAATTTTTAAAGCTTTCCTGTATTCCAAAGTTTATACAATAAACATAGATTTCTTTTATAATCGGAAAAAGAAAATTTCTCTACGACCTTCCTGAACAAGAGCAGAAAAAAAGCAAAATAGAAAAACCAGCACTATTGGGTAGCTATCTTATGATACGTGTTCTGTATGTATTAGATCCTTGTAAATTTTACATCCTGGGCACCTGGGTTGGTGACCCAGTTGGTTAAGCATCTGACTCTTGATTTTGGCTCAGGTCATGGTCTTAGGGCCCTAGAATCAAGCCCCGAGATAGGCTCTGCACTCAGTGGGGAGTCGGCTTGAGGTTCTCTCTCCCTCTCCCTCTGCCCCTTCCTCCCTCTTCCTCTCTCTCTCTAAAATGCATAAGTCTTTTAAAAATAAATTCTACATCCTTTGATCATCACATGAACATTGTGAAATAGTTACTCTTAAGTGACATTGTAGTAATTTCCTATACTTGGGATTTTGTAGGGTTTTGGCCCAAGGTATGTATTCTCCCTTTTACCCACAAAATAAAAATGGCCTAATTTTGGATAAATTTTCAGAACAGGTTTTTTAGGGGTGCCTGGGTGACTCAGTCAATTAAGTGTCTGCCTTTGGCTCAGGTCATGATCCCAAGGTCCTGGGATCGAGCCCCACATCTGTCTCCCTGTTCAAAGTGGAGTCTCTTCTCCCTGTCCTTCTGCTGCTTCCCCTGCTTGTGCACTCTTTCTCTCTCTCTCTCTTTCTCTCTCTCTCTCCCTGTCAAATAAATAAATAGAATCTTTAAAAGAAAAAGAACAACAACAACAAAAAGAACAACAACAAAAAAAAGAACAGGTTTTTTAGAAACAGTTATTCTAATAGTGATACTTTAGAGTCTTTGTTTCCTAGTTGGCATTTTTCTTAATGTAACACTATTGTTTCCAATGAGTCATAATAATGTATATTCATGCCCTCTAAAATGGAAGTTTTAAAATACTTTGAAAATGACAAGGATATGACTGTTAAACATCATTTTGTGTTCCTAAAGCTATAATTGTCATTCGTAACCAAATGGGAAAGCAACTGGAAAAAAAGATCAATAACCCCACAAATGTAAATAGAACTTCACAGAATTATTTTTAAAAAGAGGAATGAATGACAAAATGGGAGAGGGGGGATATAGAGCCCTCAATCTGCATTTATGGCCCATATTTATGTTCATTTATATATAGGATCATAAGATTGACAAAGAAAAATGATTACAGCAGCAAAAATGCAGAGAAAACTTCTCACATGTCAAAGCAAACTTAGGAAATTAGCAGCTGTAAGACAAGTGAAGGTTGGTAGAATCTTGAAGAGCAATCTTTACATAATTAGGTGATGAAATATATACAGAAGAGGAATAAAATCAAAAACTAAATTCTCTCAAGTGTCAATGTATATTGCACATTACTAAAGAAAGTAGTGCGAAAAGAATAATTTCTTGGAGTAAAATTGAGCAGCCTTAAATCCAGAGCTCCTGTTCTATTCCTGCTAGGAACCTGAGTCATTGTTTGATCCAAGGCAAGTAAGTCATTTTGCTTCTTTTTGCCTCAAATTACTCATCTATAAAAAGCTATACTTCCAGCATTCTTATAGACCATCCCATCACGCCTCTTCTTTATCCACCGAGTGCCGGAAAGCAACCCAGGAAGCAAATTTAGGAATTAATTCAGAAATACAAGCTCCGACTCCCAAATATAAAAATAAAGACGGAGCATAATGAGCAAGCTAACTCTGAAAGTCTTTAGTTGTATATTTCATTTTAGTTCTTGGATATGATTGACATAACCTTTAAAAAAAGTATTATTTGCTGTAGTTCTGATTTAATATAACCTATGTTGAAGCTAGATTATAGATACAGAGAGAGCCCACATTATCATCATCTTACTCTGGGGAAAATTATTATATATTGAGTACTAATGAGTGTCATGATTTTGTTTTTGCTGTTTTTACAAACAGTAATTAATACCATTCTTGTGCATGTCACCTTGAGTTTTTTTTTTTTCAATTCAAGCCTTTTATAAATGGGGGAAAAAGACTTTTAATGTAATAAAAAAGAACCAGTCATTTAGGAGAAGAAAAGTAAATCAAAACCACAATGAGACATCACCTCACATATGTGAGTACTGTGATTATTGAAAAAAAAAAGGTGTTGATGGAGGATGTGGAGAAAATGGAAACTCTGTGTGCTATTGGTGGGAATTAAAGTGGTGCAGCCTCTCTGGAAAACAATATGGAGATGCATTAAAAAATCAAAAATAGATAATCATTTCACAATATATGTAAGTTAAGTCATTATTCTGCAGATCTTAAACTTATATACAGTTCTGTATGCCAATTATATCTCTATGAAACTGAAAAGGGAAAAAGGAAATTTCAAATTCTCTTGTAGAAAATAAAATACATGGGGGGAAAAGAGAAGAGGGAATAACCTAAAAACAGCAACTAATCACAATGTGCACATTTTTTTGGATTCTGATTCAAACAAAATGCAAAAGAAAGTCATGTACAGAATTTTGTGTTAGATTGATTGCAATAATAAACTCAGTGAATGGCTTTCCTGACTTCAAAAAAATTAAAAATAGAAATGCCATATGATCCAGCAATCCTACTTCTGGGTATATGTTTGACAGAATTGAATATATATGTAGTGGAATATTAGTCTTAAAAGAAAACAAAAATCCTGCCATATGAGAAAACATGGATGAACTAGGAAGACATCGTGCTAAGTGAAATAAACCAGAAAGACAAATGCTGTATGATTCCACTTAACACGAGATATCTAAAAAGTCAGTCACAGAAGAAGAGAGTAGAATGTTGGCAGCTAGGGGCTGTGGAAGAAGATAAAGGGGAGTTGCTGTTCAATGGGTATAAAGTTTCAGTTATATGAGATGAGTAAGTTCCAGAGATCTGCTGTACAACATTGTGCCTACAGTTAACAATACTGTATTATATACCTAAAAATTTATAAAGAATGTAGATCTCTTATGAAGTATTCTTAGGACAATAAAAAATGCTATAAGCAATTATTGCATAGAATTGTGAAATGGGGAAAAATTAGAGAGGGAGACAAACCATGAGAGACACCTAACTCTGGGAAACAAACAAAAAGTTGTGGAAGGGGAGGTGGGTGGGGGGTTGGAGTAACTAGGTGATGGGCACTGAGGCGGGCACTTCATGGAATGAACACTGAGTGTTATACTATATGTTGGCAAATCAAACTTAAATAAAAACAAATTAAAAAACAAAAAAAGAAAGAGGAAGGAAGGAGAGAGGGAGAGAAAAATGGACAAAATTTTATGTTGATGGTCGAAAGTTAAATTCCATCTTACTGAAATAAACTCTGACCCTTGAGCTCACACAAAAAAAAGAAAGAATAAATAATGGAAGAAATAAAAGTGAAACCACTTCTGGATTTATTCTTCCCAGTCCCATTGTCAGGAAGATGGCAATGACCAGAGTGTACTTGGATACAACATACTAAGGATTACAGAACCTCTCAGACAGCCCTGGGTAGCTCACTTCCAAGTAATTCTCTGTGAAAGAAATCAATATCTGGTCTCTGTGTGAAAAAAAATTCATAGGAAAATAACTACATTAAAGAGGCAATGCTGAATAGTGAAAGGATAATTAGAGTCATAAAGTTTGATTTCATCAGAGTTCTGCTACTGAACAGTTATGAGACAAAACTACTCACATCTCTAGACTTCTGGTTCCTTATCTGTACAATGAAAGCATTGGACAAAGTTGGTTGTTTGTAGTTTGTGCTCAAAGAATATTTAGGGTAACAAAGAATTGTTCTAAAACATCAAAGGGAGAGAGCATAGGAATTCTAAAACTTCAAGTAGACTAGCTTTCACTTGTCTACACTATTAGATTGGTACTCAATTAAACTGCTTTTTAATAATGTAAGGTATTACTGCTAAAAGGCAATTATGTCCAAAGTACTAAAATTCATCATTATGAATTTCTTAGGAAATTAAGAATAATAATATAATATACTCCTATACTCCAATAATAGTAAAAATGTATATAAGAGTCATTTCTGAACACTGTCTTCTCATGCATATCTCTGCACCAGTTAGGATATTTTACCTGTAATTAACAATATATAATTTATTTACTCAATTAACGGGAAGTCCAGAGTTGGTCAGGAAGAAGGTAACACTTTCAGTAGTGTACCCATGAAAGCTGATTTACTGAGAAGTTAAAGCTTAAGTTTTAGAGGCAATCACTTGCATGGGCCCCTTTTAAAATCCTTCAACTAATTTTGTATATGGATTTTTAAATTAATTTTCTTAATGAGACCCCACCCTCATAAATTGTTTAATCTTTAGGCCCCAGAAAACCTGGATCAATTCCTACTTCTGATATAATTTCCCAGCAAGTCTCCTAGCAATGAATTCCTGATGGGTCCAGCTTTGCTCCTTGGGTAGCTTGTTTCTGAATTACAAAATGGCTTCCAACAGCTAACCTAGTAATATGCCTTCCTATTCACTGCAAGGCATTCCCTTTCAGGCATTGAGTACTTCATTGAAAGTAGGGAACATGTCCTTCCTCTTATAATGATGAACTGTGTTCGTAGTTTCTAGGATGATGTCACATGCTAACTGACTTAAGCCTGGATTTCTGAACCAAATTACTATCGGAGGAATGGCTATTTCCCAATAGGCTCAGACAAATATAAACCCTCTAGAAATGGGATTGGAGTTAGCTCACCTAGTGCGATATGGGTTATGTAAGAGGAAGAGATGAAGTTAGAGTTAGCTTAGTCAGTAGGACATTGGCTCTCTAGGAGGGGGCTGAAACCTGAACAAAATGCAGCTGTGGGCTGACCTAACCAAGTATGGGCCAATGACATTTGAGAAAAGCCTTGCTCAGATGTTCCTGGAAAGAAAATATCTCAGTCAATTCTGTCTCTGTCTCTCTCTCATCTAGTAGGTATGAACATAGAACTGTCTTACCTTAGTGACTGCTGGCAGCCATTCTGCCATCATGAAGGAAGCTACACCAAGCACAAATTCAAATATACTAAAAGGCACAACTTAAAGCCACAGAGAGAGAGAGAGAGAGAGAGAGAGAGAGAGAGAGATGGATCTAGAGCTCTGCTGTTTTCTGTACTAAAACCACTCAACTTCTATACTTCGAGTTATTTAGGCCAATAAAACTTATTTTAATGCAAATCAAAATCACAATACAATCTCACCTCACACCTGTCAGAATGGCTATTACCAAAAAGACAAGAAATAATAAGTGTTGGTGAGGATGTGGAGAAAAGGAAATCCTTATGGGGGTCCCACTGTTATGGGAAAGTGAATTGGTGCATCTACTATGGAAAATGGTGCGGATTTCCCTTAAAAAATAAAAAAGAATAGTACTATCATGTGATTAAGCAATTCTACTTCTGGATATTTATCCAAAGAAAGTTAAAACACTAACTTAAAAAAATATCTGCAACCCCATGTTCAATGCTGTGTTATTTACAATAGCCAAAATATGGAAATGACCTGTGTTTATGAATGGGTGAATGGATAAAGAAATTGTGATGCATACACACACACACACACACACACACACACACACACTGGAATATTCTTTCATAAAGAAGTATGAAATCCTGCCACTGCAACAATATGGATGGACTTTGAGGGTATTATGCTAAGCAAAATAGGTCAGACAGAAAAAGATAAATATTGTCTGATCTCACTTACATATGGAATCAAAAAACTGCAAGCTCATAGATACAAAAAAACAGAATGATGGTTGCCAGAAGCAAGGGTGGGTGAAATGGGTAAAGGTGGTCAAAAGGTACAAACTTCCACTTATAAAATAAGTCATGGGGTGGGGATGTAAGGTATAGCACGTCAATTATAGTTAATAATACTGTCATGCACACTTGAAACTTGCTAAGTAAATCCTAAAAGTTCTTACCACAAGAAAAAAAATTTCTAACTACATATGGTGCCCAGTGTTAACTAGATTTATTATGGTGATCATTTCACAATATATACAAACATTGACTCATTACATTATACATTTGAAATTAATATAATGTATGTCAGCTCTGTTTCTATTTCAAAAAAGATTATAGCCTTCATATTCACATCTTTTTTACTGTGTCATGAATTTCACCATGATGCCTTTTAGATATCTGAGTGAAGTTGCCAGAAAAACTGTTGGACAGAGGAGAGCAAAGTTTAGAAAGTTCTCTGGGAAGATACATAAATTTAGGAATCATCTGTAAATAGATAGCATTTAAAGCCACAAGTACAGATGAGATGACTTAATATGTGGGGGTAGAGGAAAATTAAAAGAGGCCCATGTACTACATCTTCCAGAGTAAAATGAGGCAATCTGGAAACCCCAACACAAAAAGTGATATCATCATTTGTTGAGTTAACCACTAGGTTCTCCCCATAATGGAAAAATTGTCAAATTTACTTTTTTTAAAGAATTTATTTATTTATTTATTTATTTATTTATTTGAGAGAAGGTGAGTGAGCATGGGCGTGGGTGGGTAGGAGGTGCATGGGGGAGGGAGAGAGAGAGAGAGAGAAAGAGAGAAAGAGAAGCAGACTCCCCCTGTGCCCAGAGCCAGAGCTCAATCCCAGGACACTGAAATCATGACCTGAGCCAAAGTCAGAGACTTCACCAACTGAGCCACCCAGGTGACCATCAAATTTACTTTTAATGTAATCAGGACTAAATTTTCTCTCCCTGAGTGCCAACCATAGTGGTGAAATACTGAACAGATACTAATTTGGTCCTTACTATGTGCCAGGTCTTCGTGAAGATCATAGGACATTTGATAGCTAGCACCAGTGATAGCAGCAGATAAATAAAAAGAACCCTACACTAAAGAGTGTTGATGTTTCTAAAGGAACAAGGTTAGAGGAGAGGAGAGACAGAAAACAGTATAGGGAGACAGATAAATGTACTAAACTGCTGAGTAACCATGAATTGTCCCTCTTTCTGGGGGTGCCCAGGGCCTAGTAATGAGGAATTAATTAATGATGTTCAAAAAATTCTTGAGAACAAATACTTTTCTGTATTTATAATAAAATATATAAAACATCACTTTCCATAAGAGACTTTTAATCATAGGAAACAAACTGAGGGCTGCTGGAGGGGAAGGGGTGAAGGGATGGGGTACCTGGGGGATGGACATTAAGGAGGGCATGGGATATGATAAGCACTGGGTGTTATATGCAACTGATGAATCACTGACCTCTACCTCTGAAACCAATAATACATTACATGTTAATTAATTGAATTTAAATTTAAAAATATGTAAAAACAAAACAGGACTTTTAAAAGTCTGCTTTATCGTGTAAGAAATTCGAAATAGGATTTAAAAAATAACATTCTCTTAGGTGGTATTTAAATCTTCTGTTGCTGCCCACCTTTTTAAAGAAGCAAAATGGCATTTCAAAGAGGCAACTGAATCTAGAAAGCAAAGGATCACAAAACAGGTTAGCAACAGCTAGAGTTCATGATTATTTTTCTAAAAATAGCTACTTGTATTTTAGAAATACACAAAGGGTAATTTAAAAGGCTTTTTAAAAATAATAAAATATATGTCAAGCCCACATTGCAAACCAGATTTAAACTCAGTGAAGTGATCTTTCATACATTATACAGTGGCAATTACCATGTAAATAGATTTTAAATAAAGTGATGTATTATTTAAAACCTCAGTGTTATATAAAGCAAGCATGGGGAAATGCTTGATGTCTATTTTATTTTCAAATCAGCAACCCCTTTCCACACAAAAAAAGGGACAATGATTGCACTAGATAATTTTAATTATATTTCTCATAATAAAGTACGGTAGCCCCTATGATTATATATTTTCCCAACATTTGTGGGAAACATTATAATATTCCCTATATAATCATAAGTCTGACATTTTTCCTATTTAAAGGCATTTTCCTTTCAGAAATGTTCAAATGAGAACTCCTAGAGAATACATTTCATTCAGACTGTTATAAATGACCTAAAATAATAAAAATCATGATGAATGAGAGCCAGAATTTCCCTCCCGATTAGAGAAATTTTTCAAGGTGTCCTTGTAGGAATAGGCTGGAAGGAAAGAGGAGGATAAGAGAAAGGAGATAAGGAGGGTTATGTGGGCATTACAGAAGAGGCTGGATCTGACAGACCAAGGAAGAGACAGAGTCAGCTAACCACTAGGCCTCCTGTCAAATGTGTACCATTTGTACTAGCATCTAAAAGTCACATGAGAGTTGAATAAGTGACCACCAGTGAAGCCAGTAAACCTTCAGGTTCACCTGGTCTCTACTTGAGTGGGAACTCTGTGAATTTCTTTCCCTTCCTGTGACTCTTCATCTGTGTTCCTCACTCTGGGCTCATTGCCCATCCACCTTATCCTTGTATGTCATGCCCATAAATGGAAGGTGAGGGAAAATGGGGACAAATGCATTCCTGAACATCCACTGAGTTGATTGTGGTGTGGAAGAGAAGATTCCCACACTTTACCTAAGGATACTCAGCTTGAGATTCCCCTCCTCCACCCACTTCCATTCCCTAAAGAATCAGAGACAAGGAAAACCACATTCTGGAACATATCACTTCCCAACTCAATGATCTAGTCCCTTCAAAGCAACAAAAGAGACACTCTACTTACTATTTGGAAATTGCAAGCATAACTCTAAGAAGTATTCAGTTATTATTTATCATCTAATAACCTCTGCATTCTCCCTGTCTCTTCCTTCTCCTATTCATTTCAATTTTCAACTGGATTTCATTTGTTCTTTTTCCCAATAGTACCCTCCTATCCTCTTCTTATCACATTACTGTAATAACCCACTACCTGTTTCCCTGACATCCAATATCCTTTTACTCAACAAACATTTCTGAGCTCCTGTTCTAGAGATCCTACAGCTAAGAACATGCAGAAGAGCCTGTTTCTATAGTTTGTTACAGTTTTCATCCTTGCATACATGACCAAAGTTTTAATCCAGCTTCTTTGTGTCACTTTTCCACTTAGTTTAACTCTCTATTGCTTTTTTTAAGGAAATTTCTTTCTTTCTTTTTAGATTTTATTTATTTATTCATGAGAGACAGAGAGAGAGAGGCAGAGACACAGGCAGAGGGAGAAGCAGGCTACATGCAGGGAGCCCGATGAGGGACTATATCCTGGGACTCCAGGATCATGCCCTGGGCTGAAGGTGGCACTAAACCGCTGAGCTACCCAGGGGTTCCTCTCTATATTGCTTTTAAAAGCAAATGTAAACACTTCACCCCTGACCATCAAACAATCATGTACTTATTCATGCTTATCTCCAAACACTAAGCTCCAGACCATTCACCAAGCAAACTGTAGTTCAGTTGAAAGAATGCCAGACATTGGTATGAATTCGCACTTGTTCTGGACACAGAATGTAGCTTCCCTGAGATACAGTTTCCCAATTCCTAAACTGGAGGTAACAGTTCTTCTCTCATAAAATTCATGAAAGATTGCAATACCACAATGTCAATCAAATTATTTTGCAAACTGTAAAAAACTATATCAAGAGAAGTTATTTGGTTAAATTGCTTTTCACCTTTGGTGTTCCCTACCAACACCAGACTTAAACTATTTTGGGATCATGATTGCCTGTCCTTTTCTTTCCACCAAATCTGATGTAATCCAGGGTAAGTCTAACAATTTCAAAATTTATTTCAAGTACTATTCCCTCAATATTCACAATAATATATAACCCTAAAGGAAAGCTTACTACCATAATAAATACTGCCATAAATAAAGCATTTCTAACGCACTATCTTATTTCATCTCTTAAACAACCTTAAATACTGTTAGAATCCCCATTGTTCATAAAGAGAGTAAGCATTACCTAACCTGAGGAACTAACCACAGTACCACAACTAATATACAGTAGACTCATGAGTCAAATATTGGATAGGTCTTCCTGGTTGAAGAGTCCATGGTCATACTAGTACATTATAGTTCACTTTTTTAAAGATTTTATTTATTTATTCATGAGAGACATAGACAGAGAGAGAGGCAGAGACACAGGCAGAGGGAGAAGCAGCAGGCTCCATGCAGGGAGCCCGATGTGGGACTCGATCCCCGGTCTCCAGGATCACGCCCCGTGCTGAAGGCGAAGCTAAATCGCTGAGCCACCCAGGCTGCCCTATATTTCACTTCTAAGGTCTTCTGTTAAATCTCTTTCTCACCATCTACTTCACGTTCTACTTTTCCACTCCTGGATTTCTTTAGCAATGAATTTTTATTCAATTCTTCACTTTACAAAGCCTCTACATAGTAAGCTTGATTTCCCCTAAATGGTTATCATGGTTATCATGGTTATCATAATGGTTATCATGCCTCCTAAAGGAAAAGGGGCATGGATTCTTCTTCATTGTTGTTTCGTTCCACAGCTCCTGTACTTCCCGGCATGCAAAGAAAAAAAAACCGAATAAATAGACTTTGCCTTTACTTGACATAAGGAGAAAAGATAAAAGAGAGAAATAATGTATACAATAAAAAATAGTGAAATAGCAAAACCTAGTAATGAAATAATTCAACTAGAAATAATAATTCTAATAATGGATTAGAATCCAAGGACTTCTCATTTTATTCTCCTATAATCACCCAAAACTCCATAAAAATATGTTTTTCCCCCATCTGGTATGTGTATGCAGTATATCTCGAGGTAGTTGGTGGGGGCCCACTTAACGCCAAAATTTTTTTTAGTGACCTGTTAAAGAGACTTGCTGAGAAATTGTGTTTGGTATGTTAATAAACTTATAACCTGTCATGTTATTGAAATGCCTGATTCTGTAGGGTGTGTTAATGTGTGTGTTCATGTGTGTGATAACAAACTGTGTGGAGCTGTTTAAATTGAGTTAGTTACCACTGAAGAAGGGATAACTAGTGCTCTCAAAGAAAAGCAAGGAGATAGTTTTTGATTTTTCACTAGTCCTAGGAGATTTAAGAAGAAATATTTGTTTGTTTAAGTTGAACGTTAAACTCATAAAAGGGAAATTCTGTATAATACATTTATGTCTAAGTCTTCATATACACACATTTATTTAGACATAAACATACTCAAAGCAATTGATTATCTTCTTAATTAAAAGATGTGTGTAATGTAACCAAGGTAATTAATGAAAGAAAACACCCAATTTCACATAGTTTAACCTCCCTGAGTAGCAATTTTCTCAATTTCAAAAAGTGGATGTTAAATCACACCTTACAAAATTATCACAAGAATTCCATGCATAAGAAAAGAGTGACTGGCATGTATTAGGTATTCAATAAATGCTGATTTCTTGGTTCCCCAACACAAAAATGTTTTTAAATCTCTCATACTGAGACAAAAAATATTGGTGAAAATTGCAAATAAATAATTACTCCTCCCTTAGAAAAGGGAAGAACAAAGAAACAAATTAATATACCTGTGCAGGACCTTTACAGTCATTTTCCATGAAAACATGACTCTCCTTAACACCCTGGAAGTCACCAATGATGCCTCTGGGGAACAGATGAAAAAAATAGTACTTAATGGGGCAAAACAAAGGGAACAAACTATAAGATGAGATCCTTAGAGTTAGAAGAAAGGTTTTCAGCTTGTTTGATTTGGTTCCTTCTCTTTTGTTCCACCATGGAATATGAGGAATAAATATTAGGAACTGAGCCTGAGAATTAAAAAGCATGCCTAAAAATCACCATACATGATTATTACAAATGTCACTTTGTGATATCTTTTATCCACCAAATTTTCTTATTTCCTAGGCTGTGATTGAGAAAGTGGGGCTTTAATTAATAATTAGTCAAAAAACCTTTTAGTGAATACTTGCCCTGCATTAGTAATCACTCCAAGCACTGTGAAGCATAGAAAAGTATAAGCCAGAGTTAAGGGCAGGGAATTAAACCCAACAAAATTTCCATTCAAAACAACACATATGGAGGGAGACAGTGATAAAATATTCCATAGGAGATCCAAAGACAAACCAAAACATTGTCTTTGCCTTCAAGAAGTATTTGACCCTATAATGAATTACATGAATGCTACTTGGCATAGGTTGTAAGTGCTATAGATTTTGAAAAGAGAAAGCTATCACTGAGCCCAAATGGGATTTTGTCATATTTCATTAAGTAAATGGGAATTTAGTTTTATCTTAAAAGATGATAGTATTTGGGTAGATGAAGTAGACAGGGCAGGGTAATGGGTTACCATGGAAAAGTGAATAAGAAAATAGGTTTCATGGTACCTTCCTAATTGCTGACAACTCTTTCCAGAAAGATTCAGTGGAAATGTTTAACAATTTGATAGAAAGTGTGGAACATGGGTTGCGTCTGGTTTTGTTTTTTGTCTTTTGTTTTCTAGCAGCCAGATCCTACTGGCCAAAAAGTAGTATTTGTCTATCATTGACAGAATCACTTGCACTCAGATACATCTAAGTATCCTTAAAAGAAAACTACCTATATGAGCCAATATCTGACTCCAGAGATGACTCCTTATCAGAGAAGACTTATCACTTTATTTTTTTAAAACTTATTTGTTTGTTTGAGAAAGAGAGAGATAGGGAGAGGGGCAGAGGGAAAGAATCTTCAAGCAGACTTCCTGCTAAGTGTGGAGCCCAGTGTGGGGCTGGATCTCACCACTCAAGAGATCATGGCCTGAGTCAAAAGCAAGCATTGGAAGCTTAACTGATTAAGCCACCCAGGCACCACAAGAGGACTTATCACTTTAACTGGTCATTCATCTTTCAGAATACACCAATTTAGTTGGGGTAAGGTACACTGTATGATTTTAGGACATGGCTAATCTTCAAGGTTGCAGAAAAGAAAGGGTGGCTTTATGTTTGATTATATCCACATATGCTGACCCTCATCCCTGTACATCCATCAAGAGAGAAATATTCTGTTCTCATAAGAAAGCATAGTGAGGGGATCCCTGGGTGGCTCAGTGGTTTAGCGCCTGCCTTCAGCCCAGGGCGTGATCCTGGAGTCCCGGGATCGAGTCCCACGTCAGGCTCCCAGGATGGAGCCTGCTTCTCCTTCTGCCTGTGTCTCTGCCTCTCTCTCCCTCTCTGTGTATCTCATGAATAAATAAATAAAATATTTTTTTAAAAAGAAAGCATAGTGAGGATTTTAAATGAGCAGAAATGTGGATTATCTTTCTATTTACTCTTAATTATATTTTTAAATAGGGGAAGTGCTTGGCAAACCTTTCATTAGTGAATACAATAAAAGGCTTCAATAAAAAAGAACATGACAGTATAATTATGAACTCAAATTTCTTGTAGACATTTTTAACGTGGGTCATGTAAGAAGTCACCAGGAGATGTGTCAAAAAAAAAAAAAAGATAGCCACGTGGAAATAAACAAAGACTACCCAGATGAGAATAAGCAAATGTTACTTACTTAGAGCTTGCTATAGCAGAGACTCAGCCATCATCACTTGCATTTGGAAGAGACTCAAAGGCAGGCAGGGAAGTGGGAAAAATGGCAGGCTTTGGTTGTGCCCTGACTGGAGGCTGTCAGCATAGGGAACCTGGAGGTGGGCTAACCATTAGTAGGGAATACTATATGACAGGTTAGAGAAGCATACTGGGCATTGTTTGTTTGGTCCTAAGTTGTAGGAACAAAATGAGGGAAGCTGGCGGTTATTGAGCAAGCCTTGACCATTTGGGACCTACTGCTGCAGAGGTTATGGCTGGGCTCTCTGGACTGGTTACTCCATAGGTTTTGGGTCAGAGATCCATTTTTATATATGCTCTAGCCAGTGTTTCTTTGTATATTCAGTCTCAGCCATGGGTTTCAAATAATTTGGACTTCTTGTTATGAATAGGCCCTTACTTAGGTAAAAAAATATTGTGATACCTTCATCGTGATATAATTTCTTCTTTCATCCAATATATTCAACAGTTTAAGCCTCTATTCCATGGAAGGTAGAATCTAAACAATCACTAAACCTTCCTCTTACCTAAAGCTATGAAATGTCAGCAATATGGAAAATTACTTTACAACATGCTTGTTGAAGCAAATAAAAACCTGACAATAATTTGTCCATTTAATTAGAAATATATGTATTTATGTAAAAAGAACAATTCATCAATCTTGCTTTGAGTATACCTTAACAACTACAAAAATAATAGCACTTAACCTGTCATCATGTAACAGTATATTGATATAATGTTTTTATTTACTTTCTGTTATTAAATACTTTCATTTCCTAAGGGGCAAAAAATAAGTTCAGGGCAAAGAGATAATATTTCACAGCTTAAAATTTTTAATTCCCTACGTACAGTACTTCTCTGAGATGGCAGAAAAAGAAGACATTACCATTTGAAAGTTGAAAAAACAGGATCCAAGAACCATACTAACTTGCCAAAGATCTACATATAGTCAATGTCATAAACTAAATTTCCTGAAATCTAGTTCCCTATTCTTTTCTCTACACAATCCACCTTCTTCTCTTTTGGGGGGGGGGGAAGGGGAGGTGAGGGCAAAGAAAGAGAAAGAGAGTCTTAAGCAGGCTCTATGCCCAGCATGGAGCCTAACATGGGGCTCGATCTCCCAACCCTAAGATCACAACGCTGAGCTGAAATCAAGAGTCAAACACTTAACCGACTGAGCCATCCAGGCACCCCTACACCCTCCACCTTCTATATAATTGCTGAAGTGAATGCAATATAAAATTGGCCCTGGAATAATCTGAAACTTGAAGAAGACAAGAAAAAAGAAAAAAAGAAAAAAATCACCAATAACATACCTGACATGACAAGCAAATAAAATGTTAATGAAATTATACACAATAATGACTTTTGCTTTCTCTTTCCTAAAATCAACCCCCAATCTCCCAATCATAGAATAGAACTGAGTAGAGTGAACAAACGACTGTCAATCCATGCATGAGGGTAAACAAAGTAATAATCTTGACTACAGAGGGATCAATAAGCACAAGGCAATGGTCAAAGGAGAAAAGAGAAATTTTAGATGGAATAAATGTACATAACTGAAATACAATCAAAACCTTTTACAGAGAGCCCTTTGAGGGAACATCTTATTCCAAGTCTGAATCAAAGAAAATACATCTAGAACACATTTTCGGTCCAGAAAATACATAAATTCTCAAAGAATTATAAGAACAAGTCAAAAGGAAACAGTAACTAGCTTGAATGAATTTCCACTGGCCAAATCTGATATTAATAATAATAAAGATGACAACAACAGCATTAATGGATCATAACTCATTAAATAAAATAAGATATTATGGATCCCTAATGATAGTAAATAAGTGGAGAGGGGAGATACAGTGCCTCCTTACTGTAGAATATCCAGTAATAAATATAGAAAGAATGACAAGGTAAAGTCAGTGTTTTTAAGTAATAAGAATCGTAATTGATTCAAATAAAAATACCATTAGATGCTAAAACTAATGCATGGTAATTTAAGAGGGAACAGGATACTCAAACATCTTCAAAGCATCTTCTCCATATTGCTTATTAATTACAAATGAGAAAATAACCATACCATTGAGAAACCTGGTAGGCATCATCATTTCCAAGTGCTCAAAATGAACATCACCAATAATTAGACAAACCAACATCATGTGCCTCCTGATACAACGTACTAATAGAAATACAACATCTGATGTGTAGTATTCCTGCCAAAAATACACAACCTAAATTTAATCAGGAGGACATTTTAGACAATCCAAAATTGAAGGACATTCAACAAAATAACTGGTCTTAACTTTTAAAAATGTCAATGTCATGTAAGATAAAGAAAGCCTTAGGAACTGTGCAAATTAAAGGAGCCAAAGAAATATGACAACTGAATACAAAATCTGATCCTGGATTGGATCCTGGACAGGACAAAATAAAAGTTGCTATAAAAATCATTACTGGAACAATTGGAGTAATTTGAATACAAATGCCATTTAGATGATTCTACAGAATCATTGTTAAGTATCCTGATTTTGATAATTATTCTGTGATTATATAAGATGACATTTTTGTTCATAAAAACCACACAGTGAAGTGTGAAATGTTTAGGGGAAATGAGGAAAGATGTCTACAAATTACAAGTAGTTCAGAGAAAATTTATCTGGATAAATAGATATAGAAGCAAAATTTCTCTGACTTTTCTCTCTTACTCTCTAATACCATATCTACATATCAGTCTATCCATCCATCTATAGAAATGGAGGGAGAAAGCATGAGTGGCAAACTATTAACAGTGAACCTGGGTGAAGATGAAGGATAGAAAAAAAGATAAAGGATAGTTAAGAACTATTTGTGCTACCTTTACTACTTTTAAATAGTTTTAAATTATTTCAAAATTTAAAAAGTAAAAGGTGGAGTAAAAATAAAAATTACGACATAAAAACTCTTTCACAGCAAAACTAACTTCTGCCAGTAGAGCTCCTGAACCTTACTAAGCTAAATAAGTCTTCCCCTTTCTCTAACCTTAAGATCTTCTAATAAAAGAGTCCTTCTCTCAAATCATTGCTAGCCTGTGGATTCTAAAGAGGTGGGAAAGATAACCGGAAGCCAAAGTGACACATTGAACCATTCTCCTAAGTATCAATTTGTAAGCTGGATAACAGGAAAGCTGTACTACTCCTTTCTTCCACCAGGGGTCACAGCACTGGGGTTATTGTACTAGACCTAGCCTGGTAATTTACCTTAGTTGTAATTAACTTATTCTCATGTCTTTCCTTCCACTCTAAAAGCTAATCCTCTAAGTCCTTTAAACTCGTCCTCAATTTCATATTTCTTTCTTGTATATCTAGTCTTAATGATTCAACAGTTATAATTTTCACCTCTTTCTCAGATATAAAAAGTAGACCAAAATCAATTTGGTCAGTTAGCAAACATCAGGGTGCTCTCCTTAACTTCAGTAGCAATGTAGTATCTCCTCTACTACTTCTATGCCATGTGATGTAACAGTGGAAGCAAGTCTCAGAACAAATATTGCTATATATGCAAAGTTTATTCATAAGCAGGCATGCAGTTTGTTCTATAGCTATGAAAAAGGATCACTCTCTGACTAATAACTCAAACAAATGGCATCAAAATGTTGCCCTTACTATAATCTCGTCTCTTCTCATGAAAGACTGTTGGCCTGTGTAACATTGATAACTACGAGTCATCCATCTTGAATTCTCTTTCTGTCTCTGTCTCTTTCACACACACACATTTCTGGGGCTAGGAGGAGGAAATGGCTCTAGAAAACAACCCCCCCCCCCAATGTAAGTTAAAACATTCACTAATTCAATAATGATGTGGATTGCCTCCTACATGCTCAGCTTCGTACTTTCTTAAAGTATTTCTCTTAGAATAGAGCATGGCAAACTTTTCTATAAAGATCCAGAAAGTAAATATTTTAGGCTCTGTGGGTCAAATGGCATCTGTTCAAACAATTCCACGCTGCCCTTGCAGTGCAAAAGCAGCGAAAGACAATATGGAAACAAATGAGCATGGCCATACTCCAACAAAATCACATTTATATAGGAGGTGGCTGGCCACAGTTTGCTGACCCCTGGATTACAGCACTGACATAGACTCATACACTGTGAAGATTTCAGTGATGGGCTGAAATAGATTGGGCTTTTCTCAAAGTTTTCACTTAAGTTCCTCATCTTTTCATAACTTATTCCATCGTGCTTTTGCCTCTTCTCTGTTCCCTAGTCTTAGAAATGCCGCATCCCCTCTACTAAAGCAAACCACAGCAGAACACTTTAGAATGCACAGGGAATGACAGCAAAGTAGGTGATCTACAGAAAGGAATCCACTGTCCTTACTCTAGACTGGTCAAATAGTTTGCCCTTTCCTATATACCACATACGGACTAAATTATCTCTTTCATTCTCAGAGTTAAATAAATTCCCTCTAAAGAACTGAAA